>NC_140581.1:715527471-716178304 GCF_964204655.1 Triturus cristatus
TCGTCTTTCGAGGAGTTATACAAATATATTTAGGCTCATTTCATCATCAACAAGCTTTATTCGGCCAAGAGCCCATAAAAGGCAAATACAGTTTATGTTAATGTTCTTGATAATACACATGACGGATCCATTGGTTTCTACTGTAGCGCCCCATTATCTTTATTTTCATGTCCTCTCAGCCCCAAGAGGAGATTGTGCTCCAGTCCATGGTGCAAGTTTCTTTTTTGACTTAAACTAATATAATACATTTGTTTAAAAAACACAAGTATTTTCTATATGTTCGGTCCCTACATGCATATATTGTTCTGCTCAGTCTCTGAACTCAACAGCAAGATGTTCTTTCCTCCTCTCTTTTTAATTTCTACACATTTGATTAGGGGGGTCGCAGCTGCACAGGTGCAAACGCCTTCTTAATAATAGTTGCTGTCCAGCAACCTGCCACTAAAGGCAATCCGTTTTCATTTCAAGTGCTTTAAAAATAATGAAATGATCCGATTTCAAATTGCACAATTCCAACTGGTAAATTGGCCTGCAACAAACCGATGTAAGAATGGGAAATAATATAAAATCCCATCAGTGCTGCGCGTAGATTGTGAGAAAACTCAGAATTTGTCATCAAATAATGAAAAGAGGAGAAGCAAACGCTTCTAGAATGCCAGCCCGAGGGGTGAAGGGGGAAGAGGAGACAAGTAAACGTGTTTTGCTGCCTCTCCTAGCACCACCAATCAATCAGTAGTAACAAAAGTGACAATTTCTATTATTACATCATCAATCTTATCCATGCCCAGTGTCCAAAGTAGGGTAGGGATCGAATTGTTTTCCTCCAGCAAGTTAGCATTTATGTTTATCCAGTACCAACAACTGGCCATGGTCGACGAAAAGATGCGCATAGTCTAGAAGTGTAATAGTGCATATGCACAGATGCTGGTGACAAACAAATCGCATCCAACCTCCTCAATTATTCCATCCTGTTAATATCCATCAGTTGATTGGCTGGTGGAAGTTTTCAAATGTAGTTATTAGGACATTTTAACAATTATGGCTGAATGGTAATTCTGCTTCTTTGTGTATCCAGACAGTGTCCAGACCAAAAACCCAAACTGTTGCACTTCTGCTAGTGGGAAGATAACGTACACAGCATTAATGCTCTGCACATCCTGGTTTGAGAAATTAATTCTGATGTCCTGGATTTCATGGGTGAGCTAATATCTCGAAACCTATTAGTAAATTAGAAAACAGACTACTTCTTGCAGGTCTCAGTGATCTACAGATTCTTAAATTTGGCTGAACTCTTGAAAGCCTCCAGATGTCTGTGTGTCTATATACTCTATGAGTGCTAGTTGTTTTATGGAAACCACAAGTCTTGAAGGTCGGTCGTAGTTTGTTCTGGAGGCTTTACAAATGAGCGGTGTAGGACATTTAGGCCTGTTAACAGGTACAATGACTTACAATTTTAAATAAAAATAAAACCTTAGTAATTAATATTCTTGGCAACCAAATGAGCAAACAAAGGTTGAATACAAATGATTTATTTTACTGGACTAACTGAAAATAAACGCCAAGGTAGTGCAATGTACAAGCTTCTAAGGTCACACAAAGTTCTATGTGATAGAGAATATTCCTATACAACTACGAAAGCTAAACAAAATCAAAAATAAACCAGTGCACTGAACTGCCTTTGCATTTTAAAAGTATTAAAAGTAGGGGAATTTCAATTTTCGGAAGTTAATGCAAGCTTGGGAAAAGTATTTGATGTGATATAACAAGGATGTCCCACCAACTACTTTCAAAGCTACACTTTTACCAGGGGGCCTTTGGGTCCAGAGAAACCAGAGAAACAGCTGCCGAGCAAGATTGAAGTCATGTAACTATGTTGTGTAGACTGATATAATTTGCAGAGGGTGACCCAAAAAAACGAGGTCCTGATGGGGCGAACACATTAGGATAAGTCAAGAGGAAGGAAGGATCATTAATGGAACCCTACAATAAATATCCTGAACTACACAATCACCTGATTCCACTGAGGACCTTGCTAATAGCTCAGTACAGGGAGAGGAGACCACCCCAGGTATCCAACTAGAATGACACCAAGATGAAAGAAGACGCCAAGCTCCCACACACCTTACTGAAGAGTGCTAAATAACACTGCAGGTCCCAGCAGCTGGGGAGAGATATGCACTGAGTACCCTTCTACTGCAACCCGACGGACGCTTCACGCAAGTGCTGGCGGGCTGCCGGTCACAAGGCTGTACACAAGGTTTTGGAACTACACGTTATAAGTTAAGACACTGAAATACCATTAAAAACAGGTGTGAATGATTGTAATCTATATTCACCAACATCATATTCCCTAGCTATTAACACTCCACATATTACTGGCTCGTACTAGGAAAATCAGACACACCTATCACTGGTTCACGCTAAGACATCTGAAAAAGCCCCAACAAGTGTGACGTCTGTGGGAGGAAATGGGAGAGCACACACACCTTGTTGAACCATGGAACATAGTATTCACCAAACTAATACATTGTCTAGAATGTGTTGCCAAAATGGATAAAGACAGGCTAGAGAGATTTCAGAAACAATGCACTAAAATGAGGCAAAGTTTGGCATCAGACTAAAACGCCTCAGAGTCTATGATATAGAGTGCCTTGACGTCGGCTGCTTCTTAGATAAGCGTGTGAAACCCTGATACAAAAGAGGCTTTCACACCCTAAAACAATATACAGCCTTGAAGGGGTGAAGTATCACCTATAAATGCCTATCATATTGAAATGAGAAGTCAGTAAACCCCATGGTCCTCCAAGTCAGAGGAAACCAGGCACCCCCTCCACGTATCTCTCTGTGATGGGAGGGAAATGTACACTAACAAAGGTTCCTTGAACGAAGAGCCTTTTGGGAGTCAAGCAGCACAACATCTTGAAGAGACAGCTAATGATGCAGAGACTACATATTGATAATGAAAGGAACGCGTTATAATATCCGACAGCCCTGGATAATCCAAAGCAAGTGAGTCTTCGTAAAATGCTATGCTGATGAACTGTATATGGCAACCACACATTTGCATCTCAGTAAAGTCTGGCTGAATATCAAGCTCTCAATGCAATCAATGCTTAGGATACGCTTTTATAACATGGACAACGATGTTGCTGATATTACACCATCGTCTTTATAGAATGCATTATTTCCGATTCCATCACAAATTCTCAAAAGCTGCCTGCAACGTGTATGACATTAATAGTCATAAGGGTTCTTGGGAAATCAGTACTATTTAAGACTTCAACAGAAATGTTTTATTTGCCCATGTATGTGTCAAAATACAACACTCAAGTGACATCCACATTTCTGCCTTAAGTAGATTGATCTCAAGACATCCAACAATGTGTGTATACGAGAAGCATTTCTATATCTATGCGAGTCTCACATGTCATCTAGTTTCATCACAACATGGACTTTTGGCATATAGTGTTGCGCTCCAATTCTGCTAAAGGATATATGCAAATAAACTTGCTTACTGATGATGGAGCATGCAGACTGACCCACCTGAAGTCTTTGAAACAGAAGTCCATTTAGATTTCAGTTCAGGTTCTCTCATTTCAAGAAACCTTAAATCCCATATTAATGTGGTATTTTAGGATTTATTTAGTATTAGACAATGTCCCGGATAACCTCTAACGAAGGTTTCAACACAGAAATCGAGTAGCAAATGCCTATGTATCTGGGATAGGCAGACACACCCTCAAGTACAGTGACATTCCTTTAATGTTCATGCACATGAGATCAATATTAAAACATACCTCAAAAGAGACAGAGTTTACAGGAAGCATGGTTAAAGGCTGCAGTATTTTTAAAGCGCTATGTTCTTAGGATGTCAGAAAAGCACCCATCAATCTCCTGGGCTTCCATTAAACGAATTATAAAAGCTATCAGTTATTTTCCAACACATTTGCCTGGGGAAATTATTATTAGTGTGCACTGCATTAACAATGGCATACCATAGGCCTATATAAAACAAGACATTCTACGACTCAATTATTTAAATTAATGATTTCTTTACAGGGCACTTCTCTAAAAACTAAAGGTTGTTTTATCAACGTAAATGGCATATTCTTAATGTATTCAGTTGTTAGAGAGGCTTAGCATTAACCAAATGATTATCAGCATTGACAAGAAATGCATTACTACCAATTTACAATGGAAAACACTAAATATGTATGGCATTTCATAAATTACATATTGCATATACATAAAGCTAAATGTGCGCAAACACACAGGGAGTGTCATATATTAACCCGATATCTCAGAAGCCTGTTTGTGTTAAACAAAGCGGATTTTAAGGTGTTTGAACAGGCGCTTCAAGATTAGATTAGCGATCAACAACCTCTTCCTTGCGCCTCTTTAAACATTATTATTAAGATAATTCAGCTTCTTTAGGTTGTAAAAAACAGAAACTACATTGCTAAACAAAGGAAATAATGCATTTGGCAAGCGGTACCACAACATGGCACCGGCTGTATTTTAAGGATACATATCAATTATTTACTTTAAAATAATGCACATTTGTTACATATATAGACTGCGATTTACAGCAATGTGTGGATTCCCACTGTCCCTAAGACCATCAAACAAAGGAGGAGATTAAAAGGCTGGATATCACTTCTGTTACCCTGTACAAATCGCAAAAGCATATTGCTAAGGATTTTTTCCACCTTACCTGGTGCACTTTCAGAATCTACTATGTCTGTAAACTCCTACAATGTCAGTGACTTTTACCCAATATTGTCTCGTAACAGCCCCTCAAATCCCTACCAACAAGTCTTGCCCCGGTCTTACTGTCAATCCTTCACTCTACGTATCGCCCTCGGAACACTCCTAGTCCACTTGGCTCTCCCATCCAACCAAACCAAGTAAAGTCACTTTTTCCTCCTGGACCAGCTCTCTGAACCTTTATCAATACATTCCTTCTACCCTCTGATGCATTACGCCAGGCCAACAACAAGTGATGTCACTATTTTGGCTTTTGTGCCAATGTGACACACCTATACCAAGACCATGTTCTCCTATTTTGCTGCTTTGTTAGTCAGCTGAAACAATGGCTAGACCAATCACTGGAAAAAAATACCTAAACCGTGGCCAACTAAGGCAAAGGAAACTGCTTTGTCATCTCCATCACTACCTCATTCTATACAGTCAACAAGTTTCAAACTGCTTCCAACATCACACTGGTTGGCAAACTACCAAGAGAGATCACTCAAACAGTTCGAATTCTGGGAATTAGCTCAAATACACTTCCAGCACAATCTTGCAATAACAGAAGAGGAACCAGAAATCTGACTCCTGCAGCAAAAACGATCAGAGGACTCATCAAAAGACATACTTAATGACATTTGTAGTAGTAAAATGCGGCAAAAAATCAGAAAAGACAAAGTCATAATGCCATCCTGTCTACCATGTCTACTGGAGGAAACAATAGAGCAATCATCAGAGATTGTAGATTAAGAGTGATCTGCAACAAGTCCAGAGGGCTGCCTGCTATCTCTGCAACAAGAGCAATCATCAATCTCACTCAACCACAAATAACCAGATGTCTCACTCTGTGCCCAGCGATACAGCAGCCAACTAGCTTACTTGCTAATAAAACCTGCTAATAAAACCAGATCACTACGTTAAAAAGAAATTACATCTGCGACCTGCAAGCTGAACTCAACATGGAACATCTCTTTGTCAATGCTTCTTGCACATTCCATAAGTTTAACCCTCTACAAAACTCGACCAAACCAGAAGAATGGGAGAAGGCTGGTGATGGCTCACAAAGATATTAAAGAATCTCCACTGATAATGGCCATACAGCACTGGAATGCAAATCTTTACTTGTCTGCTCCTTGGTTGACAAAATCCTCTGCCTCTTCTTTCCTAATGTATCAACCTCTACCACACAACTCCATTTTTGCAGATGCCTTCTGGACGCAATAGTGGAGATCGCAGTGCACCCTCTGGATCTCTGTCTCTTAGGGCATCTCAGCATCTTGATAAACAAACCAGTGCAAGCCTCCAACCTCCAGCCTAATCAGTTAACCTGAAGCATATTGGTACCATCAATTGTGCATTGGTTAGAGCCACTTAGCAGATCACACCCTAGGTACCATTTTCAATCAAAGGGGCTTAACCTCTTTCATGGGAAACAAGCCCACTGCATGGATCAAGTATTTTATCATTCATTTCAATCGCAACCTTCCTAGAGCAACTCTAGGAACAACTTAACATCAACAGACATCACCTATATTCTACTAGACCCAGAAAGAATTTTGACATAAACTCCTCCCATGCAAAATGAAGGAATCTCCTTCTTTTGTACCTCGCAATGGGCATAAAAGAAATCTATAAATGGTTAACAGGGGATTTTGAAAATGTGTGTCTCCCTAATAAATATGCCTCTTCACTAGTATATACGGAAGGCAAGATTATTTAATTTGGGCTTAATAACAGAAACTGGGTGCCTAGAAAGACATTGGAGGAAAACGTGCAATGTGAATGCTAAAAAGCGGCTTCAAAGGCACGTAAAATATGTAAAATATCTACAAAACTTCTATCAAGAAATCACTACTATTAATGAATATCGGATGCTACATGTCGAACCAAAGAACACTTCGAAGTAGCTGCTAAATAGTGTAACCCAGCCTGCAACTCAAAAACCATAACAAAACATTCTCAGGAACTCTGTGAGTCCTTCGAAAAACACTACATTGAAAAAAATAATACCTTGAACCTCATTTCCTCTTGAAAGAAGCAAAATATAGGATTTCAATGGCAACCATGTCAAAACTGATCATATCCTACTGCACACCCTAAACTCTACTCTGACAATGTGCTAAAAAAATTAAAATAAACAGAAGATCTAATTAAAAGTGTGAACATGGCAGGTTGTCCCACAGACCCATACGCCTTAAAACATTTCTGAAGCCATGTACCTATAATCATTAGATGTATACTAACAAAGCAATCATGAATTCCTCTATATCAGCAGGAAAAATGCCAACTGACCTGCAAATATCCTATATGAAATTGGTTCTAAGAAAACAGAGACTGGTTTTAGGAAAATATAGGCTGGACCAGGCTGACCCAGGAAACTAGAGACCAAAAACGAACAACCCTTTAGAACGTAAACTCATTCCAGCGTTCTTCCAGATCTCAAGCTTCAATGAACAAACAAACTTCTATCAGACAGGCGGGATACAGACCTGGAAAAGCACAATCTGTTCATGAGAGGAGGTTGTCGATTCCAATGGAGTTGGTGCTCTACTCCTACTCGAGTGGTCATCAATATTCATCGCTATAGATCACCATCCTCTAGCTGAAAGACTATACGAAACTGGGAAGCAGTCTACAGTCCAAACTGGAAAAATCCTATTGTGAAGATGGATCACAAATTCTTCATCCTTCATTTGAAATGTGTTGTCTCACACGGCTCAACAATGACCCCAATACTTTTCAATGTGTGTTTCTGCCCATCTTCCTGACCTGGGGAACTAAGTTTACCAGTTACAACTAAGCTTACTGTTAGTGGAACTGAGGATGCAAGAAATCTACTTTTTATGCGCAGTCACCCTGTACTTTTCACCTTTTGCTGAACTGGTAAAATGCCTGTGCACCCCTTAAAACATGGTTGATTTAGCATATTCCTAATTGGTATATTTAACTTATCGATATGTCCCTAGTACGTTGTACAAGGTGCACCCAGGCCCTGGAAATTAAATGCCACTGGTGAATTGCAGCACCTATTTTTCCATTTACTACGGTAGCAATGCAAACATGGCTTCAGGACTATCCCATGTAGCCTGAATATAGAAGTGTAAAAACTGCAATTCAACCTGTGAAAATGAACCCCATTTGACACAAACACCTTCCCTTTAAATACTAATTAGATACCCCTATGTAGACTTGTTGCACAAATCCTGCAAATCATGCTTGAGCGTCAAATCCTGTTTGGCAGGTCTACTGGATTGACATATAACACTGGGGGCTCACTTGAAAGGATGGGAACAGGATGATAAGACAATTCTTGTGTACCCACTATCTAGTTCCTAATGAACCCCATTTTGTTCTACCAAGCTTCTGGGTTTATTAGGGGTATAGTGGCAGCTTCAAACTGGATTTTGGTGTTGGATGTGGAAAGACACTAGGATTAATAGAGTACACTCCCCACGCACCCCCCTCAGCCCTCAGAGTCCACGTTCAGTGTAGCTGAAGACCTTAGCCATCTAGAAAATGCCCTAAGTGGGTAGAGTTGGTCCAGGAACTTTTACTCCATTGGTTAGGCCGTGCCCAAGAATCATCACCACCCACTAGCTATTGCCAGGCATTTATGTGTCATCGACAGGCACCCACTTTAGAACAATTTCAGGACCTGAGGAAAAACAGAAGAGGATTGGACTTGCTGTCTGTGACTTGAGAGGAGTCGTGAAGGACTGATCAGCACCCTCTTGTACCCAGGAAAAGTAAGGGGACTCCACAGGTAAGAAGGCTGTCCTCCTTTTAAAGCTACAGGGATACAACAAGCTACAAGCTTTTCTACAACTGATCAGCTGACCAGTGGCAACTTGACTGAACAGGACCCTTCTGTTGGCCTCTGCCTGACACCCATTGGGTCTTGAAGTACCTCTCTTGAGGTCCTGGGGACTTTAGAAGTGTACTTCCGAGGTGGATTGAGACTTAAAGAACTAAGGGCCTAATTTAGATCTTGGTGGACGGGTTACTTCGTCAGAAAGTTGACAGGTATCCCATCCGCTAGACTATAAATCCCATTATATCCTATCACCGCTGTGACGGAGTAACCCGTCTGCCGAGATCTAAATCAGTGTGGAGAGTCAGAAGGAAAATACTTTGACCAGAACGAACCTGGTTGGTGTATCATACCTGCGCTCTATTGGGACAAGCCTCAATTTGCACCTGGATCCCAATCAACGGCGACCATTGACTATTATTGCAACTGTACTTCTTGGAACTATTCCAACTTTAAATATTACAAATTCATATCTCCGATCCCCTTATTTGGGAATTTCATAATTTTCATGCCATTTATTACATTTTACTATGCTTTTCTAATTTTGGTTAGGATTTTTATTGCTTTACATTTTGACTTTATTACTGTTGTGGTACTGCTAAATACTTTACACATTGCCCTAAATTAAGCCTGCCTAACCTGTGTCATAGCTACCAGATAAAAAACCTTGGCATGATCATGGATTCTAACTTCCCCAAACCCAAGTCAACAAAGTGAGGAAAGACTCATTCTACGCTATGTGAATACTTTGATGTGTTTTCCCTTTCCCACAGGAGAAACGCATCACTAGCACGAGTAATGTCACTTTTAGATTGCGCCAACTGCAGCTACATAGAACTTTCCAGGCAACTAATCAGCAAGCTACAATAGATCATGAACAATTAATGGGAAAACATTATCTTTTTTTTTTTTTTTTTTTTTTTAAAAACCTTTATTTGTGCATAGTAAAAGAACAAATACGGGCCTACAACCATCAGGCCGGCCACAATACGGTTGAGCACAGAGACAAACAATACATCCCCTGTGCGGCAAGGTCAAGATTAGCAACGATTCAGGATTCATACACTGGAGGGATCCTTGACACCGGGGGAAGGAGAAGTGAAGGTTAATTTTAAGGTTTTCAAAATTTTTTTTATCGAGAATAAAGTCAGTAAAGGATAGAAACAAGGAGATTCGAGTCCGCAAGTCGGCTTCATACACTGGAGAGCAGCAGCATCATTAAAACAGCCATAGAAAATCTCATACAGTAAGGCGATGCAATTAGATAACAGGATCATCACAGTAGTAAATACGCACCCCCTAAAAGCCGCCCCCACTCAATCCACCCCACACCCGGACCCCGAATCGAAACAAGTATAGCGCAGAGACATGAAAGAAAGAGGCCCATAGAACTAAAAAGAAACAGTAAATTACCCCCCCACCCTACACCAATGCGGAGGCTATGGCCTACCCCCCCCCCCAGCATAGTGCCTGTCGCCCAATGAACCCGAAATATAGACGAGAGAGAAAGTAGGAATAGAGTAAAGAAACTAAGAGAAGAAAGAAGAAAGGAGGCGGGGAGGAGCCCACGTATCCTCAGGAGCGCCCGACACCACCGGCCAACCAAGCCTCCACACACTGAAACCCCACTACACCCAAAGGCGGTCGTGGGAAGATAGCATGTAACACCACGGAAATGAAGGCAGACAGATCGCGACGAGTGCGCACAACATAAGTAGACAATTCCAGTCCCAGTCCAGCCCGGCCGTGAAGCCATGATGATAGAAAGTAATCTAGCCCTGGCCCGATCGCGGGCGTACGATTAGACCCGCCCCCCCGTGAATGCCCCGCATCCCGAACAGACAAAGACAATATGGCCACTTGGGAGAAGATGGAGAAGTAGAGTCACAAAATGGCCGCCGATCATCTATGGAGGTCCCCTTGCACACCATATAAAATCCAGACCTGGCTTGTAAAGTACATGAGTTCCACATAAAAGGAGTCGTAGGCCACCGTGAACGGTTCCTCGAGGTCGCCAGGTGTAGTTCAGCTGAAAACTCCTGCGGGCACGGTGAGGCAGGCAACAACAAAGCAGGCAGCAATGACCGGGGAAACAAAGTATCTGCCATTGAGCAGGAGAGCGATTGATCCCGGGCGCCGGGAAAGCCAAATGCAGACACCAGTGTAGCACCGTTATACCCAGTCGTTGCTTCCCCGCCGGAGGACCACAGCACTGGCAGACTCACGTCTTGTTGATCACAAACGGGGCGCTCACGGCCCGCAGCAGACAGTGTAGAGTCGAACCGCTCACTCAGCGTTTGCAAGCCGACACACAATTGCAGACGAAAGTCCCGCAGGGCAGCCAGAACGGAGCCGTATGTCAGCGGAAGCTGCGTCCCCCCAACGGCAGCAATCCGGGACGGCACTGGGGAGCTGGAGTCTGGTAGAGGGAGGGCGAAGCGGGCAGCGGGCGAGACCGGAGCATCACCCCCCAGCAGCGAGCAGGCAATCAGCGCCATGTTTTACCGTTGAACGGTACCGTGGCCAGGGGGGGGGATCGTGACAAGGAGGCAATTCCCAACAGGTCTGCGCCGCAACAGGTGAAAGCCAGCAGTCTCTTCCCCTCCCTCGGGCTCTCTTTGCAGCCGACTAGACCATAGAAGAAGGGGGTCTGCAGCCTTCCACAGCGTGGTCCACAGAGCGGGGTAGGAGACCCGCCGCACCGGGGCTTACCCTCTGGCTCCAGCCCGTCAGATGCAGGGTACAGGAGGTGTCCGGGCGTCTCTCTCCCGGCTCTTCTGGCGACCGTACGTGGCGTGAGGCGGGATCGGGACCTCGGGCTCAGATTTGCACCAGCGGGTCCGGTGACTGCGACGCTTCCAGGGGGCCGGCCGAGGCCACAGTAGAGCAAGGGTCCAGGGCGGGGAACAAAGGCACCAAAAACTCCGGCATCCGGGCGGGCTAAGACTTCGGGAAAGCGGCGGCGCAGTCAGCGCGTCGTCGCACGCGTTGCACCTCGAAAATCGGCAAGGATAGGGATCAGGATGATAGTCCGAGGCCAAGGGCCGACGGAGCCAGGCGCTCAAGCGACTGCTCCGGTCGCCATCTTGGCTCCTCCCCTGGGAAAACATTATCAATGGGATCATGATTCTTCGCTAAATACCAGCTGCAAGGGGTATTTCCTTCAAAATGTTCCCTTGTACAGCCAAAACAAAACTCAGATTGAGAGGCTCCTTGCCTAATGACCCGCATGTTTCATAAATCCAACATAGATGAAAACTCCATCAAATTACTAACATGCAACTGTGAAATAAACTCGCACAGAAAACATGGACAAAAAAAACCACCTAGAATTCAGAAAAAGAATAAAGACTTGACTTTTCCAAAAGTCAGGTCCCAAGTAACACTTTAACTACAATTCTTACAGTTTTTTATAAGTAGCCTATGAAGCTATTATCTGACCATTCATTTGCTTGCAACTAACTTCATGAGTAAGATGCTTGCTCATGCCACAGCACCAACCCTGAAGAAGGCACTCCACGGGTACTTCACAACACTCAAATTCTAACTCTAATAGATGACACTGCAGCCAAACACCATAAAATATAATTCAATATGAAACATAAATGTCCATACAGACACATTAAAACTTATCATAAAATAATATAAATTAACTTCCTGGAATGAAGGAAAAGGTTTGCTTGATTAGATTAGCAAAAAATAAAAAGCAGGATTAAGCTACATAAATTCAAAAGCAACTTAATTCTGTAAATCACATGGTAAATTTCAATTTTTGTGGGTTTTTCAGCTATTTAAAAATGACAATATCCATAGGAAGGCTGCTTCCTTGACCATCTAGAACCACTGATAATCCATAGTCATTCTGCTTTTTCTGTCACTGCAAAATATCACAGATGTAAAAAGGGTCCGTTTTTCTAGGGCACCATAATTTGCATTCTGATGTCTTCAACATCTGATTGGCAGGGCCTTCCATCTGAGGTGAACAGCTCATGGGGAAAGAAAGGTATTTCTAGAATCCTGTATGCTAAACATGACACATTAACTGACTGTCCTGTCCACCCATCAATTAGATAGATGGAATTTCCATTTCTGCTTATTATGCAAAAATATGAAACTCTGTCCCAGCAAATACGAGAAACATCCAAGCGCACTTGGAATTTAGCAGGACTGTAAACAGATGACACTTTACAACATAACAGCATCAGGCTCTACCCACTCAACAACATAGACCCAGTCACCAGCACAAAGATCGCAGGCAAATTTAACTCTCACTCCTCGTCTCTCCATTCAGCACTTAAGAGCAGCTACACAATCTCCACAACACAATAAGAGCAACAGTTTTGGTTTTACTGGAAGGCATGAAAACACTTCCTAGATAGGCCAACCAAAAAGACTTTGCTCTTCCAACCATAGGAGTCAATCGTCCCTCTCCTATTCAACATTTATCTAACTTATTCACTGGAGCTCATCAAACCAATCAACCTTACATGTTACGACTATGCAGATGATATACAAATCAGTCTAACGATGGATGGCCAAGAAAACCTCCACAAGTCAAGACTTGTCAGCTGCCTCTGTGATTCAGATGCATAAATGATTGTTAACCACTTAATGCGCAGTACCGCAAAGTCTGCAATCGTAACCTGTGGACTGTGGAAATGTGCTTTTCAATGAGCACACCGGTGCACGGGTCACCCTTCTCTGTCCACGGGTCCTTAGACCAACAAAATAGAGATTGGCACTGAAGCTGGAATTCAAATAAGTTTATTAATCACTCATGAGTGGGACTACGTCCACACAGCACTCTCAAGTGCTGCCTGAGGTAGTACATTGAAGTCACAGAACACAGGCATTATATACAGAGTTTGTTGCAGAGTAAGCATGTAGTTACAAATAGATGGTACAGGCCTACACAGGAATAGTTACAGACAAACATGGGCAGATAGGAAATCACTTAGTTAGCAAAGTGGGAGGGAAACAGAACTGCTTACAGTTGCAAGACACAGTTGACAGTTATGTCTTTAGTCAGGTGCATTCTAGCAGCTACAGGCCTTTTTTCAGCACATATTCATTGCTTGAGCTTAGAATAGAAGGAGTTAACTAAAGCTGATGACTCAAACAGAAAAGCAAGCAACAGTGAAGACGGAAGAGTCACAAGGCTAACAAAATGGATGCTGCAAACAAGATGGCTTCAGCTCATGCTAACAGCAATTATTTTCGATTCCCACAGGACAATGGCAAATACACCAGTCAATAGACATAAGGTCCATCAGAAAGAGATACGAAGACAGCCATGTTAAGAGTAGTCCCTGATCCCACACGAGACTGTGGTCTCAAGAAGCATGTACTACACAATGAAAACTTGGTATCGTCACTTGTGTGATGTAAATGTAAATTGATACTTGTATAGCGCACTACTCACCCGCAAGGGTCTCAAGGCGCTTGTACGAATACCGCTGTGGAATCCATCCTGGCTTTCCCTGTGAGGCGTCCACTCCTGGGCACCCCCAAGGTGGAGGCCAGGCATCCTTTAGCGTTGTGGGGGCCGTTGTGGAGATTAAGCAAGCTATTGCCCAGAGTTGCAGAGTGGGACTCCATGATTGGAATGGCACCGAGGCGAGAATTATCAGGTCCGTTGAATTTTTTAGCCCAAGACCCGCCGAGGCGGGGAATTGAACCCTGGTCCCGGGCTAGACCTCTGCATCAGGGTCTGCCGCTCTAATCATTGAGCCACACTTCTCCACGGTCGACTATGGCAATAGAATATACCTTGTGCTCCATTGTTGCATCAATCCCAAAATTAAATGAATGCAGCAGCAAGACACCCCCTCTGCATTCACCCCAGAGAAAACATGAACACAAAACATGTCAATGAAGGAGCACATCAACAACTCAGCTAACGGAGCGCTCTGCACACTAAGACATCTCAAGAAAATCAAACTGTTTATTTCCTCAGATGATCTGAAGACGGTAGTGCAATCACTTGTTCTATCGAAACTGGACTACGAAAATGCCATCCTTACAGGAACTCCTAAATTACACCTTGCGCCACTTAGAGCAGTTCTCAACACAGCTGCCAGGCTCCCCACAGGAATTAAACTATTTTATCACCTCTCACCTACCCTCAAGAGACTTAACTGGTTTCCCATCGAAGAAAGATGCATCTTCAAGACAGCTTGTATCACCCACAAAGCCCTTCATACTAAAAAAAACAAATACCTAGAAACCAAACTATCAAGTTCAGGGAGAGTTTGGACACTGAGAAGCTCCAACTCTGTTCTTCTCATTCCGCCTAATCTGAAGAAGAAATCTTCCTAGGTGCTCTCCTTCTCAGGAAATGCTCCTAAGATCTCCCTAAGGATCTCCACTGCAACCCCTCTATTCCTTCCTTCAAACTGAAGCTCAAATCTCTGCTGCTCAACAATTACTTCAACATGCTCACAAACTGCTATACGATGCTCTCATTGACTGGATCCATCTAGATAGTCGCATGAGTCAGTCTTTGATTTGTCTCCTATTGACTTCCTCAAGTTTCCCTGCTAAATACCTTTGTGACTCTTTGTCCATTTAATGCTGTTTTGTTTTTCACTTTTCATTCATATGAATTCCCTCTTATACCTCTTGGAAGCTTACTCTCACAACCTGTAAAGCTTGTTGATACCTTCGAGCCTAGCTAGCATTGTAGTAAACTCAAAGATAAATGAATGAAGTCAGTCCTGGAATTTTTTTTCAAGCTACCTGTGACTAAATGATCAGTTTTCCATCGTCCACTGCGCCGCCCAAGAAAAGGGACCACTATACTTGCAAATTAAATTTCAGGCTAACACCACTGATCATTTTTTGTTTAAATCTGTTTTTATTATTTTTCAGATAGGATTAGCATATACATTACTTATACAGCTTTATCAATGACAGTATGAATTGTTGATGGCATAACAATTTATATGAGTGCATATTGTGCAAACTTTTTCGTGACATCATTGAATTTGATAATACAGTGATGATTTGTATACAGCAATGGTCGTTGGTGAAAGTCTGCCGATGCTATGTTTGCAACTCAGGTTCATACCAGAGCTAAAGAGTTCTACAACAAGTCAACAGCCTACAAAATATACATTGCTCCAGTAGATGAACTGGTTCTAGGATGCTAGTTTCCAGGCCAGGTCCTGTTCCCATTGGGCACAGGGTCAAGTCTGATTTGCATATGGCTGTTTTCAAACTGGAATGGCATAGGGAGCAAATAAAAGATGGATTTAGGCACAGATCTCTGTACTGGGGTGAATGTATGACATTGTTCTGAATTCTGTACATCAATTGCTCTCTTTACACATCTACAAGGAGGCACTGAGCAGTCCTCCTTCCTCGCCGCTCTACCCCGCTGTGTTAGAGTTATTACAGCATGGAGTAGATGATATGTCGGTGTTTAAGTCCTCCATTAGAGCATCTCAAAGCATTAGGGTGTTTTCTAAGGCCCAGATTATCTTCTCCGCGAAAGGCTGTGCTCTCAGCCTGCACCAAATTGGTAAAAGAGTGCAACCAGGATGTAGCATGCAGGGGATTTCTATCTGTGAGTAATTAGGCGATTGGCCAAGATCAGCCCTAAATCAATAAGTCAGGATGTAACCTTATATTCCGTGCCTCTGCTGTACCTCACCAATATGCATATGAGAATTCTTTCTGTGCAATGTAAAAACCTGTCCATTACAGCCTGACAATAATGTGTAAGTTGAGGGCAGGCCCACAGCATATACAGTAAGTTGACATTTGCTAGCACCACAGATCATCATACCACCTTACAATAAGAAATCCACAGGAGGCTCTGCTTTCTCATGGAAGCCCCCAAGTTCTGGAACTCACTGGTTCCAAGTTTCAAAGCATCCAGGAGATTTTAAAGTCCAAAAGAGAAGTGAAAACATGGTTGTTCTCAAGATAATCACACCAACCACTGATCTGGAAATAAAATCCAGAAATTTAACCCTTTCACCAAAATAAACACAGTTGTGAGCTAAGAACAGTCCCACAGCTCACCATGCTAAGAGGACAGGCACAGGCATTCAACTAAAATAGGGGAGCTCCATCCGACATAACCTCACAATGATCTTGATATATGGAAGGAATGTAATTATGTCCCTCCAATTAATACTAGAAGTACACACTGTCACACTGCACTTGAAGACCTACAGCCAGCTTACTGACATATGGACTTTAACTATAGTCTACACCGTCCACATTTAACAGACATAGTAAACTATATCTATCCTGGCCTTAACCTCTAACCGCAGTTAGTTTAGTATTTATGATAGGTCTCACACCCCAATTTGACACAGCTCATGTCACCATATAATATCATATACCGATTTATTTCCTGGTCCCTATTGCCAACAGGACAGGCATATGATGTATGTAAGGATCTGCGGAACCTTCCTGGCAACAAGATGGCACAGACATAGGCAGTACAATTTCATTTATATAACCATTCTATTGTAGCCATACAGACCTGCCAAGACCAAAGAGAGCTACCACAAATTGATTGCCACTGGAGAACACTAACACAGTCCATCCTAAGGACCCAAATAGCCACATACACTGAGCAATGGCATCTTATTATGACAACATGATGAAGATAAGAGTCAGTCTTGGCAAATCTCTTCAATTGACATCTCATAATGGCAAGCATATAAACATGTAACATAGTCTATCCAGGCAGATCTCTGATCCCACCTCACTCTTTATCAACACCTATTACCTCTTGCAGATCAATAAGATCACAGAGTGGACGACCTCCTTCCACAACAATCATTGAACCAATTGCACTGAGAAACATACACATAAAACATATGTTATAAACACAATAGAGGGATCTGCAGAGCATATATGAGCTGCCATACCTTGGTGGTCATCAAGCACAACATCAAAACATTTCCAATGCAGGTTTAAAGCACAGACAACACTTTCCCAACCACACATCAACATGGTGTGGAGTGCTACCCCCATGAACAAACACCCCACTTAGACGTAGTAAGCACTATACAAGTACCATTAAACAATACAATACAATGACTCTTCCTGAGCTTCAGCGTTGAAGACAAGTATTTAACTAATCTCAGAAGCTAGAGCCCGGGCTCTATTAATCAGGGAAGCTGATGCAGGACTCTAGACTGAAGCAGTGACTGATGGGGTAGCGGTTTGTCACAAGCACCCATTAAAAATGGGTGCAGGTTCTGTCTTTTGTTGTCCTGCCCCTACATCTCACTGGTCCTCTGCCTATGTGTTCCTGCACCTCCAAGTTGTTGGGCTGCCCACCATACGCTGCAGCGGAAAAATGGTGGTGCTGCTGCAGAAGGATCTAAGCTGTTGCAGAAAGCAATACTCTATTTGGCCCTTGAGCACACCAGAATCATTTAGGCCTTGGAAGAACACAGAAGGTCTGGATGCTACCAAGACGCAGCCCACTAAATACATTCCTGAGAACCTCAGAAACATACCGGTTTGCTGCCTGATTTGGAACTCGGTCTCCTATCGCCCCACCTTTGCAGTTTCACAAGGAAAAACAACTGATGGCATATTCTGGGTACAGTATCTATGATAGAGTCAGAAGTATTTGAAAATAAATGAGGAGCATTCTTTGACCCAATTAAGACCTAGCATTGAGGGGAGAGAAGAACATGAAAATTTGTGGGAGCTGTGACTCCCCCACCCGCTTTCTTTATTCACAAAACCAACACACTTATAGTCCTCTTTTTGACAATAGGATGTGCTATTAATTGGACTATAAACCACCATTGACCCTTTAACACAGGAGCGACCATGCAGGTAACTAAATATTTCTAAAAAGGGACACAAAGTAAACATCAGTGAATATGTCAGGCTTTCATCTATGCCAGATTTATCAACAGCCTCTATTCCCAGGGCAGCCTGCAATACTTCGCACAATACAAGCAAAATCATGGATTAAGGGCTTAGGGAAAATAATAAATGTCAGCCAGTAAAAGGCTAGACTTCAGTGACCCATACTCTGTGAATCTACAAGACAAGGACACCACCCGAAGAGTCCTGATCTGAAACCTTATTGATCCACCGGTACTTCATTTTACCCTACTAGGTTAAACGCCACCAGTAGGTGGGCTATGTGTCAGTGATGCTATGAAATATAAGGGCGTAGGGAAGGAAATAAGGTGAAGACAAGAGGACAAAAGGCGCAGATCTTGTTGGATTTCTGACATTTATGCCTTATTGTCCTGCCGGATAAGACTGGAAAAAAGATGGATCAGATGAGACCTGCTCTGCCATTAGGGAGAAAGGTAACAATATAAGACAAAGATAAGGCATTCTGGTGGATTACTAAGTGGCATGCATGATTAGGCCGGTGGTACCCAGCAGCAGGGAAACCACAGTGATGGCCAAGAAGGTAGAGTGAAAAGTTCTGACACATTTGTGATTATCGCACTGTTGTATTTACTCTGATGTAATGAGGGGCCAACAAATGACAATCAAAGAAGAAGCACCACAAAAGCTACAATTCAAATCTTTTTTGAGAAGCTAGTTATTGTAGTTGAAATTAGAAAAAAGGCTCTCTCTAGGCAATGGGTGGAGTAGTGCAATCTGACAAAAATTCTCCCCATAAAAACAAATTTGATGAAAGGTTATTTTACTAGTCTTGACCCAATCGTCCGTAAAGAAGGGGGTCTTCAGTTACGTCATCACATCAATAAGTCCCCCCAGAACATAATTAGGTGAGAGAGACTTCACATGAGTGGTTCTAGGACAAGGAATTTATCAGAGGCACTTCTGAGAACAAACATATGTGCAAGAAATAAAAAATAACATTTGAAAATCATATTGGGCCCCAACATTCCTCCATCTGACGTCGAAGGCTGCTTTTTGCTTTGTGTTTCTTTCCCCTTCTATCAAATTTCCTGAGCAAATTGTGTATTTTCTTTTGCTAGGCACATTACAAACTGCTGCGTTCTCCACTCTCCTATGATTGACATTATCAGAGCAGGTCCATTTCCGCTCCCCTTGCCAAGAGTCGCCTTACTTCTTCCTCCTGACTGCTGTCAAGTGGCCAGGCTGCAACTTTACCTGCCCTTGCCAGGCTGCTCTGCAGTAAGCAAAGCCCTTCCAGGCCCAAGGCCCCAGTACCTCTAGCCCTTGAGGTTCTGGTGCCCCTAGGATCCTTCACTTTGCTGTTTTCCGCCTCCTGCTCCCCTCCCAGGACCTACTTAAGGGAGGGCGCAGCACGTCAGTGCAGCGGACGCAGACAGAGGGTGTGTTGCTGGCACGCCAAAGGTTTGGCATGTCTTTGCCTGCCCGTGCCTGGACCGGGCCTAGCGCCAGGTACCCTGGCCCTGCGGACACCCAAAGATACTCCGCCACAGATCTCCGTGCCCTAGTCCTCGGACGTAACAACGCTGCCTCGCATCTCCCCACTCCACAGCGGGACCTTTCACCTGTGCCCCAGGATCGACCGCCCTCGCAGGATCCCAAATTACGCCATCCCCACCGGCCGAGACCCCACCGGATCAACTCAGATGTCTCTATCAACGCCAGATCATTGTAAAAACACGCCACCGAAGTCTGGGACACCATTTCTACCATCACACCTGATGTGACCTTCATCACAGAGACCTGGCTCACCCCTACGTCAGCCCAGACCTCGCCACAGCAACACCCAGAAGCTACAAGATGAAACACTGCGACCGCACCAACAGGCAGAGAGGCGGAATTGCCATCATACACAAGGAAGCAATCATCTATGTGACTACCGAAGATGAAACAACGCTGTTCAGGGAACACCTGAATTTCCAGCTCCATACTGATGACAAAACCACCAGAGGCACCCTCACATACAGCACCCCATGACCACAAAGCGGCCTCAGCGCCGCCATCACAGCATTCATCATCCTGCTCACCATCGAATCTGAACACTTCATCTTCTGGGGAGACTTCAACTTTCACCTGGACGGCCCCCCATATACCAACTCCACCAACCTCCTGGAACCCATGAACAACCTTGGCCCCATACACAGAGCTGGTCACATGCTGGACCCCAACTTCACATCCAGCAGCTGAATTAGATACAGCCACACCACGTAACTCACCTGGTATGACCATTCCATCATACTTTGCCAGACTAAGGAATTCTTTGCCATCGTCCAAGAGTTCACCTGCCCATCAGCCACAGAAAACTAAATCCCTTCCGCACAGGAACTCTGTGGCGCTTTTGCAGACCACTTTCACAACAAAATAGCCACCATATACAGAAACTTCGATCCCCAAGCCACCGACCACCTCAGCATCCCCACTCCCACGAAGAAGCTGCCGACCACCGGCTCACCACATGGGAACGACTCAGCACTGCAAACACCAAGGACTTAATTAACTCTATCCACTCAGGAGCACCCACTGACCCTTGCCCCATCTTCTCTTCAACCTTGGAAGCGAAAAGAACAGTCACCAGTTCACCGCCATTCTCAATATCTCTATCACCACAGCCACCTTCCCCGATGCCTGGAAACATGCAGCGGTCTGACCACTCCTCAAGAAACTCTCCGCACACCCTAGCGACCTCCAGAACTATTGCCCCATCTCGCTGCGCCCATTTCCAGCCACAGTCCTCAAGAAGGCCATCAACCTCCAACTCACGAACATGTGGAGAGAAACAACCTTCTAGATCCCTCCCAATCAGGATTCAAAGTAAAACACAGAACCAAGATGGCTCTGATCACCACGACAGATGACATCTGCACCCTAGCCAACAGAAGGGAATCAGCCGTCCTGATCCTTCCTGACCTCTCCGCAGCCTTCGACACCGTCTCCCACGACACACCCATCAACCAACTGCACCAGATCGGAATAAAAGATGACGCCCTCAGATGGATAGCATCTTTCCTCTAGGGATGCACACAGATGATTTGTCTCCCTTCCTTCACCTTACAGCCCAAGTACACCATCTGCGGAGCCCCGCAAGGCTCATCCATCAGTCCCCTCCTCTTCAACATCTACATAACACCGCTAGTAGACATCGTCAGAGCCCACAACATCATCATCTCCTACGCCAACGACACACAGCTAGTCCTTTCACTTTCAGCAGACCCCACTATGACAAAAAACAACTTTCACAACTGCATGAAGTACGTCTTAGCCTGGATGAAAGACACCTGCCTGAAACTCAACACGAACAAAAACGAAATACTAATTTACGGCAGCCGCACCTCCCTCTGGAATGATTCCTGCTGGCCATCTGAACTCGGACCCACCACCACTCCGAAAGATCACACCCGCAACCTCTGCATCTTCCTGGACAGAGAACTCACCATGAAACAACAGGTCAACGCCGTCTCCTCAGCCTGTTTCCACACACTTCGCATGCTCTGTAGAATTTTCAAATGGCTACCCACCAGCACCAGGAAAATAGTGACGCAGGCCCTCATCACCAGTCATCTGGACTACAGCAATGCAGTATATACAGGCACCACCGGCAAACTCATGAGAAGACTCCAGACAATCCAGAACACAGCAGCCAGACTGATCCTCAACCTGCCCAAAAGGACTCACATCTTCCAGCACCTGAGAGACCTCCCTTGGCTCCCCATCCAGAAGAGATACCATTTCAAGCTCCTGACCCACGCCTACAAAGTCCTCCACCACCAAGGACCGACATACAGGAACCACTGCCTCAACTTCCACCAACCACCCAGAAACCTACACTCCGCTCACCTTGCCCTCGCACAAACACTGCACATCCGCAGCTGCCACACCAGAGGATGATCCTTCTGCCACCTCACCGCCAACGCCTGGAACGCCTTTCTCCTCCACCTTAAAACAGCACCCTCATTGGCAGACTTTAGAAAGGGACTCAAGATCTCGCTCTTCGACTGAGACCCAGAGCCCAGTGCCAGGATACCCTTACGGGTGAGAAGCCGCGCTATATAAGAACAGTGATTGATTCAATATTTGTAAATTCATTTTTCCTCACCTTGAGTAAAAGTGCAGTCTGTAGACACTTTCCCCACATAATAACTGCATAAGCACATGAGCTGACTTTTGCCCTTATAATTAATTCCTCAGAACATTGCACTCACCCTTTGAATTTAATGCATTATTTTTGGAATTAATTTTAATTTTCCCTTCCCTTGTTTTGCATAGTACAAGTCACGTTGTCACTGTATGTACTCTTCTAGAGCAAAAAAGCTAACTGGCCGAAGTGTATTAAATCGATTTAAAAAAAGAGTTATTGGCGGCCTCTGTGGGCGAGTTACCTTTTTAAAAAGCTAAAGCTAATGGTTTCTCACCTGTTTAGGAAGCCGGAAGATACAGTTCCTGTAAAAAATATCTTTGGCCTGACTCCATGTTCCATCAATGATTATAATGGATGATGGGGAAGAGGATGAGAGCGAGGCTACTTCGTCTAAGTTATCGGCTTCAGATCCAGGATACAGGATTAATGTTCCAGGGCGTCTGCACACGGCCGCTAATTCGGGGTTCCTAAAAAACAAAAGGCAACATAGAAAAAGCGATTTGATGCCATCATTGGCCTGATAATGAAAGTCCATACAAGTTACCCTTTAAAGGGCCGGTGTTTGCATTTAACTGCTACTGGAAAGGTACTTTTATACGATTTATCTGCAAACATAAATAGCATGTTCTCATCTAAAGAGAACAGTTATTACTCTTGAATATGCACTGTGACTAATGCTTGACTATTTCATGGTTGTCACATGCTGGAAATGATGCACATTCTTTATTATACATTTCTCAAAACATCTCTTCTTATGTCTTGTAAGAATGGGCACATGGTTGCTGTATCCCTACACATCTTTGCTCTGCACTCACGAGTAGACCGACAGGCCAAATGGCCTTTCTCATTTCCATTTCCCCTTACTTGGATAAAATCAAGTCATTAGGCATTTTTGAGGGTGTTCACTCTGTGAAGCGGTGCCACAGAAATCTATTAAGCAGTTCATTTCTGGACTACGTTTCAAATATCTTCTTACTATACACCCCACAGACAGCCATTTTAGTTCAATTGACATTTTACATCAGTCTCCAGGGTGGCTGCTCGACCGATACTATACGAGGATGGGTCTTCCTTTTTATTGATCTGTGTCTCTTTAAGTAATGGTTGATTGGTTAGCCCTACGAGTTCCAGTTATGGGCAGATGCCACAAGACTCAAGCCGCACCCTACTGATGAGGCCGAATTGGCCGAAACCCTTCTGGGGTTGCTTGTGTTCCTGTTCAGAGGGGTCGTGATTCAGAGGGGCCCTGACCTGGCAGTTCGAGTTGGACTGTTTCCACTGGAGCAGGACGACCGCTCATTAGCAAATAGCTGGTTCCTGTCGGAAGTGAAAGGGCGGGCATAAAAAGATGTGGCCCAAGCAATCCACGCATCACTTTTCAGTTTATACAGTGCAACAACCTGATTGTGACAGGTATGCCCAAACATGGGTCTCATGCTCATATGTTCTGTGTAGTCCTTGAGATGGCTACCCCACACTTCTTTGAGCTGTTATTTGGGGTTTGTGAGGAGAATCAGGAGCTAAGCATCTGCAGCTGTTACTTATCACAGAAACTACAAAGTCCATTTTTGGCTTGCCACTACTTTTACTTCATAAACTTTATTTATTTTTAAAACTGTAGATACGTCACAATAAAATATAAATATATAAAGTATATTTATTTTTTATTGTGACGTATCTGCTGTTTTGTAATGAACCTTATTACTGTATCGGGCCTAATAGGGTGTTGCATGGCAATAGGACCCACAACATGTAAACTTTAGACGAAGAGCTACACTTCAGCTCAACTGCCTGAAATCCGCAGGAGAAAACAGAAATATGAAATATTATGGCAGGAGTCTGGTATAGTGAGAAATATTTCACTAACTGTCATCTGATACTCAGACATGGAGACTTCAAGCTCTCATTTAAGTTTAGAAGTGTTCTGGATTGGCGTATACTGAGAAAGGGATCCTAGAGATTAGCTTGACAGACACTTCTGAGTTGTGAGTGGATCTTTTGGAAAACACTTACTATGTGATCGCAGTGGAAATCAGTGCCTGGAAATATCTCCCAATCATTTAGGCTTCTTGCCTATTGTGCAGTTGGTCATTAAGCATTCCATACCCTTTTGTGCTTTGTTCCCTTCGGTTCCTTGCACCTTCAGACCCTTTGTCCTTCCTACATGTGATACCGCTAACTTACCTTCTCAGTCCTTCCTTTGCTTGCTTCACTCTTCTTGTATTCATTGCTCTTCAACAGGTGCTGCCGCCCACTATCCTGATAGCTTCTCCAATGGAGTACTAGAGCAAATCCTTATAGTATAACCTTACTAAATCTTGAGATTAGGAAGGTTATACAACATCAAGATCTTCAGATTAGCATACACCAGTGATGGTAGTTAGATAAATTCAATTTATTTAGTGTGCTCTCCAAAAAGAAGAGAGGAGGAGGTAAAGAAGGGAGGGAAAACTCTTACATTCGAAAAGGAGTGGACAATAATAACAGGGTAAATAATCACAGGTATTCAGTTCGGGCAAGTACATTTCTAGACTCGGGTTCGTGTCTAAGTGATGCCTAACATCACCACGATCATAGCCCAAGGCTGGTTGCAGATATAAAGACAAAGGCAGAGCTCTGTACAGAGCTAAAGTGGGGCCCCAGCTGATGGTTGCATTAGCATCAGGCTGTTTTTCCAATCACAAGGCGCCTGACATTTAGGCAGAAAGGGGGCAAATATTTAGCAGCTGGAAAGGTATGGAGAAGTTTAAGAGGCTTTTAAGTATACAGCTGAATGAATTCATATGCTGAGTTCCCACTTGCCTTCAGGTTATCTTTTCTTCTTCCAAATGAGAAATGGAGAGGCAAAGTAAATCATCTATCAAAAAGTTCATCCAAAAAGTCCAAAATATCTTGAAGGAAAACTCCAAATGGCCGGACTCAGGCATTTGGATGTTTCCTTTAAGAACATTTGGACTCTTTGGAAGAATTTTTTGATAGAGTATTTACACTGACTATTGTTGCCTCTTAATTTCATTTTTCAATGTAACTTTAGGTTGTGGACAACCGACTCAAGGAGGTGAGCAGTAGGCAAATGAAAAGAGGGATACTCTTTGGATAGTGTGATTGAGGGGGCTATGGTTGCCAGATGTTTTCCTCCTCCTTAGACAAAGCTGTAACAACTTTGAGACTATCCTTATATGACCACCAGCGGAGTGTTCTTCAGCTGGGGGTTGTGTTTTGGTGCGGGGATGTAGTCGACAGTGCTTCAGATCTTTGGCTGCTATATCAGATGACACCTCCATGGTAAACATTATATAATCGTTCAAGGTCACCACATATGTGTCTTTAATAGTTTTTTATCCTCCATGGTGGTGACGACTTTGCAATTTAAGAGGTCCTATTTAATGTACCATCTGCGAAGTGGACAGCCAGAAATTTCTGCCTTTTGATGTTTGTGGTATATGAGTATCCTGCCTAAACTGAAATGATATGACTTCAAGGAGGAAATACTCATTTTTAGGTTTCGCCTAGCAGCGCTTGCGCTGTCTCTTCCAAACATGCTGTATTCAGGTTTCCCGCCCATCTTTTGAATTGGCTCCTGTTACTGTCCTTTCTAAATGGTTGCTTTTGATTTGTGAATAGGCTTAGTAGTCCCTCCCCAGTACTGCCTTTTCTCTTTTTGCAACCTCCCATTAGGACTGGCCCTCTTGCATGTGATGTTACTCAGTATGTTTTATTTACAGTCTGTGAGTACTATTTTACAAATGACTTTCTCCTAGCTGCTGTTGCAGGAACAACAAGCTCTCCTGCTTCACCCTACACATGTAGTGAGGAACGCCTTCATCTTAAAAAATGGCGGCTGCGCCTTTCTTTTCTCTGGCACGGCTCGCCAAACTACATTGTTGCACTACTATATTCTATTAGAAAGCAGAGCGGCACAGGCTGCGTGTTGTGCTGCTTATGAAAAGCTTACAATATTGAAAAAATAGAGTTGGGCGAGCCGCGTCATTCTTTTCTCTGGCGCGGCTTGCCAAACTCTGTTTTTTCAATATTATATGCTTTTAGTAAGCAGAGCGGCACAGGCGGCATGCTGTGTTGCTTACCAAAAACTTACAAAATTGAAAAACTAGAGATTGGTGAGCTGGGCCTTTCTTTTCTCTGGCGCATGTCGCCAAACTCTATTTTTTCAAAATTGTACGTTTTCAGAAGCTGCGCAGCACGCCGCCTGTGCCGTGCTGCTCACTAAAAACATGTTATATTAAAAAAATAGAGCAATCGGTCTCACATTACTAAAAGGTTGAGCTATTGGCGTTGCGAATAATATTGCAATGCCAATACCTCAAACTTTCAGTAATGCGAGACCTATTACATAGCAAATGCTTGTTCCTCGTTGCTGCCAAGAAAAATGCTACTACAGGTTGTGATGAGCAGATTTGTAGATATAGAGGTTGGCGAGTCCAATTCAATGTGTCCTTTGGAATTCATTCTTCAAGGTCATCAAGCATTTGTAGGTCTTGTGTTACACATTATAGGTATAACATACTTACTAATAGAGATTTTAAGTCAACACTCAGCATCAATTGATATCTTGTTGCACTATTCAAATTTTTTCTTCTGCTCGTAAAAGCAAACAGCATGGGAAAATGGTTCAGACAACTTAGCAAAAAGCTGGGGCAACATTCCACTCCATCCGGACGCACAGCGTAAATTCCATATTGTCTTCACTCACATACTCCACAAATGTATCCAAGTTTTCGTATTTTTATTAAGCAAATTCCAAAAGTTCACTTATTTATCTCCACAGTTATTTCTGTCACATGCAGGGCAATATGCGTATAAAAGCGTTTCTGATGCCACAGATATGCCCATCCAGGCCTTTTTCTGGGACATGACGATTATACATCAAACATTCTTAAAAGTGGATCACATAAACCCAATGCATTTCGAGCTTTTAATTGCTCTTCCTCAGGGGTTCACTGTAAACATTAAAACATTGAAACAATAACATTAGTTCATTATTTTCAGACCACTTAAAAACAGCTGACTTTAAAATAAATACCCATTAGCATATTTGACTGAATGTATGACGTTATCCCTCTAAACACACAATTGTATACTCAACACGTTGTACCCAGAGAAACCCTCTTAGCCATTATGTGTTTAACCTTTGCTCTATGTCCCCAATTATCAGTATTTCAAAATGACTTATCCCCGTGGTTCACCGAGTACACCTAAATAGATCATACCTTCGTGCAACATTGTCATGTTCTCTTTCAAAGGGGTTTTCACCTTCTAACGCCCAACGGTAATAAATACCCTCACGCTGTTGCACCTATTTAAAAAAACGTGCACTTGACTCCACCCCTCCCTTTCAACCAATCCCGTCACGCAGACTACCTACATGACTACAATTCCCAACAACCACTATTGAAAACGCCTGATATCTCGCTAACTCCTGGACTTCTCTGCAAAACAATCATGTGTGCCCCGCCCACGCTCGTTTGTCAATTACACATCAGTAACATATTTAATCTATACATGCAATATTAGCATTTTCACAACATGACTTAAAGCTAATGTGATAACGTGCTGTTTTAGTTGTTATACAGAGCTGTTATTCTGGCAATCCTTTGTGAATTTCTCAGACAACTTAGGCCATTTGATAACTGCACTGTGAGTGATATCATTCTACTGTCACTTACCATTCCAGATGACACAAACTGCACTCCATTATCAGTTGTAATCACTCTTGGAATCCCTACTTCCATAAAAACATCTTGTAAAGCTCTCATCACATTCTCTGTTGTAATGTATTCCATAGTCTTAACAATAAACCATTTACTATGGTAATCAACAATGACCAGTAAAAATCAGGACTGTCTTCCTAACTTCTCCACTGGTCCAATAAAATCCATTGCTAAATATTCCCATGGTTTCTCAGGAATTTCCATACAACACTGTGGCGGTTCTCTCACTACCTTGCTCTTATCACTGTTGGAACACGCTACACAGTCTCTCACCTTTTCCTCCACCTCTCTATCCATTCCTAGCCACCAGAAAAACTGTCTCAACCTTTTATTGGTCAGACTTCTGCCCAAATGTCCTTTGTGTCCCATATCAACTAATTTAGCTCTTAGACTGCTTGGAGGAACCACACGCCCAGCACGTAACACCTTGAATCCACAAACACTTAATTCATCCTTGACCACACCATATTGTATCATTATTTGACTATCTTCACCTTCTTGATGCTAATCACCAGCAATTAAATCTTTCAACTTATTATATTCATCATCTTCCACTGCAGCTCTACGCCAATCATCCTCAGTTAAAGCAAATCCAGTAAGTTCACAAATATCCAAATTAACATTATCTTTTCCATTCTTGTCTTGCCAATCATCTTCAACAGGTATACGGGATAAACAATCCGCAACCACATTTATCTTTCCTTTAACATATACCACTACAAAATTAAAATCCATTACTGATAACAACCACCTTGATATTCTTGGTGTCACCCCACCTTCAAGTCCTTTACCACATTTGAATATAAACAACAAGTGCTTATGATCAGTTTTAACTGTAAAGGGTAAACCCCACAAATAATATTTGAAATCATTTATCCCCCAACAGCACGCTAAAGCTTCCTTTTCTATAGAAGAATAGTTCCGCTCTGCCCCTAGCAACCTCTTGGAAGCAAATCCTACTATTCTTTCTTGACCATCCACTCTCTGGGACAACACCGCCCCCAATCCCACATTGCTTGCATCAGTGGTTACAATTGTTTTGTTATTTACATTGAAATGATGCAATGCTGGTGACATACTGATAGAAGCTTTAACATCAGTAAAAGCAAGTTCACACTGCTTCCCCCAGTCGTACGTAGCTGCATTTTTCAACAATAATCTCAAAGGTTCAACATTTTTCAGTAAAATTGCTTATAAACTTAGAGCAATTCTCTACAAGCCCTAAAAAGGATTTTAACTGCTCCTTATTTTGAGGCCTAGGTACTTCAGATATAGCTTTTATAATTATTTTCTTAGGCTTAATACCCGTAGCAGAAATTTCATGTCCTAAATAGTCAACTATATATTTTTTTATCCGACACTTTTCTTTTTTTATGGTCAGACCATGCTTATCAATTTTTGTTAATACTTCATCCAACATCTCATCATGTTCTACCTCAGATCCACCAACCACCAATATGTCATCTTGAAAGCAAAGAACCTTTGGATACCACTAAAAATCCCTTGCATCATCCTTTGAAAAACAGCCGAAGCTGAGGCAAGTCTGAATGGCATCCTCAGATAACGAAAAGCCCCTAATGGAGTGATGAATGAAGTTAGTGGTCTAGATTGTTCATGCAAGTTCACTTGATGATACGCCGATGACATATCGAGAACACTGAACCATTTACCACCTCCCATCATAGTTAGCATCTCAGAAATATTGGGTAATGGTTGTCTGTCCACCCATATATTGCGACTGAGCTCCCTCAACTCTATGCATAGACAGATTTTTCCACCATCCTTGAGAGCCACAACCACTGGAGATAACCACTCCGAAGATTCAATTGGCTCTATAATTCCTTGCAAGTAGCGTATCCAGTTCCTTTTGCAACAGTTCTCTCATCAAGTGTGGTATGGATCTTACCTTGTGTACAACTGGTATTGCTTTTTCCTTCAAAATTATTTTATGGGTAAATCCTTTTAACAATCCCCATTTATCAGAAAACACACAAGGACATTTCTGTAATATATTCTCCCCTTCTGCAATCTCTTGCACACTAGTTTCAAACACCATTACAGGTTCGTCAGCATTCGGATTCGGGATAATATTTAAATCTTTCTGATGTCGCCAACCAAGAAGATATGAACCATCACTTGTAATATACACTCTCCCTCTCACCATGTTGTTCCTGAACCCAATATTCATCCATCTCATACCCACGATCTCTATCCTCTTGCCACCATATCCTACAGCTGTCATGTCAGACGTTTGTAAATCTTCCATTCTTCCTTTGAAACAATCCAAGTAGGTACTTTTACCCACAAGAGTAAACAAACTTCCTGAATCAACCTTAATCCGAACATTCACTCCATCAAGATTTACTTCACAATTAGATTTTTCTAATTTAAAGCTGCTTTCCATTTTCACTTTATCATCACTTCTTTCATGCGCACATGTATCCACCTCACTCAGAGGCTCAACAATCTGATAAACAACATCATCTCCTTAATGTTTTCACACACATCCTCTATCATTTTAATTCCTTGTACCTGTGGTCCACTTTTTGTTCTACAAACGTTAGCCAGGTGACCCCTCCTACCACAACTCCTGCAAATTACATTCCTGGCTGCACACCAAGTACTTGAACCAATGTGTCCAGGACTTCCACATCTATCACAAATTATATTTCTCACGTCTCTCGAATCATTCACCAACATCTTTCCTCCATACACTCCTGTTTAACCACTGATACTTGCTCCATTATCCGTCCTCACATTTATACCACCAGTTTTAACTTCCTTTTTTTTCACTTCAACAACATTTTCCTCATTGACTTTCTTCACTTTTTCACCTCCCGACTCCATGCCCTTGTGCCACAAGGCTGCATTTTCCATGCTTTTAGCAACGTGAACAGTCTATTCCAAATTAGAATCTTTCACCAACAATTTTTCCTTGACACGCTTGTTGTTTCTACAACGCACAATTTGATCTCTAATCAAACTTTCTGTCAAATCATGAAATTAACACGTAACATCCATTCCCCTCAAAGCTGCCACATAAGTTAATATATCCTCATCTTCTCTTTGCACCCTCGAAAATAATGTATGTCTTTCAAATACAATATTTATCTTGGGTACAAAACATTTGTCAAGCATCATTAAGGACATATCAAAAACATTTGCAGCTTGACCATCCCCCACACCTAACGATGCTTCAGGCAAATCATCATGTATTCTCCTGCCCTCAGTTCCTAGATGGTGTAGAAGAACAGCTTGTCTCCTAACTGGTCCATATACTCTCATATCTGTTTCTAAAAGTCACATTTGCACCTGGAAGAATATTTAGTTTTATGACAAAAGACTATTAGAAATATATTTCAATCACAATGGTTTTGACATTTGCACCCCAGGCATAGTGGACACATCTGGGATGTGGACCTGATAATATGTTTGATGGGTTTGACGGCAAAAAAACTGCAAATGTTGTTATATTTGTGTAGTAACAGTAGCACTTTATTCTAGCTTACCCTATTTTATGGCTGGTCGTTTTTTTACGGGTCATGATGGGGGAGGGACACTGCGCTATAATCAGACATTTAAAGGCATTGCATTATAGGTAAGAGTAGCAGCATTCATCATTATCTTCTCATTAACATCTCAGACAGTCGTATATGCTGACAATAATTTTGCTGTAGTCAGCAAAAAACAAAAAGGCATGCAAACGGACACACAAACTCATCTGTCTGTACATGGTGACAGCCGAGGAGAGGCTAAGCTTTTAGCGAGAAACTTTCTTAACAAGCTCCTTTAGGCTTGATTAATATCAAGTAGATCAAGAGCTATTGGGTATTGTGAGTGTCCTTCATGATAGTGCATAGTACTCGCTGAGAAGAGTAAACCCATAGTTTGTGTAATTGGAGTAGGGCACCGTAAGTAATGTCAGAATCTCTGCTGGGTCACTATCGGGTGATCTATAAGTTACCACCGTTGTTGCCCTCGCTACAAATAGTAAAAAAAAAAAAAAACCCAGCTCAAAATACTTGTGCTATCAAAGGATTTAGGTAGAATGACTTACTTCCTCAAGGGATAAGTGCTGCAAGCAGATCTATGATACCTCTTGTCAGACGGTTGCCTCATTTTCATTAGTATCCTGGGCGACTGATCGAGGAATTTAAAGATATTAAGTGCAACCACACCCTTGAAAGTTACCTCAATATTATTAAAGTCCCGGCCGATAGAAAATTATATATTCAGTTTAGATTCGGCAGCATGCCCATTAATTTATTTACAAATTCATGGCTGTCTAACAAAGCATTACCAAGGGGATGTCCCTGTTGTTCCTCTCCACAATAATCTATTGCTCACTTCCTTTTTGCATGCAAAGCATACACTAAACCTAGGAGTAGATGGCTCTCTCCTGTTTGTAGAGAACTTGGCACTCGCGATCACAGAGAGGCTCTGCGTATACTAAAATCTGACGCAAGACCTCTATTTGTGTGTGCTATCGCAAAATACCTGGGAATTGCATGGGAAATCAGAAGAAAGGCGTTGAATTCTTCCAGGCCTAACCCTATGACCAGCATTCGTGTCTAAAATTCCTATTAAAATATTGCTGCCATAGCTGAAATTTGAAAGAGCAAGCAATATTGTTTAGTGTTCTTTTAAGGTTTTGCAATAAATGTTTAAAATATTTCTAATGCTTGTATTGCATAGACAGAAGACTGATCCATCTCCTCGATATATCCATCACTGCCATGAATCCATGTTGGAAATGCTGTCTTATTATAACAACTAATGTAACATAGAGCACTTAAAACATCTCCACCAAAACTTGGCTTAAGTAGGAAATGTATCTGCAAGTCTGCCTATGTTTTAGCATCGGGATTGTTTGCATTTATGAGGACGATGAGATGTACATACCTCCCGTAGTTTAATTTTATGTCTATTTTTATCCTCGCAAGTTTTTTACATTTAATGCTACCTTTTAAAATTGTACAACTTTTATTAAAGAAGTGCATCTTTTGATGTATATTGACATATACATAACTCATTCTTTGATTCTGTGTCTTTTATGGAAATTTTTACCGAAATAAAGATTTGATGATGGTAGTATGCTGGTCTTCACAACACTTGTCTGGAATCAGAAGCAGCGTTGCTGGGTTGAGCAAAATGCACCTCTTAATTTGAATGTTTTCTGCTCATTGTCAGTGAAATTGCTCTCCCTCCCTCGCAGCTCCACCATTAAGTGAGGCCTTCCCCCGAGCCCCTGCACTCTCAAGTGTTAGTGTTCGAGGCCCTCCTCCACCCGCAGGTTTCACCTGCGCCTCATCCCTGGTGGTCCAGTGGACCTCTGTCTCCATTCTCTCACTCCGCTTTTTCTCTCCTTTTTCACTCGTTTTTTCCCCTCACTTCTATCACCCCCCTTCACTCTCCTTCTAGGTCTTTCCTCCATTTTCTGTCGTTTATCCCTTCATTTCAAGCTCCCCCTTCACTCTCCTTCTGTCTTTCCTCCGTTTTTCACTCGTTTTTTTACCCTCATCTCAATCTCCCCCTTTCACTCTCCTTCTGTGTCCTCTGTGTCTTTCTTCCACTCTTTCTTGCACTTTTGCTGCCTTATTTGCACTTTTCTCTCTCTTTTTGCCTTTTTCCTTTTGCCTTTTTCAGCCTGTTTTCCACTGCCGCAGCTGCCCCTGCGGCCCCTCCCACCAGCATGACCAGTGTGACTGGCCCAATCCAGCTCCCCGCTCCCGTTTCCCAGCCCTCCCTGACCCCTACTTAATGGCGGTCGCGCTGCCGGCGCGCCAAAGGCAAGCCCGTCTGGGCCCATCCACGACCCGACTGAGACCAGCGCCAGGAACCCTGGATCTCTGCACCGCCAACGCTAGGACCCAGCGGCACTCCATGCTCTCAACCCGGGCTGCAACAATAACTGCAAGCTAGCATCACTAGCCGACTCCCACGGACCCTTCAGCTGTCACCGCTGCCGGCAAACCTGCAGCACCGCCAAGGCCACAGACCCAGCGCAACCCGCCATCAAGAACACAATCGAACCGAAGACCCTGGAATGCATCATCCTCAATGTCCGATCTCTCCACAAACACGCCACCGAAATCTGGGACCTCCTCGACAGCACCACCCCGGACGTTGCAGTCTTTACCGAAACCTGGATCAATACCACCTCGGGACCGGATATCGCCATCGCCATTCCCCAAGGATACAAGATCTCCAGGAAGGACCGCCCCACTCGCCCGGAAGGAGGAATTGCCATTGTCCAAAATCTTTCCCCATGTAATATGCTCTTTAGGCACCTTTTTCAAATTTTCATTCACCTTTCTACATTTATTAGCTACCGTCTCAGAAGGTGAATTGTTGGGAGCAACACTAGCTGGTTCTTCAGTTGACCATGCAACAGCAGCCTCACATTCAGACCACAAATAACTAGGGATTACAATCTAAAATAATATATTAAAATCAGCGAACAGCATCTGTGAAGGCACTGTCAGTATTTGAACTGCCTTATACCACCTCTCAGGCTACTCTCAGTTTGGGGGAATTTGTGGTAAAAGCATAAAGATCAGCTCTTGTCCACACCTTGTGTACTACATTTCCCCTATGTCCTCCTCTAATTGGGAACTCCAAAACTGTTCCTGATCCAATTTTGAATCACTAGGTGATCCCCTCACTTTAATCTCGGATTCCTTAATTATTCTTTTTGCTTGCAGTTCCCCTTTTCCATTTTTCTCTGTATTTCGTCAAACCACCCTATTCCCTTGGCTTCTCAATTAGATCTTTAATCTGAGCTCTCATAGTCATTAAACCCAAATGTTTTAATTCATGTAATTCTCACATGCTTCATCTTACTGATGTCAACCTCACGCTCCTTAGCTAATTCCTCTAGTTTATCATGTGCTTCATTTGCGCATCTTGCTGCGTCCTTGATGAAATATCTAATTTCGAAGACATTGTATGACAATACTCTATTTAAATCAATTGTCTCTTAGGAGTCTCTTGTACTACAATTGTAGTAACAGGTGGATCCCATTAGGTTTGAGAACCAGCAGGAGTATCTCTTTTCATACTCTGCAATGCTGTTATTGTGATTTCAGAGAGGGCGCTCGCTAACAATCACAGCTGTAGGTGAGCTCTGTGTCTGCCCGGCTATACTTTCTCCTGCTGCTCCCATTGAAGATACCCTACCAGGACCAACACCTGTTCCCTGTCAGTATATGGAGGCGGTGTGGAATTCAAAAGATCATTAATGAAATTATCTTCCTCATCCGTATCATGATTATGTTATTTTCCTTCACCTGTATTCTTTTTGTCATGAGTCTCTTTAATTTTTGCTGGGGAACCTCTCACACTCTCCATCATATCCTCCCTCCAACATTTCTCCTGTTGATCCCACTTGCTCTCTAACCACTGTCTAAACTAACCTTTAACTTGCTTTGTCATTTTCTATCATCTCTGAGGTCATTCAATTCCATGTGTTCAATTCCTGAAAACGGTGTAAGTCTAGGTAACTTTCTTTCTTTCATTCATTATTTGCCTCAAGAAATCTAGTTTCCTAGGAAACTATAAGTCTTCATCAGAAGCAGTAAAAGAATGCCATTCAGAAAATCCAGACACACGTATTAAACCAATGTCAGTCAGGATTTCGTATCCATTTCGTCTTCCCTCTGCAGGTAATTTCTGATCCTTAATAAAGTAGAAAAGAAACATTAGGCTTTTTCAAAAAGGCACCCTCTTTTTTTATTCAAATCGTTCTAAAAAATCACACAAAGCAAACTAGCGAACAACAACCAATCTAAGAGTGATTTTATCAAAGTCAACCTTTCACTACGTGGGTCTGTCAACAACCAACTATGATAGTGCAACTTTGTTACATCTCACCAATCACAGATCGGCTCCCTGGTTGACTTAACAATCACAGCATGTGAATGAGGAAAACAACTGTGGCTTTTTTTTTGCAATCTGGTACTGGTAGTCCTGCACTGAAAGCAAGAAAACAAAACTAAATCTACCAGGCTGCAAAAAGAAGCCAGGAGGGGGATGAGATTACCAAGCTCTCGTCCCAAAATGTATAACTTCGAATGGTCACAACCCTTGCTATCAAGAACATCTTTAAAATGTACGAATACAAACTTGCCACAGGATGCTAGTTATGCTATGATTGAGAAGTGGGACACTAAATTTGCTGGGCCCCTGCACTACTGATAGTTGTACATCTACTTTCCCTCTACCCCATGCTTCATCCCCTCCATTTTGTGTGCTCCTTGCTGAGAACAATTCACTGGAAAGATTCCTACTGAGGCACGCAGTCCTCCCTATGTAAGGAAAGGCTAGGGGCACATGCATACACTGATAAACAGTACAGCAGCACCATGCAAAGGACACAGGAGAAAATCGCAGCCACAGCTTTGTCAGCACAACACCAACAGGGAGCATAAGGCTCGGGGATCTCTGTACCAAACTGGTACTCTAAATCGCACCCATGTACTGTTACAAAATGATGTGATAGCACCATGGGTTGGGCGGTAACTGAGCACCATAGGAAAAGGAATATGCTTCTTACCAGTATGCATCTGTTCTTGGCATGTAGAGCTGCAGATCTATACACTTTTGCATAGATCGCCATCTGGTGTTGGGCCCGGATGTTTGCAGTTTGTTTTTCTTCTTGGACAGTCTTTGGAAGTCACGAGTTCGGTGACTCCTCCTTCGGTCCGTACTGCGCATGGGCTTCGGCTCCATCCTCAGATTGTTTTTCGCCAGCAGGGAAAAGATGGAGCGTAGTGATAATAGTAAGAAACCCATGTGTGTTGTATCTAAATAAGATAGACTGGAACGGATACAGGTAGCCGGGGAGGCGGCTGGGCGTGTATAGATCTGCAGCTCTACATGCCAAGAACAGATGCATACTGGTAAGTAGCATATTCCGTTTGAGGCATATGAGCTGCAGATTATACACTTTTGCATAGATTATATAGCAGTACCCAGCCCTAGTGGCGACCACCGATATCCGTTGCAGTGGTTTGAAATAGTGTCTTTAGTACAGCCTGGCCCACACTAGCTTGTTGTTTGGAGTGCACGTCTACACAGTAATGTTTTGTGAAGGTGTGCGGTGTTGACCATGTGGCTGCTTTGCAGATGTCATCTAAGGGTATGTTCCCTAGAAAAGCCATAGAAGCCCCTATCTTTCTTGTAGAGTGGGCTTTAGGTGGAACAGATAATGTTCTTTTTGCTTTGTGATAGCAAATTTGTATGCACTTTACAATCCACCTAGCTATCCAAGATTTAGAGATGGGGTTGCCTTTATGCGGTGGAGAGAAGGAGACAAACAATTGTTTAGTCTTTCTGAAAGGTTGCGTTTTTTGTATGTAGTACAGTAAAGCCCTTTTAACATCAAGTGTATGTAGAGCCCTTTCCGCAACAGATTGAGGTTGCGAGAAAAAAAACGGTAATTCCACCGATTCATTAAGATGGAAGGGGGAAATGACCTTGGGCAGAAATTTTGGATTTGTGCGAAGTATCACCTTGCTGGGATGTATCTGTAAAAAGGGTTCTTGTATAGTGAACGCTTGTATCTCACTAACCCTTCTAAGGGAAGTGATAGCTACGAGGAAAGCTGTTTTCCAAGTGAGGAACTGTAGCTCACATTTATGCATTGGTTCGAAAGGCGGACCCATTAGCCTTGTAAGAACTACGTTTAGATTCCATACAGGGGAAGGTGGTGCCCTGGGTGGAATTACTCGTTTAAGGCCTTCCATAAAGGCTTTAATAGCAGGCACTATGAACAGTGATAAATGCTGTCTGTTCTGTAGGTAAGCAGCAATTGCTGCTAGGTGTAGACGTATGGATGAATATGCCAGGTTACACCTTTGAAGATGGAGCAGATAGCATATGATGTGCTGTATGGATGCATCTAAAGGGTTGATTGTATTGTTACGGCAGTAAACAACAAATCTCTTCCACTTTGCGGCATAGCATGCTCGAGTGGTAGGACGTCTGGCTTCCTTGATAATGTTCATGCAATCAGGGGGAAGGTTAAGGTATCCAAATTCTAAGATTTCAGGAGCCAGATCGCAAGGTTGAGCTGAGCTGGGTCCGGGTGCCTGATTTCTCCATGGTTCTGGGTTAGGAGGCATGGGGACAGGTGCAGTTTTTGATGTGGTACCACCGATAGCTGTAGTAGTGTGGTGTACCACGGCTGCCTGGCCCATGTTGGGGCTACCAGAATGAGTGTGAGGGAGTGCTGTTGTAGCTTCCTTACCACTAATGGAATTAGCGGGAGAGGTGGAAAGGCGTATGCAAATTTGCCTGACCAGTTCATCCATATCGCATTGCCTTTGGACAATGGGTGTGGGTATCTGGCGGCGAAGCTTGGGCATTTTTTGTTTTCGTGGGTGGCGAAGAGGTCTATCTGAGGATGCCCCCACTTGTGGAAGAATGGGCGAATAACTTGTGGATGCAGTTCCCATTCGTGCATTTGCTGCGTTTGTCTGCTGAGCAGATCTGCCATGGTGTTTTGTATGCCTGGGACGTGTTGTGCCAGGAGAAAGATTTTTTGTGGAATTGCCCATCTCCATATGCTCTGTGCTAAGCGGGAGAGCTGGGGAGAGTGTGTCCCCCCCTGTTTTTGAATATAATACATTGCAGTCATATTGTCTGTGCGAATGAGGACTGCTTTGGCTGAAATTTGTTTCTGAAAGGATTTCAGGGCTAGAAAGATCGCCAATAGCTCCAGATGGTTGATGTGGAGTAATTTTTTGCTGTGGCGTCCATAGACCTTGCACTGTGAGGTGTAGAAGGTGCGCTCCCCAGCCGGAGAGCGATGCGTCCGTTGTTAGAATCACCTGAGGAACCGGGTCCAGGAACGGCCGCCCTTTGGAAAGGTTTGTGGTGTTCCACCACTGCAGAGAGTGATGGGTGCGGCCGTCCAACAACACCAGATCCGTCAGCTGTCCCTGGGCCTGGTTCCACTGCCGTGCTAGGCACTCTTGGAGTGGACGCATGTGGAGTCTTGCATGGGGCACTATGAAGATGCAAGATGCCATCATCCCTATTAGCTTCATAAACACTCTTGCTGGGAGAGAGTGCTGAAGAATGAATGTTTGGCGCAAGGCTTGTATGCTTGCGATTCTGGCTGAATTGGGATAGGCTATAGCTTTGGAGGTGTCTATAGTGGCCCCGAGATATTGCTTTGTGTGAGATGGTATGAGGTGGGACTTTTGATGATTCACCGTGAAGGCTAGCTGGTGGAGCAGTTGGATGGTGCTGTTTGTATGTTGCACACACTGGTTGTAGGACGCGGCTTTTATTAGCCAGTCGGCCAAGTAAGGGAAGACATGAATGTGTTGTCTTCTGAGGTGTGCTGCTACTACCGCTAGGCATTTGGTAAACACCCGTGGTGCGGTTGTGACCCCGAAGGGGAGAACCCTGAATTGGTAATGCTGACCGTCCACCACAAACCTGAGGTACTTCCTGTGAGAAGGGTGTATTGGAATATGAAAGTATGCGTCTTTCAAGTCCAGTGTAGTGAGAAAGTCTCCCTGGCAGAGGAGTGGGAGAACTTGTTGGAGGGTTACCATGTGGAAATGGTCTGAATGTATGTATGCATTTAGAGGCCGGAGGTCTAGAATGGGCCGTAGGGTCTCGTCTCTCTTTGGTATTAGAAAATACAGAGAGTAGACCTCTAGATTTTGCTGATTGACGGGGACCTGCTCTATAGCTTGTTTTTGCAGGAGGGAGATTACCTCCTGTTTGAGCAGTGTGGTGTGTTCTTGCGACATTATACGGTGCCTGGGTGGAATATTGGGTGGGGTAGATGTTAGTTCGAGACAGTAGCCTGACTGAACAATTTGTGTCACCCATTTGTCTGATGTTATGGTCTCCCAGGTGGGAAGAAAATGCTGTAGTCTGCACCCGACTGGAGTGGAATGGTCTGGGGGGAGCGGGGGAAAGTCATTGGGCGGGCGGTGTGGCAGAATGGGTGGTGTTGGTTTTGCCCCTGCCCTTATTATTGTTTCCTCTATATCCACCTCTTTGATAGCCCTTCGAGAAGGTAGTCTGAGGAGGGGACTTGTAGGAAGTAGAGGCGCTATCGGCAGAGTAACCTCTGCCTGTGCCACGAAAGGAGGAACGACGAAATGAACGTCTAGGGGTATGGGATTGTAATGCCCCCATAGACTTCGCTGTATCCGTGTCCTTTTTTATTTTCTCCAATGCTTCGTCAACCTTTGGACCAAATAGGTGTTGTTGGTCAAAGGGGTGATTTAATATAGATGCCTGGACTTCTGGCTTAAACCCTGAGATTCTGAGCCAGGCATGACGACGAAGCAAAACACTGGTGTTTATAGCTCTAGAAGCTGTGTCTGCTGCGTCGAGGGCACATTTAATTGAGGTGTTGGTAATGAGCTTTCCCTCCTGTATTAGCTCATGAGCCCTGTGTTTATGTTTGTCTGGGAGGTGTTGCATGATAGCCTCCAGCTCATCGTAATGTGCTCTGTCATAACGTGCAAGCAGTGCTTGCGTGTTGGCGATGCGCCACATATTTGCAGCTTGCGAGGCAATGCGTTTACCAGACGCATCTAAGAGCTTTGACTCCTTATCTGGTGGCGAAGCCTCCCCTGATGATTGAGAGTTAGACCGCTTCCTAGCTGTGGATACCACTAATGAGTCTAAGGGAGCAGGTCCTTTAATATATGCAGGATCTGTGGGGGCTGCTTTATATTTCTTCTCTATCCTGGGGTTTAATACCCTAGCTCTGACTGGGTCCTTGAACACCTCTGCAGCATGTTTGGTTACTCCTTTTAGCATGGGCAATATTGCTGTGGACTTATCTTGTATGTCAAAAGTGTCCAGTAGGAAATCCTCCTCAACTGGCTCACTGTGTAATTCTACCCCATGGTAGTGTGCCGCCCGCTGTATTAAGTGGTGGAACCCCAGGGAGTCCTCTGGAGGAGATGGTCTAGTTGGATAAATGTCGTCCTGAGGCATATCTGGTACATCGGGGTTGTGGTAATCCTCCCATGGGTCCGGTGTCCCTGGAGGTGTGGGGTCTAGTGGGGCGTCTACTGGATCATAATCTGGATCTCCATAATCAGGGTCTGGAGATGGGGTTGGAGAGCGGTGAGGCAAAGGAGGCGGAGATATGGGAGGTGGAGGAGGTGGAGAAGGTGGAGGAGGTGGTGGGGAGGGTACTCTGAAGGGAGATGTGGCAGAGTCCTTCCGTTTTGGCAGTGGAGGAGGATCTGGCTTGTTTAAATGTCTTTTTTTGGAAGACAAAGTTAAATGCTCAGTCTTTGGATCCTTTGTTAAAGTCTTTTGATAAGGATCTGGCGTAAATAGTTCTCCTGGCACCGAATCGTCTGTCGGTGCCGATGTTTTTCGGAGCCGAGGGCTTCGATGGTTTCTCCATGCCATGCTTTTTCGGGGCCTCCGATTTCTTTGGTGCCGAGGCAGGCTTCAGCGTCGGTGCCGAGGGATTTATGTTTATGTTTTGTCGGCACCGAGAGTGCAGGTTTCGAGCCCGATGGCTTTGGAGCCGAACTGGGTGTAGTTTTCTTCGGTGCCGAACGGTGTTTTTCGGCACCAGGAGTAGGCTGGCTCGAGCCCGAGCCGCCGGGAGACTTATGATGCTTCGACACGGGGCCCGAAGGTGGGGTGATAGAAGTTGTATGTTTGGTTTTCCCTAGGCCCGGAGGCGAAGGTGTAACCGGAGTCTCTTTCGGTACGGGAGTGGGAGGGGGTAGAGTACTCACGACCCTCTGCGCCGGTGTGAACTCCTCCAGGTCGGAGTCGTCGGCCTCGGAAGCGCTGACGATTTCTTCCTCCTGCTCGGTGTGCTGCTGCCCCGAAGCTCCGGTGTCGTCTCCGAAGATGTCAGGTGGAGCCGAAGTCGATGAGTGCGCCATGGTGCGTGGAGCTCTTCAATCCCGGATGGTCTTTTTCGATCGAAAAGACTTGCAGGCGGGGCAGTCTCGGGCCTTGTGTTCGGGAGAGAGGCAGAGGTTACACACCTGATGCAGGTCGGTGTGGGGAAATTTAGACCCACATTTTGGGCACTTTTTGAAGGGAGTCCTTTCCATCGGCCGAGACCGGAGTCGAGGGAGGCCCGAAGGCCGGTGCCGATGTCTGGAATCGAGAAGTGCCGCCAAGAGAGATGAAGAAGATGATTTTTGTCTTAAGAATCTCGATGGACGAGGATTTTCCGTCGAAGGTCGAACTGGAAAAGTTCAAAGCCAGAGCACGAAGTATCACATCCGAGCCCGATGGCGGAAAAAAACAATCTGAGGACGGAGCCGAAGCCCATGCGCAGTACGGACCGAAGGAGGAGTCACCGAACTCGTGACTTCCAAAGACTGTCCAAGAAGAAAAACAAACTGCAAACATCCGGGCCCAACACCAGATGGTGATCTGTGCAAAAGTGTATAATCTGCAGCTCATATGCCTCGAACATATATATTTCTCAAAAATATAATAAAGTGAGTGTTAAATCCACATGAAAGTGAACAGCTATTATTATTTACAGTGACTACGTATGTACTACATTGTACATAAAATAAACCACACATTTCATACATCTCCACGTACAACATTTCAACAAAAAGTACAGACACAGGTCGGGCTAACAGTTTATTAAGACAGTAACAGATCAGTGTCAAGCTGAGGAGGTAATGGCAGTCTATTCTTAGACCTTACCCAGGCAGCGCATACGCTTTGTCTTAGAGACACAATGTTCCTAGAATATGGGCTTTAAGCACCTCCCATCTTTTCAATTGGCTCCTCTTACTGTCCTTTGAAAATGCTAATTTTTTATTGGTGAATAGGCTTAGTAGTCCCTCCTTTCCGACTTTTGTATTCTGCCAAGAGGACTTCACCTGTTACATGTGCTCTTCCTTGTCAGGTTAGTCAGGGAATTTGGAGAGCACTATTTTTTTGTTGGCCTGGCTCTGCTCTTTTAAAGTGTTCTGTTTACTTTGTGCATGGGTTTCATGAATCACTGCTTCATTTACCATGCTGTTTGCCCATCTTAAGTGTTTATTAAGCTTCGCAGCCACATAATGTTCCTGTGCTGACACACCACAACATTGCTTTTTTTAAATGTTTTTTGCACCCGTCTTCGGTGTTTCAGCTTTGCTGCTACATAATCTCCCTGTGCAGCCCCCGCCACTCCCCCCTCACCCAACACTGCTTGTAAACATTTTTTGCTTTATTATTTTGCAGCGTTCTGTAGCGCTGGACCAGAAGTTATCAGAGCGCTTTACATGACCACCAGTTACATTACAGAGGGACACATTCAATTTACAGCCAGGGCAGATGCCGAGACCCAAACCTGGTTCCCCAGCTTCATGGTCAACCGCTCTGGCCATTACACCAGATTCGATCACTGCACTTTCCTCCTCACATGGCGCCATCCATCATTATCTACACACAGGGAAGGGCAAGAACAACGGTTCACGGCAGCAGCGAGGTTTGCTCGCTCTCTTGGGTTGCTTGACCTGTATCCATAGAAACAGCAACAGAGCTTGTGTTGGTAGCTGTTCATCTACTTTGAGAGCAGGCTTGTTATTTCAAGCTTTTGAGTCAGCTGCTCCCAACCTTGTGCCGCCGCAGACAGCACCTTGTCTAATGAACATGCCAGTATTTGTATGCTGGAGTTTGAAGGTTCGTGTACACAGTGAGCTTCACTGTTGCCTCAGATGCTTACCAGTAATCCGCATGCAGCCACGTGAATGCCATGAACTCTGAGAGCCTCATACTCTTCTAATGCAACTCTCAGGGTCTGCTCATCGACGAGGGGCGCAAAGGGGAGAGGACGGGTGGCTTGCATTGTCTTAACATATGCGGAGTCTACACCTGAATTGTTTACACTGCGCTGTCTCCTTACCAACTGCGCCCGCTGAGAACATATCAAGTGTCTGCCTGAGCTTTCCCAGTGACACGAAAATTTGACACCGCCTGTGGGTGAGTGTTTGCGTACTAAAACGCAACACGCGAGAGGCGTAGTGTACTTGCTACGGATGTGATTATTAATGGAAAACCACAAACGTGTTACTATAATGTTCTCAGGCTGAAGTAATTTGCCTTCATTTTCGATTCTTTTAGCGCTGACTTTGGTGAAAACTTTCTCAAAGTTGCACTGTATATGAAGGCCAGCTGTCAGGTAGCATTTGCTAAAAAAGAATATTCTGAGGAGAGCATGTGTGCATTTATAAGTCGCGGTATTTAGACCGGTACAATAATGGAACGTTCTTTGTAATTGACAGTAGGCTGTTCTTCCAGGAGAAATTTCAGGCTATTTACGACTCTTTCACATTGATGGGGTCTCCTACCATGACTTTGCCCTCTCCCGACCGCTCCAATGTATGGTCCGAATTTCGCCCATTCTGCCCTGAAGCATCCCTTTTAGAACTGAACAAAATTAAATCTGGCTCGCCCCTTAACCCTTGCCCAGCTAGATTTTTCAAGCTGCTGGCCCATTGGCTCAATCCTCATTTAAATCCCATCTGGAATTCGTCCCTGAAAACGGGCAGTTATCCTTCCATTTGGAAAAAGACTTGCGTCCTGCCAATCCTCAAGAAAGAGGGCACGGATCCGGCAGAACTCAAGAACTTTAGGCCTATCTCTCTCCTGCCAGCACCAGCCAAATTCCTTGAGAAGGAAGTTCAAAGGCAGTTATCTGACTTCCTGGAGGCTAACAACCATCTCCATGACTCCCAATCTGGCTTTAGATCAGGCTACAGCACAGAAACTGCCCTGCTGGAGGTAGCGGAAACCATACCTGAAACCTTAGACCAGGGTAGCTGCGCTATGCTCGTGCTGGTGGATTTGTCCGCAGCTTTTGACACAGTATCTCACCGGATTCTGCTGGAGAGACTGGAGCACCTGGGAGTGACAGGAACCACCTCAGCCTGGTTCCGCTCATTTTTCTATACCCGGTCTCAGCAAGTATTTTTCCGCCTCTTCCAGTCCGCTCGTGTGCGGAATCCCCCAGGGTTCTGCTTTGAGCCCGACTCTTTTTAATATCTATCTTACCCCCTTTGCATCGCTAGTCGAGCAATGTGGTGTGAGAGTGGTCTCATATGCTGACGACACTCAGTTGGTGTTTTCTTTTAAAGATCCCGCTGAGGCAGGGTTCGATAATTTCAAGCACTGTTTGAACAACATTTCTACTTGGATGACAGACAGTTGCTTGAAATTAAACACCGATAAAACGGAGGTATTGTTTTTCAACCAACCTTCTCCTCCACGGCCTGAACTCTGGTGGCCAGCAGAGCTAAACCCTCCACCCACCCCAGTTTTTTCAGTTAGAAATCTAGGGTTCAAATTTGATTCCAACCTTTCAGGCAAGGCACAGATCTGCCAAGTTTCCTGATCTTGCTTCTGGAAACTGAAAGACTTGCAGAGATTCCTTCATCTCCTGGCCTATGGATTGCCGGAAAACGGTGGTCTGCGCACTAGTTACGTCTCAGCTAGACTATGCTAACAGCCTGTTCCTGGGTCTCCCAGCTTACTTGATTAGGAATCTGCAAACTATTCAAAACGCTGCGGCTAGGCTCATTAGGAATGTACCACTCCGCCATCACATCTCCCCTCATCTGCACAGCGCTGGGATACCACCGTCGGAGGTATCCGGGCACTGTATTAATGTAACTGATGATGATGATGATATAAGGCTTGAAATTCTTGGTAAAGAACAATGCTTATGCATGAAAGAGTTTATTCATAAGACAAGATGCTTCAAATTTAATGTGCTCTTCGGAATTGAACCAATACTGATGTTAAAGAACAGTAGATGTTGTAGCAGCCAGGATTGCATTGCAATTGCAAATGCTTGTTTATCTTTGCCATATCGTCTTTTCAAATTAAGCACCATCTCATTCCCAAGCAAGTCCGATGTAGTTCAAACCAGATATTCTGCGGCGGTCAATGTATTCCACCAAATTAAGCTTGCATAATGTTTACTGCATCAGAATGGCAAGCGGGTGTAGTGACTGAGCCACTTTTGTGGTCTGACACCCTAGGATGACCCTCAACCACCACCATTTTACCTGACTTTAGTGTGTTATGTTACCCTAGCCTTAATGTAGGATGGTTTTGCATATGCCTGCTTCTCTTCTGTCCTGTAATCTTGCTGTCTTTTAGTAGAATAGTCTTGCTAAGAATAGAAGGTATGGGATCTCGAGGGGGAGTGTTTTGGGTGATGGTGCACACATGTGCTCAATGTTGGGTACTGAGGGATTAAGTGTATAATGTTATTTGGGTTATGTGAATTATGTGTTGAACTATTGCCTTTGACATGGCTTCATGTCATTCTGATTTCTGACTTTACCTTGCTTTATGGCAGTGCTGACTATTGCCTTTGACATGGTTTCATGTCATCCTTGCTTTTCTGATTCCATCTTGCTTTGGGCCTTTCTGTGTGCATGCCTTAACTAACTCCATTTTCATGACTGAAGCTATTTTCTGTGCCTGCACGATGCTGCAGAGGTGAAGAGGGCATGTTTTGCTCTTCTCCTGTTTTTCGCACTTTACTGACTAGAGAGAACTGGTTCTTATCAGAGGAATGTACATGGTCGGAGCCATAGCAAAGGCCTGATCAACCGATGCAGTGGCCTTGGAGCAGGCTGGTACGGGCTCGCATGAGAACGAGGGGGCGAGGCTTGCTAGAAGCTTTGTTGTGTTTGAATTTGTATTAAAAAGGGGAGCTTACACTGGCCTGTTGGAAGTTCACGCCGTGGAGCACACGTGTTGTCACGGAAGAGTGGGGGCTGGTGTCACCTCTGAGCTTTCACCCGGTTCAAGCAATGGACTCCCCTTGAGCGAAGTGGGGTGAAATGATGAAGCAGTAGGTGAGGTGTCTCTGCTACTAACTGTTTCTTGATTCTTTACTGAATTCTTTCCTTTCCTTCTTATTTTCTGATTCTTATATCCATACATATATATTTGCTTTGTGTATTTCAATCGGTTATTTGATATGTGAGAGTCTGCCATTATCAATATATATTCGGCCTGCCCGTGATTGAAGTATTGTGTTAATAAACGTATATATTCCATACGTTTGAATTCGTCTTTTCCTTGTCATATGAGGTGATGAGTGTGCCCTCCTGGCAGGTGATGTGCAAAGTATATCTCGCTCTAGAGAAGTGTTGTGTGTGTTACCTTGGTCTAGAGGAGACTCATGTGATATTGTTTTCTTGCCTTGCCTTTGGGGGAGTGTTGAAAGTTTGCCCACCTTAGGAAGTGCTGTGTATATGTTATATTCCATAAGTTTGGAACTGATATTCTCGCCCTGGGAAAGTGATGGTACATACCTTGGTCCCGGGGAGATCTGAGACCTTTCATTACAGCGGGCCCAGCAAAGACATGAGTTTTGTTTGTGAAGGCAACTGTTTGTTGTGTTTTTGATGGGAACTACAGGGATACAGCGCTTGCACTGCTCAAGAGCAAACATGAACAGTGGACGTAAGTACCACAGGCTGGCAGTTCACCCACCTTCTGTAAGTGTTTGCTAAGCCTCTGACTCAGTAGTCAAAGTATTAAAAAAAAAACATGGAGGGGCGGAGGAGCAACAGTGGAGGTGTGGGGTGTAGTATAACAAGCCCACTTTAAAAAAAGACATAATTGGGCTTTGAAAGTACTTGCAAACACCCACCATTATCTTCGTGTTATTCTCTCTTATACAGTGGGTATAACCCTTTAGTTGCCGAGGCTTTTCCACTCCCAGCGCTGAGCCCTTTGTTTGATATTGGGAATACTTTGCACTGACGCCTTCATTAAATTTTTCTAGACTATAGAGCAATTCGTATGGTAAAATATATGAAATTGGGTACGAAGGCAACATATGTATTTCTGAAACGTACACAAAATATTGATAACCTGATTAACAGTACTTATTTCTAAATTTAAGAATTTGTGATTACTCGTGCCATCATGTGAATCAGTATGCCTTTTGCAAAACATTGTTTTACTTGCAGGGTAGCAGACATCTGAAAGCTAAAAATGCAGAGGGATCAAATTGGTAATAAATGTTCTAGCATTCTAATTACCCACAGGTCTCTCAATAGAAACAATGCCCTACATGTGTGGGTGGGCCTAGTGTCCACAACAGGAAAATGCCCAAAACCAAACTTGAACAGATTAAAATTTCCACTAAAACCGACCCTTTTATTGCGCAATGTGGGTCGCTACAGAATTGGGCCCTAGTTCCGCCAGCTCTCACATAAAAACCGAACAACCCCAGACATTTCTGAAAAATAGACAACCGGTGGAGTCCAGTGTGGACTAACTTGCATGCATCTCATATGGTTTTCTTATCCAAAAGCCTTTTCAAACCTCAAACTTTGGCTAACGAACAACTTACTTACTTTCAATAGCCCCTTATCTGGTAAAGATTCTATCTAATCACAGATTCCTTACCTTAGTATTATCCCCAGGCGTCAAACTGAATCTGGAAATTTTTTATGAGCAGTAATCCTGCGTGCCGGTAGGTGGCATAGTTCAGCTCCACGTGGCTTTATTGGCGTCATCTGCGCCGGAAATGATGATTGCGGTGCCTATATAGACGCCACCCAGGCACGCTGATGGCAGTTACTTTTCGAGGCTTTCCAGGCACAAAGCGCAGAGTCATAAAGTACACTGATCACTGGTGTGGAAAACTAGGGCCCTGAAAGGGGAAGGCCCTGTCCCTAGAGATCCATTCACCCAGCAGGGAGGATAAGTGGATCAATAAGGAATCTGCAGCTAGATAGAGTATTTACCAGATAAGGCAAGACCTCAAGCCGAAGATTCCTTGCCTTAGAATAGATACCCAAGCGTTACCTCCCCAGAGGTGGGTCTGTGGACCAACTTCATATGAGGAAGTCCTGCATGGTTGAACAGTCAAAGAGCCAATTCCTGCAGAACTGACTGTCCGGACAGTAGTGTTTGGTAAATGTGTGCAGGGGCGCCCACGTTGTTGCCTGGCAGATGTCTAGGACAGGAACTCCTGTAAAATGAGCACGCAAACCCTCAGGGGGTTGCTTCTTAAAAAATGTATAGCAGATTTTGATGCAGAGAACCATCCTTCATGAGATGGTCCTCTTCTGAGCAGCCTGTCCTTTCTTCGCTCTGACATACCCCACAAAGGGTTGGCCATCCACCCGGAACTCTCGTGGGTGGTCAACGTAGAACGACAATGCTCTTTTTGGGTCCAGAAGGTGAAGTCACTCCTCTTCCTCGGAGGGATTAGGCAAAGCATAAAAAGTAGGCAGAGTGATGGTTTGGACTCCGTGAAATGGAGTGACCACTTTCGTAAGAAAGGAAGCTCTTGTGCGAAACACCAATTTGTCTGGGTAGATGTTAAGATAAGTAGGCTTGGATGACAAGGCCTAAAGCTCACTGACCCTCTGGGCAGATGTTTTTGCCACCAGGAAGACCATCTTGCTGGTAAGGGGCCTAAGAGGGCAGTTATACAAGGATTCAAACAGAGTGCACATCAGGAACATCAGGACCAGATTAAAGTCCCACTGGGACATAAAGAAAGAAGTGGGAGAAAACATATGTTGCAAACCTCTCAAAAACCTATGTACAATGGGGGGTTGGAAAAGAGAAGGTTGGTCAGGCATCTGAAGAAAAGCATAGATTGCTGAAAGATATCCCTTTACTGTGCTCAGAGTAGAGCCCTGTTGAGCAAGGGAAAGAACAAACAGGAGTACGTGAGAAAGGAGAGCAGTAAGGGGATCAATGTGTTCTTATGTACACAATGCCACAGATTTTGCCAGACGACAGCCGTAAATTGTTTTGGTCGACAGACGTTGCAGACTTCGGGAGGATGGTCGAAAGCTGTCAACTGTCGCCGCTCCATCTCTACGCAATAAGGCGGCGTATTGACAGGTTCAGGTGCAGAACACTCCCCTGTTGCTGTGACAGAAGATCCTCGTGAAGGGGCAGCCTGATCGGAGGGCCGATGGCCATGCTCAACATCTCTGGATACCAAACTCTATGTGCCCAATCCGGCGCCACAAGGATGGCTTGGGCCAGGTCGTTACTGATCTTCTTGAGAACTCTGGGCAGGAGTGGTATGGGCGGAAAGGCGTACAGGAGGCCTGTGATCGACTCGCACTTGGTTGGTGCCTACATAGGCAATAGGAACGTAACTTCCGGCATATATGATGCCAACCGTGCCACGCTGAGTCGAACGGCACCACCTGCCGGCACACAGGGGTACTGCTCGGGAAACATTTCTGGATCCAGTCTGACGCCTGGGGATAATTCTAAGGTAAGGAATCTGCAACTAGAAGCCTCTATCAGATACATATTTTCCTCACATTTGTGTGAGGGAAAGTTCCAGAATCTGCAGGGACCCAAAAATGTCCTACCACCAAGCGTTCTCACATGTCTCCCGATACAAAATGGTACCCTACTTGTGTGTGGGGGCATAGTGTTGCAACAGGAAAGCCCCCCAAAACAATGTGGCACATTCAACACTTCCTGTCCAAAAAAGCTGTGATTTGGCAATGGTGATAACTGTGATATTTGAGCCCTGGGTTCGGCCGGCAACCTGGGAAACCTACCAAACCCAGACATTTCTGAAAAACAGACATTCAAGGGGAGTCGAAGGTGGAGTACCTTATGTGGATCCTACAAATTTTTCTAACCAACAGAGCCCTGCAAACTTCAAACTTTACCTTAAGTCACAGATTTTCCTTGCATTTATGTGATGGAAATGGCCAGAATCTGTAGGGATCCACAAAATTCCTACCACCCAACGTTTCCCCACTTGTCCCAGTAAAACCCCAGAATGTGGGAGTTTCCGTCACAAAAATGAAAGGAAAAGGCATGATTTTAGGCAAAGTTTGAAGTGCAGGAGAAGGATGTGCTACAGGTGATAATGGTTAGCAAAGGCAGAGGCTGAGCTTAAGGGAAAAAGCGTTATGGTTGGAGTTACAGAAGAAGCAATAAGGGGTTTGGCTATGGACAATTCACAGATGTAGTAGGAGACATTCATCTGCTTTACATTGACATTGTAGTCTTTCCATAGACATACATGTTAACCTTGTATTTTACACCTTATGTATTTTACCCCTTATTTTCTTTAATCAGTCTTTTATATTCTAAATTTGTTACACACAATCAAAGCAAAATGTATGTATATATGGGCTATTTCTATAGCGGGAACTTAGCCAAAGGGCAGCTGAGTAGTTAACAGGGTCAAATAAATACATAAGGTCAATGAGTTATAGGAGGGGTAGGTGGTTTGCGGACCGATGATGAATTGTGATGCATTGTTCTTCTGATAGGTGTGTCGTTAACTCTTTGCTAAATTGGAGCAGCGTTGGGGCAGTCTTGATGGGGATGCTGTTGTACAGCAGGTGCACAGAAGGAAAAAAGCCTTCTGCATTGTTTTTCTTTGCTTCACTTAGTATGCAGCCTGGTAGTGTACGGAGTTTGTCTAAAAGATCAGCAGGGGTGCTGGAGTGGTGGAGGATAAATAACTGTAAAATCTGCAGGAATAACAAATCAATAAGATTCATAGTGCAGTAAATATTCGAAACTTTCTTTTTCGTTTGCTTTCCTCAGCCACATAAAAAGGATGTACATGTAATGAAATAGGTTGATTTATACTGTAGGCCATCGACTTTAAGCTAAAAGCAAGACATTGAGGGGAGTGGAAACCATTCTAGCATATAATATTGTTTTCAGAAAGCAATCAATTTTTGAATGCCTACATGGTAAATAGGGCTTGCTTTGGGAAAAGCTAGATTTGAGTAACACATAGCCCGCAGACGCCTGGGTCTCAGACAGGATAGCACAGAAAGCAATTCCATATCTCTTCGCACAGTTCTGAAGCGATGCACACTGTACTGAATCATACTGGCTGCAAATTCGCAGTCACTGAAGTCTGAAGGCAACTGTTCAATACAAGAGCCATGTATTTGTATTTTATATTTGACAGCAGCTATTGTAGGGTTTTAATAGCTCTGCTATTCAGGAGGCACGCCTTTGATTTGAATTGTAAAGGTGGAAATGACTTTAATTTTCTGCCTAGACCTGCCGAGTCATTTAACATACTCTGCTCACTGTTTAAGCTCTGTATAATAATAGGTCCCATAATATCAGGGCTAAATTGCTTTTCATAACGCAACTTTTTCTCCTAAAACGCAGTGAAATATAAAACTGCTGTAAGCTTTTGTTGGTTCTAAATAGGGTTCTGTGTGAAGCTGATCACATTTCCAACTAGAATGCGCTAATATGTCTGATCAGCTAATAATTGGATAAAAGTGAGCAGAGTTATAAGGTCTATCCAGTTTTAACACATCGAAACCATTTTTTTTTTTAAAGTTAGAAATGTACCACCGCAGGATAACTCCAACTTCGAGAGATCTGTCTACCTTCAGGAGAATTCCAGAATTATTCTTTGGAAGCTGTCACAATTGCAGTTTGGCACGAGTAATCCTGAAATTGTTTTGTGAATTCAAAGTTCCTCCCACTGGAAGCTATTTTTTCATGCATAAGTGCAGCGAGTATATACTAATGCATGTGCAAATACTTCATTGTACTGAAGTATTTAAAAGTTTGAGACTTTACTTCGCCACCGGGAAAAACCTCTTCCCCTACTGCTTCTCTGATTTTGGGGGTGCTCCCTCCTTATTCCCTCCACAAACGTGGATTTACTCTCACTTTTGCAGGAGTAAATCTCCGATAGTATCTAGGATGGGAATGTTACTTGCCAAAAGTTTGTGATTACCCACAAAGTATTCCATTCAACGTGAGTATACCGCTTTTTGAATATGAATTCACATTTTGTGGAAGCAAAATGTAAACTTACCCCTAAAACAAGCCCTTTGCGAATTTAAGTGCATACATTACTTTGAGAGTTGGGTCACTATCATTGAAATTACTTGGGTTTCAGTATTGTAAAGCACATTCAAATTAGGAACATTAAAAAACCATTAGCAAAGTTCAATTTCTCTGAAGAAAAAGTTAAAGGGAAGTTAAGCTTGAGCAGGTGCTACAACACCGAACCTCAAAGGTCATGACATTCACAAACTAAGGTACATCCTTAACATTTGCTCAAAGTGAAACCCCTCTCAGCCCCCTGTACCCATTTAATTAATGTACACCACCAGCATATATTCTTTCTTACAGCCAACGTTTTCACACATACAGTACCAAGTTACATAATGTGCAATACCATATGTCGCACTAATTTGTGATGTTAAATATTTTTGTCCTTGTACATGTGGATATCCATGTTTTTTAATATGAGGCGAAATATGTGATATCACTTTGAGACACACGATATCACGTTACATAATGCTTAATACACAAATATGAGCTGTGAAATAAATTTGCCCTAATACATGTGGATGTCCACAGGCTTGCTACACAAATAAAAATGTGCAAGCAGAGATTTAATTTTCTGAATTAACATACTTTCTCCCTTTTTTGAATTTCACAAACATTCTCGGTAGCATGCCTGGAAAGCTGTTCTAGGAGGAGGTTTCCAGCATACTACTAGGAACTTCATGTTCAAATTCCAGAAGCATCTATTAGAGCTGTGCGTAACTCTACATTGTGTGGATTCCGAAGAGGAAATACACCAGCCATCGACTGAAGAAGATCTCGGATCATAGGGCTGGCTCAGCGGGCCAGACGTACGGACGTTTTTAGTGGCTGCAAATGGAGTATCGGGCCGTTTTCAATTGTTAAAACAGCTTCTGGCATGTACTAACCCTATTCTGCGAGTCAGTAACCTATTACCGACTCGCAAAATAGGGTTTGCAAGTCACTATTAGGAAGGGGCGTGCCTAGAGCGTCCCTTCCTGATAGCGAGTTGCAAGGGCATGTACAATTGTTTTGCGACCGGAATGCGGTCTCAAAACAATCGCAGTTTACCGCCTACTTCAAGTAGGTGGTCAGCCCCATGCAAACCGGAAGGCGTCCTCATGGGATTCCTTCCCCATTGTAACTGGAAGCGAAAATGTTTTTTAAGAGAAGGCAGTGGTCGCTCGGACCACTGCCCACTCTTAAAAAATAAAACAGAAACGTTTCATTTTTAGGTCGAGCCTAGAGCAGCGCGCATGCGCTGCTTGCAAGACTTTTAGTAATGGGCTTCTGAAAGCTCACCACACGCTCGTGCGTGTGCTTTTGTTTGTCTCCCAGACTATTGGGTTTTGCGTGCGTCTTTCTAAGAGAGACAGCACGCAATTGGGCAAAGGCGGGTGCATGTCCCACCTTTGCTCCACCCGCGGCCTATTGCTTGCGGTTACCCGCACGGGCCACATCTGTTTTCAATTATCGTGCCCAGACACGGGCGCGTTAATTGAAAACAGATCGTTTACTGTGGCGCACGCGCGGCCAACACTCGCGGGGTTAACTTTTTATTGCTATGGCTGCTATAACGCTTATTCTCAAGTGGTATGTTGAAGCAGAAAGCCACATGTTCAAGGATTATGGAAGTGGTGGATTGTGGTCTCTCAAGGGGAGCCACAAGCGTCCCGCTGAACTCTCTGATGGAGTCAACAAGATCCGGTAGGACCGAGACAAAAAGAAAATGCATCTTCTTTTTGGGTTTCTCTGTAAAGAAGACTGATAATATGCAATGATATTGCCAAGAGGGTACCAATAAGACAGGCTGATTACATACAACATTCAAGGTGTAACTTCCTGTTTACCTTCATTACCACCAATTGGCATAACACCTAGGGTGTTGTTCATGACATCCGCTAGCGAGCACAGACCCAGCTAGACACAGCCTATGAAACTCATGCATTCTGCTAAATAGCAAAAAGCACTGGAAGACGCTTTGTGAAAACTGAGAAATGTGCTAACTGGCCATTATGGAATTTTCAAAAGTGTATACTGCGGTCATTATGAAACTTTGCGAATTATGTTTGTGTGAACGGATCTAGCTAGGATAAGTGCAAAATTCTGCAAACGACAGACTGGTTTTTCCTCTGTGCCACTGCCTGCCATATACATTTGATGTAGTACTGTTGTTGCTACACATGGCACAGATACCCCCTGACTGCTCCCGCCTGCTAACCGCCTTGATGATCCTTTTTGTTATAAAATGTATCTGATGTCTTAGTAGAAATGCGGTGTTTATGGACTGTAAGGGCGAGGCTCCAGCTGTGGCTGGTCGACTTCGGCGAGGTGACGTAATTTCCGGGTGCAGCCTCTGCAGGGGGAGTGTCTTCGCTTGGACACCACGCCGGACGCGAGTTTATTTAGCCACAGCTGAAAAGACTTTCCAGTTCAGACCATCTTCATATTAAGTTCAGAAGCTCTGCCAATAGCAGCGCGCGGTGCTGACAACATTAATTAATGCTCATCATCGTGAACAAACATTGTGCCATGATGTAATGGATCATGTAAAGGAAACATTTGATGTGCGCACAGCATGTTTAAGTGGCTTCAAGCACATATTAAGAGGGCCGAACTGTGCCAACCTTGATAACTTATTTTGGCTGGCCCAGCTTTGGCCCCGTAAGAGTGCAGAGCTTACAAACACATCCATCTTGCTGTTTTTGCCTAAAATATGGGCTCCGCTTGCTTTTCAGCACTGTACTTAAATAGAACTAACCTGCTGTCCCTTTCCTTGTTTTTTTAAAATGATTAATGTTACAAACGCGGAGAGGGGGGCGTTGGCTTTTCTGCTTTAAATCTGCAAAGTGTAACTAGGTTGCAAGTTTGTCGAATGAGAGCTAACCCTCAGTGATCAAAAATTGTGTTTTAATAAAGATTAGGACCTAGTAATTTCAGTCAATTGGGAGGATTTTTTTATAGGTAGTCAAGATATTCAGGTGCTTGAAGAACATATGCACGAGTTCATAGTAATTCTAAACCTTGATTAATAATGGGTGCTAAATTCTGATTTCGCATGTCTATATTATTTTGTGGTGTAATAGAAAGGAAAGGAATTCATGCTACTGAAAGTGTTGCAAGAGTGCTGAGGAGCATATCTAAAAGTAAGTGCCTCATTGTTTGACACATTATATAGCACATACAGGGTGGGTTGGAAGGTCACTCTCAGCCTCCTTAACATATCAAGCATTTGCAATGCAATAGGTCTCGTATTTGAGAAATAATGAGCTAATGGCGTTCTAAATAACAATGCCTTTTATGTGTTATTTTTCAAAACAGATAAATAAAAGGCATTGTCATTTACAATGCCAATAGCTTAAACTCTTGCGAATGCGAGACCTATTGCATTGCAAATGCTTGTTCTTTTTAAACACATCCTGTTTTCCTTTAAGGAACAGTGACTGCATTTTCACCCAAAAAAGTTGCTTTATATAAAAGCAAGCAAATACATGGTGGTCTGCTGTCCCCAGCAGGCTACCACACCTGTGTTATTACCCATTTCAAATAGGTTGCAAATTGCAACCTGCCTCATGAATATTGATGAGGAAGGTCATTGGCGACCCCATTGGGAATCACTGTCTGAGACACATTAGTACATTTCATTTTGCGACTCGCAAACTGCAAGCTGCTAAAAATCGCAGTTTGCTAGTTGCAAAATGTAAGGATTGTACATCTGGCCCGAGTTTTAGAATTGCACAAATGTACATGTTTGTTGATGTTTTTAAACTTCCAAGGCAAAGCACTCCTCAATATGTCCATCTGTTGAGTGGGATTTACAACAGCAGATTTCTCAATATTCTTGGCTGAGAAATCGTTGGTAGTAAGAGCATTTACACCCACCAGGAATCCCTCTGTGAATTCCTGAAAGACGTAAGAGAGATATTTTAAAATAAATAAATGAAGAGTTTCCCATAAGTTTTAATAATATGTGTTACTTTCCATGATGGGAAAGGAATGTGACTATCACTGTATCTACTGAGAGTTATCTGTTGAAAAATATTGTCCAATGAGCAAAAGTCCCAAAATATTATGCATATTTCTGCCTATGTTTATGTCTAGGATTCTCCACCAATGTAGAGTCTGATGGATCATGCATGCATGTACGGAGCACCATGGATGTGATTACAAATCTAACATTTGCTAATGCTTCCATGGAATATTATTCGGCATACTGTGAACGCCTAAAGAAAGATGTGTTACTGTACCAAAACCTAAGATCTAAATCTAACATGAGTATGAGTCTTAGGTGAAGCAGGCCCACTTTTACTACTGCTCTTTACCTTTGTAAACATTAACTTTCATTTGCTTTCAGTCCTCTCTACACACAACCAAAATCCTTTATTCTCCATTGCACTAACAGGACAATCACATTTAAACTAGCTCTGTATGTCTCCGATAGTCCTGGTGATCAGCCTCTCATTCTGCTGATAAGACCAAATGATGAGGTCAGCACCTGTTAAAATCCGCTATGACTCCCCAACAGCTGGAATTTAGATAATCCCTAGACTAAATCATATCTGATCAAATCTGTATTCTCAATAATACCCAGTCTCAATGAGTGCTTTGTAACAGCAGGTTTTTACCCTTACTAATGGGTCAATAACTTCAAGACTCAGACACATTCATGTCATTCAAGACTCAGACACATTCATGATACAGTTTCAACTGGTGTAGTGATCGAATACCTGCAATGAGACCTGTCAAGGAAGTGTGTCTGCATCCAATCTAACAAGCACTTATAGTCCTGAGACTCGAGTTAGACTGGGAGCAGAGAATATATCTAGGAGTAGCTTATTTATTGACCCACTGGTAAGGTGCTTCATTTGTGAAAAAATCTGCAGTGAATTAGTATGTATCTACACCAAAAGTCTTACGTTCCAGTTTTGATAGAGCCTTAAGATATCTTTGTGACATGATTCATTTCATATTAAAATTAAACAAAACACATTTGTTTTTTAGAATGTCCTGGCATACCTTAAAAATCACACTTTAACAAAAACTTTCTTTATTGGTTTTCAAACGTTATATGAAGTTGTTCACATACATAGAAACCTTACACTTGAGGCGATAACACTCTGATCATCTCACAGACTAAGGTGCAAAAATGTACTTATAAGACAGCTCTACTCACTCAGGACACTGAATATTTTGGGACATTAACAGTCATGATAATGTGGCCTAATGAACCAGCTATAAAATACACTATGTAGTAAAGAATATCAGCCTTCCTACAAAAGTCTTTACATGTAGCCAGGGCTGGACTGGCCGTAGCGGGTACTGGGCATTTCCCCGGAGGGCAGGAGCGGTGGGGTCTGGTTTTATGGTTGTGGGGGCCGCTGTAAGAAAAGCGGGAGCGGTGCTTCGTGGCTACCCCCCCCCCCCCCAATCCTCCCTCTTCCCTGCTCCCAGGGCCAGTCGAGCAGCAACCAGCCAGGGCTGGTTGCTGTTCCCAGTCTGGCCCTGCTTGTAACTTTGTTTTTAGTTGAAGTGCTGGCACTCTAAAATAAATACTCTGATGAATAAAGCCAAATACATTTTTTTTTAGATTCCATCCTAATAGTAGACTATTGGGGATATGCAAGTCAGGGAAATTAGTGATGAGGTGGCACACCAGTAAGATTTTAGACTCATTAAAGGCAAGTGATAAGGGCTGGCAGTATAGGAGAGACTCACATCCCCAAAAGTCCTTCAAACATCACCCACAGTCTCTGATGTTTTTTGTGAAGGAAACACCAAGGATTAGAAGCCTCAGATGTACTCTAAAATTGCCTCAAGGCTCCAACTTGGTATTACTGTGAGGTGTCTCCTGTTAATTGTTCACGTCTCGCAATGGTATATTTCCAAATACATGTATTGTAGTGTTTTACACAACTTTTATAATTGCAGGTGTGCATGTCTACCTTTAATTTTGTGTGTACAAAAATTATATCAGTGTTCTACATACACAGAGCACTATATTTTTGAGATGATATCGTTGTTGAGGGTGTACACTGATTGTATCCCCTGTGTTACCTTCCTATTTTTTCCAATAGCTGCTTGTTGTAGTCTTTTTTCTATTTTTGGTGTATGCAATCAGAATTTAAAACGTTCTGTTCTGAAAATTCGGCTCATGTTTAGGGGTTTGAAGTAAACACAGAAGGTAGAGTGGCTTTTATCCACAGAGACAACAAAGGAATTATGCTCATCGTTGATGACATTATACGTCATCCTTAAACACTTAGGAGCAAGAGTGGGACTCCTGGAGCCGGGAGTGTAGAGACGTCCTTTCGTATATGGAAGGTAAGTGGATACATACTCCCTATTAGATATCCAATAATCTGTGTGGTATCCTCCTCTTAAAGGTGGCAGTATGGTACGGAAGGAAAATAAGTTACAACTCTGCTCCACCACACTCAGTGGTGGGAAAAAGAAAAACCTTTTGTATACAACCCTCACCCACTCTTCATCATCGGGTTCACCCGGGCTGCTAAAAGTCAGGCCCGACCATATTCCAGGGAGCTCTTTGAAGAGTTTTTTGAATTTTGGGGGTTTATATACTATTAGACAAAATTTCTCATCTACCTCAAGGTTTCCCTTTATTAGTTGGGGGGATGGGAAGAATAACACTAAATACATGGGCAAACGCAAACAGGAAGTTGTGGTACTATAACCCTCGTGTTAAAACGCCAACCCTGCTTTTTAAAATTCCTCTGAACATGTCTGTAATCTCTGTCAAAGAGCCTTCTCTGATACCACTCCTACAAACCCTATCTAAATTCTGAATGAATGAAGCACTTTTTAATTTAGTTTGCTACAAAGAGTGTTCAACAGCATTTTAAGAATTAACACTAAACTTGTCAACTTACCTGTCTTCATTAAAACGTCGACCAATGAAGACCTTACACTTGTCTTGAGGGAGGCAGGCAGCTAGGAGAGGCACGGTTCGCAACACTCTGCTTTCCTTCGATTACAAATGAAAAAATAATGTTTCAGGCCCCCCAAAAATACATCTAATTTATAAAATCCTTAAAACAGTAAACATGTGCACACAACACAGAAAATTGCAACATTTACAAATAATCATTTAATCAATAATGTGGGAATGGAAAATTAAAATTTCTAAATAAATGCCTTCCATGGTGGTAAACCAAACATTAGCAACAAAGCATTTCTAGTACGTCATAAACTGAAATATAACAAGACTTCATTCATCATAATGTTAAAAAAACAGACTAACCGGGGTCTTACAAAAGGGAATTAAATAAACCTACAATTTATTTTGACGATCGGTTTAAATAAATTAAGTAAAAGGAAGTATCTAAACAAAAATGCAGAAAAAACAAACAATGGCAAATACAATAGGCTCGACTTCAGAAGGTGACTTGTTGGCTTTGACAATATTAGTTTGTATTAGCACTGTTATGACATGGTTAACAGCCAAGTTGGAACAGTAAAAGCCAAAATGTTTCGGTTGGCAAGATGCGTCACAACCAATTAATAATCATGTATTTATCCCGATGCACCAGTGGCCAGCTTGGCTTTTACACTCTGGCATAGCCAATGCCTATGCCTGAACGTAAACAAAAAAGAAAAAAAGTGTGTCGGTCAATCACAAAGTTAAGCGAGCAGCTCAGTAAACAGTAGCTTCGGGGTCAAACAAAAAGGGAAATACAATATTTAAACAAGCATTGGCATAGCCAATAGGTCTCGCCTTTGGGACCTTATAAGTGTTTAGCCATGCAACAGTTGATGTTGTTGCACGAAGGCTATTGTGCTGGATAACTAACCACTTATAAGGTCCCAAAGGCGAGACCTATTGGCTATGCCAATGCTTGTTGCTTGCTTGCATTAAGGCTCATGGTATCCTTGCTAAACTACTGAATAATGAATGCTATGGTAACACTGGGACGAGTCCCACAGCGCTTACATTTAATGAGGCACTAGGACGTTGTTGATTTTAGCTCATGCGAGTAAGTTAAGGGTAACGTCGGTTTGGCCTCAGGGCACTTTAGGGGGTAAAGGTCGATTGCCTGGCAGTCATTCATTTGCAGAATGCTGACCCAAACAGGCCGAAGCTGCCGAGCGCGAGTCCTTTTCACTGCTGATGGAGACAATAAGACAATAACAAGCAGGAAGTGGGATAAGGGAGGGGGGTAGGGCCGTCGCGTGCACTAAGGGCAGAGAGGCACGCAGGCTGGCAAATGGTGTGCGCTTTCGCGGCCGCTTTGATGTTCTCAGTGGCCGTGCGGCTCACTGAGAACATCAAAGCGGCCGCGAAAGTGATCAGCAGGCTGACAAATGGTGGGCGCGCCCGGCGCACATGCACTGTAGCTGGAGGCCTGAAAAGCCACTAGTGTGCACTTCCAAAACTCGCTTACTAAAACTCTCGCCAGAGCAGCGCTAAAGCGCTGGCTCAGGCGAGACCTAAAAATGGGGAACAGGACGGGGACAGCAGGCAAGCACCTGATCACTTGTGTGGTGGGATTAAGAATGACAAGTATGGGGGAATTCTCATACAAAAAAAAGATAAACATTGTACAATGAATGAACAGAAATGCATAGTAACTACTTTTATTAAGTAGTTTACATCTGCAAAATGCAGAAAGGCAATGCCTAAAGACAGCAGAACCGCAATAGTTTATGGCTGAAAGGGGCGGTCCAAAAGCCCCTTTCATAAAGTATAAGTGTGTGTTTGTTGTGTTATGTGGTGTGTGTCATGAATTGTGCGGTCCCGTCACACAGCTGAAGTCATCTGAAGCTGAGACCCCCTGAACTGCTACATGAAAGATCTGTAAATGAAAGTTCATAACTCTTGTTATTGTATAGATGCACATAACCAGAATTTAACTTCAAATATAAATGTATTCTCCACATATTTTTATCAAGAGCATACTTTTATTTACAAGAGAAAAAGTATATGAGTACTGCTATGACTAGTCACTATGGAGCCACCTATAATCCACAGACATTTTACAATAGATGTATTATGTTCTAGTTCTTCTAAGAGCTGTAATTTTGTTTTTTTGATGTTGATACCGTTTTGCTTGGGATTAAACAAAATCCTTTCTAAATCTTGCATCACTGTTTCATCAAATATTTCCCAACAGTTCCTTAGGGGTTGGTACATCTGATATACTCTTACAAAGTGGGATTTTAATTAATCATTAACATGAACTTTGGGTGGTTTATTTTGTAGGGAAAACGCATCCCATTTTACACCAGACCTTTGTTACAAATGTAGTTGAGTCACTTGTTGGTATAAAGAAAGACCTGAGTGTGAAGGGTCCTAATAAAGCTCATAATTATCCCAGCTTTTCATGAAAAGAGTGTTTTTAACCCCCTTTGCTGCTAGGCCTCCCGTCCCCCTGTGCTAGGCCTTCTTTTAAGGCTATTTGGGGTCGTTTGCACTTAGGCCCCTATAACTTTTTGTCCACACAAGGTATCTATGCCAAATTTGCATAATTTTCTTCCAACACCTTGAGGATTTTAAAGGTACCCTGGGTTTGTGGATTCCCCTGGAGGGACTATGAAATTGGCAAAAATACAGCAAATTTTTATTTTTTTCTGAAAAATGGGAAAAAAGTTCTGCAGAAGAAAACGTCTGTTTATTTCCCTGCAAAAGGTATGAACATAGGGGTTGTGGTGCTGAAATCACCATCTTCCCAGATTTCAGGAACAGACGGACTTGTGTCAGAAAACCAAAATGTTCTACACAGTTTTTCCATTTTACTATTCTTTGTGCTTCAACCTGCCTCCAGTTAGTGGTAGAAATGGGTGTGAAAGCAAAAATTGGTCCGGAAGACTATACATTTCTGAAAAATATACACATTTCTGAATTCAGCAAGGGGTCATTGTGTAGATCCTTCAAAGTTTTTCTATAGAAACTAACAATTGAAATTAAAAAATATTGAAATTGGATTGAAAAAAACAGCCATTTGTGCCAACGTTTTCTTTCACCAGTAACTTTTTCTATGTATAGCAGATTTTTGAAAGCAATATACTGTTGCATCCGTTGGGCCCTTCTGGTTGCCAGGATATATATATACAACTAGTGGGATCACCAAGAACCCAAGGTACCATTTGTTTCAGGAGACTTGGGGGAATGCTGGGTGGGTGGAAGTTTGTCGCACCTTGCAGATTTCAGAACATTCCATCACAGAAATGTGAGGATACTGTGCTTTGGTTTTAAAAAGTTTGAGGTTTGCAAGGGATTCTGGGTAACATAACCTGGGAGAGCCACACAAGTCACCCCATTCTGGATTCCCCTGGGTGTCTAGCTTTCAAAAATGTACAGGTTTGCTAGGTTTCTAGGTGCTGGCTGCGCTAGTGCCCAAAATCCACAGCTACGCACATTGCAAATAAAAGGTCACTGCCTAGTGGGCTTTCTGTCGCCTGGGTGGGGCATATCAGGGGTCATTGCCTCGATATGACCCAGAAAGACTGTGGATTTTTTTTTTTTTGGGGGGGGGAGCATTGGCATGCCCATTCTGGGCAGCCCCCACCCCAGAAATTTGAAAAAAGAAATTCCTGGCTTACTAGCGGGCTTTCTGTCCCCCGGGGGGCACAGAAAGCCTGACTATGCACTTTTAAATATGGGGTGAGCAAAGACCCTTGCTTAAGGGGCCGCTCCCCCCTCCCTGGTGCCTAGTGGGTGGATCCCTGCTTGGGGATCACCCTCTTGGAGCGATTCCCAAGCAGGGATCCAGTAGGGAGGGGATATCATTGGAAAGGGGGGATTCTCCCCTTTCCAACGATACCCCTCCCATATGTTTCGGTACTCAGGGGGCTGAGACAGCCCCACAAGCTTCGAAGCACTGAAACTGAAACAAGCTGATAGACTCACTTCAGCTTCAGTTTCAATGAAATGACGTCAGCGCGACATGCGTGCGGTCATCATTGAAACAAAAAAAATGCCTCAGGAGGATGGGGCAGCTATTCCCCAACTTCAGAGGAAAAACAAAAGGAAATTCCATCATGAGCACCAGAGGGGTTAAAGCAAACAGACGGACAAGAAAACAACAGGAGGTCTTTAAGGCAGAGGAAACACAATACTGTCTCGCAGATGAACTGTAGAGACCTATTTGTTTTACTTGCTTATTAAAACACAATAAAAGCTAATGTTATTTTTTCAGTAGTGGATTATGAAAAAAAATGTGCCTGATAAAAGAAATATTTTTGAAAACTGTGGAGATTTGTCAATACTATCAAATTCATGAATACTCTAAGCAAATGTATTACAAATATGTGTTTAAAATGGAATTAATTCCTTTGGAGTGCATCCTTTAAACAGAAGGAGAGTTTTCAACTTACATTTACCCATCTACCTGTTACTGTCACCTTCAGGAAATTGACGCTGAGCCACAGGTCTATTTATATTTCCGGACCCGAACCTCCAGGTCTTCACAGTCCTTGTCTACCAGAGATAATGGTGAACCCCTTCCAGTAGGCATGTTGCAGTTGACACAGAAAATTAGCGCCTGGGCAGAAAACTGCCCTCAAGAAAAGGCGCCAAGAATAGGAGGAAAAAGCCTAAGGGCAAAAACCTCCTACCAAGATTTGGCACCGCATGTTGAGAGGCCAAAACACAAGAGAAGGAGATCCATGGAAATAATAAGTGGAACTGAGGGCAAATGGTAGGATAGAAACTAAGCAGAGACTATGCAACCACTGGAGAAGCAAGAGTGAGAACATTACGACTGGAGTGCTCGAAGCATTGCGAAGTAATGAGTAACCAGTATTGTGTTCCTTATTTAGGAGAAAAAACTGTTTGTGCTAAATACTCCATATTAAATTGGGCAGCTCCCTTCAACCTTACCGCACCACCCCCAACTGCAACAGCACACCCTTCCGCAACTGGACATAGGTCACTTAGCACCAATGGACTGATGCCCTCAGCATCACCCAACGAGACGTCTCTACCAACCTAAACCAGGCAGTAGAGAACTTCAACACCTGATCACCAATGCAGCCGACTGAGTTGCCCCCACCAGACAAACCAGGACACACAGACCCACCGGAAGAGCCAGCTGGTACACCCCTGAATTCAGCACAGTAAAACACAGATGCAAAAAACTAGAAAGAAAATGGCGCACCAGCAGAAATACCATGGATCGAACCACTTTCAAGTCTGCCATCAACAGCTACCACAATCAACTCGAAGTAGCGAAAAAGGAGGCCCTGACACACTGCATCAATGCCAGCGCCAACCAGACCAAGGAACTCTTCAGCATCATCAGAGAGTTTACCTGCACATCAGTCACCGAAAGCTCGATCCCCTCCTCACAAGAACTCTGCGATGCTGTGGCCGACCACTTCCACAACAAGATAGCCACCACTTCGATCCCCAACCCACCAACCTCCTCTGGCTCCCCACTCCCACAGCCACCAACTTCACGCTCACCACATGGGAAAACCTCAGCACACTGAACACTACCACCTTAATAAACTCGAACCACTCGGGAGAACCCACGACCCGTGCCTCATCAACCCTTCAACTTAGGAAGCGACAAGATCAGCAATCAACTCACCACCATCCTCAATGCCTCCATCACCACAGCCATCATTCCAGACGTCTGGAAACACGCAGCGGTCAGACCCCACCTCAAGAAATCCTCTGCAAACCCCGGCGATTTCCAGGACTACCACCCCATCTCACTGCTCCCATTTCCCGCCAAAGTCCTGGAGAAAGCCATCAACCTCTCCCAATCAGGATTCAGAGCCAACCACAGCACCGAGACGGCCCTGATCGCCGCAACAGACGTCATCCTCACCATACTTGACAGGGGAGAGTCAGTCACCCTTAAGCTTCTCGATCTCTCCGCAGCCTTCGACACTGTCTCCCACCACACACATCAATTGACTGCACCAGATCAGAATCAAGGACGATGCTCTCAGAAGGATTGCATCTTTCCCCACAGGGAGCACCCAGAGAATCCGGCTCCCTCACTTCACCTCACAGCCCAAGCACACCATCTGCAGCGTCCCTCAAGGTTCATCCCTCAGTCCACGTCTCTTCAACATCTACATGAAGCCGTTAGCAGACATTGTCAGACCCCACGACATCAACCTCATCTACACCGACAATAGCCAGCTCGTCCTCAAACTTATGAGAAGACTCCAGACAATCCAGAACGCAAGAGCTAGACTGATCCTCAACCTGTTCAAAAAGACCTACATCACACAGCTGCTGAGAGACCACCACTGGCTCCCCATCCAGAAAAGATGCCAAAATTCAAGCTTCTGACCCACGCCTACAAAGCCCTCACTTACCAAGGACCTGAACACATAAACCACTGCCTGAACTTCCATCGACCACCCAGAAACCTCAGCTCCGCTCGCTCTCGCACAAACACCACGCATCTGCCACTGCCACGCCAGAGGACGGTCCTTCTCTCAGCTAAGTCCTGGAACACCCTTCCCCATCTCCTCCGAACAGCAACCCTTGTTGACAGACTTCAGGAAGGGACTCAAGAACTGGCACTTTGACTGAAACCCGCAGCAGAGTGCCTGGATACCCTCACAAGTGATTAGTCGCTGTATACATGCACCGCGTGATTGATTGACTGATTGAGAGTGGCCACCTTTAATTGAGAAGTTTTTCATCTTCCCAGATGCATGCACTCTGGGAACAGGAAGCACTGAGGAGGAAAACTAGTTCCCAAACATGGCCCAGGAAAGGGAATGTTGAACTGGATGGCAGCACCGGCAGGCCAGCTGCCGTAAGTTGTCTTATGGAGGGAGATGGTGGTCCACCGGTACACTCACACTCCCTATTGCCTCCAGGAAACAGGTCATGCTACGCGCCCTGCCCCTGGCGGGCTTTTTCCGCTGAAGGTAACAGGTGGGGTGGGGAGTACCACTGCCACACCACAGCAGCACAACAGCATTCCCCCTACCCGAAGGCCCGAGTTTGTCAGGATATAGCTGAAAGAAATGACGAAAAAGAGCTGGAGCATGAAAAGATGGAACAGCCTCCCAAGACTGTTCACTAGGGGGATAACCTTTACACTGAATCAAAAATTGCAGCCTATCCCGGACGTATCTAGAATCACATATCTCCTGCACTTCATACTCAGGGACGTCATTCACTAACACTCGAGGAGGCCGAGAAAAATTCCGGCATAAAGATCTAATGGAAATGGCTTCAACTGAAAAGATTGAAAAACAGGATGAATCTTTCAGTGTAGTGGTACCTGCAATCGAAAAGCCATAGGGTTGATCACATGAACCATTTTAAAGGGGCCATAAAATTTGGGCAAAATATATATTTGGAAAAAACAACAGGGAAGAAACCTGGAGGACAACCACCCTTAAGCTCCTATTTTGTAAGTATGGACAGGAACCCGTGGGAATCAGCAAAATGGTTAATCTTATCTCTGCACTCTCGAAGATTGAAAAGAAACTTGTGCCTGATGGTGTGTAATTGGCAGAGAAACTAGCAGGTGCCGGACCCATGGAGGAACGTGGCAAAATAGATGGGAATGAAAATGGATGAAGACCATGTAGACCAAAAAATGGTCAAGTGTGTGTAGCACTGTGAATGTCATTATTGTAAGGAAAATTTAGCTAATTCCAAAGACGAGGACCAATCACTCTGAGTTGCGTTACATAAACAATAAAGATATTGTCAGAGCCCTTGATTAAGTCATTCAGTCCGACCACTCAAATGGGGATGGAAACTAGAAGACAAGGCCACATCGATCTGTAGTTTTGTACATAAGGACTTCCACAAGCAAGAAACATACTGAGGCCCTCGGTCTGAGATTTTGTTTTAAAACACATTTTATTAGATTTCATTTTTAACAGTTTGCATCTATTAGAAAAACAGACATTTGGTATAGAGGCCTCAGGCTTCTAAAGGCAATCAGGTCCATGGAGGCCACATTAGGTTCCAAGTATTGTCATAGTGCATTATGTACAACAGTATGCAATCATGTTGATCAGTTCTGTTAAACAACATTTTACTTTTAATCATCAGACTATTTTAATGGTAATGTAGAAACACAGGAAGAACTGAGGAAAAGAATAATTGAAATGAAGCAAATAAACTAAACCCCCCCCCTCCCAACTCATCTGGCCCTACCCTGTCACGCCATCTTGACTACACGCTCCCTCTGTTGCTCCCTCTGTCTCTTAACGGATTGCGTTCTGAGTATGGACACTTAATAGAGTTAAATCACCAGGCTACGCACTGGGCTACATTGTATCCGCTGGGGGGAATGGGTTTAAAAGGAGTTCCTACTGATCGAGCACAACAGGGACTGGTGCCGGTGCAAATGACTTGAAAACTTCCAGAATAACATCCCAGTCCATGCAAATTACATTTTTATGCAGACCGTGGGCTTCTTCATGTCTAATTGCTGCGCTTTCTGCGACCACCCCACCTCACTACCTCCCCGTGCCATGCGTGGAGCGGTGGGGGTTTGGCTGACTTCCTCCGCATGGTGATGGAGCGTTTGGCCATCAGGAGGGCCAGATCAACAAAGCGCAGCTGTACTTTCTGAGTTTTGGAACGCCGGGTCAGACCTAACAGACAGCTACCTGTTGTACTTGACACAGGGAGGCCCGTCGCTGAGTTAACTCTTGTGAGCACTTCTGACCAGTATTCAGCAATCACCAGGCATAGCCATATCATGTGAATCAGGTGGCCCTTGGTCTGAGATAACAACATGGGGTAAACCTATGTAACTGAAAAATCTCTCTCACGAAGATTTGCCTCACTTCCTGAGCAGATGAGACCGTTTTTCAGTGTTGTAAAATGGGCCACTTTACAAAAGAAATCAACGTCTACCATAATTACGCTGGGACCCTTGGAAGGGAGTAAGGCCACATTTCTTTCAGTGTCTGACAATATGTGGGATAAATAAAAGATAGGGTAACCTGACCTGTCATCTTTCTGAAGTTGCAGCAGGATGGCATCAATAGCCCTATCCGAGGCATCAGTCTCCATTATAAACTTTAAAGTAGGATTTGGATGTCGCAAGATGGGTGGTTGAGTGAAAGCCAATTTTAGTTTAGTGAAAGGTTCATCAGCTAGTATGCCCCAGCAAAAACCATGACTATGCATTTATTTTTTAAGCACTTGGGTTATATTGCTGGTAAGAAGCGCAAATCAGGTATGAATAGATGGTAAAAGTTGGCAAAGCGAAGGAAGCGTTGAGTTTCTTTAACAGCAGTAGGGGCTGGCCTCTCCAATACAGTAACCTTTTCAGGATCCATAGATACCCCTTGGCTAGTCAGCCAGAAACCCAAGTAGTCAACTTCGATTTGGGCGAACTCCCTTTTCTAACTTACACTTTAGAAGATTTTGCTGTGATCTTCCCAATACTTGGCCAACATGGGAATGATATTCCGCTGGATTCTTGGAAAAGACAAGGATACATCATCTAGATAAATCACAATGGATTGATTCAAGATGTCAGCAAACAGAATAGATGGAAAATTGCCAGCACCTTGCTCAGCCCAAAGGCCATGACGCAGTACTCATAGTGACCTCAGGGAGTTCTAATGACAGCCTTCCAATCATTGCCCTCCTTTATGCACCAGAGATGCTAAGTACCCTGAAGATCCAGTTTGGTGAATATGGTGGCTCCCCTGATTGATCCAGAATGTCCTTGAGATCAAGGGCAATGGATAACGGTCTTTGATGGTTACTTTGTTCAGTTCCCTGTAATCTATGCATGGTCCTAATTCATTTGATTTTTTCAGGGATGAAAAAACATCGAAGCCCTAGCTCGGGACTTGGACAGAGTGATGAGTCTGTTAGGGAGATTCTCTTCCAGATACTGTCTGAGTACCTCCTTTTCGGATGCAGAAAGTGAGTATATAATTTCAAAGGGAACAGTTGCTCCTGGCTTAAATGAAAGGGCACAGTCATACTCTATGTGGGGAGGTAGGCACAGTTCTTTGGGCTTTTCAAACAGTTAAAAAAAATAAGAATATTGCTATGGTACAATGTTGATAGCATATACGGTTCCGGTATCTAGAAAATTGCTGGATATTTGCATTTTAGGAGCCCAATATTCACCAGAGAAATAGCAGTGAAGATGAAAAAATTGTGAGGATTACAAGATGGTTCTGGTCTCCCAACTGATGTATGGGTTGTGGCGAATTAACCAGGGAATTCCTAGTATAATGGTATGATTTGGTGAAGAAATAAGGTCAAAAGAAAAAATTTCCTGATGAGTTTCAAAACCCAACTGTAAAGAAATGGTCAATTATTTGACTGGTCTGGAGCCCAAAGGAGCTTCATCCATGGTTTGCACTTGCTCCGGTGACTCGTTCAGGACACTTGATAGATTATTTTCTTTCGCCCATGATTCTTACAAGAAGAGGCCGCTACCCGCACTATCCGGTGAGGCGAAGTCCAAAACTATAGTTTTGTTGGGCACTCCAACCTGGACTGGCAAGAAGAAGAGGGAGTAACAAGAGTATTCTGATGTAGCAATGAAAGGGACTTGATGAACCCCTGTCCTCCCTCTCACAAGGGACGGGGTCTGGCTTTTCCAAAAGACCTTTGTGGGCGAAGGCGCCAAATACGAACCAGATGCTCAGACAGCCCGCAACACATGCAGAGACCATTCTTCCAACAATGGGCTCTCTCTGACTCAGAGACCCCCGGCTAGTTTCAATCTGCATGGGTTCCTCACAGGTGGAAGTCATGGAATCAGCAAGAAGGACTTCGGTTTTAACAGATGGTGGCCAAGGGATCTCACTAGTCGGGCTGAATTGAGTCCTTTTTTAGGTCTCGCCTTGCTATCGCGTAAGCGATCGCAAAGCGAGACTATTGTAAGGGGCATTTAAAAGTGCTCCCAAAAGCGATTGCATGGCGAGCACGCGCACAATCACGCACATCGTGCCGCCATGCAATCCGCTTTTGTGAAGCGCTTCAGCCCACTGGCGACGGGCGTGCGGTTACGCGCACAATGACGAGCAGAGGCGCCATATGGCTTTCCTCTCTCGTCATGGTGCGCGCACATCGCACACCACTCGCCTGCCAGCCTACTTTCACTTTTGCGCCTCAATGCTCCTCCCCCTCCCCCACCACAGAGCGCGTCTCGCGGCCCCTTCGTGTATGCGAGGCTCCCGGGGCCGCGCTTGTTTCTCAGTTGGAATGTGTACTCCTTGCAACAAGCAACGTTTTATGCAATCATGCTAACTGGGTCAGAAGTCTAGAATGCAGTGTTTGTTAAATGTCATCAGATTGTCCCTTTGTTTCTTTTTATTGGTGTAAGCACACGAGGCAGCACAATCCAACCAGGTGTTAGAACCGTGTGTGTGTGAATCATTTCCAGGTCCATTGTCCTCCCAGGCCGATCATTTGAGCATGTGTGCGACTCAATTGCTCGAGTGAATTGACTTTAACATAAGGAATTCAAGTTGGTATTTAACCATTGTGAGGAATGCAAAAGCTCATGTTGCAGTCGGAATGAGTGACTGGTGTGTTTGAATGGTTATAAGGCAGCCATAGCTAGGCGGAGACTGTGCCATTTTGCCTGAAGTCCATGGTATATCTTAGTATTTAAGACATTACTTGGCGTGTTCAGTGTAGTTTGATTACTTTTGGAGATTACTCTTTCTCTCTCCTAAGACAGCACTTAAAATAAATGCTTCAGTTTGAGGTCTGGTTAGCCAGTCCTTTTAGTTTTCAATTTTCTCTACTTATATTTTGCTTTAATTTCTATCCCTTTTCCTTAAGAGGATACAACAGCTGTCCTAACTGGTCACTTGCTTCTCAATTCTTGTTCTACATGGACGCGTGGAGTGTAACAAAGGAGAGAGACAGCTGTGGTAGTGTCCACCATACTTCCGGGTGATATGTTGCAGTTTTGAGTGAGTGTTATCTTAAATTCTGTTATATATTTCTCTTAGTGGTACTGAGTGCGGTTGTGGGACACTAGTGAAATGAGCACCGTTACGACTGTCTTCCTGAATTCCGGGTGAATTTCTGCTTCTTTGTCTTTACTGAGAAATAATTCCATAGCTTCCTGCTTGTATGGAGAACGAGGCTCCGCGGATGTTTTTCTTGGGTGGGTGGTTGTTCGTTTTAGATTGTGGCTTGTATCGTATATGGAAGGTAATGTAAAACCATGTAGCTGAAGTATTTTCATTAAATATCACGTACTGACCTTGTTGCAATATAATGACAGTGTGTCAGCGAATCGCTTTCAGTGAGTAATGCACACAGTATAAATAGAAAACGATGAAAGTGGGCGATTTAGTCAACATGTTCAGATTACAAGAAATCCTCACGGGAAATTTGCTGGTAACCTGCAAGCCTGGATTTGCATAGTTTTAGCTACGACCTTATATATTTAACTGTTTTTAGAATCCACATTTTATCACATAAATATCTCGGGACGTTTTCTGTGCTTCTGTTTTTATAACTTTAACATCAGCCAGCTTTCCTTTAAAACTGTAAACTATGACGACGCACTAATGGGTTTAGCGATAGTCGTTTCAGGCCATGTTCGTGATGGACGAAGGCTAACGTGATTAATATGTCAACGGGTGCACATACACATAACATATACTCCTATTTCCTGCGGACATGAAAGTCACGTCGTATTGTTGCAGGCTGTGGGGCAGAAGAGATCATTCACGCAATTTTTTCGGTATTTATTCTCCTGTAATATGTTTGAATTAGGGGAATCCGTCCGTCTAGGGTTGTACTTCTGAATATCTAGCTCTACAAAATTCAGCAATACGGTAAAGCCTGCGCAAAGTCGGTCCTAATTATTGTATTTGTACATCTTCCACGCGAGTCTATCTGTATTTCATGGCAGATTCTGGAGCTGTTCCTATACCTATACTGATACTAACATATGTGCACAACGTTCCACCTTGCAGAGAGCCAGATGTACAGTTCACGACTAGTGCTTAATAAATAACGTGTAGGCAGAGCGACTCCAATTACGAAATTCTGCGGCCGTGCATTTTACGCATAATTATGGATTTGCCACATTTGCCGCATAAGCTGTTGCATTATTTGCAGATTTTTAAAAAAACCTCACATACAAGTGTTTCGAAAGAAGTGGTTGCACGTGTTGCAGGAAAGGGGAAGGCCCTTAGCATAGATTGGCTGGTCAACTTTCTGTTGGAAATTAGTGTATTTTGCATGCTGAGCTGGTAATAATGAGGCGAAATGTTTGCCCAGTCAGTGTTAACATATGTAAATATGAAAAAATAACGAAGTAATACTATCGCAAAAAATGCTGAACTACTCTGTCTTTTCTTGAGGCATAAATTAGTCAACACTGTCACGCAACTGGGTCCTCCCCCTGTGACATAATTCCAGGGGTCTGGCATATAGGTGATATTCAGGAACTCTCTCCACATAACAGCCAAGGCTGCCCCACAGTTCCTTTCCGCTTTCAGGACTTCCAGCTGCAGTACTAACCCTCCCCCAGAGGATACGTGTAGGAAATTCACATATAGCATCAGGCAGATATATTACTCGCAGGGGCAGGCTCCAAGGATAGCTGACACAGAACCCTTCTCAGACAGCCCGGCATAATGCACAATATGTAGGGCGGGCAGTATCAGGCGGAGGAGTTCCACATTTAGAAAGCCAAGCAAAGGCTGGAGTTTCCAAGGACTACAGATAAAGCGGTTTTGTTGTGAGAGATGGACCAAGCCCGCAGATTCATCCAAACAATGCACGTCATTTAAACTCAGTCAGTGTGCAAGGCAGTTCGCAATCATGTCTGCGGAGAATATACAGTGTGTGGTTGGTTGCAGCTTGTGAAATACAGGGCCACTTTTTTTTTATTAAAAGAAAACATTCTAACTCTAACTTTTTTATCCAGAAAATATGTTATCTCTTTTAAAGAAAGTGTCACTTGGTAGAAGTACCCAGCGTTTCTGGATGTCCTTCAGGAGGAAGGAATTCATCGCATTAGCAACATCAAAACAAGAGTGCTTTATGTTTTTCATTTTTTTAAGAGGCTTCTGAAAACCAGCATTGGCAAAGCCAACAGGCTGTCAACCATTCGCCAAAGCTTATTTCGTTCATCAACATTTTTTTTAACAGACATACAAGAGGCCCGGTGTGCTGGGAATCTGCTGGTATATTTACATGTAAAGGCACACACTGCAAGATAAATCACTAGCGGGCAGCGGAGTTGGCCTAACGGCTAGGGTGGTCGACCAAGAATCTGGGGAACTGAGTTCGAAACTCGGCAATGATGCTGAACATCCTGTGATTCTGGGCAAATCACTTAATCTCCCAGGACCTAACATAAATGAATGTGTCCTCATGTAATGCAACTGGTGCTATGTAAAGCGCTCTGATACCCGATTCTGGCCAAGTTTGTGCTATAAAAACTCTGTATAAAATAAACAAGCATTGGCGTAGCCAATAGGTTTTACCTTTGGGACCTTATAAGTGTTTAGCCATGCAACAGTTGGTGTTGTTGCACTAAGGATAATGTGCTGCATATCTAAATACTTATAAGGTCCCAAAAGCGAGAACTATTGGCTATGCCAATGCTTGTTTCTCTAACCGGTGTTCACGCAGGCGATGTACAGTCATTTAGGTCAAATCATCGATTAATCCAGATAAGGTGGTGCGACATGGAGAGTGGGCCAATTCATCCTTGATTTCTTCTTTTAGTCCTCTAGGAAAGAGGGTCATTAGGGTTCACTCCACCCAAGCAGTTTCAGGGGGCGAAAACTGGTAACATAATGTCTTGTCCGCCTTGTTGGATTTCACACAAGGCTTTTTCAGCCATCCATTTTAAATCAGACTTTTCAAACATTTTTTTTTAAATGTGGATACGAAGGAGGCGTAGTTAGTCAGACAGTAGTCTTCTGTGTCTACTAAGGGGGTCACCCATGATACTGCTGGTCCTGAAAAAGTGCTGATTAAATGCCCAACTTTGGCACAGACCGGAGTGAAGTGGGCAGACCGAAAATCAAAGAAGACAGTATAGGAGCCCAAGAATTGTCTTAGCTTAGACTCTGGAGATTAGTGCTTGACGCAGAGCCAGATTCTTATCATCAAGGTATTGTAACTCTTGAGTTTGTTGTTGTACTGTCTACATCAATGCCCGGGCCTGGTCATCCTTGATTATTTGTGCTTGGTCCGTCTTGCCAATGCTAGGACCACAAGTCAGATGTCGCAAGCTGTCACCTTCAGGAAATTGACGCAGAGCCACAGGCCTCTGTATATTTCTGGACCTGAACCTCCAGGTCTTCACTGTCATTGTCTGCAAGATATAATGGCAACTCCTACCATCAGCCACATTGCTGCCAACAAAGGTTAGCGCCCAGGCAGAAAGGTATCCTCCAGAAAAGTCCCCAAGAATAGGAGGAAAAAGCCTTGGGGCAAAAGAAAATCCCTACAGACAAGGATCAAGGAGAAGCAGATCGCTGGATGGAATAAGCAGAATTGAGGGCAAACAGTGGGATATAAACTAAGCAGAGACTACCCAACTACTGGAGAAGCAGGCGCGAGAACACTACGATTCGAGTGCTCAAAGCGTTGCACCTCAATGAGTAACCACCATTGTGCTCCGTGTTTAGGTGGACAAATAGGAAGTGCTAATATGCCATACTGAAGTGGGCAGCTGCTTTCAGCTCCTCTGGAGAATGGCCAATTTGAATTGGAAAGTTTTAAATCTTCCCAGAGGCATGATAAGATTACCCTGGGAGGAGGAAGCACTGATGAGGGAAACCTGTCCCTAAATATGGCCCCAAGGAGAGGAATTTCAAACTGGATGGCAGCACCAGCGGGCCAGCCACCATGAGGTGAATGCTATGGAGGAAGGCAGCGGCCCACTGGCACGCTCGCTCTCCCTCTTGCCCTCAGGATTCAGGTCATGCCACACACCCCGCACGTGGCGGGTGTCTCCTGGGAAGGTAACGGGCGGGGTGCAGTGCGCTGCTGCGAGGCATCCCGCCTTTGGCCAGCGTTCACAGCTGGTGTCAGCAGCAGGTGAGAGCGCGCAACAGCGGCACAACAGTTACTTGGGTATCAGCATGACACAAACAGAACAAAGTGCTTACCACAGTTAAGAGTGTTAGTAGTAGATCATATTGCATTCTAATATCTGTAATTCGTCAGTCTCCACTTTGCTTATTACTATCGATATGTGATGTATCTAGTCACCTATAATAATAGAATTACATATTAGCTCAACAGTAATAAGTTAATTTAGTTGAGCTGTGATGTCGTAATGCTGCTGCTGCTGCTACAGCCAGAAGCCATGGTGAAAGGCAGGTCACAGAGCTTAATTAAAGCTGCAGCTTAAACAACAAAAACAAGAACCAGCTTTTCATTATGCTGATCTTTTTTTTCTAAATGGGGACAGTGACAAGCAGAAACAAATTATTTACGGTAACGTTTAGTTTTCCAGATAACTCATTACAAAAAAGATAGAATTTCAGCATGGTTCAAAACATTCTGAGCTACAGCAATTTTTTAATTGACTTACACAAAACTGACTAATATTCTTTTTGCAACAAATAAGTATCTTATATTTGGTTTGTTTAGTTTCACTTGGTTTTTTCCTGTCTATCATACTATCAATTTCATAAGAGAGAAACACACAAAGGATTTAAGTGGATTGTGGAAAGGGTGATGGTGTCATCATGCATTATAAATAATACCATACATGCTGATGTACCTTAAAAGTATTTGCAAGTCATCTCAGAGTTTCATGATCTTAATAAGGAACTCCGTTTTCAGCCTTGTTCTTCTATATGGTCACAGAAATCCTCGGTAACTTGCAAGCAATGTCCTTATAATGTAGAGCAAGGTTGATTTTTCCAATTCAACCTCTCTCTCTCACACGCACAATTTTCAATTGTTCTGAAGTTAAGAGATCATATGGTCAATAGTTAATATTAGGCTAGATAAGTCTGATCACTCACGACCAGCACTAGTTCGAATACAGCATTCGGCAAATAAGAAATGGTTAGTAAAATATGAAAGATTAATAGAGACCTGATAGCAAATACAGAGTTACACTGCACACGTTGATAACATTGCTGAACATTTTGTATCAGATTGTGGCACAACAACTGTTTTATGGCGCAAGTTGTTTGAGAAGGGCTACAAGGAATAAGCTAACAAAAAAGATCCTAAAAAAGAGTTGCCTAGAAAGACTTATTTGATCAACAGACTAGCGATAGACCTTTCTAGAGATAAAGAGCACACAGATTAGGAAAATTGCTGGAAAAAAGTGGCAGCAATGTGTCCATATTATTTAAGAGATTGTGAATAAAATTAACTGCCAGACTAAATTCAGGTGAAGGATTCACGGGAGCAGTGCAATCGTAACTGTCCATCGGGTGAAGGATTCACCTGAGGGAGACAGTGACAGGATTCACCCGATGGGGAAAGTGTCGGTCCCACTATTCCCACATCCCTCATAAAAAAACACATATCATACGTCCTCCGCACAGGCCATTTAACCTGTGGCATTGTGCTACTGCGTGATTACTGTTCTCTATAGAAGCCATATACTGTTGGGTCTGTGTGCCCGTCAATGGCGACAGTGCTGGCTCACCCTGCTGAGCAAGAATAAGATAAGCTTTCAAACAGTATGTTCCATCAGTAGACAACTCCATTTTATTCATGGTATCATGCGAAGTCTGGGTCAGCTACATAGACCAAGGAGTGAATACATCTAACTTTATACACCTTGGTGGTCGCACATCAGATTAATACTCTGGCCCATGGATGTAATGGGTGTTCGCATATCTGAGACTTATTATGATTTTACACTTAGGTGCCCCGTGTATTTTGCTGTCATGCTGAGAACTGAACATTACAAAAAGGGTAGAAATTATGTTGACAATGAACAGCACACACACTCGACAGATCACAAAGATTTAATCAAGCCTTATGTCCATCTATGCCTAATAACCTAGTGTAGACTGCAGTTGTGTGTTTTGCATGAACACACAGCTTTTTCACCTCGTGTTCACTCTTTCCTTGGGGCACTACACACTTTTTCCTCTCAGAAAGATAAACATCTAATGTGTGTTCACTGATCTAATAGTTGTTATGCATTAAAATGTTGGGTCAACATCTGCATGGATGAATTATATTGATATATATATATGTATCAATTACCTTCTGGCAGTCGCCAGTAGGTAGTTAAAGTTAGGACCAAAGTTTCCATAGGAAAATAGTTTTTTGTTTTGCCAGTAATTTTGGTGCCACTTTACGAATCTCCACAAACTTTTCACAAAACTTACCTTTTTTTTGTTCAGCTGCGGGGTGGGAAGTTTCGGGGTGACACGTCAAGCAGGGGCCAAGAAAAAAGCGGGACCCCAAATCGCATTTTCCCCATGTTAGGCCTATCGGGATTTTTCATTTTTTTGAAAACGACTAGAGCCCGAACTGCTGAACGGAATTATACCAAATTTGGCAGAAGGCTAGATGTTGGTCCAGAAGGCGTGCTTTTTATGATTTGGCGTAAATCCGTTCAGTAGTTTTTGAGATATGTAACTTAAAAAAATATAGATATATGGGGACGGGAGTCGTTGCAGTGGACTCTACGGATCCTACAAAAATTTGATTGGCTGTAAACACTTCAACCAGGAAGTGTTAGCAGCCATCTTGGGACTCAGCTTGTAGCCCAGTCCCAGAAAAAAAGTTAAAAATACAGAAAAGGGGTCAGGGTAGGAATACTGACCCCCCCAGATATGGTGCCGGGGGGGGACCCTGCTGGGAGTAAAATGCTTTTTTAAAAAAAAATTCTGACACGAACTAGCAGTGAGTCCGTGGAAAAATATTTTTTTTAGAAGCAAGCGCAGGCTCCCGCACTTGCTTTGGAATAACCCCCGGGTGGGCCAGGTCCCAACTCCCTGGGTCTAATTTCAAGTATGTGGTGGGGCCTCGCACACCCCCCCTACTCCGGAGACCACCACCTCCCCGGGGCACAAATACAAAAATTCAAGGGGTCCGTTGTGTTCCCCAGCCCTGGAACCACCATCTCCCCGGGTCAAATTTGAACAAAGACACCCTACATGGCTCTAGGGCTCGCTACCCCTAGGGCCAGCTCCAGCAATGTCCCGAGGTGCCCACCTCCGGGACATTGCAGTTTGCCATGCCTTGGCCATGGCAAACTCCGCTCTATTTTCCGCAAGCGAGAGCACAAAATGCTCTTGCTTGCTGAAAGCAAAGCAAGTGGCTGTTTCCCAGCCCGCTGTCTAGCGAGCAGGAAAACAGACACATTGCTTTGAGATCCAGGGAGCTGCATATTCAGCAGCTCCCTGGATCTCAAAGCAATGCCGGCTCCCACAGGAAGCAGGGAGCCGGCAGGCACATTGGGGGCCTTCAGGCTCCACCTGCGGTCCTCAACGAAGTGGCCGGGCACTAGGGGATGGGGGCCCCAGGGCCAATATCGGCCTGGGAAAGTTGTTGTGTGGGGATTGAGGCTTCGAAGGTTGTGTGGGTTTCCGGGGTTTTGTTGTTCCTCCATTTCTTCTCTAGTCATCTGCAGTTGCGTCTGGACTCGTGGAGGGTGGGAGTAAACCAGATGGCTTTCTTGGAGTGTTGCTTGCCGGGTGCCTTCTTGAGGGTAACCAGGGTGTCGGAGCAGTTGGCGATCCATTGGTGGAGGTTGCGTGCTGTGGTATTGGCGTCGGTGGCTGTTGGTGGTGTGGTAGTGCTGAGGGGGGCAGTGAGGGCATTGATGTATGGTGCGTTTGATGAAGGCGAAGTACATGCAGCGGTAGTCGGTCCAGAGGAGTTCGGTGGCGTGGCTGTAGGTGATGTTTCTGCTGGCAGAAAGGACACAGGGTCGAGCGGGTATCCTGCAGTGCAGGTCGGAGTGGTGACTAGCTGTTTGAGTCCTACGTTGACGAGGTTCTCCAGAACAGAAGCGGTGTTCTGGTCATTGGGGTTGTCCAGGTGAAAGTTGAGGTCGCCGGGTAGAATGTAATCGGTGAATGAGAGAGCCTGGGGGACGATGAAGTTGACGATGGCTTCGGTGAAGGGCAGTCATGGGCCCGGTGGTCTGTAGACGAGGGTGGAGTTGCGGTAGGTCTGGATCTGGAATTGGAGGTGTTCAATTGTTGTTGTTGGGTCATCTGAGTGGGTGGTCAGGCGGAGGATGTTTTTGTGGACGATGGCGATGCGTCCTCCTGGTCGTTTGGCATGGTCCTTGCGGGTGATCTTGTAGCCATTGAGGGCGGCGGTGGAGATGTCCGGGCCAGAGCTGGGGCTTGTCCAGGTTTCCGTGAGGAAGGCGATGTCAGGAGAGACAGAGTTGAGGAGGTCCCAGATTTCTGTGGTGTGTTTGTGGAGGGAGAGCATGTTGAGGAGGATGCAGCTGAGCCGGTCAGGTCCGTTGCTGGTCGGTTGGGTGGCAGGAGGAGCTGGAGTGCGGAGGTGGGACAAGGTGTAGCTGCAGTTTCGGCAGGAGAAGGGTCCTTGGGTGTCCTTTAGTGATGCGAGGTGGCAGGAGGCGTGGCATTTGGAGTTCAGGGCAATGAGGGTGCTGGCATTGTATTGGTGAAAGGTCTAAGGACCAGAGGCCGTGGCACTGGACGCGGTCCAGGCGCGGACGGATGTAGATAGGCTGGCCTTTGGCGCTGCCGCCATTAAGTAGTGTGAAGGGGGGTTATACAGCTGGGAGGCTGGAAACACAGCGAGCGGCAAACTCGGACTGGAGGGGGGCTGCAGGGGGTCGCCGGGGCAAAGTGCAGCAAAAGGGCAGAAGACAAAAAAGAGGAAAAAAGCCAAAAGGGGGAAAGGGACAGTAAGAAAAGGCAGAAAACACCTGAAAAAAGCTGAAGAAGAAAGACAAAGGGCAGTCCCGCAGCAGAGCAGAGAAGCTCTACCACTAGACCACCAGGGATGCGGGAGATAAGCAGTAAAAAGCTGAAAAAAAGCAGAGAACAAGGCAGAAAAAAGCAAAGATAAAGAGAGACAGATGGCAATCCAGCAGTGCTACTCTACCACTTAACCACCATGGATGCGGGAGAAGAGCAGTAAAAGGCAGAAAAAAGCGGTGAGAAAGGCAGAAGAAAATCTGAGAAAAAAGAAAGACAGAGGGCAATCCAGCAGCAGAGCAGAGACGCTCTACCACTAATCCACCATGGATGAGGCTCAAGCAGGTGCCTGCGGGTGGATGAGGGCCCTGAACCATTGACTCAAGGGTCGGAAGATCAGCAGCAGGGAGTTCAGGGCAGCAGCTATCAGTCGGAGCTGCGGAAGGAAGGGAGCAGGCCACTGAATGGTCAGTGGACTACACTACTTTATGGTAGTGAGGACCTTCAGATGATGTGAACTTCTTTAATGCCAAACAAAATGATTGAATGTCAGTTTGTCTTTCCACCAGTTCCTAGGTAGGTCAACTAGGTTATGTTGGAAGCAGGTACATATACATTCAGCTTCAGGACCACTATGCTAGAAGCAAAATGGAATCTAAAGCTTTTGCTCTCAAAGTTAGGTTGGACGACATCATGGCCGTGGTTGATTAGTCAGCTGAATCTATCTTCAACAATTTTATTTTCAGCTGTTTATGGAGGCAGCTTCTCCAGTGGTGAGTACACTCAGAAGTTTAATATTTTTCGCCTCTACGGTACTGACATACAATGTAACATTTCCTAACCATCGTGACAGAAAGTTTCATTTCTATTAGGGACTTGGGCAAGAATGATCTCACCTGGCTTCATAGCAACCTTCCCTCACAGATGGATCTGTAAGGTCTAAGTATTTGTCTTGATAAATTTCGAAAGGATGGTGTAATTTTTTCTGATATGTTTCTGTTTGTTTACATACATTTGTGTTGTGGTTCAGAAAGCTGTCTCCTATTCAGCATCTGCTTTGGAATAAGTGCATTCATTTTTGCTCTTTGTTATAGGTTTGGAGTCCAAGCAGCAGTAATGGCAAGCAGTTGACGCTATCTTTGCCATTCACATGCAAGAAAAGATGATCTCAAGGAGGAAACTGCACTGGGTATGGGCTCCAGACTGGTGGAGGACTTTAGGTGTTTATACCCTCTGACTTCTGTCTGTTTTTCTCAGGACTGCCTGTTTGGTAAATATAAGACTTTAATATGGTAAGTGGACTTTATGAAGCTGAAATTGGAAATCAAGAGTTTATGTAAAATCCTTGCCTCCGAGTCCTTAATTGAATTCAGACTTTCCGTCATGATGGCTAGGAAATGTTACACTCTTGTCTAGCATTCTTTAGAATGCCTGCAGAGAAAATAAACTGCAATCTATAGAAAACTATTGCTAAAATTAATGTGGGAACCCTTTACAAATCAGTGGTTCTGGGGACTTGTTGCTCCCCTCTCATCCTATCTTACTTCCAAGCAACACAATTCAGGGTTCTTGTGAAGAGAGGAAAAAATAATTGATGAAACAATGGTGCTTTGTGGATCGTTTAATAGTGGGTACATCCCTTTGGCAAGTTCCATGGTTGCGGAAATCGAAGAGAAGCTGGGGTTGTACTCCTCGTTTGCCACTAGAGTTAGGTTAGCAATATCGGATAAGATTGCTTTAAGACCGGAATCTCCCTCTTTCACCTCACCATTTACTCCCACCTCATACAACTCAGACTTTGTGCCACCCTTAAATTCCTCACAATTTAAGATATGGCAAAAGAGGTAGAGCCTAATGGTTGGCTTCCTCTTTTCAAACTAGCAAATAATACCAGTTGAAGAGCTCAAGAGACTGTTCGGCCTCCCACAGTCTGAATAGTTCACATACACCGAGCTTTGGCACTAGATTCTTCAGGGGTGGCGCTCGTAGGTTTGCCTTTGGACTTACCCGACCTGGGCTGCTGTGACAATCTGCGTGAACATTGTGGGCTTGCTGAGGACGCTGTGGTTTTTGGAGGGCGATATCAACTTGGAACAAACATCCACCGGGACTGCGAGGACCAGGCTGCTTGGCGGCGCTCACAGCTGGTTCCTCTTCCCGGCTCCTCCCCTCACAAGCACTTAACTCCTCGCGGCCCCCGCTTCGCGGGAGCCGCTCGTACGTTTGCCTTTGGACTTACCCGACCTGAGCTGCTGTGACAATCTGCGTGAACATTGTGGGCTTGCTGAGGACGCTGTGGTTTTTGGAGGGCGATATCAACTTGGAACAAACATCCACCGGGACTGCGAGGACCAGGCTGCTTGGTGGCGCTCACAGCTGGTTCCTCTTCCCGGCACCTCCCCTCACAAGCACTTAACTCCTCGCGGCCCCCGCTTCGCGGGAGCCGCTCGTAGGTTTGCCTTTGGACTTACCCGACCTGGGCTGCTGTGACAATCTGCGTGAACATTGTGGGCTTGCTGAGGACGCTGTGGTTTTTGGAGGGCGATATCAACTTGGAACAAACATCCACCGGGACTGCGAGGACCAGGCTGCTTGGCGGCGCTCACAGCTGGTTCCTCTTCCCGGCTCCTCCCCTTCAGACCTCCTGCATACATAACGCGGCCCTGCACCCGCGCGCAAGCGGGACGCGCGCGGGCCTAAGCGCGGGGCGAAGACCGGGCAAAGAGCGGGCCCTCTAAGGCCCTCCGAGGCCGATCGAGGCTGGGCTGGGCCTGGAGTTATTTTATCTGGATTTTTGTTGTATCTAATTATTGTTATGGCTTCAAGCGAGAATGTTATGATAGGGGATAAACCGAGGGCCGTGGTAAATGGCCCCTTAGATAGTTATTTTAAGAAGAAATTTGTAACGAATGAGGATCAGGATATTACCTTGGCCGAGCGCAGATCTGAACGTCGTCGCTCTATTGAGAACATGAAACGTAGAGCCCCAGAGGTTTTTACCTCCCAGGTTCCTGTTGTCGATTGTGGTAGTTGTGGTAGTAGCGATACCCCCCCTTCACAAGAGGGTGTTCCGCTATTATTACGTGATTGTTCTCCCACAAACTGTGTTTCTAGTGTTCATGTTATTAGCGACTCTCTCCCTTCTAATGTCAAAAGATACCCTAAAACCTCCAACACACGACTTTCAGGCCGGGGGGTATATAAAGGAAAAAGGGCTAAGAATTTGACTAGGGGGAAAACTCGTGGCCCTCCTCCCAGGAAAATAAGACGCAAGGAGGGAGTGGTCCCTATCCCTAGGATCCATCATTCAGAGTTTGGCCAACTTACAAAGACTCTAAATGGATCTGTTTCTGGGCTGGCAACTGGGCCAGACTGTAGGCCGATATCGGCCATTTGCACTCCCCCAATGGCCCTGGACCCAGTTGTGTCCACCCCAGAGCCCGTTTTGCCAGCCGATATCTTCCCGCAGGCGCCAGTTATCCCCAGTGCCCTTCTAGCCAAACTGGGGGACATGCTTAGTACTCTTATATTGCCCATTACTGATAATTTGAGGAGGCTGGAGCATAGGCTAGAGAATATTGAATCTACATTGAGAAATATGACTGCCGTAGGAAAGGCCCCAGCGAATGGCATTAGTACTCAAGCTGCAGTTCCCACTATTAATTTACCTAAGGAAATTCCTGATTTTAGTAGGAATGTAACACAGACCTTGGGCCACATACTTCCTGACCATGTTAGAAAGGGTCCTCTGATGCCCATGGAACATCTAGTTAGTAAGCCTGTCACTGTCCCGGTGGAGGAGGTCAGTATTGCCCCAGTGGGGAATACATGCCAGGCGCAGGGTAACTCCAGTTGGGAGGGGGGCCCTGGGATCCATGGTCCACAGGTTGATTTACCCCCAGAAGCTGTGCCTTTGGTGGTGGTGTTGACGGGGGTCCCTGTATTGGCTGATAACAAGAGAGAAGATTTTTCTCAGCTAAAAAACAAAATTATACATTGGTTAAGAATAAATAGACCTATAAATAAGAATGTAAATGGTGAGATACTGCATGTTAGACGTCTCCCTTGGCTTGGTAGTAGAATTAAGGATGTTGACGGAGATATAGTTCTGATTAATTTCAGAGATCCAGAAGCGGTAGCTTTCATATTGAATTGGCCTTTGGGTAATGGCAATAGCCAAATTTCCCCTCGAGCCCTGACCTATTTCTATCCTAGGTCCCTGGTGTTCCCCACAACCCATGCAAGGAAAAACCGCATAGTTCGTCCAATCGCTCCCACAGCATTACATGCTACGAATTTGCAATTCGACCATCAAGGTTGGTACATGATACCCTTCAGAGGCCCCAGGTATAACAACCGGAGATTGGAGCACCTGAGGCCTTTTACACCTCTAGAGTTAGGGAATAGATTTGATGTTTTTTCTGGCATGGATGATTGTGATTGAAGGTTACAGTTCGGGCAGGGTAAGAGGGAAAGCCAAAGTGCAGGTAGTACAGAGGGAAACGTTATTGTGTCAACAAATGAGGTTGTTGACCCCCAAAATAGTGACGGGTTTCTTCTGGATCCGGAAACCAGGGTTGCCTTTTGCTCCTTTCCCTCTACCCACACTCCGTCTGCGGGAGCCAGTATTAGTAATAACAACCAGCTAGTAAACCAGGTAGAGCAATTTGAAACACCCACTTTAGGGATAGTGGATATGGAAATTGGAGTTATTCCAGCTCCGCCCACTAGTGGGAGAGACGTTATTCGACTGTTATCCTGGAACATAGCAGGGTTAGAAAGAAAACTGACTATCCCGGACTGGAACAACTTTATCGAAAAATTTGATATATGTATGTTCCAAGAAACCTGGAGTTTATTACCAATTTATAAAACGGGATATGCTACCTTTTGTGTACCTGCCTACAGTAGTGGTAAGGGCAGACCCTCTGGGGGCTTACACATTTGGATAAAAGTAGATCTAAACTGGAACATTTCAGCACATGATTCAGGGTGTAGAGATATTCAACATCTTTCATTACCAGGACAGGTGCGGGGAAGCAAGATGGAGTTATTTAATATCTACGCTAGAGGGACCCAGGGAGGAAAAATGTCTTGTACTTTTACAATTTTGGACCAGGCACTAGCTAACTGCCCATCAAATTCTAAAATACTTGTGGGGGGGGGGGGGGATTTTAATTGTACATTTGAACCCTTAAGTGAGGATGACCCCCTGGGTTTAGAGGAGGACGATGCTAGCTGGTCTATTCCTGCATTGGCACTACCCCCGATTAAAAATTGGTCTGCAAAAGCGCTACAGATTAACGCCCTTACGGTGGACTACAATTTAAGAGCAGTAAACGGTAGATCCCCTTCCGATCGGGACGGGGCAATGACGTTTAATAGACTCAATAGCCCGTCCAGAATTGACTATATTTTATTGGACGTCACTATGTGGCGTGACCTGGTCGACATGGAGGTGATCCCTTCGCAGGATAGTGACCACAATCCCTTATGTATGTCGTTGAGGTGGAGGGATTTAAAAAGTGGCCAAAACCCAGCCCAATTGAAGATAACAAAGGAGGTGACCCCATATGACGGCAATCGAAGATTGAAATGGGATAAGGTAGGCTCTCACCCAGATAAATTGGCAAAGATTAAGACGCACATTGGTGGGCTGATTATTGAGCTGGAGGCTATAACTATGGTGACAGGGGTGGTCCACGACTCGCTCTTCCCACAGATTTATACTAATGCTATTGAAGAAGTTGGCAAATTATTTTTAACCCGGAGCTAAAAAAAAAATGCTCCTAAACCCAGCAATCCCTGGTATTCTACAAAATGTCGGGCAAAAAGACGTGAGCTAACTGTTGCCCTTCGTAATAAGAACCAATCACTGGTGAGAATAGTTAGGAGGGAGTATGTGAACGAACAAGCTCGGGCTAAAAAAGAATGGGAGGAACAGTATTGGCAGGACCTTAAAAATGCATCAAGAATGAAAAATGGGCTATTGGGGCTGAGGGACCAGTGGACTAGGGACGGACTCGAACTGGATGACGAGGATTGGCAGTCTGCGGTCTCCTCTCTTAAGGAGGTCGCGATCCCCTCATGTCTGAGGCTGGTGCAGCTCAAAATACTCCACAGAACCTATGTTACTGGGCCAAGGCTGGTTCATATGGGATTTTCTGAGGAGGGTTTATGCAGGAGGGGCTGCGGTATGGTGGGTAGCTTTATGCATATCATTTGGGAATGTGGCGTTATCATGGAATTCTGGAGGAGAGTCCATATGGTGATGGGGGAGGTGACGGGCATTGTTATGCAGCCGGAGGCGCGGTGCTGTCTCCTGAATGTTTGGGGGCCTACCGATCACGATGAGGCACAGACCCTGTGGGTGACTCTGGGTAATATGGTGGCTAAGCGAGACATCGCGCGCCTGTGGGGCTCTGTGGGTCCCCCCACATTGACAGCGTGGAAAGAAAACATGGACTGGAGTATGCTAAGGGAAAAGACTGTATATTGTGCTAGAGGGCGCCCCCGGAAGTGGCACGCCATTTGGGGGCGGTAGAACCAGTATAGGGGGGGCATATGTCTTGCCCCTGATTTGGATCCCCCCGATGAACAGCTCTCTCCTTAACATTCTTTCCAGCTTTTGTATATGTAACTGATTGTTAGTTGACTTTTTGGGCCTCTGCTTTTCCCCCTTTTTCCTCTTAACACAGTATTGTGACTGTTAGACGAGGGGGGTCTGCTCTCCCCTGAGGGGCAATCACCAGTGGTATTCAGTGTCCTTCGCCTTGCTGGGGTTTTGTGTGAGTTTGTGTTTATTTAAAACAGAACCTTTTCTGCTTCTCCTTCTATGCACTGTGGACGTTTCTTTGTTCTGCTTTCCCAAAGCTGCCGAACCTCCGGGATGTCGGCTGAATAGCTGTGTCCATGTTTTTGAAGAATAAAGGTTTTCCAAAAAAAATAAAAATAATAAATAAATAAAAATAAAAAAGAATGAAAAATGGTTCACTGTTTTGGGATCTGATCAACAAAGCCAGAAATTTTAATAGGCCTCTGATGGCTAACCATATTACCAGCCAACAATGGTTTTCCCATTTTTCAACAATTTACGGTGACCATGATGCACCCAAATCTCCTCTCCGAGATCCAGTATTCTCGTTTGAGAACTCATATGAGCCTTCCGAGGTTGTAGAGGCCATAAGACACCTAACCCCTAAGAAGGCAGCAGGGCAAGATGGTATTCCGGGGGATCTTCTTATGAAAGAACCAGTAGTTTGGGCTACAGTCATTGCATTAATAATGAATTTAATATCCAAGGGACATCCTGTCCCAGATTCGTGGAAGGGGGCCGAAGTGATTACGGTCTATAAGAAGGGGGACAGGGATGACCCTGCCAACTACAGACCAATCAGTCTGATAGATGTGATTCAGAAAGTGGTCGGCAGGGTCATCATTCTGCGAGTCGGTGCATGGATGGATGAGAAGCAGGTTCTTTCTCATTTCCAGGCCGGGTTCCGGAAAAAAGTAGGTACAATGGACCAGGTCTTCCGTTTTTTTGCGATCTACTGGAAAACCGTGTCAATTAATCATGGTAGTCTTTACCTGGCCTTTATAGATCTCAGGTTGGCGTTCGACCTGGTCCCCCGTGCTAGGCTATGGGAAGTTTTGGAGGAGATGGGCTTGCCAGGCTACCTTCTGGACCTTATAGTTAAGCTCCATGAAGGTAATTACGCAAGAATCAGATGGGGTACACAAGGCCAATTGACCGAGAGGGTGCCCGTGAGGAGGGGAGTCCGCCAGGGTTGTGTCATGGCGCCGACTCTATTTTCCCTATTTGTGAATGGTGTGGTGGACCACCTTGGGGACGAGCCGGCGGATGCACCATCCCTGGCTGGGGAAAAAATACCAACGCTCCTCTTCGCGGACGACACCATTCTGATATCAAAAACCCCGGCAGGTCTTCAAAAGCTATTGCACCGATTTAGTGATTTTTGCAATGATAGGGGCCTTACAATTAATACCTCGAAAACCAAACTTATGGCCATATCCCCTTCTAGAAAAATTTGGAATAATTTTTCGCTCAATGGTGAGTCCTTGGAGATGGTGGAGTCCTTTGACTACCTGGGAGTTAGGGTGAACAGTCGGATGTGCTGGAATGACCATCTAGCTAAAATGTCATTAAACTTTAAAAGAGTTGCAGGGGCGGTAATGCGTGAGCATAGAGTGTCAGTGAGTAAACCTGTGGCCCCGGCCCTAGCCATTTACGAAGGCCAAATATTGCCTAGTGCTCTGTATGGCTCTGAGCTCTGGGGGTTCGAAAATATTCCGGATTTAATAACCTCTGAAAACAAATTTTTGAGAGATTTGGTTGCCTTACCAGTTTCCACCCCATTGATACCTTTACGTTTAGACATGGGCAGGCGTCCCGTTAAGGATATTGTGCGCTTGCGCCCTTTACTTTTTTGGGCCCGGCTGAGAAGAACTGAGGAGCTTAAGAACTATGCTGCTGCACTGAACGAACTTATCTTGTTGGATAAAGGTAACAGGATTAAGTGGTTGAGTAACCTGCGGCAGCTGGTGGGATCTATGGGTCTAAGCGATCTATGGAAGAGTCAATCTCCCCCACCTAAACTAGTTATTAAGAAGCTTTATTGGGAGTGGGTCCAGCTGGAGACTTCTCGTAGTGGCGCTGGGGGCTCTCTCACTGAGCGGTTCTTAGATCATAAGGGGTCAAGGCTATTTGAACTATTCCTTGACTACATCGAGAAACCCCTTGATAGATCACTATATTTAAAAATTAGATTTGGAACCCTTCCTGTAAATGCTTTTACTTCTGGGTGGAACTCGCAAGGTAGTTCAACAAAGGCGTGCCCGTGTTGTGCAGCCCCCATCGAGTCCATGGCACACCTTATGTTTGCATGCCCGGCTTACAAAGTACCCAGGAGGATATGGCTAAAACCATTATGTAGGGGCCTGGGCCTTCGCTGTCACGCAATGGCCTTGCGAGTACTCTGTACCGATACATCCTCCTCTTCATTGGTGTGTGGTGTCGCTAAATTTATTGGAAGTGCTTGGGTGATCCGCATGAGGAGACTTAGGCTCCAACTTACTATGTAGACCGGGGTGTCATAATGAGGGATTGGCCTTAGGACCAGGTTACCGATGAGTTATTATGCTGCAAATGTAGAGCCATTGACGAATTTTAACATGTTTTTTTTAATGTGAAATTTTATGCGTTTATGTGGTATAAATTTTAGCGATTATACTGTTTTTTTAACATGTGTTTATTTAGGTCATGTTATTGTATACTTACTTTTATGATGAAAATTTTTATCGAATAAAGTATTACTGACTGACTGACTGACTGACTGAGGTATCAATGAGGGAGGGGGCATCCGAACTGCTCACAGGTATAGAAAAATGGCTAAAAGACGGTCCACATGCCAAAGCCCTGATCTCTGTCCTCAATCGTTTTCTTATAGAGTCCCGTCAGGAGGATAAAATGCTAGGTCAAAAAAGGTGGAGAAAAGAATTAGGTTATGAGATGACGCAGAAATATGGGTAAAACTTTACCACAGAACCCTTACTTTTGCTTCAGATGTCTGACAGCACAAGACACAGTATAAAATCTTGACCTACTGATAAAGAACCTCAGAAAATGTTTTGAACTAGAGCACAGTAAAAACAATGGGCAGCTAATCACCCAATAGGCTATTCAGGAGCATGAAGGTCCCAGGGACTTATTCGAAGTCAGGTCTTGAGGTCATTGCGGAAATCCAGAAGTGAGATGATGGTCCGGAGGTGAATGGGTAGGCTGTACCAGGTCTTGCTGTGATGTGAGAGTACGGGCAAGTGAGAGGGGGGCGGAGCGCAGTCTTCTTGATGGTTGGTGGAAGTTCAGGCAGTGGTTAATGTAGGAAGGTCCTTGGTTGTGTAGAGCCTTGTGTGCGTGGGTCAGCAGCTTGAATTGGCATCTCTTCTGTACGGGGAGCCAATGGAGTTGCCTGAGGTGGGGTGTAATGTGGGTTCATCGGGAAAGGCAGAGGATGAGCCTGGCTGCGGTGTCCTGTGTGGTATGAAGTCTCTGTAGAAGATATGCGGCGATTCCTACGTAGAGAGCATTGCAGTACTCCAGTTGACTGGTGATGAGGGCTTTGTCACATATATGTCAGATATTACGTAGCATACGCAGAATGAGGAAGCAGGTGGAGGAGACGGCATTGATCTGCGATTTCATAGTGAGCTTGTTGTCAATAGTGATTCCAAGGTTTCTGTAGTGGTTGTGGTCCTAAGTTTGTGTTTTTCCGGTGAGGAAGAAGGTGATCCATCTGAGCACGTCCCTTTGAATGGGTTTCTGGTTGGTTCTTTGGTTTCCGAGGTAGAAGTTGTGGTCCGGGCATGGATCTGTGGGAGCTCCAGAGTGAATGGATTTCATGCTAGAAGTGGTGTCCTGGGTGGAGAGGATGTTCCAGGTGGTCGGTGTGTGGTTTATGTTGGTTACAGTGGTGGCGTATCTGTCGAGGAAGTCTGTAAGTGCTGGTTGGGGTTCAAAGTTTCTGTATATGGTTGTGATCTTGTTGTGGAAGAAGTAGGCAGGGTTGTGGCACAGCTGCTGTGAGGGTGTGATGTTGCTTTCGCTGGCAGCTGGGTTGGAGAATTCCTTACCAATGTTGAAAAGTTCCTTGGTGTTGTCAGCACTGGTTGAGATGCACACGGCAATGGATGCCATCTTTCTTGCCCTCAGCAGACAGTAGTAGAGGTTGAAGGAGGTCTTAAAAGCTGCCCTGTCGGCGGTGTCCTAGCTAGTGTGCAATTTCTTCTCCAACTGTTTGCTGTCTCGTTTTCCTGTTCTGAGTTCTTAGGTGTCCCAACTTGCCTATTTAGAGGATTTTCTCGGGATGCTGCTCTTGATAGGGACGATGCTGTCTGCATATTTGTTTATCCAGGCGTTGAGGTTTTTCACTCCCTGTTCGAGGTTGGTGGCGATAGCAGGGTTGGAGGTGTTGAGGCAGTTCGCCCAGCTGGTTTCTGTAATTTTATTCTACCTCCGGTGCAGGGGGCATTGGTCATCTTGGGGGGGGGGCGATGTGGGGGCTGGAGATGCTGAAGTGGACGATGAAGTGATCAGTCCATGTGAGTTCTGTGACATGGCTGTATTTGGCGCAGTTGCCGGAGGTGAAAATTGGAGAGAGTGAGGGGCAACGGGCATGCTACTACATCTTCTATGGCACTGTCCAAAACTGGGTAGATATTGGAAAAAAGGTCTTTACAGAGCTAGACAGGGTGTTTGAAACTAGGATCCAGAGAGATCCTCTGGTTATATTGTTAGGTTGGCCCTATGCCTCACAGAGATCTTCAAAGCCACTCAGAGGCAAATAACTAGCTATGGCCATGGTTGAAGCTATTCAATGTGTGCTTACACTATGTGGGAAAAATACTCAATGTATGCTCTCTTCGTGGACAGCTCGGATCTGGGTAAAGTTGCCAATGGAAAAAATAGACTTAGCAGTAGAATATAAACAGATATCGTTTCAAGTGAGTTGGGAACCATTTTTTCAACTTCTTGATCATGATTTCAGGGAACTCACATCTCTTTGATACCTGAAGGCAATCAGACGTATCACAACTCCTTCCAAGGCAGAGATCCTAAAATCTCCTTAATCTATGGCCTTCTAGTCAACCCTCTTTCCATGGGGCCTTGGAAAAGGAACAAGGAAGCTCGCCCACAAGACCAACACCAAGTAAAGGGTGATGCTGGGACTGGGGTGGGAGGACAAGGGAAGTTGATTGTTTTCTTCTGTGTTAGTTGTAAGGACACTGAGTCTTTTGTTTGATCATTGCTAACCAGATGGTTATAGGCATGTTCATGCAGATTAACTACATAAATAAACGTATAAATAAACGTACAAATAAACCTAAAGTTGAATTTGGTGGTTCTTCTTTTACCTATACTTGAAAACTACTATCCTAGCAGACATGACATTTTTAGTAATTAAAGGATTTATATGAACAAAAAGTGCATTGTATTCATTTATGTGCACTGGGTAGAATAGGTGGCATCCAAAAGTACAGAAAACTCTAAACGGTCAACTGTCTTTGGGGCATTCTCATATATTGTTTGGATCTGTGGTTTAGAATTAGAAAATTGCTCACACTCTGATGATCACTAAAATATCAGCTGGCAGCAGGCGGCGCGGATTACTTCTGTCTTCATGATGTGGACATCTTTCTTTCATAAAGGGATACACACTCTCACTCCCACAGGGATTGATTGCTTGGACTACACTCTATCTAGCTCATATCTTGAAGGGATTTGGCGACTAAACAATTGTTGAGCATACTGTAGAGTTTGGGCTCACATAAACGCTTTCCATGCCCTCAAGTGTGAAATACACTACTTATAGCTCTGCAATGATGTCTGTGCTGTAGAGACGGTCTTTATTAAACAGCTGAGCAATATGAATACATAAAAAATTCAAAAATGTAAGCACTTTGTGGGGACTTCTGTGCGACTGTGTGTCACTTAATGTAATGCACTGATGTTTAACTTCCTCGTGTTTGCCCTTAGCTTGTAACTGAATTTGCAGTCTCCTGCTGTACTGGATTTACAATGGTGCGCAAAATTTGACAAGAGAGGAACAGAAAGTTGTCAGTTGCTTTTTAAAACTTCACCTCAACGACATCAGCACCCAATTCGTAAAACAGCTGCATTGTGGCGGGTAAATCATTGTGTTTATCCCTTAGTATGGCTCTTTTACAAGTCGCACTTGAAGAGCAAACAGGACACTAAGACAGGTTTAACTTTCTTTTTAATTACCAAGTTGAATACATTTTTAAGGGCAAAGTATACTTGTACTTTTTAGCATAAGCACATTTTCATCACCAATGAAATGCAGTGCAAACAGTGGTAACAGTTGACATGATGAAGTGCAGAAGAGGTCAAAAAAATGGGGGGAAAAAATACGCAGAGTCAGAGATAAAAACTAGTTGTAATGGAGATAGCTGACAGATTTCCAGGGATTAATATATTGACACAGATAAGGAAAAAGTGATTGCAAGGGTGCCCACGGCGCAATGTAAGGGTCTGCAGCACCGGGCGATGGAAGGTAGGCATGTCAGGACGAGCATCGTGAAGTACCACTGCAGTGCCGACCAGCAAACACCCTGCAGAGCAGCAGATAATGAAGAGGCCCTGGGATGGAAGGAAGAGCACAAGGGCCATAAGTGGCTATGGGAAAGAAGGACAACTTCTCTCTCATAACCGGAACACAAAATATCAACGAGGGACTCTTACAACAGGATTTATTTATAAGGAAATGATTCATATAAGGGATATTTTCTGCTCTGATCGTTTCTTACCGAAGTATTTCAGTTAGTCTTGCCTCTTTCATAACTGCCAGGCTACTAGTCTGCTTATGACATCTGCTTGCTGTGACCCTGTGTGTCTTGTGTGCCTGTTCCATGTCTTGCGTGTGACCTATGAGCAACACTTTTAACCAAACAGAAACAAGTGCTTATGCCCTAGTCATATTGTTCATTTTAGGAAAGGCCGCAGTGTTGCAAAATTATAGTCCATAAATTGTCATAGCACTTCCTCTTTCTTGTTCTTCTCTTCAGTGTCTCACTTCTCTAGTGTCTTTCCTTCCTCCTTTTTCCATCTCACTCAATGTTTCCTCTTTCTGTTTTTCTATTTCTACTCCTTTCTCCATTGTCTTTCTTCATACCCTCATTGAGTGCGCTTTAGTTTCTTTCTCTTTCTTCTCTAGTGTCTCTCGGATGCTTTCCTTTTCTCCATGCTCCAGTATGTTGCTAGACGATAGAGTTCGTATTGGGGTTATTATCCATACATTATCTTTCTTCCAATGTTAATTTATCGCTTGTTTATCACTAAAGGTTTGCGCTGCAACCACTTTGGATGCCATGCTGAACTGCACAGTATATTCATGCGTGGTCAGTTTCGTATGTTCCAAAGTGTAGCCGGAAACACTAGTATTGTTCATGTCTTGATATCAAAAAGGAGCTACGTTAGTTTATTGAGATCAAATTCCTTTTCTACCAACAATCAAGTACTTTTTTTTCTGGTTCCTTTTCATCGATAAAAATAGAATATAACAAAGGTCCATTTTATGGACCTAGTGTTATAGAGTTACATTCCATTTACTTATGACAACAGGCATTGGCCATGCCAACCGGTTTGGCTCTTCTGTAGTGAAAAAGTGTACCCTTCCATAACACACAGTCCATATATCACATGATATAAGGAGAGGGACGTTCCATGACACACTCAGGACAGGAAGCACAGTGATATCAGAAGTAAAAGCTTCTCTTGTGCACACAGAATATGTACCATATGGACAGCAGCAGTGACAGCTTGCTTCTTACACACGGAACACATACAACATGTCCAGCAGCTGTGCATAACAGACTGTCACAGACACACACAACCATAGAGAAAACACACAGCAGAACACATTATATACAAACACACCAAACATACCACCACACGTATCACAGAGAGGCCAGACAAGCAGTCATCACGTTGGCAGAAAAGCTGGGTGGGTAGATACAGCAAAGGACAGTGAGGTAGGTAGGCAGTCAAAGGACAGACACACATGCAAAATACTCAAGTAGATTCACTCAAACTACTTGGCGGTCCTAGGCAAACTAGAGGGAAGAGACACTTTGGAATAGAGAGACAGACTGTAGAGAGGGAGGTACCATATAGAGGGGAGACCACGGCAGCTTGTAGAGTGGGAAGCAGGTTGTAGAGAGGGAGAGGTAGGCTTTAGACCAGAAAAACCATCTAGAGTGGGGGAAGCTGTACGCTGTAGAGTGAAGAGGTGGACTGTCTAGAGGACTTCATAGCATAGGAGGGGACGTAGTAGTAGAACTCAGATGATAATCATCCACTCCTAATCTACGAGGAGACTAGTATACAAGGAGTATGGACACACCTCCTTAGCAGACACAATCTTCCAAGGGGAAAATAGAGTTTGAGGGAAAAGAGATAACTGGATACATTGGTTTTAACTGAAGGTATTGACAGTATGGCAAAATGCAACATGTGAAACTCCCTATACAATTGCAAAGCATACATAAATAAGGACACCCTAAACATACGCGTTGCTGCAGTGAGACAAGCTCTTGATGTCTGTAGGGGTGTAGTACTTAGAGACAGGCTGTATATAGGCGAAGCAGACTGTAGAGCGGGGAGGAACTGTAGTTAGTAACGGGTGATGCCCTTCACCAGAGAGACGGGGTAGACCCTAAAGTGAAGAGGTGCTGTAGGTCATAGAAGGAAGCGTTTATCAGTAGAGGGGGAGATAGGCTGTAAAGGGGATATTAATGCAGTGAAAATCAATGCACAACTACTTCATTGACACAAGGCAGACAAGTAAAGACTAAAGTGGTACATATACATCAGTTATGAGTGACAAGGTTGGAGTCCCCCTTTCTCTTTCTCCGTGTCACTTTATATTTCAGAACTGTGGTACCATTATGGACCAGTACCGGCGTTTGCAAAGCGTTCTCCTTTGGCTTCAATCACTGTTTTCTATAGCTTGAGGCAGTCCAGATTAAATTTGCCAAATAATAGCAATTTTAAAACAAACTAGGTGCCTGTTGTCCGCTGCCTTGTTTCGCTTTTATATAAATGTTCTTCAGACCTTATAGATTTGAACATGCATACATCAAGGCCTGTCTAGTTTCTGTATTCTTGTAAGCAAACCTATATTTTTCAGTTACGAACCATAAAGACACTTCTAGGTCATTTATCAGTAATGAAAATAATCTGTTAAAATCATAAAGAGAACACGATGATATTCGAAAAATATTAGCAGAAAATTCATGAAAGCAATTAAAACTTTCCTTAGTCTCAGCATTATAATTTCCAAAAACCTCAGCTGGAAGCAGTATATTCAAGCAATGATGCCAGAGGTAGAAGCAGCTAGGAAGGCAATAGCACCTTTGTCAGAAAGGGAGACAACACCCGCTTGCTCTATGTGGGAAAAGAGCTTACTGCAACTATAAATCTCGGCATGCATTACAGAAGTATGGGGTCTTGACTAAGCCTGAGCGAAGCACTACGCTACGCTCGCGTAGTTCGCGAAGTTCGCGCTACTTCGCACTACGCAAACTGCACGTAGCACAGTGCGAACACAAGTAGCGTAGTGTTGCGTAGTGCTGCGGTCATTTTTTGCTTGCTCGCGGTCCTCAACGTCAGGTTGGCGACCGCGAGCAAGCAAAATGACATCCCGGCGAGACTTTTTCCTTGTTCGCGATCAGCAACTTCAAGTTGGCGATCGCGAGCATGGAAAATAAACCTCCCGGCGAGATTTCCAACGCGAGTAGGTCAGGTTTCTCAATGCGACTGGTCGCGTATGCTCGCGACCGCTCGCGATGAGAAACTACCAGTTCGCGTTGAGAAAGCTGAAGCTCGAGTAAAAATCTACTCGAGCAGCAGAAAACTACAGCTCGCACTGTGCAAGATGCCATTTTCAATGATTGCACAGTGCCGGTTGCTTGTCCGCACTGTGCAATCATTGAAAACGACATCTGGCACAGTGCGAACAAGGTACTACGCAGTTCGCGAAGTGCTACGCGTAGCTCGCGTAGTGCGAACTTCACTTTGCGTAGCTTCGCGAAGTGCTACTTCGCGAACTACGCCCAGGCCTAGTCTTGACCCCAGTACATCCAATATAGCAGGTAGAAGTTAGCAAATGAGGATGCTGCGAAGCTTTCTAAAGAGAATTATCTGATCTCTTCTCTCAATAAATGCTGAAGTGAAAACTAAAGAGCACAGCATGCTAGGTAGTAAAATGCCCCATTATCAAGTTGGAAACTTAGTAACTAAGGAGTGGCCAACACATGTGCCTGGAGAAACCTTCCAGGAGTTTTAATATTATAAAACGTGATCCGTATGAATTGCAGGCAAAATAACGAGTCGAGCCCAAAGTAGCGCTAATGATGAGTTGGTATAAATTGGTATTTTAACACCTACTCCACAAGCTCCAGTTAGCAAGCATGCAAGATACCTGTATTTTTAGTTCAATCGCTCTATGCTCAGCTGCCAAGCCAAGGAAGGAGCCTTACCCAGTGGCAGGAGCTGGCTGAAGAGTGCATAAATGACCTTATTTGTGTGTTGCCTGCTGCCCCTCTCCCTCCTAAAGTTCACTGCCCCTTATTGAGGTGTGGCCCATAGTTTGAAGACCGCTTACCTACAGTGATAGAAAGCCTAGCCCTCAAGCGATTTGTCCCTTTCCGTCAAAATCATTTCAACTAAGCGAATGAAAAGTTTCTTACATATTAGAACTGTGACAATGTTGTACAGTGTCCCTCGAGAATCTGTCCCCCCAATTCTTTTCAACATTTATCTAGAACTAGCTGGAGCTGTGATTGATATTGTAGCAATTGAGTAGTTCGTGTTTTCTAGTACTGACAGGCCTAGAGAGTGTTAAGTGGCCTCAGTTAATTAATAGGCTGAGATGGACAAGCCAATTTTGATCCACATATCTGTTTTCCAGTCGCAAAGGAAATTAAGCACACCATAGTGCCACTATCATATAACAATAGAATGTATAGCAACTATTCAAATAATTATCTGCACAGAAAGGCTGTTACCTGAAAAGATAGATGTTCCTGAAGTGAACTGTGCGAATTATATCCAAGCTTTGCACAAAAGAAAGCATGTCTTGGACTGGATCTAATAATATCAGGCACACAAAGTGGTTCTATACTTTGTTAGTAGTCTAGGTTCCTTTAATGCATCTTTTGTTAGAGAACACATTTCTCACTAAGCAATCAAAAGCAAGAGCTCTCTTCATTCAAAAGGGATATGATAAATAATTGGTCTGAAGCAGCAGCACAACCACAGCAATTTCTGGACCACTTAGTCAAAAATTATACCAGACCAACTTATCACCAAAGACCTTCTGCATGACCTTTTTTTTTTATTAATTTCCTGATCAGAAAGTAGAGCTCTGATGTTTTCAAAGGCGTATTAAACACGATTATTCAATTTAGAGAAACAAAACTTTTATGACAGCTGAGAAATAGAAATGAACCCTGCAAATCTGGTTGCGAGGAGAAGTCTAGGTTTATGAATGTAATGTGACCACTTGTAGGCTACAGGATGTGGCAGTATTCAAATATGTGAATTATACTTGAATAATGGGACAAAATCTAAAACCGATGATTCTTTCATGTTTTCCTAAATACACAAAAACAATTTTTCTCTAGCAACTGCAGAGGCCCCTGACATTAGGTTTCGCCCTAAGAAAGTAAGGGAGCCCAAAGAGCAGAGGACTTAAGCATTTTCACCAAATCATATGACCTTAGCCGCCTTTGGTGTATAGAACAAGCAGAAAAGAATAGTCAAGTAATTTTGTATATTATTTGGTCTCAAGCTGCTCTCAGGAATATTTACTTCAAATTTCAAAGGACATGACAAATGCCATACGTTTGAGCGCTTACGCCCAAGACTTCTATTGCAAGAGTGTACCTACCACATAAATCAGAAGACAATTTTGGAACTGGAAGGTATGGGCCCAGTAGAGGGTTAAAAACAAAAAAACGTGCTGAAATGCTTAGAAGACCTTTTAGGCAGACGGAACTGAGGCTAGGATCGGGAGCTTTGAAGGTTGTATACTTCCGAACAACCTTTTGCGTTCACTGTCTCCATCTTCAAGAAGCACCGGGGCAGGGCTACCTGTACTCCGTAAGGTATTCAGCAGGGTGCCTGGCTGGAGCATTGGATAGTCTTAGGGGTGGGGGGCTATTTTTAATATTGCTTGTTAGAGTGTAAGGAATGTCACTTGTTGCATTTCCCTATATCCTCAACAGCTCTTGAGGGAATAGGGGAATCTATCCAGTATTTTGACTTCGCTTTCTGTCTCTCGTTTACGCTCAAACACCATTTATCCATGGGGCATTTGTGTCTGCAGGTCAGGTTTTCGCATACCGCCCACATAGTTGTCTCCTCGGAAAAGAGGAGTGAAGGATTATCATTTAAATTCTGCCTATAAGTCCCCTTCTTGTATAAGGGATCAGGACAGATTGTGAAGTCCAACTGGCATGGACTTCGATGTTAATTCTCTCCAGACGATAGCACAGGCCATCACTAAGATACAGAACAATCTCAAGGTGACTGTTCTGCTGGATGAAATATCAGAGTAAGGAACATAGGAATCACGATTTTGGCAGATAACTGCATCCCTGCACTGGACAATTATGGGTTTTTGTCGCTGGAATGGCGAAAAAGTGGATCCTGAATTACCAGGTACTTATTTGCATGCCAATTTCCTATTCATGGGACAACTGAACCCCCATTTACCACTAACTCTATACAGGAGGTAAATGTGAGTGGATTGGCATGTGTGGGCAGGGAGTATGGTGTGGTGAAGATGTCAGAGATCACAACATGCTGTGGGCTGGTAGAAGGAAGCATTCCATCTTTCCCTCCAAGCCACAGGAGAGACCAAGCAGCACTTATACCTGCAGCCCCTGTGTGATCCACATGGGATTTCACCAACCAGATTTTTCCACCTGTAAAATCAGATCCAGTTTGTAGGAAGCTGACTCTGTATATACTATACCAAAGTAGGGTATAGTGTGCACAGAGTCCAAAAGGCTTCCAGAGGTAAAAGTAGATAATACATTACTCTCTATTTGTGGTAGTGTGGGCGAGCAGTAAGGCTTTATCAGGGGATAGTATTAATCATTTATTTTACACACTCAGGCAAGAAATTATATAACACATTCAACGACTGAACTCAGACCAATTGTCTGCATCAAAAATATTTATTTGTTGTATTGTATTTATAGAACCAAGCAGAACTTGGTACAGGTAAATATGAATGTACTTTTCAAGACAGATTGTTAAAAAGCAAGCTTAATGAATAATGACAGGTTTGTAGAAATGTGCAAATACAGCTGTAATCACTTTTGATTATTTTTTCAGGATTACTTTTCCTACTTATTGTGATATGCCTAGCTATCACACTGGGACATTTCCTGTATAAAAGGTAAGTAAAACAGTTTTTCTCAGAACACAGTTTCTTAGGTTTCCATACAAAATACCTGCAACATATAGAAGTTTTTCAGAGAAAACAGTCAATGCAATCCTATAGGGAAAAATAGGATTAGCGTATTGCAGGTAAGTAAACGGTCTTGAGGGTTGAGTTTCAGGGGGTTAGAACAAGGGTTCCCCAGGGTCAAGGATTCACTCAAAAAGCACCCTCAGCAGCACTAGAGCGGTCGGGTGCAGAGTGCTGAGGTCCAATGTTAGCCTGTGGCATAGGGGGGACGTCAGTTGGTGGCTGTTCATGAGCAGGCCACCAGGTTGAGGGAGCAAAGCTCCTAGAGGTAAGTACAGGGTGAAAGGGGACTCAAGTTGGCACACAAGGTGCACCCACAGCGGCACAGGTGCGGCCGGGTGCAGGGTGCTGGATCGATGTCGGGAGCCCTGTTGGTTTCAATGGGGAAGCTCCGGTCAGAACAAACACTGTAGTCTCAGGTACGAAGATCTTCTGGAGGCAACCAATGGTTGGATAGGTAAGTTGGGAAGTCGAGGTATGCTAGGACACCGTAGGTTGGGCCACCTAAGGTTGTGGGGCGTCGGGTGCAGGGGTGTTTTTGAAATCGGTTTTTCCTTACCGGCTCCGGTCGTGGTCGGGGGGGATACTCCAGATAGAGACTGCAGGCGTCATCAGGAGACTTGAGGTAGACCAGGAATCACCAGATCCCAGGTTAGGATCGCCGGGGAGACCTCCTTGTGATGTTGGGCCACTCAAACTCGGGCTGTGGGCATCGGGTGCAGAGTGGTGCAGACTTGCTGATTTGGCTGGTGCTCACAGGAGACAAAGTCTTTTTAAGGAAGGCAGGGCAGTTCCTCCGGGTTCTGGGGCGCCTGCTGGCTGCAGGACACACCGGGATTCCGCTGGAGCAGGTCGAGGTCGGGACAGGCCTGTAGGGCTGGAGCCAAGGAAGTTGATATCCTCCTCTTCTTCCTTCAGCACGGCTCTTCGGTCCTTCTTCTTCTTGCTTGTCCGAGGAGGCAAGGTTTGTGGTTGCCCCTATATTTAGGGGTGTTTCAGGTAGGTACATGTTGGGAACAATGGGTTCCGTCTTTGGGGTGCGTACACCCGCTAATATGCCACCCCCCCAGTGGGAGGGGGGCATAAGCCTCACTCTGGTTGGCTGGATCCCCCCCCATCTTCAAGACGGCAGGGACTGAGAGTTGTGCTATGCCTCGCCTCCTCCACCTGAGGGGTGGGGTTGGCAAAGGTGGGCACACCTCTCCTTCCATCTTGGGTTTCCCGCCGATTATCCTGCCCAAAGTGGGAGTCAGAACTGGTGGGGGCCAGTTGCTGGGAATAGCAAATGGCTGGGTCAGCTCACAAAGGTGACTAACCTTTGAAGCTTCCCCTTCATGGACCCTGCCCATCATGGGGGAGGAGGCTTGGCACCTCTGCCCAGGATGTGCTTTTGCTTCAGGACCCTGACAGTGGGCGGTGGCTCTCGCCCCAGTGGTCCAGAAACATGTCTGGGGTGGCAGCTGGCGAGCAGCCAGTCAGCAAGGACACAAGAGTCAGGTCATTTTTCAGGGGGCATCTCTAAGATGCCCTCTGAGTGCATTTAGCATTAAATAACCACACTGGCATCATTGTGGGTTTCATGTGCTGAGAAGTTTGATATCAAACTTCCCAGATTTCAGCAAAGCCATTATGGTGCTTTGGAGTTCGTTATGACAAACTCCCAGACCATATACTCTTTATGGCTTTACTGCACTTACAATGTCTAAAAATGAACCTAGACACTATATGGATACAGGGCTCATGTACCTGTACCCTCACCAGTAGTATAGTGCACCTAGCTAGAGGGGTGGCTTACCTATGCCATTGGCAGTGGATTGTAGGCATGGCACCCAGGGATGTGTGCCATGTCGACTTCTCACTTTGCTCTGCACCAAAACACGCAGCCTGCAAGGGCAGTGTGTATGTGTGTTAAGGTACAGGTCCTCTAAGGGTGGCACAATATGTGCTGAAGTCCTTAGCGGCTATCCCTGGTCACAGTGCCCTTGGTACCTATGGTACATTTTACAAGGGACTTACACATGGCCAAAGAGTTGCCGATTGGGTTTGCAACCGTACAGTTTTAGGGAAAGAACATAGGCTCTGGTATCTGGTTTCCAGAATCCCAGGGCACACTTAGTCAAAGAGCATCACAATCAGGCAAAAAGTGGGGGCAACCATGCAAAAAGGGGCACTTTCCTACACAGTTTTCCTGCACCTGGTAAAACCTCTAAGAAAGAGAAACAGTGAGATACCACTGTGTTATCAGCGTCACCACAATCCATGTTGTAGTCATTTAAGTGCAGTATCAACTAATGGGGGGGCATATACCTTGAGAGGGGCCAGGTGTAAGGTCCACCACCAAATATCAGAACAAGTAACACCTTGCCTCAATATGTCTACACTAAAGGGAGTGTGCATGCAATACTGTTACCCTTCTACATATTCTTTCATAGTATTCAGGGCAGATGCAGGAGTAATCAGGAAGCAGGAGAAGGTCCAGATTTGCTTAATTCCTGTCAAGATACAAAGATCACAGTTTTGTGTGGTAGTCATGTCAGGTACCTGTAAACGATACTTAACACTGACATGCAGTTGTGGAGTAGATAAGGAATGCAGGAGCTTTTATTCATGTGAAAGGAAGTGGGGATGGGGTCCAGGAGAGCTTCTTATTGGAGAAGCCTATTCTAAACACTGGAAGAATAAGGTTTTATGGGAAGCTGGGGTACAGATTATGATATTAGAAAGAGATGCAGCGATTTGATTTATTTATTTATTTAAGAAGTTTTATATAGCGCTGGCCTGACCCGAGGGAATCGGAGCGCTTTACAGCAGATACATTGCAGAGATTCACAACAAACAAAACAAAAAGAAAAACACATTAACATTGCAGGACGCTGGTTGGGAGATATGCTTCGTAGTCTTGAGGACATGGAGTCGGAGCAGTGAGAGGTGTCAGCTTCCCCGCTCCGATTGATCCTATCGACTCCCTAAGGAGAGGTCGAGGAACAGGATTTTGAGTTGGCTTTTGAATTTTACAAAAGAGGGAATGGTTCTGATGTGAGGGGGAATAGAGTTCCAGATTTTAGGCGTGCTTCCGGCAAAGGAACGTGCCACAGTTTTTTGTTTTTGAGTTTTTGGCGGGATGAGTAGGAGGGAGTTTGAGCTTCTGAGGTTCCTGACCTGACTGGCTTTTTTGAGTTTGGCCTCCAAATATTCAGGTTTGTCAGTATGTAGAGCTTTATGAGTGAGGCAGGCTGTTCTGAAGCTACTCCGCATTTCGACTGGGAGCCACTTAAGTTCTCTGAGTGCAGGAGAAATATGGTCGAATTTCTTGATTCCGGTGACCATTCTGGCTGCCGCATTCAGAGTTGTTTTGATGGGAGCCAGATGTGATTTTGCTATTCCTGAGAGGACTGTAGTCCAGTCTTGACAGCACCAGTGTTTGAGTGGCCTGTTTAAGATCACTGGGCGGAATGAAAGGTTTTATTTTGTTCAGTAGTTTGAGGTTAAGGAAAGTGCTCTTGGCCGAATTCTTGATGTGTCTGGTCATGTTCAATTTCGGGTCTGGCGTTATACCTAATGATTTGACAGAGTCGGCTAGGGTGAGATTCCCGTTGAGCGCATCGACGGCCTTTAGCCATTCACATGATGAGTCAATATGAGCGAGTTTCTGTGAGTGGGGGTGGGTGGCAAAAAAAGACCCTGGAGGTCTCACCTGGTGGACAGTTTAGATTTGGCTGCAGATAGCATAGTTGGAGTGTCAAGTTATTGTGGGTAGTAGGAGAGGATAGAAGGGATGAGATGCTATCAGAGTACATACTACTAGTGGACAGATGTCACTCTACAAGGAGGGAGTAATATGTGTGTCACAGGAGGAGAAAAGAGTGAAGACGATGGGGAGAAAGAAAATAGCTACAGGGTGCGGAAGAGAGAGCGGAGATGAGATTCAAAGTCAATAATGGGAGATGAGGTAAAGGCAGGAATTGAGGGAGTGGTGTGTGCGAATTCAGGAGGGAAGATACAGCTTTGCTCTTTGTGTCTAACAAGTTTTTGAACTGGAAGTAAAACAATTTCAGATTGTCAGCTGAGGCTTAATCTTTCCTATATTGAAAATGGAGTGGGTCAGGGCAGCAGTGGGAAGGCAGAGACGGGTACTTTATAGCAATAATGTATTTTAAAGTTAAGACATACCAGTGGGGCTTTGGAGAACACATGCGGTAATATAGCTATATTTTGCAGAGAAAATAGATTTGTTAAACGTCATCTTAAGCACAGCGTTTGAGGCCAGACCTAGTAACATGGAGGAACGTCAGAATATAAGGGACATGTGCCTACACTTTATTTTCATATGGTTTAAAAACTGATTCCTATGGGCATGGGGCAGCAGTTAACACTACTGCCTGTAGATGTCAAAACTAAATAAACATTTGCAAATAAAAGTACACTTCATGTATACTCAGATTGTACTGTATAAATAAAAAGAATGATCTTCATCAGTGATGCAAAAAACGAAGTAAATATTTCACAGTGCAAAAAAGAATGTTACTGCGTTTTATAATGGCGGGTATAGGAGGAAATATTTTACAGGGCTAGGAATCCAGATATATGCCAAAAACTGAAAAGAGAGAATCAAACTTTGAAAATTACAGGCTGATTAAACCGACAATTATAGACAAGTAGACAGATGTGATTTATCTGAGCAGAAAAACACATGTTCAGAAATGTAAGCCATGTTGGTTATTTTTTGTTCCCTTTTTTACATATGAAGTGAAAATTAGCTCACATAAACTTTGTTTGTTACTCAATTGTAGTAAGATAAATATCACATTATTACAGAACTTTATGTAGTTTACAGATATTCAATTGAAATTGACGCTAATGAAGACAGCTTGAAAGAATGGCATCACAAATAAATGTTTCCTATTCAAAATCCCATCAATATAACAAGCGTACATCAAGCCATGAAGTCATCAGAGTGTTATTTAGACCACTGCAAGAATTTGTCAACAAATCTGAAAAATGATCAACATGTTGAGAGCAGATGGAAAAGTATCCACGTTTATTAGTAAGATAATTGCTAATACTTTTCTTAAAAATTCAGTGGAACGTCAGTAAAGATCAATTTCGGACATATATCAAGTACTTGATAAATGTGTTTAAAGCACTAGAAATCTCATTACAAAAGCGTACTGGATGTCTTACGTCCGTCTTTACGTTAGCACACAGTGAATAGTTGATTGCTTTAGGTGTTTTCTGCAGGGTCACACGGTCACTCTACCACCACTTAAGAGCTTTTTCTAACATAGTTTCGTGTGTACATTAACAAACACTGGAAATGCAATTGGTCTTGCATTTGTTCGAGTTAGACCTATTGGCATTGTGAATGGCAATGTCTTTTCTGTATGTGTTATCGAGTGGATGTATGTGGTGTGTAGTGGAATTATGTAGGTTGGATTAGATTAGCTAGTTGTGTAACTGAGTGACGTGGAATTGTGTGGTGTGGATTTGTGTAGTGGAATTATGTGGCATGGTGTGCTGTGGTATTTATAATGTGGATAATAATGATGTGGTTTTGAGTGTACTGGAATTAGGTGAAGTGGGATTGTGTGGGTTTGTGTGTTATGGAGTGTAATTATGTGGAATGGTATTTTGTGTTGTGGAGTGTTATGTAGTGGAGTTTAATTATGTGGTGTCCTTTAGAATTTTGTGGCATGATGTGGAATTGTGTGGTGTGTATTGGATGTATGTGATTTGTAGTGGAATTGTGTTGTTAAATTGTATTATGTGGTTTGGTGTTGGATTATGTGGTGTGGATTGGAAATGTGTGGAGTTGAATTGTGGGGCATGGAACTGTGTGGATAGCTTTGCCCCTGCATTCTCCCACCCTCCCCACACCCGCCAATGACTTAAAGTGATGACCCAGCTGGGGAATAACACTTCTCCTGGCTGGGCCTGCCACACGAGGCAGGGGCTGAGGTTAGAGTGACCTAAGGGCCAGAACAGCACCTGAACCCAAAGCCTCAGTTTGACAACATGGTAGAGGAGTGCCCATGATACTGTCAACACTTCACAGTGGCCTGGCAGGAACCGGTGTAGACAGTAAGTCTCTGTGGGCAGGTTTACAGAGGCCCGAAAAAACCATCCCACAGATGACGCTGAGACACTGCCACTGCGCCGAATGCCTGACTGCCCGCCTTCCCAATCCGACCCTGCGCGGCTACTCCCGGTCTTAGATCTGCATTCTAGACTCGTGGCTCCGATTTTAGAAGAGGATAAAACAGGGCTACAGATCTTATGATGAAAAGTCCTGGACTAGGTGAGCTTCTCGCGAGACTTAAGCGCTCTGATATTGGCACTTCAGTTGTCTCTATTGTCAGAGAAGTCTACAGTAGAGAGGCCAATAACTTAAAGGGAAGGAAGCCTCAGCGCATCTTTAACCAGTCTAACTAAGCATGCCAGTGAATCGCTAGTTTCGTTTTTTCGTCTTTCTTTGAACAGCATTGTTTTCCCTAGGTGGGGAAGTGCACCATTCCTGGAGGTACTCCACGCATCAATAAGGTATTGTAGTACCTCCAGGAATGGTGCACTTCCCCACCTAGTGAAAACAATGCTGTTCAAAGAAAGACGAAAAAACTAAAGTAGCGATTCACTGGCAAACTCTTTAACGTGGCACTGATGTATTTGGGTGACTAAAACCAATCTGGCCACTTTGCGACCACTCTGTCTTGCTTTATTTATTTACTTAGTTATTTTTTCGTATTTTGACCCTTTTTTTCTCTCCGTCCTGAGGCTGCACCTTGGAATAGAAAAATGTCAGAAAAAGACGGCATTTCCAGCAAAAGAGTTTCTTTCTCTTTTTGGATCCATTTTCACAGGGGAACAAATGAAAGAAAGGAATGGATAGAGAGGGCAAGAGTCACAGTTTTCATTCAGCAAGTGAGGAGGAGCTAGACACAGACAGAAAGAAGGAATAAGAGGAAGAGGAAGAAAAAGAGAGAGACGGACGGGGGCAGCTGCCAGAGGCACAGCAGGAGATGTGGACACTGTCCTTGTCTTCTCTGGGGAAGAAGGAAAAGATAGAGTCCTTTCCCTTCTCTACTCACCCAGCCTGTCCCCAATTGGCCGAGCCTTATCTATAGGCCTTGGCTATTTCCGCCATACTTGGACGCATTTCAAAATAAAATAGTAGGTGAACGGATTCTATTGAATTAAAAAAGGAGGGGCATGCCGTGCCTTGCCGATCCCGCCATCTTCGACCACTCTTTGAGACACAGGTCTTTAGAAGTCCCTTTGTTTCGTTCCCTGAGTGCAGGACAAGAGATAAATGCCCTGATACTCATCTGCGAGTCACTTACCTCCTTTGAGACCTAGCACCTCTCTTGCTCAATATTCCTACTAGGCACAGACTCCCTGGAGCCCCAGACCAAGCTCTTCTCCGAGTTCTCTCTCAGGTTCCCAGGGCTGGCCACTCTGTTAATCCCTCCTCCCTGGGGGGCTCTGGGTCCCCTTCACACTTTTATTCCCCGCCCGTGGGGCTGGCTGACCTGGGAGCCTGGACCGAACTGCCTCTGACAAGCTTCAGTCAGAGGGATTAGCCAGGGGCTGCACACAAGCCTGAGCAGGAAGGAGGAAAAAAGCTGAGGGCAGAGTAGTATTACTGTTTTAATGTTTCACTGTTTCTTTAGTAATTGGAATCTTTACTTAGTGTTCTATTATGTCACTTTATTCTGTGCTTTAGTTCAGTTGCCTTTTGTTTCCTGCTCTTACAACTGCTGTTACCGTGGTTTCCATTCCTTTACTACTATTTATCTAATCGTAAATAAAACAGTGGACTGGATTATATGCGGAGAGTCTCCTGGATTTATTGGCGTTCCCCTTTTCTACAAATTGGTACCAGGAGTGGGGTAATTCACCTTTATTCCAGATTGTCTGGCAATTTCTACACTGGAGCCCACCGGACTATTTCTATATTTCGGATATTCAAACCGGACCTGTCCGCCTACTCGTTGGTTTTCTTTCAGGTCGGTCGGACATATTTTATTCAATTTCTGCTTTGACTCTCATAGTACGTTGAGACGCGAGGCGCAAGAGAGCCACTTTTAAAAGTCGCTTACCTACTCACTCTCATCGCTCCTGCCTCGTTCTACTTCTGGAATCTCTGCTGCTTCTGCCATTCCCGTTCCTCCTCCTCTGCCGTCATCGCATAGTATTGCCGCTTTGCACCTTGGGAGAGCGCGCTGACGTCATACGTTCAGTGGCGGCCATTTTCAATCGGTCTGCAAGCGCTCTGCGATTCTTGCTTCACATCATTCAGGATTATCCTCTTTACATCGTCAATTACCTCAGCTTGGGTGGCTTTTCGACTGAGCGGCGTTTCACACCTCATGTGCTTCCACTCCATGCAACACTTATATCGGTGATTCGCACACCATTACAACATCGTCTGCTTTTGCCTTGTGGTACTTCTTCTGATTGGCATTGCAGTGAGTTTGTGCTATTCATTTTCAGTGGCTCACACAATTACTTTTACAGTGAGTTTGTGCTATTCATCATCAGTGACTCACACGGTTATTTTTGCATTACAGTGACTTTGTGTTATTCATTTCCAGTGCCACACACGATTACTTTTACTCATTTTACTTATTTATTTATTGTTATCAAATTTAATCGTACATCAGTGTGCTTCTAGCAGTGCAGAGTTTTCAATTTTCTTTACAATGGCGTCCAGCCAGGGAGTCATTCAGCCAGCGCCTTTCCTATTAGAACCAGGTGAACCTGAATTGAAGTGGTCTGAATGGCTGAGAGACTTTGAAAATTATCTCACTGCCATTGATGCTGATGGTTTCCCTTCAAGGAAACTAGCTCTTTTAATAAATCACCTTGGCACAGCTGGTCGCAGGGTTTTTGATAACCTTCCACGTTATCCTTCTCCTGCATCTGAAGACACCATGTTGGTTGGAAGGACCTTGCTCTATTGGGTATTATTTTACGTCCTGGCCAAGATCCTCCAATTGTTTTAGGTGATCTACCTTCAAGCATTTTATCGATCAGCAATCCAAACTCAATTGTTGAAGATGTGTTAAAATTTTTTACAGGAGTATTCAAAGATTCAGTGGGCACGGTCAAAGGTTACGAGCACACTATTAAGTTAAAAAAAGACACTATCCCTATTATACATAAAGTTAGACCTGTACCTCGGAGCATCAGAGAAGATCTTAAATTACTGCTTAATAACCTCCAAACTGAAGGTATCATCTCTCCCATAGATTCATCTGAGTGGATTTCTCCGGTCGTTTTACGGAAAAAAAAGACCGGCGACTTGAGGCTATGTGTGAACTTGAGGTCCTTAAATCAAAACCTATTAGTTGATTGCCACCCTCTACCTCTCATACATGAGATGCTAGCCAATATCGGGAAATCTAAGTTCTTTTCAACTATAGATTTACACTAGGCCTACCACCAAATTCAACTCTCCCCAAATTGCCAAGCCCTCACTGCTTTTGTAACACCTTTTGGGGCTTTCAAATATTTAAGATTACCTTTTGGCCTTGCCTCAGCCGCAAGTGTTTTTCAAAAACTCATGGACAGTTTATTTGGTAATATTCCCCAAGTACAAGCGTTCCAAGATGATATCTTAGTTCATACTGAAACCAAGGAGGAACACTTAAAAATACTTAATAAGGTATTTAGCATCTTACAAGACAAAGGTATGATGGTAAAAGCTAGCAAATGCAAATTACTGGTCAATGAAGTTGAATACCTAGGTCACACTATTTCAAATAAAGGCATCAAACCCATGTTTTGTAATATAGAAGCAATACGCAATGCTCCTCCTCCTTATGATAAGGATTCCTTGCGTTCATTTTTGGGTCTCTGTGAATACTATGCAAGATTCGTACCTGGCTATGCACAATTAGGTCAACCACTAAGGTGCCTTCTTAAGAAGGGCATAAAATTTGAATGGACTGACACTCTATGTGACATATTTGAGAAAATCAAATTGTTGGTTATTAATGCTCCTGCATTACATCCTTTCGTTTCCAATGCCAGATCGTTTGTGTCTGTGGATGCTAGTCAAAGAGGCCTTGGGGCAGATTTTGGACAATGGGTTGATGGCAAAGAAAACACTATTGCCTTCGCCTCACGTGCCCTAACTACTACTGAGTGCAACTACAGTACAATTGAGCGGGAGGCCCTTGCCATTGTCTGGGCAATACAGAAATGTAAAACTTACATTTGGGGAAATCAGTGTGAGATCTTCACTGATCACAAACCTTTGGTTTCCTTACTCTCTGGCAATGGTTTAGGCAAATCCTCCGCAAGATTAGTTTGACTACTTTCCAAATTACAAGAATACAATCTGATCATAAAGTATATTCAAGGAGGGAAAAACATCCAGGCTGATTGCCTTTCTCGTATTCCTCTTCCTGACTGCAGTGATGGCGAAAATGATGCTCACAAAGATTGTGTGGTTGGTCTTGTAGATGCTGTTTCTTTGTGCAATGGCAGCATCTCACAAGATGAATGGGCATCTGCAATGGCACTTGATGAAACACTCAAAAAGGTTGAGGTTTTCACTAAGAGTAAATGGCCTGGCAATAAGAGCTTGAGCAATGACCTAAAACACTTTGCACAAATTAGTCAGTTGTCTTTCGAAAATGGTGTTTGCGTAAGGAACGGGATGTTTGTTCCTCCCACTTCTCTCAGAGAAAGAATCATTAATATTGGCCATGAGGGTCACTTAGGAGTCTCTGCCACTTGCAAAAAACTAAAAGACATTTATTGGTGGCCAGGCCTAGATAAGCAAGTAGCTCTGTTCATAAACAGTTGCTCTAGTTGTATTGTTTCAGATAAGCATTGGAAGACCAATAAGAAGCCTTTGCTGCCAGTTCCATTTCCTGATTCTCCATGGGAGAAGATTGCTTTGGACTTTTCAGGATCTTTTAATGTATTACCTGCTGATAAAAGGTACAGTTTGGTTGCTATTGATTATCATTCCAAATGGATATATTATTCATTCGTACATGCAGCCAATTCTTCCACTGTTGTTTCTTTACTTCAAAGTATCATTAAAGCTGAAGGTACTCCAAAATGCGTTGTTACTGACAATGGCCAACCCTTCCTTTCTCATCAAGTCACAGAATTTATGGAAAACTCCGAAGTTAAATATTGTCAGGTTGCGCTGTATAGTCCTTCTTCTAATGGACTTGTTGAGAGGGCCAATCGGTTCTTAAAAGAAGGAGTTCAAACTGCTATCGCAGCCAATCTTGACGTAGGTGAATTTTTGTAGAAAAAAGTTTGGGCTTACCTGACAACACCTCATTCTACTACTGGTGTTACACCTTTCAAGGCTCTAAGGGCCAGGGAAGCTAGGTCGAAATTGATGCCACATTGGTTCACCAATTTGGCTGCAGGTTCGCCTTTACAGAATAAGAGGAATATGTTAGCAGATCCTCAAATAGTAACAAATAAAGTGGCTGCCAAACAGTTATTACAAAAACAGTCCTATTATGGTCTTTCCACTTCACTTGGCCCTGATCTCAAGATTAATGATTGGGTACTGATAAAAAAACCTTACAAGGTTTGCAAAGACCAATCTAAATTCACTTTTCCAGTTCGAGTTATCAGAGTTACCAAACCTTCCGTCCTCTTAGAAAACAAAGGTTGGTGGAATAAGAACAATGTTGTGAAACTTACTGACAACCAAGTTAGCAAATTTAACAAAGTTTCTGCCAACAGGTCTGATCTTGATGACTCTGACTTCACCTTTGGACCTGATTTTAATATTACTAAAGCCTCAATTGCTAACAATGTTAATTCTAATTCTGATTCTTCAACAATTTCCTCTCCTAATTACTTTAAGAGTGTTTCACCTACTCTTTCTTGTAATTCACCTATGTTACCATCACGTGATCAACAAGTTTGTAAATTACCCATCAAGTTTCATGATTATGTGTTATATTGACTTTTTTGTTGTTGTTGTTTTTTTTGCATTATATGGGGGGAGGGTATGTAGTATTACTTTTTTAATGTTTCACTGTTTCTTTAAGTAATTGGAATCTTTACTTAGTGTTCTATTATGTCACTTTATTCTGTGCTTTAGTTCAGTTGCCTTTTGTTTCCTGCTCTTACAACTGCTGTTACCGTGGGCTCCGTTCCTTTACTACTATTTATCTAATCGTAAATAAAATAGTGGACTGGATTGTATGTGGAGAGTCTCCTGGATTTATTGGCGTTCCCCTTTTCTACAGGCAGGCACGCTGTAAGGACTGAGGGAAGAAAGTGAGAGAAGGAGGAGGGAAAAATAGAGACAAAGGTAAAGAGAATGGATGCATACCGAGACAGGTTGAGAAGCCAGTAAAAGCATGAGAGAAGGAATGAAAGGGGGTGGGGGAGGAACGAACGTGGATGGAGGAGCGGAGATTTAGAGAAAAGTGAGAAAGAATAAAAGAAAGCATAAAGAACAGGAAGAAAGAGGGTGAAAGAGGCAGAGATAAAGTTATTCTGTCTCTTATACTGCCCAGACTATTTTAAACACAGGACCGTGAAAGAACACTCTGCACAAGCACTCTATAGGAGAAAGAGTATCAGTGTGCGGAATGGTAACAGAAGAAGTCCTGGAGACTTGAGGAGCCAGACGGTTGTTACTTTCACAGGGGACCGGACAAAGAACAACGGCCAACAGCAAATATGTGAAGAAGCCCTGAGTCAAACATCAGGACTCAACTATCGCACCTTACCAGAGTTTTTAACTTCTATGAATTGTGATGTCTTTTTCTTTTTAATGTTTTTATTGTAATGTAATGGTTTTAATTAACTTATGCAAATAAATTCAAATTCAATTTATACCACCCCTATTGAAAGATATGGAAAACTTTTTGTCTCATGTTCTGCGTGGCAAAGGAAGGCTTTTTGTGAGACTCAAAAGGAAGGGGCATGCCAGAAGGAGCTTTAGATGGTTCATAAGCAGAAAGGGGGAGGCGCTAGTGGGGGCAACCTGGTGGACGGACAGGGCTTGAGCAGGAGACGTGGAGGGAGATTCTCAATCAGCTGTCACTCCAGAGCAATGTGTTTTGTTGTTATTTAAATGGCATCCAGCCTACCTAGTGGCTCTCGATGGTACGTGTCCATACTTCTAGTGCTGGGGGAAGTGAGGAAGAGGAGTGGAAGTGAGGGGGTGTCTCGGACGTGAATCCTGAAGAGTTGTTGAAAAAAAGGCAAGCTCCCACTTCTTGTTCTCAGTGCTTAGCTCTGCCGCTCCGCGTTCCTGTAAATTGAAAGTGAACGCACTTGCAAAACAGAAACAATTCATCCTTGCGTGGTTCAGAAGCTTTAATTGCTCATGAATATAAACATTTCGGAAGATGTTCATAAGAAATAAAAAAAATGGGCAATGTATAAACATTTATTAATGTTTATACTGCACTGTTCCCAGCGTTTCTGGACAGAGGTTCCATTGAGGCAAAACAAGCCCATGCTAAATATACCAGGCTATCTTGTTAAGCAGGAGGGAGAGTAGGCAGCTGTAGACCAAGAGGGTTCAAAGAACTGCTGTTTAGAATAAAAACAATCTGCAAGAACTGTTGTTGTGGGAAGGGCACAGGAGATTAACTGAACTGAGAGCAGGGGCCAGGAGAGAGCAGAAAGACAAAGCAGTGCCCTGAAGCAAAGCATATGTTCCATAGTGATAGGATTCATGTAGCATGGGCAGTCACCAGGGCAGAACAAAACAGCCCCAAGATGGGAAAAATGTATGCTACTAGACCAACGAAAATAAAGGAACTTGTAAAGGCAGACAAAAGAATCAATGGTAAGCGCTGGGCGTATTTAAAGCCCATTGACTGAATACCACATGTCTCGAAGAGACAGCGCATGCTCTGCCAGGGCAAGACCTAAATATTAAGCAGGGATTACCTGGGTGCAAATACACAGGATAATAGGTCATTAAATACGTAGAGGAAAAGCTATTAGTGTAGTTAACAGAGGCATATTCTTAAGTCACAGTCAGGCTCTTTAAAGGGGGCGTTGGTGGCAGTAGTAGGAGACGGGACGGCGATTCATATATTATATTGTGCATGCAATGTGGTTAGAGTCGAGCAGTTACAGTTATACTTCACCTGGAACCTGATGAACTATTCCCATGTGCCAACAAGGGATGAGCAATTTGCACACTGACTGGCTTGTGAAGCAAAATGTAATTTGCGATGCAACCTATGTTATGTTATGCAGATTTGTAGAGCGCACTATGACCTGGGACGGTATCCTGGCGCAGAGCAGGTGTGAGTCTAGGCACACTTATCGCCTAGTATAACTACTTGAAAAGCCAGATCTTCAGCTTCTTGCGGAATTCAAGAAGTGAGGAGGAGGTTCTTATATGTAGCAGCAGGACATATGTTTTAGGAGCGATGTAGGAAATAGCTCAATGCCTGATTTGGTTTTCACGAGTGGAGGTGTCTAGAAGGTTTGTGAAATAAGCTGCAACTGTTGAGATAACCTGGGCCAGTGTTATGTAGTGCCTTGAAAGTGTGGGTGAAGAGACTGAATTGTTCTCATTTGTGAATGGGAAGATGGTGGAGCTCCTTCAGATGTGGGGTGCTGTGAGTGTGACGTGGAGGTTGAGAGTGATTCTGACTGCCAAGTTCTAAATGGTGAATCCTTCTGGTGAGTTTTTCTAAGCTTCATCAGGATTCAGAAGCATAAGGAAGTGACAGCACTGAATTGGGCCTTTATACTAATAGGTCGCACCACAAATCGGCCACTTGCAGAGTGTTGCAGAACAAAATGCCTAATGAATATTTAGCAGGCAAGTCACAATATTAAACCCCAAGTGACCGGCTACGAACGGTAAGGATGGAGACTTGCACGGCTGCAGATCTCCATTCTTACATTTGCATTTCCAAACGGGAAACATTTTTTTTTTTTAAAACAGTCTCAATTAAAGCAGCAGGCACTGAGCTAAAAAAAGTTTCCAGTTTGGGGACTCATTGGTGGAAGAAGGTTGTTGTCTGCTGGATCACGGTCGGCTCCCTGAGGTTTCCAAAACTATGCACAAAGGGGAATCTGATACAGTGGGAAAACTTCCCTTTTGCAAATCAGTTAGCATCCCAATTTGGGGGTTAATAATTTATCAATGATTTGAGTTAGAAATTACAGTCACAGACCACAGATACATTCCATTGCTAATATCAAATAGAATGACTCTTTCATCCCCGCACCTATGTGAAATTTGTAATAAATCGTGAAAGCCCTTTTATGAAACAGAATTTTCTGACACATAAAAGGGCTTCGGTACTTTTTAAAAAGGTGTTTCCCATCGCAAACCATGTTGTAGAAAATTGCAGATTTTGCAACCACCTTTGTACATGAGGCTCCTAATTCTAAAGGTACTAAAGACAACATGCTTCATTCACAGCAATGGAACAATATGGCTGCAACAATGACTGGACATCCAGGTTGCATTATTAATGGTGGATCATAATGTACTCATAGTGAGAGAAACTGCCTATAAAGCCCAACATATATCTGACAAAAACCCAGAGTGGTATCTCAGATGTAACATCTGTATATGATAAACAGAAATAGGTGTATGTCCTTCTCAGCAATATCCTACTAACACCCAGCTATCAGTAGAGACGCTGTAAGGCATAAGAAAAATATTTCACAGTGGAATATCTATAAAAAGTAATAAACTGACTCAAATTTAATGGAAAGCAACAAAAGGTGCAAAATGTAATGAATAGAGTTGAGGCAGGCCCCGGAATTCAAAGTAAAACACTAATCACATGAATAGGACACAAATGATGGGATAGTCATGACCTGCAGCAACAATGACTGTACTACTATGATAAATTGGTATCAACGCATCAAAAATATTATATCAGAGTAACAAGGTCTTTCTTGACTTGGTGAACACCACATCTTCCACAGTAAAATGTCATCAGTATGCAGGGAGTCGAATATCAGCTGCTACTACGCAGGTCAGTTCTTGGCACACTGCATTAAGGTTATTACAGTGGGAGTGCCTTTATATCGCATGATTTTCTATCTGAAGTGCCCTTACTACGCAAGTAGGTTTGAGTTATTTTTAGCCCATTATAATTATATATATATATATATATATATATATATATATATATATATATTATATATATTAATATATAAAGCTCCAAAAGGACTTTTGGAACCTGCCCCCACAACTGCTGTCTTCCTTCGTGATTTCCCGTGTGTTGGAGGAAAGTTGGAGCTTCATATGTTATGTGGGTGCACCCCCACATTGAGCAGCACCCGACTGCGAGTGCATCGAGTTGGTGTTTTGGAGCGTTAATATATTAATATATATATGTGTGTATGTCTATATATAATTAAATATATATTTAAAATTCTAATTTAACATAATTGAAACTGCTGAAATTCATTAATCTTAAATATATTTCATTTCCTTCCTATTAAATGACATCAATATTACCTTGTAAATGTAATTAATTTAATAATATGTTATTTATTTAATTCATTATTAATTAATTTCATTATTTTCCAACCCTTACCCTAAAAACACCTGAGCTCTGCTACTCTTTTTTAAGCTTGCGTTTGAACTTACTGGAAGACCTTGAACAGGAAATGGAATAGTCGCAGAAGCAGTCCCATGACCAGGACCAAGTCCAGGCCTGTGACTTAGAGCAGGATCTACGAGAAACCTGCAGCTTCTGCTTTTGTTCGGTGAAATGCAGCGTCACCTTCCGTTCTAAAATCGCCTTTAGGTGCATGAGGGCACACTTATAAAACAACTTCAAAATTGAGTCCCAACTGCACGCACCAAAGGCACACCTTGTGTTGATCCGTGAACGACGTCTGCTTCCTGTATGGCATGGCTTGATTCCTGTTTCAAAAGTTTGGAAGTCAACGTAAAAACTGACAAATATGTGAGCAGAGCTCCAGACCGGCATCTGAAGGCGCAGAAAGAAATTCTATTACAGGAACAGAATCTTCGTATTATGCTTCTCTTTCTTATTTATTGCTACTCACAGCAGCCAATGAAAACTTATCTTATGTAAAACAAACTACATTTCCCATGATGCATACACCACATCACTTCCTGCAGAGCCCCATAAGAGCCAGTAATACCGGAACCTGTCCTCTTTCTTTGCTGCTCACGCAGACAGTTAATTTGAGATCTTCGTTATTGGCATCGTTAAATTGTGATAAAAAATGTTTGGTGCTTTAATTGATACAAGCGGCGCTTTGTCAGTATGTTATACAGTTCGATAACTAACGCCGCTTTGCGTATCACCGTATATTGCCTTCTGAAACCGCCGTGTAGGCGGGTCAGGTCTCGCGCCCTTGGCGCTACGGTCACCCGCTGGGAGCGGTGATGTTTGCAAGGGCTTAGCCTGAGTCTTCCGATCTCGGCAGTCGATGCTGGGGGCATCGCGCCGATCTTTTCATGTAAAGACGCGGCGTTCGACCGCTTTGCCTTCATAATTCTCAGCGCGTTTAGCGCTTCCTCAGAGTGCACGGTACCGCCCCGCCTTCGGCGGGTGAAATTTAACCCTTCATATAGCGCGAAGGCTCCCCTCATATGCCGGTGCACTTGGAGCCTGTCACTTTCACTTTTGCTTTAGGTTCCCACGTGCGTAGCCCAATTGGGCTATTTTGGTAGGATTTGGGTTACGCACGTCGTTACTGCCCGGTTTTCTGTCGTTTTTCTTTTGTTTTTGCCATTCCAGGCTGAGATTTATACAGAGAGCACTGCCTTACGCCTGGCTGGCTGCAAAAACGACCGGGGCCTGGAGGAAGCACACCTCCTTGGAATTTTTCTTGCTCTTTCGGCTCCACTACGCCCTGTGGGCTGTAGTAATTGAGATACAGCTCTTGCTGAGGAGCTAGGTACCTTTGCTGTTGTGCTGTGGGTTGGCTCCCCCCCTTTACTCCTCCTTCCTGTTGCCTTATGAGCAAGTACGTCTATAAATTTGTCTCCACCATGGAAAATTGGGTGCACTATGAGGAGGATGACACCTTATACGAGGAGGAAGTAGGTACACCTTCCATCGAGGAAAATATTGTTGCGGTCCTGGACCCTTCCGTGCAGGAGTCGGTCAACAAGGCCCTGGAGAAGGCAGTTCCGGGAACTGTGCAGCAGGCATTGGCGACTGCATTGAAGCCTATTACTAGGCAGTTGGAGAGGTTTGCGAAGCATCATGGCTTCATTACCCCAGCAGGGGTTCCGTCAGAAGGCACACAACCGAAGCACTGGCCTCATTCTGCCTCTTATTCTTCACTTCCTCGCCCGGATACGGAAAGAGAAAGGGTTCAAGATACCGATTCGGAACCTGGTTCCACCGAATCTGACACCCCAGATGATTCCCCTCCTAAGAAGAAATCTAGGAAGGCCAAGAATGTGGAAACACCACAGACGACCCCTACCCCCTTTACCTTTAACCCCTCGGACATTGTTCACCCTAGGTCCTCTGATTGGCTGCCTGCCCCAGAGGTGGCGGTGTACCTGCACGACAATGTGCGCAAAAGTTTTGACAAGGAGGTGCCCAACAGACTGTGGTCTGAATGTCCCCGGCCGGATCTCTCGGACAAGGTGGCCGAAATGCCTGAAATTGATCCCAGCCTCTTAACTTTCTTTAAAAAGTTTGCTAAGGACCCTAAGAAGGGTATAGATCGCGCCTGGCGAGGGTGTCAGGACAAGCTTTTGGATGTGGTCGGTCCTTTGGCCAAGATCCTGGAGATGGCTCTGGAGGTGCAGGAATCGGGGACCACCATTGATTCCCATGTCTTGGCAGGCTGGACCCAGCGGGCCATCTGCCTCTTAGGCAATGCCAACTGCGCAATTTCCACGGAGCGCCGGAAGTCCATTCTTATGCGCATGGACTCTAATCTGACGGAGTTGGCGGCAGCGGAGCCTGGGCCATTGGCGGATGGAAACCTCTTTGGCGACCGTTTCGTCAAAGATGTGGCGAAATACATGGGCACTTTCACTACCCTGGATAAAGCACAAGCAGGAATTAAACGTGTGTTTCAAGCGGGGGTTTTCAACAGGGCCGGACGAGGCCGGGGATGCTCGTTTGGCCGTCAGTTCTCCCAAGGTCCCCAGCGAGGAGACTTCGGTCGCAGCAGGGGAGAGTGGGACTCTGCGTGCGGCGGCACCTTCTACCCCACCAGGCAGTGCTTTAACAAGCAACGCTTCAATAAAGGCTTCTATCGGGGAAGATTTAAAAACACAGAGTCTTCTGGTGAGCGCTCCAGACTTATTTCTTCTTCCTTTGGGGGGACGTATTCAGCGGTTTTATCACAATTGGGTTCAACTATCGCAGGACGCCTGGGTGTTGCAGACAGTTCAGGGATTTCATCTAGATTTCTTTCAGACTCCTTATCAGGTTCATCGGCCCAGACAGCTTTCTTTTTCCCGACTAGAGTGCGATTTCATAGATTCAGAAACACGCGATAGCACCTTGCGACGAGGGCCCTCGAGGTTTCTGCAGCAATATTTTTCTGGTACAGAAGAAAGACGGTGGTTACAGGTTGGTACTCAATTTGAAGGATTTCAACCAGTACATGACTTACAAGCACTTCAAGATGGAGGGCATCCATCTGTTGGCAGACCTACTGAAGCAGGGGGATTGGTTGGTCCGTCTGGACCTGAAGGACGCCTGTCTGTCCATCCCCATATTTCGTCCACATCGCAGATTCCTTCAATTTCAATGGCGGAACCGGTGGTACGAATATTTGGTCCTTTCTTTCGGACTTTCCTCAGCACCGTGGTGCTTCACCAAGGTTCTGAAACCTGTAGTAGCTTACCTCAGGGAACAGGGGGTTCGCATGATTGTCTAACTAGACGACATGCTTATCATGGCACAGTCTCGGACGTTGGCGGTTCAGCATTTGCGCATGACCATTCGTATCTTGCAGAACCTGGGGTTTGTGATCAAGGAACCGAAGTCGGTTCTGTGCCCCACGCAGACGATAGATTTTCTGGGGTTCGTAATAGACTCTCAGACGGGCCAGCTCAGTCTTCCACGTTCCAAACTTCAGGATATCAAAAAGGAGCTTCGCTCCCTCCTAACCAAACAAATGGTTTCGCTCAGGAGGATTGCCCGGATAGTGGGACTTCTTGCGTCGTCCATTCAAGCAATATTTCCGGGACCCCTACACTACAGGGCCCTTCAACGACTCAAAATTCAGCACTTGCAAAAGGGCCTTTCCTACACGGACTCAGTCCCTCTGTCCCCGGAAGTGCGGGAGGCGATACAGTGGTGGCTTGCCCACATGGAAGCGTGGAACGGCAGAGCAATTTTCGGTTCCCTACCGGAAGTGGTCATAGAATCCGACGCCAGTCGTTGGGGTTGGGGAGCGCGTTGCGGAAATATTTCCACAGGGGGATGTTGGTCCCTAGAAGAGTTAAATCTACACATAAATTGTCTAGAGCTCCTTGCAGGGTCGTTTGCGATCAGGACCCTATCTCCCAAACAGGTCCCATGTTGCATCCTTCTTTGGATGGACAACATATCGGCGGTACGGTACATCAACAAACTGGGGGGCACGAGGTCCTCAATGCTGGTAGAGATAGCGAAGGACTTTTGGCACTATTGCCTGAATCATCAGATTTCGGTCATAGCCGAATACATTCCGGGCCAGTCGAATGTAGTGGCGAATTGGAACTCACGTCATCTCAAGGACTACAGCGACTGGCAACTTCTCCCACAGGTAGTTCAGTGGTTGCAGGAGATATGGGGTCTTTGCGAGATCGATCCAGACTGAATCGTCAAATGACGAAGTTTTTCAGCTGGAGGCCGGACCCATTGACTCTAGCGACAGATGCCTTTGCACAGGATTGGACCCCGAATTTGAATTATGCGTTTCCACCCTTCATTCTCATTCCTCGCGTGTTCACAAAAGTGATGCGCCAGAAGGCGGAGGTGATATTGGTGACTCCCTTGTGGAAGTCGCAGCCTTGGTTCCCGTTACTACTGGAGGCGAGTTGCGACTTCCCCAGGAGGATCCCTTGGTCCTCGACAATGCTCCAGGACACTCATGGAGAGATGCACCCGATGGTACTATCGGAGACTTTCCGGCAGCGTTGGAAAATGCCAGGTTTTTCGAAGCAAGCTTCAGGCTTCATCAATCAAGCGTGGGCCCTCTCTACCAGGAAGCGATATTCTTCAGCCTGGCGGTGCTGGGTTAGTTGGTGCGTGGGACAACATGTGGATCCCGTGGGGGCAGAATTACCCTTTATTGTAAACTTCCTGTCCGAAAAAGCGTCTGAAGGTTTGGCGTATCGCTCTGTTAATAATTTCCGTTCAGCCATATCGGCGGGCCATTCTCAGATCGAGGGCAAACCTGTTGGGATGCATCCCTTAATATGCAAACTCTTAAAGGGTATCAGAGTAGCTAATCCACCCAAACCAAAATATTCTTCCTTGTGGGATGTCTCGCTGGTTCTTTCCCTGTTTAACAGATGGCCCAACAACAATATGTTGTCCAGGAAACAATTATCGGCCAAACTGGCCATGTTGCTATGTCTGGCGGCTTGTAGACGTTCTTCGGATGTTAAGGCTCTAGATATTACAGGTAGAGTATTTACTCCGGAGGGAGTTTCGTTTAATATTACGTCTAGAACTAAAACCATGTCACGCAGCGTAGACTATCATGCTTTTCCTGACAATGCTAAACTTTGTGTGGTCCAATGTCTTAAGGTTTAAGAAGAATGTACCAGGCCTACCAGGCCTGATGGTGTGGTACAATTATTGATTGCTCTGCAGAAACCGTACAAACCTGTTACTGCGGCTACTATAGCCAGATGGTTAAAATATGTTATGCAGGAAGCAGGTATTGATACTCAGGTCTTTGGTGCACATTCTGTTCGAGGCGCTATGGCCTCTAAGACCTTCATGTTGGGTTCTACTGTTCAGGATATCATGCATTCTGCCGATTGGTCTTCTGAGTCAACATTTAAACAGTTTTATTATAAGCCGGTGGGTGACATATCCTCTGTAGTTTTTAATCAGCGTTAAACTAGCATAATACGAAGCCTCCGGTCCTGTAATAGAATAAAAAATTAGCTAGCATTCGCGCCAAGAATTTTCAATTCTATTAAGGACATAAAGGCGAGGATTATCCCACCCGGTTAAATTACAGTATTGTAATTATTGCCCACCCGTTTGCATACATATTCTGGTTATACAGAAGTTACGGGTTGTTTTATCTCCGCTTTTTTCAGGATCCGAAAAGAAGATGGATTAGTCGTAATCCTGCTTGAAGTTGACGTTCCTCCTAGCTGGTCTGGTTCTTCCACGTTGGAAGCTGTTGTTGGACTTTTGTTATACTTATTAGACTTTAATGTTCGGAGCAAAGAAAGAGGACAGGTTCCGGTATTAGTGGCTCTTATGGGGCTCTGCAGGAAGTGATGTGGTGTATGCATCATGGGAAATGTAGTTTGTTTTTACATAAGATAAGTTTTCATTTGCTGCTGTGAGTAGCAATAAATAAGAAAGAGAAGCATAATCCTCGCCTCCGTGTCCTTAATAGAATTGAAAATTCTTGGCGTGAATTCTAGCAAATTTTTTATTCCAGAGGGGTGCTGCTTATCTGCAGCTCCTCCCCGTCATTTCGAGGGAGGTATGGAGCCAATATAGAGCCACACAATGCCACCTAGTAGAGCACAGGAGCACTGCAACAAAATACTCTTCAGATCCAGTGTGATGTTTAAGTAATATTCTTAGGTGAGGAATCTGCAGAAGAATTGTCAGAAATGTCCTTACCACGTTTAAAACCAAATAACAAAATATATTTACCATTTAAAAGCACATACCGATACTTAAATTATTTTTTTTTTAAAGCATTACATATATTCATACTTGATATATTAGGGAATATTTCTATTTTTAATTACCCCTTACATTATTTATTAAATAACTTACATTAAATATTGGACTTGTAATTATTTTGAAAGTAAATATATGTATTAATTATAATAAAATATTTTGATTACAATAATTATGAATAAACAATTTAAATGTATTCATTTTAAAATAGGTTTAAATTCACCTTTCCTCATCATTACATAAGTCTACGTGTTTTGTATATATTGCCCAGTGCATTCGCCACTGGGTTGTTATAGTTGGGTCTGCGCTTCCATTGGAAAATTATTGTTTGTTCACCTAATAACTTTGGCTCCGTTTGACGAATCTTCATACTTTCCTGAAAAAAGTCTCTTCCTCCTCAACTCTTTCCTGTAAAGTTCCAGGATGATCCATCAAGCAGGGGCTGAGAAAAAGGGAGGGGGTCCCAAAACACATTTTCCCCATTCATTTGTCTAGATAACAACTGACAAGCGATTCCGCAAATAAAGCTAAACAGATTAACACCAAATCTGGAAGAAAGCTAGACCTTGGTTCAAAAAGTGTGTTCTGTTTTGTGCTGTAAATCCCTTCAGCAGTTTTTGTGCAATTAATGCAAAAAAAAAATTGTATTTCATGCCGCAGAAGATCCATGGACCCGAGGATCGTAAGATTAGATCTGATTGGTCGGCCATCTTTAAAATGGTTTTGTTGGACTATCTACTCCACCAACTCCAAAATCATCCCTACCCAATACCACATGCCTGGTTTCGGCAAATGAACTCGGTTCTCAGTCATTTCTCTGGGAGGTGGGGGTGTGGGGGGGTCGCCTTACGAACGTGCTTTGAGTCCACAAACTGTGGGGGCCTCGCGACCCTGGATATTCAGTCGTGCCATGCAGCGTCACATCTCCTCATCCTAAAAGATTGGTGGTATGGCGATCGAGACGACCCTGCTTATGCGCTCGAGCGTTGGCTAAAGGACTCTAAATCGCTACACATGATTCTGCATTCTAACATGACACTCAAATCACTGCTGCCTGCAACCTGCACCATCTTTGTAATCTGGCGGCAGGCTTTACGCAGGATCGGATGGTGGGGCAGGCTTACTAAGGAGACCCCACTCTGGCGTAATCACCTCCAACCGCAACTACTCAAACTTTCCTGGTTTGAGGGCTGGGACGCATTGTAATCTCAACGGTTGGGGATATTCTCCAAGGCCGGACCCTTAAATTCATCCAACAACTCCAATCCGACTTCCAAATGTCCAGATCCCAATATTACAAATATCTTCAATTTCACCACGCATTCTCTCCTTTCCCTACATGACAAGACACCATCGCCGATTTCAACCCCATTGAAGCCAAAGTGGTTCTGGGTGCGATGGGTGCACACAAAATCACAGCACTATACCGCACTTTGGTCACTAATAGCCACAATACACTACACAAAACCAAAGAGGCCTGGCAGGAAGACCTGGGTCCACTCGACGAGAATGACAGGATGGAGGCTCTTGAATCCCTGCGCAGTGTGGCCATTGCGGTGCGCCTACGCTTTATAAAATTCAAATACCTCCACAGGGTTTACTTTACTCGCTACAGGCTTTGGCGCGCTGGTATGATTGAATCAATGGAAGCGATGGGGCGACTATCAAGGTATATTATCTTGAACCTCTCCTCCCGGCCTTCTGTGCCGATGATCTGCCTTGACAATCTACAGCTGGGTACACGCACCCTGATTCATTGCACTTATACTGATATATCGTGATCGGAGTCATTATCATATGTTACGTATATGCACGCTGTGACACTGGTGTTCTTTGTTTATGATATTTCTTTTTGTTTGATTCATTCCTATGTATCTTTTATTCTTACATGAACTTAGTGGAAAATGTTGGCATCTTTAACAATGCCATCTAATGTATATGATGTATTGCCCTGGCCTCTCCTAGGCTCATATTGCCTGTCAACAATAAAATCTGTTGTGAAAAAAAAGATCAGATCTGATTGGCTGGCACCAAATAAAAAATGATGTGGCGGCAGCCATCTTAGAACTCGGGACTCCATACCACAACCCCTGGTCCTGGTTGGCCGAAGACAATAAAAAAATGTAACCGCGAATCCGCCAAGGATGCACAAATCGATAGAAAATTATTTTTAGAAAAGCACTGGCTCTGTGCTACTAAAATAAATAGCCCCCAGGGTGGGCCAGAGCCCAGGGGATGGTGCAAAAACATATGTAGGGCAAATGGGCACATGCTTCTGGGAGGCCCGGGGTCCCCATCTCCTGCTGCCAAACTACAATTATGGGAGTTGGGCACACGGCCCCCTCATTGAGCATCAATAGCCCCAGGGATCCCATCCTCTGGGGACGAACTTAACTTAAAGGGGAGGCGGGCACAGGTGGGCACCCACCTAAGGCCATGAGTGATGGGGTCCCAAGGGTCACTATTGGCTTGGGAAGCGGGGCTGCACGTTCCCCTCTCGTTAAAAAAAGAAAGGTCCTGAGGGATGAGATCCCTGGGGCTACTATAGGCCCAGGAGGAAAGCTGCGAGACTCCCTCCCTTTAATAAATGAGTGCAACCACGGGTGATGGGATCCCTGGGACCAGTAGTAACTCCCTTTAATAATATATTAAGGCCCTGGGGGATGGGGCCCTGGAGCCCTTAAGGCTAGGTGAGGCGGGCAGCGCTCCCCTTCCCTTAAAGAAACTAAACAGCCCTGAGGGGGCCCCCAGGGCCCTAAAGGCTCAGGGTAACAATGCACGTGTCCCTCCCCTTAAAAAAAGAAAAAAGCCCCGGGGCCCTAAAGGCTCAGCGAGGGTGCAATGTACCCCCTGCCCTTAAAAATAAAATGACACTGGAAGATGGGGTTCTCGGGCCATATAGTCTTGGGGAAGGAGGAATTGTGCCTCTCTCCCCATAAAAAATACTGCCCTGGGATAGGAACCACATGCCCCCTCCCAAATTGAAAAAGAAAAAAAAAAGAATTGCCAGCTCCCACAGGCACCTAGGATGGGTGCTGGCAGTGGAGCTGAGCGGGCTGAGGGGGCCCTTGGGCTCCCCTGCAGTAAATGGAGTTAGTTGTTGCCAGACACTCCAACCATGGGCTTATGCGGCTTGCAGTTTTCAGTTGGTTGCCTGCGGTTTGGAAGCAGGGCCTGGCCACAGGCCAGGTCCTGCGTCCAGCCCCACAGCGTGCATGGGCCTTTTGTGTGGGTGGATGTTTTACAAAATACATTTCCTAAAACAAAACATTTTAAACAGACAAAACCATTGCAATTCACCAGTTATAGTTATCTCAAGCAACTATAACTCGTGATATAGGGTATCTATAACTTGCGCCCTCGCCATTTATTTAAAACAGTAAATTTTAACTGACATTTTCATTTAACTATAACGTCCCTTTAATCTTTGTTTTTCCAGTGAATACATATGTATATATACATTACCAAGCGGCGATCGCCACTAGGTGGTTATAGTTAGGTCTGCTTTTCCATGGAAAGAGCTTTTTTTTGGTTTGCTAATAACTTTGACCCGAGCCAAGAAAGAAGGGGGTCCCAAAAAGCAAAGTGCCTGCGCATTTACCATTGACTTCTTAAAGAGAGACTGCACATTTGGAAGGAACGTATATCTTGGTCTGCGGATTTGGGTTTTTTGTGATTTGGGGTAAATACGTTCAGTAGTTTTTGAGAAATTTATAGGTAAAAAAATACTTATATATTTAAGCAGTTGGGTCCCCGAGAGTCTTGAGATTCTCTTCCCAGAGCGCCAATTTAAAAATAGAGCAATTTGATTGGCCCAAGGAGCTTTATTTACCTTGGGCTATCTGGCTCCAGTGGGAGTCAGACTCCCATGAGAGCACAGCCCGCAAGCTTGCCTATAGATTAATGGCGTCACGTCAGACCCACGAGACAGGGGTGCCCGCTGTCTCCGATCTTATTTGCGCAGGCCCTGGAATCCTTAGCATGCATTATAAGAGTCACTCAGCAGCTGCATTGATATTCCGTCAACGCCCCCTGATCATATTATTATATGGGGATGACATGGTACTGTATATCTGGAACCCAGGGACACATCTGGCACTGGTGATCAGGGAATACATCCGCTATGAGAGATACTCAAGTCTAAATATCTAATGGGGCAAATCAACCATATTACCGCTGACTCCCATTACAGTGGAGCGCAGAACCCGTAAAATGACTGGGGATCTGAATACACAGAGATAAGGACTGCGTGAACCGGTACAATGTGAAAGGGATATATCCCAGCTTGAAGATCAAGTAGCCGATGGATGCATTTGCCTCTATCGCTGGCTGACAGAATAGCCCTGATAAAGATTAGGGGTGGGCGGAATTTGCGAAAGCGACTTTCGCAAATTATCGCGAAAATGTTTAAAATCTCCACAAACACGCGGAAATATCGCGAAGATGCGGAAGTTTTTTTCCCGCCCGTTCGCGGTATTTTCTGCGTGTTCGTGGCTCGCCAACTTACCCATGCGGTTGCTTGCGGGCGCGGCTATCTTGTTTTCACTCTTCTCGCGGTGCATGATCGCGAGAAGAAAGACGTGATCGCGCGACGCATGATGTTACTGCGGGCGCGAACTGTCGCGAGACAGCGCAAATGGCTACCAACAATCCAACATCTCGTTGAGAACGCGACCGGATCGGGAAAACTTGTCGGCGAACGCGGGGATTCAGGTAAGGCGATCGCGCGCGCGCGCGCGAGAATGTATTATTTTACAGCGCGAGCAAGAACCAAATTATCGCTAAGCTGCGGAATGTGGAAATTTTGACATTTTCGCGCTCTCCGCGGAACGCGAAAATGTCAAATTATCGCAATTTCTGCGAGCGGAACGGAAATTTAGCCCAGGCCTAATAAAGATGATCGCCCTCCCGAAATATTTGTACATATTTGTGAATATACCTATCATCTTAACACATTGCTTTTCCAAACTCTTAGATCACACATGATTACCTAGACTTGGAGTGGCAAACAACCTAGAATTCTTAATCTCATAGCCAGTTAAAGATATATCTTCATTAATCTTGACAAGTGTCATAAATCTTTTCCTTTATGGTACGAGTAATTTTCAAAACTCACTGTGTATAAATGTGTCATTTTAAAACACAATCAGCATTTCTTTAAATGTGTTGCAGTTCTTATTTCACAATTGCATACACACTCTGCACATCGTAGTTACCGTTACACTTTCGCCTCACCACTAGGCAACTGCCTTTTGTGACACCCAACTCTGGAATTCCTTCTGTCCTCAGGAAAGGAAACAACGCAGGAAAGCTTTCCTGCCTCGAGAGTTCTCCCACTTAACTCTCCGCTGTGACCGTTCACTTTCCATTCTACAAGGAGGTTTCGGGGGCACTTTGGCTGCATATGTCATGACCGAAGCACATTTGCAGTTTTGCCAATATGTACCAGACCGCTGGGGGTGCCGAACCTTGCTGCCACCATTGATGCCTCAAACTTGACACTTTTCCTCCACGTACAGAGTATAGTTTGCACTTGGGGCGAAAGTGTCACAATTCCTTTATTGACAGAGCTGGCTCACATTGCTCAGGACGCGATTTGGCTGTTTCCTCAGCCTTTACCAACTGAAAAGCATGCCGGAAGTTGTTACATTTATAGGCTGAATGTGAGTTCATCCAAACATTTAGTAAAATACTTCTTAATCTCATAGCCAGTAAAAATATATCTTCATTAATCTTTTTCTTTCTGGTACAAGTGATTTTCAAAACTCACTGTGTATCAATATGTCCTTTAAAAAAAGATATATATTATATATATATATATTTTACCTACTGGCAGTCGCCAGTAGGTAATTCTAGTTAGGACCTGTGATCCATAGGAAGTCCACAACATTCTATTTGGAATAACTTTGGCGCCGGTTGACGAATCTTCGCGAAATTTTCAAAACTGGTGGGGCGCACTGGTCCGCTCCTATACTGAAAGTCTCAGGGTGATTCGTCAAGCGGGGGCCAAGAAAAAAGGTGGGTCCCAAAAAGTGTTTTCCCCATGCAATTTTCAATAGGAACCTTTAATCGCAGCTACAGCCCGAACTGCTGAACGGAATTACACCAAATTTGGCAAAAAGGTAGCCCTTGGTTCAGAGTCGTGACTTTTGGTTAAATGGTGTAAATTCGTTCAGTAGTTCCTGAGAAAATCAAAAGTAAAATCACATATATATCTGGGCAGAGCCTAACCACACATCTCATCGTGAGATCTGATTAGCTGTCAGTGCTTCATCCAAGAAGTGTTGGCAGCCATCTTGGGACCAATATACATGATAACACCTCATCAAAAAACATTGCAGTTAATAGAAGGTTTTAAGACTTTAGTTACATTATAAATCATTTGTTGATGGTACCATACTCATTTTAGGAATTGTGGTGTGTTCTAAGGTGATTTTACCATGTGAAAAAGCCTTCTGCTGGGATATCACAAATCATGTTTGAGAGAAAACTATTTTCTCATGCTTTTCCCACAGAGGTTTGGAAGGTGATCTATAAGCTAAACTGAGAGCATATTTATATTTTCTGTAAATTCACATTATCGTTCTCAGTCATGTAAGAATGAAGTCTGACATTCTCAGTAAAACATGTACATCCAACAAGGGCAGAGACTGTCAGTTGATTCCTTTGTATTCTACTGCAGCTTCCCAGAGTGTTCTAAAGAACAACTAGAGCGCTAACAGTCCTACTTATGACAAACTTATTGCACACCTGAATCCATCTTGATTGGAATAAAGTGGTAACTCTTAAAACATTTAATTTAAAAAGGAACAACATGAGGGGGTTCATTTTGCCATAGAAAGTATGATTAGTGTTGCAGAAAGAAAAATTAGGGCACATTTTGAGTGACTTCTCAAATCCTCTTCTATTTCATTAAAACATTCTGACATGCAGACTGACACATGCACTTTCAATACCAGCTGCAGACTTCTCTGGTGAGCAGTAGCTTTACTACAGTGATCTAATGAGCAACTAGAGTGCTAACATTCTGAATTTATGGCAAATGTGTGACACATCTGAATGCCTTCTTGATGGAATCAAAGTAAAAAACTGAAAGTATTTCCTACTGAGGAGACTGTAGTAAATGAGGAAATTAGGAAACTTCATAACAAATAAGTCTCCCAAGATGGCCACCAAAGACAAAAGAGCACAAATGTACCACACATATCACCCAGATGTAGCCCAAGTATAGCCCAATGACAGAAGTGCGCAAAACACTTTTTATTTTTTGTGTTTTTGCAGTTTTATATAGTGCAGACTTGTCAGGTATTGGAGTGCTTAACATGAGCATTGTTTACATCACACAAGAACAAATTCATTTTGGTTGTAGACATGGGGAGATTAGGTGATTTGACCAGAATCACAGAATGTCGAGCTGAAGCAGAAACTCCAACCTGGTTCCCCAGTTGCAAAGTCTGCAGCTCTGGAAGTAACACCACATCCTCTCCCCTATGTGCAACATTTAATCAAGTGGTCAACTGGATAAAAAAACATAAAGATAACAAATAATTTAAAAGTGCTTTGTCGCTATTTGAAAACTCAGAAAATATGTCCTCATTTTAGTTTTTTAGAGCACTATCCATAATTTTGATGCTAATAAATGCTCTAGGTATTACAGTTTTGATTACATCAAGATGACGTCAGGCGTTCCACACTTTTGTAATAAATATAGAATGTTAGCAATCTAGTTGTTCATTGGGATACTGTTGAGAGGCAGAGGCCAGGGGCACGGACTCTGAAAATTGAAGGCAGGTAGGAGAGTGCAGAGGCAACAATTTGACCACACTAGGCAGGCAGGAAGGGCAGTGGCAGCACAACAGACTATGGAGGGCAGTGGAAAGGGGGGCAAGGGCAACAAACCAACAATACAGGACTGGCAAGAGAGGCTGTGGCAATATAATAGACCATTGTGGGCAGAAGGAAGAGGCAGTGGTCATACAACCATACATGCCAACAGACACGTTTCAGCCAGAAAACGTCCAATGTTTTTAAGCTCAAATGGGCTTTACTTGATCTGTTTCCTGTCTACAATCTTCTCTTTTTCAATGTAACTCAAAGGGGAAAATCAATACCGCAGTTTTATTTCAAATTCTCCCTCTTACCAAGTTCAAAATGTTCGCAAGTATGGTACATTGGATCATGGTAGGCAGGAGGAATTGAGGTAGGGACATGGACTCGGATAACAGAGGACAGGAGGTACATGGAGAGGTGCACCAAACTGACCCTACAGGGCAGGCATCAGGGTTTGCAGCAGCACAATACACCACACAGGGCATGCGGGACGGGAGTGCAGCACAACAATCCATAGAAAGCAATAGGGAGGGGACAGGACCATGCACATGGACAACAGACAATAGAGGGGAAAGAGGCAATGGTAGCTAGCTGACCATAATGGACAGACAGGAGAGAAAGCTGCAGCATAACAGATCATAAAGGGCAGGAGGGACGGATCAGGGGCATTACAATGGAACCGACAAGCCAGGAGGGAGGGAATAGGGGTCTGCACATGGAAACAGAGGGCTGGGGGCAAGGGGGCAGGGCAGGAGCAGCAAGATGACCATGGAGGTCAGGCAGGATGGGCACTAGAAACAAGACACACCATGGAGAGCAACAGTGAGACTATGATGGCATACACACAGACCATGGAGGGAAGGTGGGAGGGGGTCAGGAGCAGCTAGCTGATCACACAGGGAAGGTGGGAGGGGCCATGGCAGCACAGAAGACCATGCATGGCAAGCGGGAGGGTTAGTGGCAGCACAATGGCTATGATGGGCAAGAAGGAGGGTGCAGGGGCATGCACAAAGGACCATGGAGGATAGAAGGGAGGGTCAGGACCTTGGCACAGACAAGAGAGTTCAGGGGAAGGGACCTCATAACAGACCACGCGGGGCAGGCAGGAGGAGCAGTTGCAGCACAACAGACCAGGGAGGGCAGAAGGGTGTGGCAGTAAAATGGAACATGGAGGACAGGAGGAAGGGGATAGGGGCATGGAATGTGGACAGGCAGGGTGGAGGTGGCAGGTACAGGTTACAGTCATCTTACAATGCTAGGCAGGTGGGAGGAGAGTGGCAGCTCAACAGAACACTCAGAGTAGATAGGAGTGGCAGGTCCATGGAACATGGTGGGCAAAAAGGATGGAGCAGGAGCATGCACAAAGACATTGGAGGGCGGGGGAAGGAGAATAGGGGCAGCAAGCTAAGCACAGAGGCTAAGCAGGAGGTCAATGATGGGGCATAGAAATGGGCAATGGAGGGCAGGAGGAGTGGACTGGTACATCATGCTAAATGGAGGGCAGTGGCAGCACATCAGACCACACATGGCAGGAGGGAGGAGGCTAGTCCATGGATTCAGACAACAGAGGATAGGGAGGAGGTGGATGGGGCAGTAAGCAAACTGTTCAGAGAAGGCGGGTATTAGGAACGTTACTGTTTTTAAAATGTGTGTCTGTGCGAACTACTTAAAATATGAACAAGTACACAGCATAATCTCACTTTTATTCAGGAAGAAGAGGACGTTTGTGACTGTGACTCCGGGCTCACTTGGCAGAAACACCCCCTGACCCTCCACTCCCCATCGCAAAATGTAATGCCCGTGAAAAGGGTAGGTGAACGCAGTGTTATATAGAATATAGTCCTGAGAGCACGATTGCAAATGAAAACTAGATATAGTGTATGGTATAAACAATGCACCAAAAAGTGTGATATAAGATTAACCAGGGCGTGAAATATAATATGCAATACAATGTGCGGAATAACAGATTCATTGGAGAGCGCGAGATAGCACAGGCACTAGCGCGTGCTATGCGATATGCACCTTGGAGTGTAATATGCACAGGGCAGTGTTGTGTAACCTAACTAGTCTCTATAGTTGTAATATAAAATATATGCTGGGGAGTGTAACGTTGCATATGCACTGTGACAAATATGTGGATCCCAGATTGTAATATGTATGGCATAGCGCTGTGCGTTATAACATAGGCATCGAGGAAGGCACGTTAGATGGGGCAATATAACCTGTGCGAAGGCAAGTGTGGCATGACATATTCACAGGGTGGTGTTACAGTGCACATGGGCTAGAGAGTGTCATAGCATACGCACTAGCTGGTGGAATACAACACAGAGGTGTGTGGCACTCGGCGGGCACTGGTGGGTGTAACACAGCATTGGGCTCAGCCAGGAGTGTGCTGTGACTCTCAAGTGAGGTTTATCTCCTTTCCAGAGAGTAAAATAAAACGTATTACACATCCGGTGGTGGATGTGTTTTTTATTAACCGTGAGTGGGGTTTCTTGCATAGTTTTGGTTGAACTTTTGTCGAATCCCCTTTGAATGGCTTGGTGTGCATGTGTATTAAATGTGCCTGTCAATAGCTACCCATGTTTGTATAAATAAACGACAAGGGTGTCTACTTGGAGAGTACCCACTGGCGGGGGCGCCGGGATTAGGCACGGTAGGGCGTCAGACACGTCAGAGCTTCACTAGCGGTGTAAATACATGCCACGTGGATTCATTGTATGCATAGTCGCCTTTTAATGAATATCACGCAAATCATCATGGTGATAGGTACATACGGTTTGTCCAGCATGTCCTAGGTGTTTCTATAAATATATATTTTTTTAAATAATAAAAAACAAGCATTTACAATGCAATGGTCTCTGCAATATTACAGGTAGAGCTATTGGTATTGCTCATTATCTTTTTATCATTTTTGTATCCCTAAATAAATGGCATTGTCATTTCTATTGGCATTAGCTTTTTAGGTCTCGCGTGTGGCAGCGCATGCGCTGCATGCGCTGTCTCAGCGAGACTTAAAGTAATTTATATATTGGCTTCACCTCCGTGTAATTTCTCCTGCCCCTCGTGATTGGTTTAAATTTAGCATTGCTGTTGTTTTCTTGATTTCTGTTGGCTGTTGGCCCTATTGTCACTTCCGTGTAGTCCCGAGGCAGCGGCGCCTAACTACAGTTTTCTTCCGCTTCTGCTCGCACTTAATTGCCTGCAGTGTGCCATCTGGTTGGGGGAGGGGTGCCTACTCTCCCTCGTTCCGGCCGCTTGTCTTTGCAGCCTACTGTTTCTTTGTATCAGAAGATACTTCACTTCCATTCAGCCTGCCTAAGATTCTTACCTCGTGGATGCGCATTTCCTTTCACTTTGTCCTACCTTTTAACTTATATTGGGCAAACTGCAGGTTTGTTCTTTGCTTCCTGCCGCAATTACATATTCACTGCTGAAGCCACACAGGAGGCTGCTTAGAGGATTTACAGTGCAAAACCTTTCGTATTATTCAAAATAGCCAGCTATTTACATTGCAAATGCAAATTTTTATTTCATTTCAAAGTATGCCAGTATTAGCATAAACAAAGAAATTATTTTCACGAAGAAAAGGGTGCAGTACCACAGGCTGTCCCTAGGTGTCCCTGGTCCTGCACCCTTTCCTTCGTGAAAGACATTTCTTTGCGTACTGGTGGCATACTTTGAAATGGAAACCAGCTATTGACATTGCAAATGCTAATTTTTATTTCATTTCAAAGTATGCCAGGATTAGCATAAACAAAGAAATTATTTTCACGAAGAAAAGGGTGCCATACCACAGGCTGTCCCTAGGTGTCCCTGGTCCTGCACCCTTTCCTTCGCCAGAGAAATTTCATTGCGTACTGCTGGCATACTTTGAAATGGAAACCAGCTATTGACATTGCAAATGCTAATTTTTATTTCATTTCAAAGTATACCAGTATTAGCATAAACAAAGAAATTATTTTCACGAAGAAAAGGGTGCAGTACCACAGGCTGTCCCTAGGTGTCCCTGGTCCTGCACCCTTTCCTTCGTGAAAGAAATTTCTTTGCGTACTGCTGGCATACTTTGAAATGGAAAACAACTAATTAGCATCTGCAACGCCAATCGCTCACATTTACACAATGCTTCATTTAGGATTCATCTCCACCGAGGGAGCATGTCTTTCTCTCCACTAATTAACCTCTGGAGTTCCATTATTTTACGATTATTTCCCGTTGTCTGCATGTTGGGATCTCTGATCACACAAGCCATCCATCTGCTCCCTATGTTTGCGGTTTCCTTTTCTTCCCTGGATTATCTAAATGTATTTGATCATAACCGCTAATCCTAAAAAAAAAAAATAATGATACGCAAAGAAATTCCTTTCACGAAGAAATGGGCGCAGTACCACAGGTTGTCCCTAGGTGTCCCTGGTCCCGCATCCTTTCCTTCGCCAAAGAAATTTCATTGCGTACTGCTGGCATACTTTGAAATGGAAACCAGCTATTGACATTGCAAATGCTAATTTTTATTTCATTTCAAAGTATGCCAGTATTAGCATAAACAAAGAAATTATTTTCACGAAGAAAAGGGTGCAGTACCACAGGCTGTCCCTAGGTGTCCCTGGTCCTGCACCCTTTCCTTCGTGAAAGAAATTTCTTTGCGTACTGCTGGCATACTTTGAAATGGAAAACAACTAATTAGCATCTGCAACGCCAATCGCTCACATTTACACAATGCTTCATTTAGGATTCATCTCCACTGAGGGAGCATGTCTTTCTCTCCGCTAATTAACCTCTGGAGTTCCATTATTTTACGATTATTTCCCGTTGTCTGCATGTTGGGATCTCTGATCCCACAAGCCATCCATCTGCTCCCTATGTTTGCGGTTTCCTTTTCCTCCCTGGATTATCTAAACGTATTTGATCATAACCGCTAATCCTAAAAAAAAAAAAAAAATAATACGCAAAGAAATTCCTTTCACGAAGAAATGGGCGCAGTACCACAGGCTGTTACTAGGTGTCCCTGGTCCTGCACCCTTCCTTCGTGAAAGAAATATCTTTGTGTATTATGCTACTGCTGGCATAATTTGAAACGGAAACAAGCATTTGCAATGCAAAAGGTCTCGCAATTACCCTAGTTTGAGCAATTGGCATTGTAAATCACAATGCCTTTTATTTATGTTTTGGTTTTTGAAACATAAATGAAACACAAAGCCATTTACAATACCAATAGCTTAAACTTGCATAAATGCGAGACCTATTGCATTGCAAATGCTTGTTTTGCATATGTGATACCTATTGCATTAGCAGAGAGAGAGTGAGGTAGTGAGATGGAGAGAGAGAGTGAGGTATTGAAATAGAGAGTGAGGTAGTGAGAGAGAGTGAGGTAGATAGAGAGTGAGGTAGTGAGATAGAGAGTGAGGTAGATAGAGAGTGAGGTAGTGAGATAGAGAGTGAGGTAGTGAAAGAGTGAGGTAGTGAGGAAGAGGGATGTTGTGAGGTAGTGATATATAAGCATAGAGTGATGTTGTGTTGTGATGTAGTGAGATAGAGAGAGAGGTAGTGAAAGAGAGAGTGAAAGTGAGTTAGTGAGATAGAAAGAGTGAGGTAGTGAGATAGAGAGTGATTGAGGTAGTGAGTGAGAGAGAGTGAAGTTGTGAGGTTGTGAGCTAGAGAGTGAGGTAGTGATGTTTTGAGAGAGAGAGGTTGTGAGATAGTGAGGTAGTGAGATAGAGTGGAGTAGTGAGGTAGAGAGAGTTATGTAGTGAGAGAGAGTGAGGTAGTGAAACAGTGATGTAGTGAGGGAGAGGGATGTTGTGAGGTAGTGAGATGTAAGCAGAGTGGTGTTGTGATGTAGTGAGATAGAGAGGTAGTGAAAGAGACAGTGAAAGTGAGTTAGTGAGATAGAAAGAGTGAGGTAGAGAGATAGAGAGTGAGTGATGTAGTGAGTAAGAGAGAGAGTGAAGTTGTGATATAGAGAGTAAGGTAGTGAGAGAGTGAGGTAGTGATCTTTTTAGAGAGAGAAGTAGTGAGATAGTGAGGTAGTGATATAGATAGAGGGGAGTAGTGATGTATAGAGAGTTATGTAGTGAGAGAGAGTGAGGTAGATAGAGAGTGAGGTAGTGAAAGAGTGAGTTAGTGAGTGAGAGGTATTTTCTGACATAGTGAGATAGAAACAGTGAGTGATGTTGTGAGGTAGTGAGATAGAGAAAGATTGAGGTAGTGAAAGAGAGAGTGAGGTAGTGAGGGATGTTGTGAGGTATTAAGATAGAAACAGAGAGTGATGTAGTGAAGTAGTGAGATAGAGTGAGGTAGTGAAAGAGTGAGTGTAAGTGACTTAGTGTATTTGAGAGAGAGAGAGTGAGGTAGTGAGATAGAGAGAGTGAATTAGTGAGTTAGAAAGAGAGAGTGAAGTTGTGAGGTAGTGAGAGAGTGATGTAGTGAAGTTTTGAGAGAGTGTGTTGTGATATAGTGAGGTAGTGAGATAGAAATAGATAGTGATGTAGTGATAGAGAGTGAGGTAGTGAGATAGAGAAAGAGTGAAGTTTTTAAGTAGTGTGTTAGCGTGAGAGATAGTTACTGTGATAGTGATATTGTGTTGCTGTGAGAAAGAGAGAGTTGAGTAGTGAGTTAGAGAGTGAGGTAGAGAGTTAGTGAGAGAGAGTGTAGTATAGTGAGAGATAGTGAGGTAGTGAGGAATAGTGAGGTAGTGAGAGAGAGAGAGAGAGAGTTAGGGAGAGAGAGTGACGTAGGCGGGGTGGGGGTGTTTTTGTGCCCTAGCGGCTGTTTGTTGAGTTGGAGCTGGGACACCAGAGGCGATGCAGGGGGAGGATGCGCAAGGAGAGATAGAGGCGGGGGAGGCGGGGCTGCGTGGAGTGGGCTGTGTCTCCGACCCTGGGGGGGTTGTTGGCACAGGGATGCAGAACTGCTGGTCACCGTCCTATGGGGGGACAATATGCGTGGATGGGCGTGCGGGTGGACAGGGAGTGTGTGAGCAAACTATGCAGGCCCCTTCCCAAGTTAATCCCCATGCTCGACCGGGGATTTATGACGATGAATTATGGAGGGTATTAAGGATGTTACAAGATATTTAGAGGAGTTTCTGCACTAATATGGGAGAGGAAGGCGGTTACAGAGGCTGACAGTGCCAGGGCGCATTCAGGACGATTGAGGCGGTGGTTGGGCTCTGCCCAATTATGCAGCAGAACAGCGGTGTAGCTTTGCCCTGCTGAGGCCTCTCAAGGGTCCCGGCAGGAGACTCGGGGGACGGGGGACCAGAGTGCCTTTGCTGACGAAAGAGGGCGAGGGGGTGGACATGGCTCTCGATCCCTACAGGGCTCTCGGTGGATTGGGCGCCTTCGCTTACGAAAGAAGGTGGAAGGGGAGCAGGCATGGCGCTCTTGGTTTGTGGGTTCTGGGGGCAGACGGAGGGCGTCCAGGAGGAGGAATTTGGGGGAGGGAGGGGTGGGCGGTATGGGTCATGCCCGGGCTCCAGTGGGCGTTACCTCACATTGGGTGGCGGGTGGCAAGGCCGGGCACCGCAGGGGCGCGGAGCCCAAAGTTAGGGGTTGGCGTCATTTAGTTGGTAGCAGGAATAATGGGTTCTGGGGGGAAATGGGGGGCTAAAAGCCGCCGACTTTGGAGTGGGAGGAGAAGGGGAGCGCAAGGAGGCGCATTAAAGCCGGAGTGGGACGGCAAGGTTAGAGAGAGGCACGGAAGTTGTTCATGGATAGTGAAGCAGGGGGGAAGTTAGGAGGTTGTCATCAGCAGTCCACATGTAGCGGCGGGTACAGTGGAGGTTGTGCATCGCATGCTGGGGACAGGTTCGGTGAGGTTTTTTCGAAGGGTTTTGTGGCCGGGATAATGGCCGCGGTCCGGGCGGTAAAGACGGGAATGCATGGGCTGGCAGAGGCTGGACCCAGTTGGGTGGCGGAGGTGACTGGTGACTCTGCAGATATGACCCTGCTATGTTAAATTTTCTTGCAGTTTGCACAAAATCACCCTGATCATGGTTTTATAATTGTGACGGTGGAGGAACATTTTAAACTTTACATTTATTGGGATTGACGAGGTAATTGTAGGGGTAGGAGCTATAGTTTCTCGCAAACTATTGTGACTGCGAATTTGGCGGGAAGCAGGGGCAGCCGAGTTCATAGGGAAGGTATTGCCGCCTGCACAAGGAACTGCGAGTGGTGAGCTACCCACCTCCGCCAGCGTCTAGAAAGTTGGAGCTGCCTGGAAGCAGCGACGTACCAGTACTTCACATTGAAGGGCAAGCCACGCACAACAAAAGAAATGCGCACGCCCGCCATTGTTAAAGATGCAAAATAAAACACAGAATGTTGGCTTGCACACTAAGCAACGAAAACCAAGTAAAAATACAACTCCAATGACACGAACAATCTAACTCCATATATATGAACAATGTGTCAGGGAAGTGTGATCGGGGCAGGGGGAGAGGACAGGCAGGGGGAGAGGACAAGCACACCACTGCCTTTCTCCGAGGCGAAGCAGAAATGCCTCGGAGAAACGCAGCGGCGGTTTCAGATTCGGGGGCGTGTTTTTCTTTTCTCTCCTCTTGCCATTGGCTGGAGGAGAGAAAAACACGCCTAAAAAAGGGCATGGCTAAAAAGTGGAATGCACAGCACGGAACACGCCCCCAAATCTGAAAAAGACGGAGCCTATTTGGAGAGATGGCTCTCTCCTCCAATGGCTGGCCTCCGTTTAGGAAGCCAGCCAATGGAGGAGAAGCAAAAAGAGAGGCGGGCTAAATAGCCACTTTAAGAAACATAGGATCTCCGGACTTCCGGTTCTGCCTTCGGCAGACCGGACGGTCACTCGACTTAACAAAGGCCGGGCCCGGGGGATAGGGTCCCCGGGGCCATAAGTGGCCTGAGGAGGGGGGCAACGCAGCCCCCCTCCTAAAGAATTAAAAAAAACAAAAAGGCCATGCCCCGGGGATTGGGGTTCCCGGGGCCGATTAAGGCCTCGGGAGGGGGGCCACGCGGCCCCCTTCCAAATGTTTTTTTTTCTAAAAAAAAGATTAGGGGGCAGGCCCTGGGGGAAGGGGTCCCCAGGGCCAATGGATTAGAAAAAGAAGGGGGGGCCACACAGCCCCCTTCTTAAAAAAAACAACAAAAAAAAAGACCGGCATCACGCCGGAGGCCACGCCCCCTCCTTGCAGCACTCTGCAAACGCGCCCCCTGGCGAGTTGTAAGTTGGGGAATTTATTCCCCTTCAATACTGAGGCTCCCTGAGGGATAATTAGCCCAACAGGTATCTCCAGTATGCGCCAGGGAGCTGCGTTGAAGACAGGTGTTCTGAGGCCACGCCCCTTTTTACACCTCTCTGCAACGCAGCTCTGCGGCGCTTACTGGAGGTACCTAGTGCGCTAGTTTGACCCTAGGGACCCTTATGATTGAAGGGGACTTAATCTCTCAACTTAGAACGCCCACAGGGCGCGTTTACACAGTGGTGAAGGGAGGGGACGGGGCCTGAGGTGACGTGTGCAAACACGCCCTGTGGCGCGTTTTAAGTTGGGAAAATAATTCCCTTTCAATCCTGAGGGACCCTGGGAGCCAACTAGCCCGCCAGGTGCTTCCAGTAAGCGCCACTGCGCTGCGTTGCAGAGAGGTGGTCTAGGCCGTGCTCCTTTTAACATCTCTCTGCAACGCAGCTCTGTGGCGCTTACTGGAGGTACCTAGTGGGCTAGGTGGACCCTAGGGACCCTCAGGATTCACGGGGACTTAATCTCCCAACTTAAAATGGCCACAGGGCGTGTTTACACAGTGGGGAAGGGAGGGGACGGGCCTGAGGTGACGTGGGCAAACACGTCCTGTGGCACGTTTTAAGAGGGAGTTTTAATCCCCCTGCCCTATTATATACTAGGGGCTTACAGAGGAGGTCAAGCTAATCACAGGGGGACCCCAACGCATAGTGTTCCCTAGTGTATGTAGGTGTTTTCACTGTATTCTAAGTGTCTTTTAACATAGCTCTGGCTCTAGGAGTGGTTAGTCAGACTCAGTTACCACCAGTATCCATCTGAAAAAGTTGAGGGTACAGGATGATTTTGCAAAAAGGCTGCTTTCTGCTCTTCTGTTTGTTCGTTCTGCACGTAATCCTTCTTCCTGCACTTTTCTTCGTCTTTGAGGACTTCTGTTGCTTCTTTCTGCATTTTTTTTTCTTTCTGTGTGTTTTTTCTTTTTTCTTCACATATCCTATCTCTGTAGGCATAGTTAGAAATTAGCATTTAAAAAACCTTTGAAATTCACTGAAAAAACCATAGGTTTCAGGCACGTTATAGTTAGGAATTAGCATTTAAAAAAACCTTAGAAAGTCACTGAAAAAGCCATAGGTTTCAGGGGTGGTATAGTTAGCTGGACTTTTCACTAGTACAAAACCATTGAAATTCCCCCGTTATAGTTAGTTCAGCTAACTATAACTCGCGCGCCTCCAATGCACTGATGATGACGTCACATATTACATCAATCATGACATGGTCAGTGACATCACTGATGACATCATCCTTGTGATAGAGTGGCAGACCTCCTCTCACCCTAATATAACCTTTGATACACACATTCAAAAATAGAAACAACATTTTTCAAAACAATGGACATACCAATACCAATTACAACAACCTATTCAGTAAGATCCTCATACACTCATTCACCAACAGTCCTATACAGTCACTCATACATGTACTCACTCATTATATGTACTCATACACCTATACATCCTGTTACACAACGCCACTCATCAATAGAGTTACTCACACACAGACACTCATGCTAATAAAAAAATCAAACATCCATTTACTTGCATATACAGTTATACACACACACCACCACACTTACTTCTACAAAAACTTACACATACTTAGTCTTTTAAACAATCACTTATAGAAACACATACTTATTCATACAGGAACTCTTCCAATCTCTCACTCTCACATATACTCACTTATATACACCAACAGCCACATATACTAGTTTAAAACATATGTAGTTACTCATAAAGACACTATTGAGACAGTAATTCACTCACTAACACACCCATGCACACACTCATCCACCCATACAGTCCTGCACACATGCTGTCTTCAACACATACAAACAGTGAGTCACTCATTCATGCATCTATGCACTACGTAATACCCCCCACCGAACCATACAGACATTCACACTCATACTGATACTCAAAAAACCAACTAATAACCTATATAGACACTCATGTAGCTACTCACCAACCCATGCAGCCACTTTTACACAAAGTGAGAGACTGATACAGATATTTTCATATTTAAACATTACTCACTAAGCCATGTATTCACTAAGATACACTTAATCAGTCAGTTATACAATCAATTTTCCCCCAAAAAATCATCCATTTAGACACTTATATACCTATTTATTCTTCCATCGACCTTGAGATATACGTATATAAAACATATTTAATTTTCAGAAAAACACACATTCACTGGATGATGTCATCAGTGACGTAATTGGAGATGTCATCAGTGATGTCATGAGTTATGTCACTGACCATGTCATGAGTGATGTAACATGTGACGTCATCAGCAGTGCATTGCGGGCGCGCGAGTTATAGTTAGCTGAACTAACTATAACGGGGGAATTTCAATGGTTTTGTACGAGTGAAAAGTCCAGCTAACTATAACGCCCCTGAAACCTGTGGTTTTTTCAGTGAATTTCTTAGGTTTTTAAATGCTAATTCGTAACTATAACGTGCCTGAAACCTATGTTTTTTTCAGTGAATATATATATATATATAATATATATATTCACTGAATATATATATATATATATATATATATATATATATATATATATATATATAATATATATATTCACTGAAAAAAACAAAGGTTACAGGGACTTTATAGTTAGGAAATGTAATTTTTAAAAAAACAGAAATCCGCTGATTTACTCCCCAGGAGGAGCACAAACACTCATGGGGCCCAGGATGGCGGGAACACAGGCCCATCCCCCCAAATAATTCTGAGAAGTAATCTCTGGTGTCTAAACGGCTTTCTGCCCCCGGAAGGAAAGGGGGCACATTAGAAGTGAAATCCCCTATCTATCACTGGGGGTGAAGGAGGCAAAAAAACTAATAAGGACCAGTGTGGGAGATGGGGCTACTGGCCCGCAAAAAGTACTGTAAAAGTATTTCTGTTATCTTGTGGCATTTCTGCCCCCTACTGTGGAGGGGGAAAACTGGGGTGAGCCTCCTGACCCACGCCCAGGGGGGCAGAGAAACTAATAGGAACCATGGCAGGAGGAGCACTGGCCCATGTCCCATGGGGGAATGGGGGGGGAGGGTGTGCCACTGCTCCAGCCATAAAAAATAACAATCCAAACGTCTCTGGTGTCTACTCGGCTTTATGCCACAAAAGGGGGCAGACTGGGGGTGAAACCCCTTCCAATTGCCCAGGAGAACAGCAAGACTAATGAGGCCTAGGGTGGTGGAGAGAGCAGGCCCACCCTCCTGCAGCGGCCCCCAGGCAGGTGATCCACTAGGGAGAGATCTCATTGGAATGCAGAGATTCTATCCTTTCCAATGTTACCTTCCTCATGCAAATCGGTGCTTGGAGGCTGATAGTCATTCCCATCCCACCCCCACAAAATAACAACAACAACAAAAACTTAGGTTGTTGGTGAAAATCTTCCGCAGAAGCCCAACCTCAAAAAAGTAAAAAGGAAACCAGAGAATCCTTTGCAGCCCTCCAGTTTTAATCCCCCTGCCCTATTATATACTAGGGGCTTACAGAGGAGGTCAAGCTAATCACAGGGGGACCCCAACGCATAGTGTTCCCTAGTGTATGTAGGTGTTTTCACTGTATTCTAAGTGTCTTTTAACATAGCTCTGGCTCTAGGAGTGGTTAGTCAGACTCAGTTACCACCAGTATCCATCTGAAAAAGTTGAGGGTACAGGATGATTTTGCAAAAAGGCTGCTTTCTGCTCTTCTGTTTGTTCGTTCTGCACGTAATCCTTCTTCCTGCACTTTTCTTCGTCTTTGAGGACTTCTGTTGCTTCTTTCTGCATTTTTTTTTCTTTCTGTGTGTTTTTTCTTCTTTCTTCACATATCCTATCTCTGTAGGCATAGTTAGAAATTAGCATTTAAAAAACCTTTGAAATTCACTGAAAAAACCATAGGTTTCAGGCACGTTATAGTTAGGAATTAGCATTTAAAAAACCTTAGAAAGTCACTGAAAAAGCCATAGGTTTCAGGGGTGGTATAGTTAGCTGGACTTTTCACTAGTATAAAACCATTGAAATTCCCCCGTTATAGTTAGTTCAGCTAACTATAACTCGCGCGCCTGCAATGCACTGATGATGACGTCACATATTACATCACTCATGACATGGTCAGTGACATCACTGATGACATCATCCTTGTGATAGAGTGGCAGACCTCCTCTCACCCTAATATAACCTTTGATACACACATTCAAAAATAGAAACAACATTTTTCAAAACAATGGACATACCAATACCAATTACAACAACCTATTCAGTAAGATCCTCATACACTCATTCACCAACAGTCCTATACAGTCACTCATACATGTACTCACTCATCATATGTACTCATACACCTATACATCCTGTTACACAACGCCACTCATCAATAGAGTTACTCACACACATAGACACTCATGCTAATAAAAAAATCAAACATCCATTTACTTGCATATACAGTTATACACACACACCACCACACTTACTTCTACAAAAACTTACACATACTTAGTCTTTTAAACAATCACTTATAGAAACACATACTTATTCATACAGGAACTCTTCCAATCTCTCACTCTCACATATACTCACTTATATACACCAACAGCCACATATACTAGTTTAAAACATATGTAGTTACTCATAAAGACACTATTGAGACAGTAATTCACTCACTAACACACCCATGCACACACTCATCCACCCATACAGTCCTGCACACATACTGTCTTCAACACATACAAACAGTGAGTCACTCATTCATGCATCTATGCACTACGTAATACCCCCCACCGAACCATACAGACATTCACACTCATACTGATACTCAAAAAACCAACTAATAACCTATATAGACACTCATGTAGCTACTCACCAACCCATGCAGCCACTTTTACACAAAGTGAGAGACTGATACAGATATTTACATATTTAAACATTACTCACTAAGCCATGTATTCACTAAGATACACTTAATCAGTCAGTTATACAATCAATTTTCCCCAAAAAAATCATCCATTTAGACACTTATATACCCATTTATTCTTCCATTGACCTTGAGATATACGTATATAAAACATATTTAATTTTCAGAAAAACACACATTCACTGGATGATGTCATCAGTGACGTAATTGGAGATGTCATCAGTGATGTCATGAGTTATGTCACTGACCATGTCATGAGTGATGTAACATGTGACGTCATCAACAGTGCATTGCGGGCGCGCGAGTTATAGTTAGCTGAACTAACTATAACGGGGGAATTTCAATGGTTTTGTACGAGTGAAAAGTCCAGCTAACTATAACGCCCCTGAAACCTATGGTTTTTTCAGTGAATTTCTTAGGTTTTTAAATGCTAATTCGTAACTATAACGTGCCTGAAACCTATGTTTTTTTCAGTGAATATATATATATATATATATATAATATATATATTCACTGAATATATATATATATATATAATATATATATTCACTGAAAAAAACAAAGGTTACAGGGACTTTATAGTTAGGAAATGTAATTTTAAAAAAAACATAAATCCGCTGATTTACTCCCCAGGAGGAGCACAAACACTCATGGGGCCCAGGATGGCGGGAACACAGGCCCATCCCCCAAATAATTCTGAGAAGTAATCTCTGGTGTCTAAACGGCTTTCTGCCCCCGGAAGGAAAGGGGGCACATTAGAAGTGAAATCCCCTATCTATCACTGGGGGTGAAGGAGGCAAAAAAACTAATAAGGACCAGTGTGGGAGATGGGGCTACTGGCCCGCAAAAAGTACTGTAAAAGTATTCCTGTTATCTTGTGGCATTTCTGCCCCCTACTGTGGAGGGGGAAAACTGGGGTGAGCATCCTGACCCACGCCCAGGGGGGCAGAGAAACTAATAGGAACCATGGCAGGAGGAGCACTGGCCCATGTCCCATGGGAGAATGGGGGGGGAGGGTGTGCCACTGCTCCAGCCATAAAAAATAACAATCCAAACGTCTCTGGTGTCTACTCGGCTTTATGCCACAAAAGGGGGCAGACTGGGGGTGAAACCCCTTCCAATTGCCCAGGAGAACAGCAAGACTAATGAGGCCTAGGGTGGTGGAGAGAGCAGGCCCACCCTCCTGCAGCGGCCCCCAGGCAGGTGATCCACTAGGGAGAGATCTCATTGGAATGCAGAGAATCTATCCTTTCCAATGTTACCTTCCTCATGCAAATCGGTGCTTGGAGGCTGATAGTCATTCCCATCCCACCCCCACAAAATAACAACAACAACAAAAACTTAGGTTGTTGGTGAAAATCTTCCGCAGAAGCCCAACCTCAAAAAAGTAAAAAGGAAACCAGAGAATCCTTTGCAGCCCTCCAGGCGTCAGCCGACACTCGCTTCTAAAAGGTTAATGAGGTGTGTCTTCAGCTCAAATTCAGCATTCGATACAGGGAATTTGTTACAGATCCTTTAAGGACAAACATCACTCTAAAAGTGGAGGGTATTCTATAGGGATACTTTAAAGTATATAACATTATAAACAGAAACTAGATGGGGCTGTGCATAAAAAATCATTCACAAATAAGCTGATCATCTTTGAGAAAATTCCAAGAGGGGGGACAAAGTGCAAGAAGCTTTTTGTACCTTTACTTTAGAAATTAAAATGATGAAATGAGGTATGATTAATTGAACTATTTCAAACTGAGAATGGGCGGCATCTGGAGTAGCCTCAAGAGTGTAAGAGGTGGAACTGATGCTATTATGTGTGCGGCCAAAGGGAATCCATAGTTAGCTTGTGTAATCTGCCAGCAGAGCTGTGGCAGGTGGATGGCACACGGTTGTTAGATGCAGAAAGACTTGTAGTACTGTTAGTGCGAGACAACCCCTTGTTAACATCAGAAAAAGTTAATTTAGTGGCTGGAAGATGACCTTTAACCCGTTTATAGGTTTATATCTTACTTGTCCCACAAGGCCCTGATGGAAAGTTTCCCATGATGATTCCCCCAACCAAACTCTACGGAATTAGTGGGGTTTGCAAGCTGAGCATGAGCCAGGTGGAAAAGGCATACCACTAGGAGTTTGACAGAGTGCCCCCACCATTTAAATGGCAGAAACAAGGATGGCCGTACTGAGATGAGTTTCAATTGATCTTCTTGCAGTGGTCCACCAGATGCAGGATATATGTGGGTATTGGTGTGGGGTACCACTCTGCTGTAGGGTGCTTTGAATCCCGAAGCCTGTTGAGAAACATTTACACCATTTTAATGGGCACATGCTAACAGCTGTAACCCTCTCAGAAGGAGAGAAGTAACCTGCCCCAAATTGTCTCTGTGAACTGTATTCTTTTAAGGCAATCATAGTAGAATTCAGGCAATTTCTGAGAATTTCTGGGAATCCAAGCTTGTCCACGGTCCAAAGTCAGTGCTGGGGCATGGGTAAAGACTGATGTCTAGGTATGGGCCGTGGTGCTTCTTTTGTTGCACAGAAAAGCAAACCTTGTCGAGAGGGTACCCCGGGAAGTGGGTGGCGATCTGGTCTCCCTGGAATGCATACCGTGGCAACATCTGTGAGCCCCCAGTCTCTTCTCCCCCAGAGGAAATCTTATCCCCATAAGATGGTGAAAATGTCATATCCTGTTAGGCTGTACCCTACTGCACTGAAGGACTGTCCAGGGGTTTGCGGCTGAACAATGTAACTCTAATGACTTGAAACTGTGAAGTGACCAAAATGTTGAGTTTTGTTAATAAAAATATTTTTTTTTTAAAAAGAAAAGCAAACCTTGGGCCATGATCTTGATGAAGACATGAGGCATGAGGTGAGGCAGTGAGACTGAACAGCAGAATCAAGGTAACGAACATTTGCTGCACTGCGGGGGGAAAAAAGGTGTGAATTTGTTCTTGACGGTTGTAGTGGAATAGGGTAGAGGATTGTAAATGAGGAAGTGGTTGGAGTGGGTGTGGGCCACCTGAGGAGGACTAGTTGTGAGTGGGGTAGACATGAGGATACGGTGTAAGGGATATCTATTTAATGAGTGTATTTTAACGATGTAGTGAGGAAATAGCAAGTGGACTCAAGATGTTGTTAATAAAGCTGCCAAAGGAAATAAGGTATTGGGGGGTGGTGGGGGACTAGCAAGAAGAGTGTTTAGAAGTAGGTCAGTTTGCTAGAACAAAAGGAAGACAATGGTCTTTTAATAAAGAGTACAAGGACATCAGAATGAGAGTTGTCCGGGCATCAGTGCAAACCAATCTCAAATTGACTTTTCTTCTAAAGTAGAAAAAATTTGAAATGCGTAGATTAATAGCAACAAAGGCAGTGCAATACAATGCCGAACCACAAGTGTTGAGTGAGGGAAGAGATCTGTGAATTTCTGGAGTGAATGTAATTTAAAACTGTGTGTACACCAGCTTCATTCAATTCATTGTCTTTTTTCTGTATGTTATATTGAGCGTTTTATTGCATGTTGCTGATTGTATTAAATATATGGATGTATATTATTCATGTGCTACAGTGCCCCACGTAAAGGTGGTAAGTGCTATATAAATGTTGCAATACAATACAATTCTACCTAGAGTGAATGGGGCCCATTCACAAAGGTAAATCTACACATGAACTCAGTAAATTTACTCTTACACTTCTGAGCAACTTTATTAACGACCTATTCACAAATTTTGAGTGAAAAATTACTCAAAAGTGTAGACTCACATGTTTCCCCCACTTGAAACAGGGGGTGGAGCCAAATTTAAGAGCAAAAGGTTACTACAGCCACAGAGGGGCAGTGGAGAGTACAGCTCCACACATGGCCAGCCACTGATACTACAACATCCCCGCACAAAAAATAAGAGATATAGAAACCGCAGAGGATATAATGTCAAATTAAAGTAAGTTATTTGAAATAGTTCAAATAGAAATAATTTTAATTGATGACAAAAATAAATTTAAAAAATCATTTTTTATTTCATCTTAACATATTTTTGTTACTGTTTTGGCCACATTAATTACATGCAATGTCAGTGTGAGGAAGAAATGTAGCCATGTGCTGTGATGTATAATAAGTAATTTTGGTGCAAACACTTAAAGTGTTTCAGCTTATGTCTGTAGCTAACCAGCACATGCTTAACCTCAGCACACCAGTGCACCCACAGTGTATTCACTATAGGAGTTCCCATATCTCTCTCTCATTCCCACCGAGCAGTCAAAGGGACGTAGGGTCTATGTAGCATGATTTCAGAGCTGGATATATTTGGTGAGGAGTGTGAGTTTAGTCGGGGTTTATGTAATTTGGAGAAGCAGCTCTTGCTGCAGAATTTAGCTATTGGTGATAAGGAGTAGCCAGACGGGCATCACTGCCTAGACCCTATATTACTGAACAACCATAAAAGTCCATTGGGGAACAGATCACCTGAAACTCTCGCACCCACCGTAGCCAAGTAAATTTACAATACTATTTAATTAAAAAACATTTTTACACATTATCTTAAAATATAATGAACTCTATGTTTTACCATAGCAAAATATCTGTCCCACTGGTAGAGATTTCCTATAGTAAAGTACAAGGCAAATTCTAAAAGTTTATTAAACTTGACAAAAATAGTGCAAATATTTTCATGTTTAATATTAATGTAAATAATGTTATATATCTATTTTAAACGTAAAACAAACTTTAAAAAAATGCTACAGCACTATAAACTTAATTTCAATTTAAAATGCAGATAGTTTAAATATATTAAAGTAAAATTATTTTTCTGAAGTTTAAGTTAAAATAATACTTTCTACCTAAAGTAAAAAATATACATTTTATCTATGCATTAAACACCATTTAAAGTGATGTACAGAATTACTCAAAATTAATTTAGTTATATTTTAATAAAAAATAATGTTACATTCATTTTTTAACTAAAAAAAGTTTCTTAAAATATTTTACAATAAAATAATAGGTTTTCTTTTTAGATATGTGTTTTACCATTAGGTTACAATTATTTATGTTTTTAACAGCTTAAATAATTAAGTGTAACAATATTTCCTATGGGTGTTATTTTAAGTCTCCACCTCTATTATTTGCTATGGAAGGGTATTGCAGCACTAGTGGTTGGCCAAGAGTGGTGATGGACTTACTCAAACTCTAAGCTGGAATACATTTACTACTGTTTGGGTCTTTTTTCGTGTTAGTATTTTAGAAAGGCAGTTTGTGAATAGCAATGGGCTTACTCTTCAGCATTTCCTTAACTTAAATCCGTTCACAATCCTTCCTAAACCCCTCCCATTTAATAGTAAGTATGCCCTTTTTTCAGCCACTCCCCAGTCCCTTCCATATTTACTACTAAATCTCCCAACAGAAAAGATGGGACAGATGGAGGTCCACACTTGCAGGTTTGTGAATTGCATTTTGTTGTTAGTAGTACTACTATAGTACTACAAAACAAAGTTTGTGAATCGGACCCAGTGTGTTTAGGGAAATATTTACTGACAAAATTAGTTCCTTTTTTCTTTTTTGCACACTAAGCTGTAAGGACCAGTTTGACCCTGTGCTCTTACGATGGCTTTCCTTACCTCAGCTGGGTGTTGAACTATATACAGGCAAGTGGAGACACTCAGCGGATGCACCGGCAGGAACGGACATAGGCATACCTTCTGAGGACGGCTGCAGAGAGGGAAAGAAAAGGAAACTATGTCAGCAGTAAAGCAAATGCAAAGCTAAAACACAACTGTCCTTTAGCTGACCTGAAGTCTGACTGTGGTCCCAAACTAACACTTATGTTTACACCATAGGGCTACAATTATGTTCTCAGCATAAAGACCACCTGTTATGTCACATTCTGAAAATAATTACAAAAAGGAAACAGCAGATGTGGGTTTTAGCTGACAGTGGGGACCTGCTTCTGAGCACGAGGTCAGCACAGGGTAACTTCAGCTATTTTAATTTTCATGCATTTGTGCAGAAATAACAAATATGATTATGAAGTGTCTTTATTATTATACCTGGGCCCTACAATTCCTGTACAAAAGGCCTGGCTTAAAATTACTTACTACAGGTGACTTGTAACGTCCCTAATCACCTGTCATAAAGAAATGGAATAGCTGCTCAACTGTTATAACTTATTTTAGTTGAGTTATGCCGTCATAATGCCGGCTGCTGGAGCCAGCCGCTGTAGAAAAAGGCATGCCACAGAGCATAATTTAAGATGCACTTTAAAAGAAAAACAACAACAAAAAAACAAATGTAGCTTTTTCTTCTTCTGTTGTTTTCTAGATGAACAGTGACCAGCAGAAAAGAGACATTTATGGCAACATTTTTATTTTTTTCCATGCTTTAGGTAATCATAATAACATAATCTCTTGGCATGCTTCTACATATTTTGAGCTACAGTGTTCTTTTAAATACGATGTATTAAACTGATTCGAATATATTTTGCAACAAATATTTAACTGCTTTTTGGTGTGTTCAATTTTGCACTTAAGTTTCTAAGTGTATTCTTCATGTTTACTATCGCTTTCATATGAAGGAGCACCACACCGAGGATTTAAGTGGTTTGTGGGAAACGCTATGGTGTGGTGTGACCATATATTAAAAGGAATAAAGTACCCCCTGCCGTACATTATAAGGATAGTGCAAGTCACCTCGCAATTCTGCAACCTTAGAATGGAACTCTACATTCAGCCTCGTTCCTCTATATGGTAACGGAACTCCTCCGTGACTTGGAATACCATTTCTTATACTGTACGGAAGACAGTATTATACATCATATATATAATAGCCCAAAGATGTTGATATAGCTAAGCATTGAAGCCTGAAGAAGAATGATTTATCGATGCTGGTAAAGGATGGTTATGAACAGATGTACGATCACAAAACTTTTTTCAAGACATACAAAAGGAGAACGTATAAGAGATAAAGAATATTGAACATTACAGTTTTTTTCATCCTACTCTAATGTGCAAAACCAATAGTGTTTCAGTGCAGCAACATAGGACAAAGAGAAGCAGAAAACACTTAGTAAAATGAGTATACCCTTTAAGTAAAGCAAATGGTTAAATGGTATTCAGCATGAGTTCAGGGAACATGTCCTACATGTCAAAACAAATGGGAAGGTAGTCGTGGCGCAACACGACCACGCTCCAGAAGAAATTGTTGAGGTCAGGCCACAGCAGCTCAAGTTTCACCAATCCTAAAAAAACCTAATGCTGATAGTGCCGACCTAAACAACTTCCGCCCTATCTCCAACATCACTACTCTGGCCAAACTCATTGAAAAAAGCATCCAATCTCAACTCTGCGCTCACATTGAGAATTTCCAACTCCTAGACCAACACCAATCTGGCTTTCGGAGTGGACCCAGAACTGAATCGGCTCTCATTCACATTATCAATTATATTTTTTAAATACTCGACCACAATGAATCTTGCCTCCTAATCCTCCTAGACCTTTCATCTGCATTTGACACTGTAAATCACGACAACCTCTTATCTATTTTGGGAGCATAGGATGGGCCTCTGCGGTCTGGTATTGCAATGGTTCTCGTCTTTCCTCCATCACAGATCACAAAGAATAAAGGTGAACCACTCCCTATCCCAGCCCATGCCAGTATCCATGGGGGTTCCACAATGGTCCGCCTTATCCCCCATATTATTCAACTTATTCTTGGAACCACTCAATGAACATTCTCTTCCATATGTACGCAGATGACACGCAACTCTACCTGAAAATCTCCTCCCCGGAAAATCTTATATCACTCAACACTACCCTCATCAATACTCAAAACTGGCTAACCGAGATCCACTTCCTACTCAACACCTTCAAAACCGAATTTCTGCTCATTTCTCCTCCGAATCATACTGCCAAACTAGACCATTGGATGAACCATCTCACTGCCTTCAACTGATTATTGATTCTGCCAAATCTCTCAGAATCACCCTGGATAAACATTTAACCCCTTGTATGCCCATGACGAGCTGGACTCGTCATGGAGCACAGTCGCCCTGTGCCCATGACGAGTCCAGCTCGTCATGAGGCATACCCTGGGGAATCCCTCTGGCACCAGAGGGATTCCCTTTCATGCAAAATAGCCTCGGGAGCTGGGGAAGAGCTTCTCCAGCTCCCGGGGCCCCCCCTCCCTTTCACTGTAATGACGATCGGCGCGCACGTCGCGCCGACGTCATTACAGTAACAGTGAAACTGAAATGAGCCAAGAGGCTCATTTCAGTTTCACTTACTACGTGCTCAGGGGGCTATCTCAGCCCCCTGAGCACGTAGAAAGACGGGAGAGGTATCGTTGGAAAGGGGAGAATCTCCCCTTTCCAATGGTACCCCTACCCAGTGGATCCCTGCTTGGGGATCGCCACAGGAGGGCGATCCCCAAGCAGGGATCCACCCACTAGACACCAGGGAGGGGGGAGCGGCCCCTCGGGCAAGGGCCTTTGCTCCCCCCAAATAATTTTGGCAAAATTTAGTCTTTTTGCCCCCCCTGGGGGGCAGTAGCCCCCAATCTGCCCCCCCGGGGGGCAAAAAGACCACTAGACACCAGGGAATTTGCAAAAAAAATTAAAATAGGGGTGGGGGCTGCCCAAAACGGGCAGGCCCATGCCCCCACCCCACCCCCCAATTATTACAGTCTTTCTGCCCCCCCCGGGGGGCAGATGGGGCATTGGCCCCTAATCTGCCCCTTCTGGGGGGGGGGGGCAGAAAGCCCACTAAACACCAGGGATTTTTTTTAGCGCAATTGTTTTTAGGGTGTGGGCTGCCCGAAACGGGCACGCCAATGCCCCTACCCACCCACCACCATTACAGCCTTTCTGCCCCCCCTGGGGGGCAGATGGGGCATTGGCCCCCACTCTGCCCCCCCGGGGGTCAAAAAGACCACTAGACGCCAGGGAATTTACCAAAAAAATAAAAATAGGGGTGGGGGCTGCCCACAACGGGCAGGCCCATGCCCCCACCCCACCCCCCAATTATTACAGTTTTTCTGCCCCCCGGGGGGCAGATGGGGCATTGGCCCCTAATCTGCCCCTTCGGGGGGGGGCAGAAAGCCCACTAAACACCAGGGATTTTTTTTAGCGCAATTGTTTTTAGGGTGTGGGCTGCCCGAAACGGGCACGCCAATGCCCCCACCCTCCCCCCCACAAAAATTACAGTCTTTCTGCCCCCAGGAGGCAGATGGGAGCTGTAGCCCCCAATCTGGCCCCCCCTGGGGGCGCAGAATGCCCACTAGAAACCATGGATTTTTTTGTTTTATTAGTGTAGGGGTAGGGGCTCCCCAAAATGGGCATGACAATACCCCACCCCACCCCCAGAGAAATTCCAGTCTTTCTGCCCCCCCGGGAGGGCAGATGGTGGCAGTGGCCCCTGATCTGCCCCCTGGGGGGCAGAAAGCCTACTAGGCGCCAGCGAGTACGCAGGCTTTTTTTATGCGTGGGGGCTGCCCAAAATGGTCATACCAATGCCCCCACCCCCACAAAAATAGCCACAGTCTTTCTGCCCCTTTAGGGGCATATCAGGATGAAACCCCCTTCCCCGTTTCCCCCCCAGGGCGGCAGAAAGCCCACTGGGCTGCAAATTTTTTTTAGCAATGTGCATATCTGTGGATTTTGGGCCCTAGCGCAGTTGGCACGTAGGCAAACCTAGCAAACCTGTACATTCTCTAAAACTAGACACCGAGGGGAATCCTGGATGGGGTGACTTCACTAGCTCTCACCAGGTTCTGTTACCCAGAATCCATTGCAAACCTAAAAATGTGTCCAAAATAACAGATTTTCCTCACATTTCTGTGGTGGAAAGTTCTGAAATCTGCGTGGGTCCACAAAATTTCACCCACCCTGCGTTTCCCAAAGGCTTCAGAGAAAAATGGTACCTCACTTGCGTGGGTAGGCCTAGTGCCCGCGTCAGGCAAGGGCCCAAAACCTACTGAGGAGACATCAAAAGTACCTATCACAAAACAACCTGGTTTTGCAAAGGGGGTCCTATGAGTTTTTGTGTCAGCCCGGTGATGCCAAAACTTTCCCACACTAAAATGTGGGAAAAAGGTGATTTTTTAAGCTAAATTTGAGGTTTGCAGGGCATTCTGGGTAAGGAAACGTTGGGGGATCCACGCAAGCCATACCTCCCTGGAATCCCCCGGGTGTCTAGTTTTCAGAAATGTGTAGGTTTCCCTAGCTGGCCGCCGAGCACCGGGCCAAAAACCCAGGTGACCCCCCTTGCAAAACCAGGTTGTTTTGAGGTAGGCAATTTTCATGTCGCCTCAATACGTTTTGGGCCCTTGTCTGTCGCGGGTACTTGGGCCTCCCACACGAGTGAGGCACCGTTTTTATCGGGAGACCCGGGGGAACGCTGGGTGGTAGGAAATTTGTGTCAGCCCGGTGATGCCACAACTTTCCCACACAAAAATGTGTGAAAAAGGTTATTTTTTCAGCTACATTTGAGGTTTGCAGGGCATTCTGGGTAAGGAAACGTTGGGGGATCCACGCAAGCCATACCTCCCTGGAATCCCCCGGGTGTCTAGTTTTCAGAAATGTGTAGGTTTCCCTAGCTGGCCGCCGAGCACCGGGCCAAAAACCCAGGTGACCCCCTTTGCAAAACCAGGTCGTGTTGAGGTAGGCAATTGTCATGTCGCCTCAATACGTTGTGGGCCCTTGCCTGTCGCGGGTACTTGGGCCTCCCACACGAGTGAGGCACCGTTTTTATCGGGAGACCCGGGGGAATGCTGGGTGGTAGGAAATTTGTGTCAGCCCCGTGATGCCACAACTTTCCCACACAAAAATGTGTGAAAAAGGTGATTTGTTAAGCTAAATTTGAGGTTTGCAGGGCATTTTGGGTAAGGAAACGTTGGGGGATCCACGCAAGCCATACCTCCCTGGAATCCCCCGGGTGTCTAGTTTTCAGAAATGTGTGGGTTTGGTAGGTTCCCCTAGGTGGCCGCCGAGCACCGGGCCAAAAACACAGGTGACACCCCTTGCAAAACCAGGTCGTTTTGAGGTAGGCAATTTTCTTGTCGCCTCAATACGTTTTGGGCCCTTGCCTGTCGTGGGTACTTGGTCCTCCCACACGAGTGAGGCACCGTTTTTATCGGGAGACCCGGGGGAACGCTGGGTGGTAGGAAATTTGTGTCAGCCCGGTGATGCCACAACTTTCCCACACAAAAATGTGTGAAAAAGGTGATTTTTTCAGCTGAATTTGAGGTTTGCAGGGCATTCTGGGTAAGGAAACGTTGGGGGATCCACGCAAGCCATACCTCCCTGGAATCCCCCGGGTGTTTAGTTTTCCGAAATGTGTGGTTTTGGTAGGTTTACCTAGGTGCCGGCAGAGCTAGGGTTCAAAAACTACTGCTAGGCACTTTGCCAAAAAAGGTTCATTTTTCACTGCGAAATTGAGGTGTGTCCACAATGCATTTTGCGCCGTTTCCTGTCGCGGGCACTAGGCCGACCCACACAAGTGAGGTACCATTTTTATCGGAAGACTTTGGGGAACACGGGGTGGGTGGAAATTTGTGGATCCACGCAGATTCCGGAACTTTCCACCACAGAAATGTGGGGAAAATGTGTTTTTTTTGGCAATTATTTAGGTTTACAAGGGATTCTGGGTAACAGAACCTGGTGGGAAGCAGTCAAGTCACCCCATCCTGGATTGCCCTGTGTGTCTAGTTTTCAAAAATGTATAGGTTTGCAAGGTCTCCCTAGGTTCCGGCAGAGCTATGGTTCAAAAACTACAGCTAGGCACTTTGCCAAAAAAGGGTCATTTTTCGCTGTGAAATTGAGGTGTATCCACGTTACATCTTGCGCCGTTTCCTGTCGCGGGCACTAGGCCGACCCACACAAGTGAGGTACCATTTTTCTCGGAAGACTTTGGGGAATGCGGGGTGGGTGGAAATTTGTGGATCCACGCAGATTCCAGAACTTTCCACCAGAGAAATTTGGGGAAAATGTGGTTTTTTGGGCAATTGTTTAGGTTTGCAAGGGATTCTGGGTAACAGAACCTGGTGGGGGCAGTCAAGTCACCCCATCCTGGATTCCCCTGGGTGTCTAGTTTTCAAAAATGTATAGGTTTGCTAGGTTTCCCTAGGTGCAGGCAGAGCTATGGTTAAAAAACTACAGGTAGGCACTTTGCCTAAAAAGCGTCATTTTTCGCTACAAAATTGAGGTGTGTCCACGTTACGTTTTGCGCCGTTTCCTGACGCGGGCACTAGGCTGACCCACACAAGTGAAGTACCATTGTTCTCGGAAGACTTTGGGGAACACGGGGTGGGTGGAAATTTGTGGATCCACGCAGATTCCAGAACTTTCCACCAGAGAATTGTGGGGAAAATGCGTTGTTTTGGCAATTTTTTAGGTTTGCAAGGGATTCTGGGTAACAGAACCTGGTGGGAGGCAGTCAAGTCACCCCATCCTGGATTCCCCTGGGTGTCTAGTTTTCAAAAATGTATAGGTTTGCTAGGTTTCGCTAGGTGCCGGCAGAGCTATGGTTCAAAAACTACAGCTAGGCACTTTGCCAAAAAAGGTTCATTTTTCACTGCGAAATTGAGGTGTGTCCTCAATGCGTTTTGCGCCGTTTCCTGTCGCGGGCACTAGGCCGACCCACACAAGTGAGGTACCATTTTTATCGGAAGACTTTGGGGAACACGGGGTGGGTGGAAATTTGTGGATCTACGCAGATTCCAGAACTTTCCACCAGAGAAATGTGGGGAAAATGCGTTTTTTGGCACTTTTTTAGGTTTGCAAGGGATTCTGGGTAAGAGAACCTGGTGGGAGGCAGTCACGTCACCCAATCCTGGATTCCCTGGGTGTCTAGTTTTCAAAAATGTATAGGTTTGCTAGGTTTCGCTAGGTGTCGGCAGAGCTATGGTTCAAAAACTACAGCTAGGCACTTTGCCAAAAAAGGTTCATTTTTCACTGCGAAATTGAGGTGTGTCCACGATGCGTTTTGCACCGTTTCCTGTTACGAGCACTAGGCCGACCCACACAAGTGAGGTACCATTTTTATCGGAAGACTTTGGGGAACACGGGGTGGGTGGAAATTTGTGGATCCACGCAGATTCCAGAACTTTCCAACACAGAAATGTGGGGAAAATGTGTTTTTTGGGGCAATTTTTTAGGTTTGCAAGGGATTCTGGGTAGCAGAACCTGGTGGGAGGCAGTCAAGTCACCCCATCTTGGATTCCCCTGGGTGTCTAGTTTTCAAAAATGTATAGGTTTGCTAGGTTTCCCTAGGGGCTGGCAGAGCTATGGTTAAAAAACTACAGCTAGGCACTTTGCTAAAAAAGGGTAATTTTGCATTGTGAAAATGTGGTGTGTTCATGTTGGGTTTTGAGCCATTTCCTGTCGTGGGCACTATGCCTACCCCTACAAGTGAGGTACCATTTTTATCGGGAGACTTATGGTAATTCAGATTTGTAAAGGAACTGTTATTACCTATTGACTTTCGATGCATTTCTGCCTTCCAAATGAAAGACATTGTGTAAAAAAGAAGTCATTCTAAAAAATGACTGATAATTCTCATGCTAGTATGAGTATTCCCAATTTCGGAAATGTGCAAATATCTACTGTTTCTAAACTCTATATTTTGTTCCCATTTCAGAAATACATAGGTGTCTTTCATACCGATTTTTCCATGTACACATTATTACAGAATATTTACTATATACCCGGTACATAATAAAAAACCATTGCAAGTTGCTGCTCAGTTTTTGGCTCTGGGTTCGTCGGGTTCTTGGTGAACCTACAAGTCCTATATATCCCCACAACCAGAAATGTCCAGCGGATGTAACGGTATGTTGCTTTCAAAGAGCTGTCAAAATTAGAAGAAGTTACAGGTGAAAACGTTGACACAAAAGGCACTTTTTTTCAACAAATTTTCAATTTATCCTATATTTAACTGTTAGTTTCTATAAAGAAACCTTGATGGATCTACACAAATGACCCCTTGCTGAATTCAGAATTTTGTCTACTTCTCCAAAATGTATAGCTTTCCAGGATCCATTATTGCTTTTGTACCCATTTCTACCATTAACTGGAAGGAGGTCGAAAGCAAAAAAAATAGCAAAAATAGGCTATGTCCCAGAAAAATGCCAAAACTGTGTAAACAATGTTGGGTTTCTGACAAAAGTCTGGTATCCCCTAAAAGCTGGGAAAATAGTGATTTCAGCCCCACAAACCCTTTTTTGATAACACTTGCAGGGAAAAACCCAGATGCTTTCATTTGCAGCCCGTTTTTCCCATTTTCCCCCCAAAAAACTAAATTTTGCTGTATTTTGGCTCATTTCTGTGACCCCTCCAGGGGAATCCACAAACCCTGAGTACCCTCAGAATCCCCATGATGTTGGAAGAGAAGGACGCAAATTTGGCGTGGATACCTGATGTGGTCAAAAAGTTACAGGGGCCTCAGCGCGCACTACCCCAAATAGCCAAAAAAGGGCGTGGCACAGGAGGGGGAAAAGGCCTGGCAGCGAAGGGGTTAAATATGAAGAATCATATTAGCAAGGTGTGTAAGGGAGCGAATCACCAGATGAGATTACTCAGGAATCTCAAACCTTTCCTTCCACAAGCTGACTTCAAGCAGGTGGTCCAAGCGCTGGTTTTGCCGAGGCTAGACTATGGCAGTGCTACGCTCTGTGGCCTCCCTAAATATACCTTGGCCCCACATAAGGCTGCATTGAATGCTGCAGCCAGACTGGCCACGGGCGCAAAAAGAAATGCACACATTTCCCCAGTCTTAAAATCTCTAAATTGGCTGTCTTTTGAAGCAAGTATACAGCTAAAGATTGCCTGCCTGTCTCACAAAGCTCTCCATTTCCAAACCCCCAAGTATCTTGTCCAAATGCTAGAATTATCTGGAGGTGGTAGACCCTCAAGAAGTGCTAACTCCTTCCTCCTGAAGCCACAGATATTTCTCAAAAAGAGAATTTGTCAAAGATCTTTCTCCAGCTCTGCCCCGAGGATCTGGAACTCTTACCCCCTCCCCCCCCCGAGAAGTTCGCAGACTCACCTCCTCGGTTGCTTTCTATTTGGAAGTAAAAAGATTACTCATGAGAAAGTTTTTACCTTAATTGGATTTGGATCATCTGCTATAAGTTACGAGACTTACACCTTCATGCCTTGTACTGATTTGCTATATTTCCTTATTTATTCTTTTCTTACTCTCCCAGATGCGCTATTGTTAGCGACAGTGATGCTTTGATGCACCCTTTGCAACTGTTTAGTTGATTTGTATTTGACGCCTGTACATCCGGATCATCTGTAATTGGGCACCCTCAGTAACTGTTTCGTTGATTTGTATTGACGCCTGTACATCCCTGATCATTTTTTATTGTGAAGCGCTCTGATATCCCTTGGGATCTTGACCATGCTATATAAAACTTTATAAATAAAATAAATAAATAAATTATCCGTTATGTATTCTCTATATATACACACATATAAAAATATATAAAGGACAGAACGCAAAACGTAAAATGCTCTTTATTACCAATGTTGAGTGTGGAGAGGGAGCCACAATTCGCAAGTTTGTCTTGATGTCCCTTCTCTCCTTTAACAATGGAAATAAATGGAACAATGCACTCAGTGGATCTGGCTGTATGGTTTGTGTCATGCTGTTTTTTGCATGTGCAAAAATTACAGGCAATGGTGGTTAATCATAGCCAGAACAGAAGGGGTTAAATTTGTACAATGAGACAAAAATCACAATAACTGTGCCTTGCGACTGTGACCCCAGTTGTAGTCTTCTATAAATGATTCTAAAATAAAATCTGTGAGGCATTATTCAGTGTTTTCTCAATGCTACATGAGAACCAGGGGGATAATGCAAGTTATCTCCTTTAACCCATAATTTAGCAGCATTAACAAGCTCATAAAACAACTTCAAAATTGCCAATACACAATATCAATATGCAGTAGTCTTCAAACAGAAAATAAATTACAATTCTTAAGAGTATCAGCTACACACAGTCTTCATCCACTACGAGCTGTCTCCTTCCATACTAACCTCCTCTTCCTCTTCCAGGTCCTCTTTTCTTCCTCCTTCTGGCATCAACTAAGTGCCTCCTGGAACTTGGTGGATCTTTCTCCTTCACGGCACCCTCACCTTTCAGCTTGTTCCGTTAATATTGAGTGCCTTCTTTTGATTGGTAAACAAACTTGTTTCTCCTTTGCAGTTGGATAATCCGAAACTTGAGTGCCACAGGGTCTTCACCTTTGGTGGCCTGGCAGCAGAGCATTGTTACTGTGGACAGGGAGTCCTTGGACCTAGAGAGGTTTCCATAGGTCGGACCGTACACGTGGCCACTTTAAGTACCGCATTGTGTTGAGAAGAAGAGCAACCTACCCAGATGGGCTGCTCTTGTCCCACCAGAGTTTTGTTAACAAGGGTAGTAGGAACGAGGAAGCTCAGTACAGCAGTATTTTGATAGCTCTTTTAGAGGCTATGGTTGTGCCTCCTGAAGGTAAGGCTAAGGAAAAGTGGGGGAGAGATGACCACCAGGACACTTTTAACCATTTGAGAGATGTTTTTCTGAAGAATGCCTGACCCTCGACTTTTTTCACCCTCTGCTGCAGAGGCAATAGGAGAGCCTTCTCGATACTTAGATGAGAATTAGGTAGTGCCATGCGTTCTGATGGGGTTGGTGGTTTCAGAGAAGCCCAGTGCCATGACGCCTGTCCACTCCATGTAAGTGCCCTAGGCTGGTGTGCCAGGTTGAGATGCTCTTGGGGATTTGGATATGTGGGAGCTGGAAGACTTGTAACTACCCAAGTCCTCTGACTGGTCTACCTCAAATAAGTTTGCTCACAGAATCAGAAAACTAATAAGGAGGCCAAGAGCCACCTGCAGGCAGAGGGCCCTTGCCAGTTTCTGGAAGGGAAAGTGGCCTTGATGCCTGAAATTGACACCAAGATGGAGAATTGTCTTTTACAGTTCTTGAAATATCCCAAGAAGGGGATATGCAGGTCATGGAAGGCCTGTCAAGATAAACTGCTCTATATTTTGGACCCTCTTACTAAAATCATTGACATGGCAGAGTAGGCCAAGGTTTCTGGGAGTCTCATTTCCCTGAACATGCTGTCAGGCTGGGCTCAGAAGGTAATTTAATTTTTATTCAATGCCACTATGTGGTGTTCAAGAAATGCTGACGATCCGTTCTGATCAAGATAAAAAACAAGTTATGGGATCTTGCAGACTCCGATGGCAGACGCAGTTGTTGAAGGGTGCTTATTAGGTAGCCGTTTCTGAAAGAATTGAGCAGGTTCGGCATAGCATTTTCTCACCTACATAAGGGTCTACCTTGTATGAAAGAATGTTTCTAGCTCCAAATGTTTACATTAACTAGTAGACGCAGGGGAACCTTGGGCATCAGTTCATTATCTCAAACCTGTCAAAGGCTGCAATCTATTAAAGACTTGCCCAGTTTCAGGATCGAGCAAGTTTAGGCAAGTTCTTCCCCTCTAGAAGGGAGTGAGGCTGAGGTGACTTCAGAAGGGCAGTTAACTTCCCGGGCAGAACTACAAGTAAGAGTTATCATTTTTCCCATCTAGAGGTAGGCAACAGTCTGGGGGAATTTCTTCCAGCCTTGAATAGAGTCACTCAGGGTGCACTGGTAATACAGACTGTGACGGGGTTCCGTGTAGAGTTTTATGGTTCCTCAAGGCAAAAATCCACCCTCAGTAATTGTTTTTCTATAGGAAGCAGAATACAGAGGTGTGTAGATCAGAAGAAGTAAAAAGAGTTTCACCCAATCTCTGAGAGTTCAACAGCTGGTTAGTTTACAGCATTTTCAAAATGAAGAAGATTCACCTGCTAATAGACATCCTTCTAAAAAGCTAATGGACATCCTTCTAAAGACTGATTGTATAATCAAACTTGACTTAAAACATGGTTACCTGACAGTCCCCATGGAGAAGCCTCACAGCCAGTTTCTTCAGTTCTATTGGAGGGAACAGGTCTTTATGTTTGTAGTACTTCGGAGCGGCCTCTCGTTGGCACCTTGGTGCTTCTCCAAGCTTCTGAGGCAGGTTGCAGAGTTCTTTAGCATGAGAGGACTTAGAATGATCATCTGCCTGTATGATCTGCTTCCGGTGGACGAGAAGCAGGAACCCCAGTGGGCTCAACTTGAAGAAACTTTCAATGTGCTACAAAGCTTCTAAGAGGAGGGGGTAGAGCTCTTTCCACAGCACTACATAACCTTCCAGTGCCTAATAATGTGCTTAACAATAGCTGCAGTGAATTCCAGAAGTCTCTTTTTCTAGACAGGCTCTCTCTGAACAAGCTAGCTTGATTGGTGGGATTCCGGTCATTCTCCATTAAAGCGATTTTACAAGAACCTCCTTTATTGGGCAAATGCTGAAGGCCGCCAATCTTCTAAAGGACTTGGGGTACTCTGACTTAATCTTCCTTCTGAAGGATGCCAGATCAGAACTCTAACAGTGGATAGATCACATGAGGCCTGTAATGGGAGATTAATCTTCAGTAATGCTTCAGACCTCATTACAGAGTCAAACATAAGGCATTCCTGTAAGGGCACCCACTGTGGAGAAGTTTCTGCAGGAGAGCAGTTGTCAGTGAATGAACTAAAGTTGCACATCAGCCTCTTCAATCTGCTGGCTCGGTCCTTTGTGGTGAAAGGCCTTACAAAGGACCATGCAACCTATTGTGTTCTGTTGAGAAGGGACAACATCTCTGTGGTCCGTTACATTAGTACTTCATTGGCACCAAGTAAAGAGTGTTAGTAGAAGAGGACAAAGACTTCAGGCATTATTGCCTGATCAACAAGATCTCTGTGGTAGCGCAGTATTTTGCGTGCGTCTCCAATGTGGTGATGGACTGGAGGATCCCAGTGATTGGAAGTTGAATCCCCTCTGTCTTCCAGAAACTGATAACCAGATGGAGTCATTGTGAGTTCGACGTCTTCTGCTCACATCTGAAACACCAGTTGGAAAATGTCTTCAGCTGGAGTCCAGAGGGCCTGGGTGGTCGGGCCCATTTCTCCAGGATTAGGGGAGGAACTGCCAATATACATTTCCCCCATTCGCTATGATCACAAGGGCAATGGCCTACATGAGGCGACACGAAACAGAGGTGATAATGGTCTGTGGACAGCTCAAGTTCAACTTCTAGTTCTACATGAACTTTCTGGGATTAAGGCATATGAGAATGTGACAGTGGCATTTCACCAAGCAAGTTCGGATCTCCATCAGTAAGCCTTTAGGGTCAGTGTCATCGTCGAAAATTGCAAGGTAGGTATGCTGGGTAATGTCATAAGTCGGCACTGACATGTCTAATTTCAGTGTCTATTCATCCAGAGGGGCCACGACATCTAAAGCTTTGGAGTGTGGAGGTAGACTGGAGAACATTATGAATGTTGGTGATTGGTTGGCAGACTGTCCTTTCAAGAAATGTTATTTTAAGCCGGTAGTGGGAGTGGCTTCTCTAGTGGTAAGCTTTGAACCTGCATAATCATAGCATCTTGTCTTGACATAGAATGTAAAACTCACTACCTATCTTGCCAGAAAGTTCCAACTCTATTGAGAATACAGAGTCAGGATTATTCCATTGGGCTTCAGTTCAGCCGTTCACACCCTGACAATCATGTAAATTATATTTTCTTTATTGCTCTCACACGGTCTTTTGGTGGCAGGTATGGATTTCAAGCATAAATTATTCAGAAAAGTGGTCTGAGATCGGTGCTATCACATGAAGAAAAGTGCACCTTTCTGTGTAAGTGAAGCCTAATAAAAAAGAAAATGGCTTATGATCGGTGAAAGGAGACTGTGCGGAGCTCATACTCTGTAGACTTGCAGTTCCTTTCTCTCTGATGATGACTACTTATTGTTAGTGTAAATAAACAATTTTAAATGTGTTTTTAAAGCTTATTGATGCTGCTAGAGCAGGAATTAAGGGGGATAACTGGAATAATATTTACCTCCATGTCCTTAAAGGAACTGAAAATTTCCTCTACGATAGGAAATTGTACATTCAGTCGTGGCCTACTCTGTTAATGCTACCTCTGCACAATAGTAATACATACGTGAATCTGTGTGCACTTGTTCCAAATAACATGGTTTATGGGGCACTATGTTTTTTTTTTTTACACTTTGTACCCTTAGGGATCATGGACTTGCTGGAATGTTTCACACTGAACTCGAGTTATCCTGGATTCACTCACTCACTTCATTGTGTAACTGTTCAGTCAACACCTGGAGCTTCAGCGATACTAATGTCTCCCGCCGCCAGTACTCAATTTTATCTTAGCATTCCAATTAATAAATTTGAAAAATCATTAAAGAAAGGTTTTACAAATTGATAGGATAAAATGCATCCTTTACCTTGAGACCACTGGAATGGGGTACATCACCTAAGTATACCAACAGTGAATATTTAAAATTTGCCTCACCAGAGTTATGGATTTGGCCACTGTACCTCCGTGGATGGATTGTCTGATCAGACTAGACCACATATGTGACCATTCACTAATCTGTGCCTTCTGAAAGAGGCCGCAAGTAATAGACTGTCTTCGGTCTCTTTACTAAAACTGTCCACTGCAGGGTATACTTAGGCGATCTTCCGCACTCCACTGGTCATTCAGCCGTTCCCTTCCATTATCCTCCTGCTCCCTTCCACTACATAGCACCCACACTACATTTGTTTCGTTACAACTTGATCTCTGGTTGTAAACAGCCCTTAAAGATAAGCACCGCTGTGAATAGAAAATAATTATTTGTAGTCGCTAATTCATCAATAGACTCTCACAGAGAATGGTTAAAGTTCTTTAAGGTGGTCCCTTTACTCCACCTATCATTTAAACAACCACTTCTTCTCTAAAATACCATTGTTTGATGGAAAGTATGTCCCACAGGCCCTTCTGCGGATTACTAGCAGCAATTTATAATCGTGTGAGCTGCCTGCTCAGTTTGTTATGAATCAGCACAGCAATATCATGGATTGCAGATGTCCACTCCAGGAGCAAAACTTGTAAAAACATTATTTGAAAATATCAAGGCCATGGAACGGAATTGCAAATAATGTCAAGTTACATATTTTTAAACCACCTAATTGAAGAGCAGGTGCAAGCAGTTTGTAAATGACTTAATAGTGTGATCTTTCCTTGGGTCCCTTTGCCTTACGCTAAGCATGGTCTGGTCAAAGGCGTGTGCAGATGGGCTTGCCTTTGATGCACCACCGGTCCCCCGCAGCGCAGGCTCCAGCATAACAGCCTAAATAGGCTGCCTAGTGCTAGCGAGCATGGCCGGTTCAGAACTTGAGTGCTGAAGAAAGTGTGCTAACTTCTACAAAACATGAGGGAAACTTGAATTACAAACTGGAGTCTGGGAGCTTCTGCTCCGCCTGCTAAGCTTCCTTGGCAGGGGGACATAGACGAAAATAAAAACAGAAATAAGACAATAATGAGAAAGCATAAAGCATTTATTAAGTAAAAGCAGTAGACCAGTACAGCAACAGGGGAGAAATGTACTTACACTTATAGCAGTTCTAATTTGCTTTTGAGATTGTGGGTTATTTATAAACATTAGAAGACCACCATTATATTCGTCCAGCAAATCAATGTCCAAAGGAACCTCTCTACAAAGTTTTTTAAAGAGAATGTTTATTGTTTTCGCTAAGAAACGGAATAAAAGTGAAAACAGTACAGGCAAAATATTGCAGTTAAGCAACAGAGTCCATACCCAAAATAGAAAAGATAAATACCTCCAACAATCTGGTCCAGACTTTTTGCTTGGTAAACATTGTTTTGGTTTTGCTTATAGAAATTATAAATGTTCAAATCTTTGCAACAAAATATTGACATCCTGACTATGCACCTCTCGTATTGTACACGTTTCTTTCTGCCATCATAAACCAATCTCTATCATCTTTCTAGCCTTGTGTATCTAGAGGGTCTCTTGACCTCTTCATCTTCAGGCCGCATCCCTTCTCGTCATCACATCGTAGAAAACATTTTTGTATTTAGAAAGCACTACCTCGCTCTTCAAGCCCAGCAACACTGTATTGGGGGAAGCATTCATACAAGCCATCCACCACCCTAGCTAGATATGGAGTAGCATCCTTCCACAATGTCTAAACCAGGGGATGTTCCAATATGGTATAGTAGAAGGAACCTGTAAGAAATTGGATTAGTAGTTGAGAGTGGTGGAAGCACCACTCAAATAATAAACACAGTCCTTGTCAGGGTGAACTACAAAAAGTCACTTTATTAACCTGTACTGAACCCTCTAGTAGCTTGCCACAAAAGCAGTCAGGCTTAACTTAGAGGCAATGTGTAACATATTTATGAGGCACACAAAGAGTAACAGAGTGAAAACACAAAACAAGAAAACCCAACACCAATTTAAAACAATAAAGAATAGAGTACATGTTAATGAATAAAATGACACCAAACAAATTAAATTCAATTAGTACAACTGTGGTTATTCATTTTTAAAGTTTTTAGTAAAAAAAGTGCCTAAAAGATCAAAGCGCCACCACGGGTATCTGCTTGCATGTGACTTGGTCAAAGTCAAAAGTTAAAGCCAACACGATGGAGCGCAGGTCAGATACAACAGGTGGATTGGGCCCACTCTTAGCTTACCTTCAGACTGAGAAGAAAGTTCAGAAAAAGTTCTTGAGAAGGTAGAGTTTCAGCAGGCCAAGGCAGCAGGCTGTATTCAAGGACATATCATCGATCAATGGGAGTCACTGGACGAGGTCTCGATGAAGCCACTGACAAAGTTGCGAAAACGTTTAGAGTGGTGGAAAATGGATTTCCAGGGCGCGAAGGTTGTCGCTGTTGATGGGTGCTGGTCGTCTTCGAGCCCCGTGAGGATTTCTACCTTCAGACTTTAAAAGATTTCTACCGCTCATATGTATCCTTTGGGATGGGGATGAGGCTGAGGCTGTAGCCGAAGAGGGCTCCAAAAGGCCAGATACCGGTGGCAGGAGGTCTCAAAGAAAAGGATTTACTACTTCGGAGAAGAACTTAGCCGGAGATAACGTGAAATCAGGCCAACCGGCAATGCAGCTTGGGTTGGTCTGCTGTCAGGTAGGTACTGGTCTTCGGTTGGTTTTCCAGGCAGCTTTTCTTGAAAAACTCTCGAAGTCCCAGCTTTTAGGATTAGGCATGAGCAGTACCCCCAAACCCACTTGCAACGGTCCAGGACATGGGGGCACACCTTGGGGGGGGTTTAGCGCTCATTCCAGCAGGGACGAGCATCAGGATTCAAGGCATCTAGAGGTGATTGTGTTCCTGTAGCTCTCACAGGAGGCCAACCAGCTAGCCATTGGAGTCACTCTGCTGGTCCTGGGATCAAGGAGCAGGTCCAGTATTCCTTCCTTAGGCAGCAGGGCAGTCCTTTCAGCCCCAGGTCTGCAGACCAGTCCTTCTTCTGAGTCTTCCACAGGTCCAAAAGTGATCTGAGGGATTCTGGGCGTCCAATGCTTACATCTGGTGCCAGCCTTTGTGTGTGTGGGAAGCCCTGTCCTACCCGCATGTCTGGTCCTGGAAAGTTCTTCCCTTCCCATGCCAAGGCTCCAAACAGTCTGGGGTGCCTTGTATCAGGTTCCTGTGCTAGAGGCAAAGTCATTTGATGTGTAAGTGAAGCCAGATATAGCTCCAATCCCAGCCATCCTGGCCCATCCTGCCCACCCCAGACCCCTTTGTTTCACTGGCTGGGAGGAATACACAAACTCCAACAGCAGACATTCACAGTCATGTAGTACAGGATACTGATATTAATGGTGGTCCCACTTACTAAAAGGGGCTTTTTCAGAATTGTGACTTAAAACCCGTCTTTACCATTCAAAATGATGATTTTAAATTACAATTCATTTGATTTTAAACAGCATATCTCTATCTGCTCTCAATCTAAAGTTAGCACTTATTTCGAGGGTCAGCTATTCCTTTCACCCTTTCGAAACAAGAGGGTCTTTCTATTCCCCGAGAGCTGACTGCATGAAGCCTAGGAACATCTGAAGAGCATGTCCATAAACCAGCCTGACCATACATTCTCGTTGGCTCATAGTATCCCTATCTATTCATTCAGATGACTCTAGCTCTATTGCAAATGTCCAGTTATTTACCATTATTAATTGGGAGGTGCAGAAATAGTTCCTAATGTCTGGTAGAGCAATCCACCTTTCATATACCCTCCTGCATAAAGTTGCCAACAATATTCCGGTGCCATTCATGGAAGTGTGTACACTGCCTTATCCACCTGCACAAAAAAAGTCTCTGTAATCAAGACTGTCATAATCTGCAGGACATTCGTACAGTTTGAGCAGGGAAGTCAAATTAAAAATTACTGCTCTACCAATTAGGAACAGTAGTAGCTTCTGCCAATGGGCTGTATCTAGTGTCAAGTGGCTAACCCTACAAACGAGACGCACTGTGACACAAGCCCTCATCACCAGCCGACTGGACTACGGCAATGCCCTCTACGTAGGAATCGCCGCATACCTTCTACAGAGACTTGAGACCATACAGAGCTCTGCAGCCAGACAGATCCTTGGCCTTCCCCGACAAACCCACATCACACCCCACCTCAGGAAACTCCAATGGCTTCCCATACAGAAGAGATGCCAATTCAAGCTCCTGGGGACCCAGGCACACAAGGCTCTACACAACCAAGGACCCGCCTACATTAACCACCGCCTGAACTTCCACCAACCATCGAGAAGACTACACTCCGCATCCCTTTCACTTGCCCATGCTCCCCGCATCTACCGAAGTAGAAGTGGAGGATGCTCCTTCTCCCACCTCGCAGTAAAGATCTGAAACAGCCTCCCCACGCACCTCTGGACCATCGCCTCTCTTCCGGAATTCCATATGACCCCTCAAGACCTGGCTGTTTGAATAAGTCTCCGGGACAGGCGCCCAGATACCCTATCGGGTGACTAGCCGCGCTTTAAAAATCCTAATTGATTGATAGTTTCATATTTGTCAATATAGTTTTCAGGTTCTTTCTCATAAAAAATTCTCTATTCCAGGTAACATAGATGCCCAGTTACTTGAAGCCATGGCTGGCTACTTGTAGCCGACAGCATAGTGCCACCGATGGTTCCCAGTCCATCAACGGAATTATTACAGATTTACACCAATAATCAGTCAGCTCTAGAAATGACATTAAGTTACAAATGACTACACTGAACCTCGTTCCAAAACAGACATTATTATACGAAAGCCTGATTTATATTAATTTAACCCACTTAACAATGGGTTTTCACAAACCAAATTAAATGAGCATGCCAGTTTAATTTTAGTATAAAATAAAGAAAGGCAAAGAGTGATTAACATGTATAGCCTTTCAGTTCTCACTATTAACACATTTTTTCATTAATATGTAGTAAAACAGACAGTAACAAGTAAAATGGCTACTGAACACATTCATTTAGTACCTGTAACATATCTAAACCCAATAAGAAGCTGTTTATAAAATGTTCATTTGAGGACAGCAGATTCTATTCCCGTGACCGCCCCATAAAATTAATAAAAAGAATAGTGCCATGGACATCTAGATGCTGGTAGCCATTGATATTTCAAGCATTTAACAGGTTTATGAGTTGGAAAACTCACATGAGAGGTTTTAACGGTCTACTACCCTTCATGATTGCAAAGACCATGCAGGCTCTTAAGAAATTGATTGCTTTTTAGTTGAACAATTAAGCAATGAGACATACAAGCCTGATCAGAAAAATGTAACTGTGGAAATGGCTCTGACAATGCAGAAACCAACAGAGGGATGGCAGAAAGATTTACAAGGCAACAGAGATCCAGATTCTACAGCAGGGTTTTGTGGCATTTCTAATGGCAACAAACTCAGCATTTTTGTTCTAATCCCACCACTCGGCCAAATGGAAAAGCTTTACCTCCCTTGGCCCTTGTAAAACATTTCACATTTTACATTTCCCATAGCCAGCCTCTTATTTTAGACTTTCCAAAAGTTAGGACAAAGCAGTGAGCGCAAGAGTGCTGCAAAATGGGAAAAAAGATTGTGCTGCTAATTCCACACATTCCAAAAGCTCAGGACAAAAAATAGCGCTGCCAACAAAGTTCATAATGGATTCGAAACATATATTTATGATGCGAAATCACAACATTGGGTCTTTGATAAATCAGACTGGGAAACAGAAAGCTACCACTAATTGTATCCCGGCAGTATGTTCACATTATACTGTTATGTATCATATCTGCACTGATTACCAGGGCTTACTGTTTAAAGAAGCCCGCCGCAGGTCAGCAGACAAGACTAACACAAAGAGAAATCTTTAACACATGACAATCTGAAAGAAGAAATGGAATACTGGTGCAGCTGAAAACCACACTGTTCTGAGTTGTCCCTCCTTGGTTGATTATGGCAGTCTAAGCGCGGAGGTACCCTGATGGGGTGATTCGGGCGCTTTATACATAAATAAATAAAATAAATATGTTTAGGGTTGTTTTACCCATGGTTCGGTTTCGTACTGTGGGCGGAATAGGAAATTGCAAATTCCAGGTTATTCCTAACAAAAGAGGATGTGGTGAGAGGACCTGAACTTATTTAAAGGGGTGGCTGGGAAAGGCAGTTAAGATAAACAAATACAACTTTTAATGTCAATAGTGTAATTATACTGGTAAAAAGGAAATATGCACTGCATAAGTCTACCATAACATGTAAGGGCCCAAAACTCAATTGGCTCACTTTTGAGAGACACAGCTACTCATTTTATTTCATGCCTGAATACAACACATCTTTTGTGCTGCAGGTCAACGAAGCGAGATATAGTTCATTCTTTTGACATCCATAACCAATCCACAGTTAATTTTGAAGTTCAAATTGTCTCTGTTACTACTCCCAAACTCTAAAGCAGGACTGGGGGAAGGTACTCTATGCACAGGGCTAATAAAATACTCATAATATTTCCTGTTATTAGGAGGCAATTTTATAAGCCACCAAGAGGGTTGTCAACCTTTGAACTCCAGCATAAATGGTTGGAAAACAAATATTTTTCCCACTTTTACTGTTTGATGGAAAATTAACTATTGGGAAGTACCCTCTAGCTCCACCTAAGACTTGAAGCTGAACAAGCTTTGGTAGTGACGCATTCGGCACAATGAAAATTCTCATCTTTAAAGAATAGAAAAAAAGGTTCCCCTGAAGAGTTACCTGCCTTTGTTTTTCTTCGACAAAGGAACCCCAGCTCAACACTTTAACAGTATAACATTGCAACGATGGGTACTCAATAGAACTGCTGCAAAAGGCATGGTTTCGTTTTTGCAGCTGCTGAGAGGTCCTTCACACTTGCAGGTCCTCCATCCAAATATTTGATGTGGTGGGACTTTCAAGAGACTTAAGAAATATGTTCCTCTAACAAGTGGTTCAGCTTAAAAGGACCGATGAAAGTCAGTCATGCATTTCCAAGTTACAATTAAGGCTGCCTGTTTTCCGTTTTTACTGATTTTTACAGATAAATACAGACAGAAAACCATTTATTTTCTTGTCTGTATTTATTTTTAAATGTGGATAAAAACGGAAATTGGGTGCTTTTTGAGTGATTTTAAATACACTTTGCCATGACTGCCAGACCAATAACTGTGTTGAATGATAGGTAAGGGGGTTAAAAAAGAAAGGAATTTTAGTAAGAGTTTTAAACAGCAGCAGATATGCACAAGGCTGGTACCTAAATGTGCATATTTTCATGTAAGTGTATTGATTTATCTTCTGCGGGTGTTCATATCACTGAAACCTGGCAGGCAATCAAGAATGACTGCATATTTATTGGTTAAATAAATGTGGAAAAATACCATCCACTTTTTTTTCTTCACAAAACCCATAATAAATATGGAAAAATACAGATAAAGTTGACAAAAAATACATATGGATAAATACAGATGGACAAGTAAAAAAAAAAAATACCATAAAACCGGGAGCCCTAGTTATAATGTATAACTTGTTTGGGCAATATAGGTCTATACCCAAATCATGTCCCTGAGCAAATGGCTAAAAGCACACAAGCTCTAGAAGAGACAATAACGAAGGTTACTGGCAGGTCAAATATTCAATAACACTTTAGGTACCGCTGAAAGAGGCTTGTCTTCCAAGGCACTTAGTTCATCCCTGAAGCTTGCACTACTTGCACACCCATCCCTTACCTCACTACCTCCTCCTCTCCCTGCCCATACTGGCACTTGCTTTTCTGTCAAGCCTGTGCCATCTCTGTGCTACCTCACCAATATATATTTCTCCTCATGCAACTCTTGATCCTCTGCCAATTCACTGGAACTCCTACAATCACCGGCCTCACTTAGTTATCTGGCTTCTACACCCCAGTAAAGGGCCTCTCTTCCCATTCCTAGAAGCTGTGATTGGATGCTAAAAGTTGTTTGAGGACCGCAGCCCTACACACTTCAGCTACAGACCTTCACAGAGGTTCCAGAAAAAAGGTAAAGGAACGGGGGCAAATCATAGAGGAAAAACATATTTTTCTGTTGTAGATGTACTATCATGATTTGTGAGTTGCAGACGCTTAGTAAAATACCATTACCTAGCTGATACCAGTTCAATACCTGCAGTCAAGGGGAGCACACTAAACATCATACTTGGCTGGGAAGATCCCAAGTTTCCATCTGAGGAGCTAGTGTTATTGGGATTAGACACAAGACTTCAGGGACAGTTCTCTAGACAACCTTTAGAAACTGGGCCCTCATTCTACAAACCTCAAGTCAAGTTATGCACTGACAAACATGGAAACATGGGCAACTAAACTGACACTATTCAGATATTCTATATGTCTTTTCATAAGTTGCGACAATGGCCCTAAAACCCTGTGAAATATGAACATTAGGGAGATGCTCTTGTTTTGCACCAACCCTGAAAATAAGTGCTTCACATAATCATGCCTGGGCATTCTAAGAAAATGTAACAATTGGTATGCCAGAGGAAAGAGGTTCTCTGTTGAAGAAAAGGTCTAACCACAAAATGGCCTTTTCACCCAAGGAATTTCAGAACGTAAAGAGATGCTACAATGGCCCCACTACCCATGACATAAAGCACTGCTGTCATTACTACTACGTTAGATGGACAAAAGAAAAATATATTGCTAATTCAGACTGACAAATTATAGAAGTAGCCAAGTAGGAAAGCATTATCACAAACAACAAATTAAATCACAGTAAATACTACCATGATTTTATGGCTGCGTTAAATTCTTCCAGGTATAACATTTTGTAAAATTAATAAATAATCTGCTATCAAAACGGTATCAATGGTGTTACTCGGACAATTGTGCGAAAAATACTCAAAAAGGAGAAGGTAGATTTCACTAATTTCATTAACGTACTTTAGAAATTTCTCCAACTGCACAAAAGTGGAAAACCTTTAAAAAAGTGAGTACCCTTCATTGTGTAAAAGAACTCTCCCACAAATTATTTGTCATAGTGATGGTCTAGGTGACAGTCCCAGGATTTGAAAAGGGTAGAGTTTATTACTGCATTTGAACAGTAACGCCGTAAAATACAAAAAAAATAGCACAAATGTTAACTTTCCGTGACAGTAGAAAAAAAACAGGAAGGCTGTCAATGGGTAATTACATGTTAACTAGTTTTGGCGCCCTCCATCCCGTCTGTGCTGACTCCTCCAGAGAGAGTAAAAGCCTTGGGGTACCATGTTTTTTTTACATGACAGTCACAAATGTGTAAAAACGCTTTGGCGAATATACATACATCTGCTGCATAAAAAGATCCGACGCTTGGCTCACAGAGTGTTTCCTCTCAGGCGCGTGATAAAACATGTCAGAATATTACTCATGCTTTTACATCACAACAAAGTTTTCAATTATTATAACTATGACACGATATAAATCTAGCCTCCACCTAATTTCTTCTCTAGCTCAATAACACACCTGGAAAACAAACTTAACTCCGACGAAAACAAGGCTCCCGGAAACGGTCGTGGACTGTTAAATGACGCAGCATCTTTTCTGCTACTAAAGGCCGATCAATATTCAAAGGATAAGAGCAGAAATTGATTAGTGTCCGAGGCATCTCTGTATATTCATGACAATAATCGGCAAGAGGCAAAGGGAGATACTTGAAAATATATTCTAATTATCGTCATCCCATTTCCCTATAAACAAATGCAGCATTTCTCACGTCCTGTGGTCCACTACCAGGCGACTTATTAATATTTACTATCTCTGCCTACTTGGAAAGACAACGGTAAGCATATATTTCCATATCAATAAGATGTGTCTTCACCTTCAGAGCGATAACAAGACTGTGTGGCAGAGACCATAGCAACTGCAGAAAAGGCGGGGGGGGGTTCGAGTTTCAGCAATTTAATTTGTATCTTTTCGGGGAAGCATTCCCGCTCCTTGCAAATACTGTGTTAGAATTCTTTTTTCTGTTGTAGATGTACTAGGGTAAGCTAGATACAAACTAAAAGAAAACCTGTGCTCATCCTCTGGCAGCTTGGCACAGAGCAGTCAGACTTATCTAAAGAGGCAATGTGTAAAATAGTTTTGCAACACACACACAGTAACACAAAGAAAACACCACAAAAATACTCCACACCGGCTTAGAAATATAGACAATAATTTTATGAGTAATTCAAGACCAACACAACAACAATCCAATAAGAAGAACTGGAGTTATGAATTTTTAAATATTACATCAAAATATAGCCCTTAGAGCCATAAAGTGCCAACTGAGGACATGTGGTTGCACTAGACTGGGATAAATCCAAAGTTCAGGCCGACAACAATGGAGGGCAGGCCGGCTACAGGACACACGCAGGTCTTGCTGAAATAGTACCTTGGATGGAGGAAATGTCGACGTCAACAGCCTGATGCAAAGAGCAGAGGAAATGATGTGTGCCTATCGATTCCGTGGATGCAGGCGATACATCGGTTCTGATCCACACCAGTCAATGAAGCCTCGTCGGGAAAGCACGCAGTCAGTTGAAGCGATACTGTCGGGAAGCAGCTGCATCGGTGTCGCAGGGCGATGTGTTGGTTCTGATCGGTGCAAAGTAGTCGATACGTGGATTCCTCAGAGTCAGCACAGAAACAAGCACTTACATTGGCCCAGGACTGGATTGGCACCACTTGGCAAGGCAGTTCTCCTAGATGGAAGAGCCCAGGTGCTGTTGCAGGGTCGGTGGAAGTCTCTGATGGCCCTGAGACTTCAAAACAGGGGCAAGCTAACAAGCCATTGGAGTCATTCTGGGTTCAAGTGAGATGGTCCAGTCCTTTTCCTCAGCAGGGCAGAGGGTAGCAGGCAGCTGGCAACAGGCAGCACATCAGAGCAGAAAAGCAGTTTTTCCAGAGCAACAGTCCAGCAGAATGGCAGTCCTTGTACCAGCACAGCAGCCCTTCATAGGTCCAGTAGTGTACTGCTTTGGTAGGGTCAGTGACTCAGTACTTATACAGAGTTCTGTCTTTGATGTGGGGGTGACTTCAAAGAAGGGTAGTTGAAATGCACACAGGTTCTTTCTTCCCAGATCTGACTCCAGACTATCAGAAGGGGGTAATCAGCCCTTTGTGTAGGAAACAGGACTCTGTCTATTTGGGTGTGTCAGCTCCCTTCTCCCTTCCTGCTCAGAAAGAGCCATCAGAATGCAGATGAGTATGCAGACACACATAACCTTCCTGTGTTTGCGGCTATCTAGAGGGAATGCGCAAAGCATAGCTGTCACCCACCCCAGACATGTATTGACTGCAGGCACACAGAGGTGTAAGAGCAGATAAATGTCCACTTTCTAAAAGTGGCATTTAGAAACTAGTAATGTTTAAATCCAACTTTACCAGTAAAGAGGATTTATCAATACCATTCCAAAGATATAAAACATGCTGCTGCTACTCTTTTCTAATCGGGAATTACAGCGTAAATGTGCATTAAGGAATTCCCAATGTTAACCTATGAGAGGAGTAGGCCTCACAGTAGTGAAAAACTAGTTTAGGTGTTTGTCACTACCAGGACATGAAAAATGTATTATAAGTACATGGCCTAACTTTTACTTACACAGCACCCGGTCCTATGGGCTACCTACGGCCTACTTTAGGGGTGATTTATGTGTAATAAAAGGGCAGTTAAAGGCTTGGCAAGTGGTTTTGAACGCCAAGTCGAAGTGGCATTAAATTTCCCAACAGGCCCTGCAATGGCAGGCCTGAGACAGGTTTGAATGGCTACTTGTGTGAATGGCACCATCAGTGCTGCAGGCCCACTAGGAGCAAATAGGTTACAGGCCCTGGGTATATGGCATACCACTTTACAAGGGATGTAAAAGTAAACTAACTATGTCAATTGTGTATACACCAATGTTACCGTTGTTCAGGGAAGAAGCAAATGCACTTTAGCACTGGTCAGCAGTTGTAAAGTGCTCAGAGTCCTAAGGGCAAAAAAAGAATCAGCAAAAATAGAAGGTAAGCAGGCAGAATGTTTGGTAGAAGACCACCCTATGGGTGACAGGTCTAACACAAGTCCCCACCCCTGCTGAATTTGGGGAGATCTACCCAACTTCTAGGGAGTTCTCATCACTAAGGCGGAAAAACCTGGGTAGAGCATTGGTGTGGTCTACCCCTGGTCTGTGTTCCACCCTGAAATTCATACCCTGTAGGGAATGGACCACCTCAACAGTTTAGGATCCTCACCCCTCATTTGCATGAGCCACCCGAGGGGCTTGTGGTCAGTATGAATCAGGAAGTGAGTACCAAACAAGTATGGTCTCAACAATCAGTGCCCAGAGCACAGAAAAGGGGTCTCTTTCTCTAGCACTCACCTTTGTTCCTTGGGAAGAAACCCCCTTGAGATGAAGGCTAGGGGTTGGTCTAGGGCCTCTTCATTTAGTTGCGAAGGTACGGCCCCTATGCCATGTTCTGAGGCACCAGTCTGACCGATAAAGTCCTGGGAGAAGTCAGGGGCCTTGAGCACAGGGGCTGTTCACATGGCCAGCTTAAGGGAGTCAAATGCTTTTTGGCATGCCTCTGTCTAAATCTCATTTCAGGGCTGCTTTTTAGAAGTCAGCTCGGTGAATAGGGCAACAATGGTGCCATAATCCCTTGAAAAACCTTCTGTAGTACCCAGTGAAGCCCAAGAATACTCTGACCTCAGTCTGGGCTCCCAGGCCTTTATAGTCTCTATTTTGGCCTGAAAGGGCTGCACCCTACCCCTGCCCACAAGGTGTCCCAAGTACACCACAGACCCCTGCTCTATCTGGCACTTACTGGCCTTGCCTGTTGCCGCCTGAAGCACTTTCTGGAGGTGAAAAAAGGTGGTCTTTCCAGCTGCTGCTGCACACAGCTATACCATCCAGATAGGCAGCTGAGAAGGCCTTCATACCAACGAGGACCTGGCCCACCAACCTTTGGAAGGTAGTAGGGGCATTTTCGAGTCCAAAGAGCATCACACTAAAGTGGTCATGGCCCTCAGGCGGGGGGGAGAAGGCTGACCTCTCCTTGGTCCCTTCTGCTAGGGTGATCGGCCAATACCCTGAAGTAAGGTCAAAGGTACTTAAATACTGGTCAATCAGCTCATCAGCCAAGGGGAAGGGATGAGCATCTGTCTTAGCGACTGAGTTTAGCCCTTTATAATCCACACAGAACCCGAGTTCAGGTGGTGCCCAGTTAGGCAGCTTTTGGAACCAGAACCACAGGACTAGAGCAGGGGCAACTGGAGAGTTCTATCACCCCAATTCCAGCATTCCAGAGACTTCACTCTTAATGCTTGAGGGCCAGGTGAGCCTTATCAGACAACCTGTTAGACCTATACTTGACAAGGAGGCTGTCTCCTGTGTCCACATCATGGGTACACAGGTGGGTAGTGCCAGGATGAGGAAATACAGAAAGGAGTACTGCCCCAACACTTAGTGACAGTCCCTATTCGGTTCAGGAGTCAGACTGGGGAACAGGGTTACTCCATCCACAGATCCATCTTTCTCTTGGAGTCTAAGAGCCCAATGAGAGGTTCACTCTCCACCTCCTCTTCTCCATCTGTCACCAACAGCATGGTGAGCTCAGACCTCTCAAAGTGGGGTTTGAGGCTATTGATATGGATCACAGTGTGGGGTTGCCTGGGGTTCTTGAGGTCCACCAGGTAGGTGGCCTCGCCCTTCCTCTCAATCACCTCATAGGGCCCAGTCCAACAGTCCTGGAGGGCCCTGGGCTCCACCACCCACACTCACTGCCCAGGATCAATTCCACAGTGGTAGAATGTTGGTCATACCACTGGTTCATGACATCTTGACTGGCTTCCAAGTTGTCAGAAGCTTGCTTCCACAACTTAGCCATTTGGCAACTGAAGACCAACATGCAGCTCATTACATCCTGGGGAATCTTCCTGGGAGCTTGCTTCCACTAAACTCAGAGGTCCTTTGACAAGGTGCCTATAAAGAAGCTCAAAGGGGCTGAGGCCCACTGCCTTCTGTGGTACCTCCCTGTAGGTAAACAACAGGCATGGCAAGAGGATGTCCCACTTATTACTTAACGCCTCAGGTAGACCTCTAATCATGCCCTCCAGGCACTTGTTGACTCGCTCAATAAGCCTATTTGTTTGTGAATGATATGGAGTGGAGAACATGTAGGCTACCCCACACTCCTTCCACACTGACTGCATATAAGCAGACAAGAAGTTGGTGCGCTTGTCAGACACCACTTCCTTGGGGAAACCCACTCGATCAATCAATCAATCAATCACAGCATTTGTATAGCGCGCTACTCACCCGGAAGGGTCTCAAGGCGCTTGGGGGAAGGGGTCCGCTACTGCTCGAACAGCCAGGTCTTGAGTTGTCTCCTGAAGGCGAGGTGGTCCTGGGTCAGCCGGAGGTGGATGGGGAGGGAGTTCCATGTCTTGGCCGCCAGGTAGGAGAAGGATCTGCCTCCGGCGGTGGCTCTTCGGATGCGTGGTACGGTTGCGAGGGCGAGGCTGGTAGACCGTAGCTGGCGGGTGGGTGTGTAGAAGGTCAGGCGGTCGTTAAGGTACTTGGGGCCCAGGTCGTGGAGAGACTTGTGTGCGTGGGTGAGGAGCCTGAACGTGATTCTCTTGTCAACGGGGAGCCAGTGCAGGTCCCTCAGGTGGCCGGAGATGTGGCTGCGTCAGGGGATGTCCAGAATGAGTCGGGCGGAGGCGTTCTGGATGCGTTGGAGTCTTTTCTGTAGCTTGGTGGTGGTTCCGGCGTAGAGGGTGTTTCCGTAGTCCAGTCGGCTGGTGACGAGGGCCTGGGTGACCGTCTTCCTGGTTTCGGTCGGGATCCATCGGAAGATCTTGCGAAGCATGCGAAGGGTGTGAAAGCATGATGAGGAAACGGTGTTGGCTTGTCTGGTCATTGAGAGGGAGGAGTCCAGGATGAAGCCCAGGTTGCGTGCGTGGTCTGTTGGCTTGGGGGCGGTGCCCAGGGCTGGCGGCCACCAGGAGTCGTTCCAGGCGGAGGGTGATGGTCCCAGGATGAGGACTTCCGTCTTGTCTGAGTTCAGTTTCAGGCGACTGTTCTTCATCCACTCGGCGACGTCTTTCATCCCTTCGTGTAGGCTAGTTCTGGCGGTGTCGGGGTCTCTGGTGAGGGAGAGGATCAGCTGGGTGTCGTCGGCGTAGGAGATGATGTTGAGGTTGTGTTGGCTAGAGGTCTCATGTAGATGTTGAAGAGGGTGGGGCTGAGTGATGAACCTTGCGGGACTCCACAGATGACTTCGGTGGCCTCGGATCGAAACGGGGGGAGGCGGACTCTCTGTGTTCTTCCGGCGAGGAATGAGATGATCCACTTCAGTGCCTTCTCTTGGATGCCGGTGTTGTCGAGGCGTTGGACTAGGGTGCGGTGGCAGACAGTGTCGAATGCTGCGGAGAGGTCCAGGAGGAGGAGTGCCGCTGTTTCCCCGTTGTCGAGCAGGGCTCGGATGTCGTCGGTGGCTGCGATGAGGGCGGTCTCGGTGCTGTGGTTGGCTTTGAAGCCGGACTGCGAGGGGTCGAGGGATTCGTTCGTCTCGAGGAAGGCGGCAAGCTGTTTGTTGACGATCTTCTCGATGACTTTGGCGGGAAAAGGGAGGAGCGAGATGGGTTGGAAGTTTTTGAGGTCGGTGGGGTCCGCTGTTGGTTTCTTCAGTAGGGCGCTGAGCTCGGCATGCTTCCAGCTCTCCGGGAAGGTGGCGGTGTAGAAGGAGGTGTTGATGATGTCCCGGAGTTGGGGTGCGATGGTGGAGTCGGCCTTGTTAAAGACGTGGTTGGGGCAGGGGTCGGTAGGAGAGCTGGAGTGGATGGTGTTCATCGTGTGGGCTGTGTTTTCGGTGGTCACTGTGGTCCAGGTGCGGAGGGTGGCGGTGGGGTTCGTTGGTTCGGTGGTTGGGTGCGTGGATGGTGCGCCGAAACTGTTGTGGATGTCTGCAATCTTGTGGTGGAAGAACGAGGTGAGGGAGTCGCAGAGATCTTGGGAAGGGGTGATGTCGTTGTTGCCGGTGCTGGGGTTGGAGAACTCCTTGACGATGCTGAATAGTTCCTTGCTGTCGTGGGCGTTGTTGTCCAGTCGCTCCTTCAGTGATTTCTTCTTGGTGGTGCGGATGAGCTGGTGGTGCTTGTGGGTGGCGTGTTTGAGGGCGGTCATGTTGTCAGTGGTCCGGTCGAGGAGCCAGGCTTTCTCGAGGGTGCGGCAGGTCTTCTTGGAGTCCTTGAGTTCGTCAGTGAACCAGGGGGCTTTCTTGCTTCTGGGTCTGCTGGGAGGGTTCTTCAATGGTGCGAGGTCGTCGGCGCAGGCGGTCAGCCACTGCGTGAAGTTGCGGGCTGCTTCGTTGACGTCTGATGTGCTGGCGGGTGGGTTCTGTCTGAGGGAGGTGGTGAGCTGGTTGGCGGTGATCTTGCTCCAGCTTCTGTGAGGAACCTGTTGCGGGTGGTGGTGGGTTGTGGTCTTTCTGAATCTGAAGTGGACGCAGCTGTGGTCGGTCCAGTGGAGTTCGGTGGAGTGGCTGAAGCTGATGTGCTTGCTGGATGAGAAGACGGGATCAAGCGTGTGGCCGGCGTAGTGGGTGGGGGTGTTGACCAGTTGCTTGAGGCCGAGGTTGGCGAGGTTGTCCAGCAGGGTGGCGGTGTTGCGGTCCTTGTTGTTCTCCAGGTGGAAGTTGAGGTCCCCTAGGAGGATGTAGTCGGCGGAGGGGAGGGCGTGTGGGCTGATGAAGTCCGTGATGTCTTCGCTGAATTGCGTGCGTGGTCCCGGGGGTCGGTAGATGAGGGTGCCTCTGAGGGTCGTCTTTGGGTCGGTGTGAATCTGGAAGTGGAGGTGTTCGGCGGTGGCGAGGGTGTCGTCGGCGTCGGTCGTGATGCGGATGGTGTTCTTGTGGACGATGGCGATGCCTCCTCCGGTCTGGTTGATGCGGTCCCTCCTGATGATCTTGTATCCATCCGGGATGGCGATGGCGATGTCGGGGGCTGAGGAGGCGTTCATCCATGTTTCAGTGAGGAAGGCGATGTCTGGTGATGTTGTGTCGAGGAGGTTCCAGAGTTCTACGGCGTGTCTGTGGACGGAGCGGGTGTTGAGCAGGATGCTCTTGAGGTCGCTGCCGGAGTTTGGCTTGGCGGTTGTGGTGCAGGTTCGGAGGCAGGAGAACTTGCAGGTTGCGCAGGTGAAGGGTCCGTGAGTGCGTCTTGGGGCGGCACGGCAGCAGGTGAGGTTTCGGCCGGCATTGAGTGCGTTGAGGGCCGCAGCGTCGTAGGTCTGTCGGGAAGTCTTGCATCGCTGAGGGCCAGGGGTCCTGGCACTGGGCGCGGTCCAGGCGCGGACGGGCGCAGACGGGCTTACCTTTGGCGCGCCTTTGGCGCACAATCGGAGCGCCCACTGCGCGTGACCGCTGCGCGTACGCGCGGTCGCCATTTATGGCGAAGTGGGAGGGAGGAGCAGCTGGGAGCGGGGAGGGCACAGAACAAAAAGGGGGCGTGGCCGCTTGGACGGCGGCAGGGAGCGGGGCGGGCACAGGGGGACAGAGACAACAACAATGAGCCTTCACAACAGCGTGCAGGGGACGTGACGATATACAGAAATGAAATAACAGTTACAAAACGAAATAAAGGTTAATTCAGTTATAAGCAAAGCACACGCGCGCAAAATGCGGCGGAAGGGCAGGGAACAGAGAGGCAGTCACAGCGAGGCTGCGGGCAGCAGCGAGGCAAGGGGCACACACACAGCTGGTGGCCGTGCGGCGCGGGGGTGTCCTGAGAACAGGTCACCTCGGGTAAAAATCACCATCAAGGCCTTTGCCGCTGCAGTTGAGATCCTCGGAGGCATTGCCTGCGGGTACTTCGTGGCATGATCCTCCAGAACCAGAACAAACCTGTTGCCTGAAGCAGTCTGGGATCCATAACCCCATCAATGTTGATGCCCACCAGCTCAAAGGGTGTGCCAACAACAGGCAAGGGATTAAGGGGGGCTTTAAGCCTCTGCCCTTTCTTACCATTGGCCTGCCAGGTTACACACATCTAACAGAATGCATCTGAGGAAGTCTGGATCCTAGGCCAATAAAAGTAGCGGACAAGCTTTGCAAAAGTCTTTTCTTGGCCCAGGTGTGGGCCAGCTCCAGTAAGAAGGCCCTGTAGCATTGGGGGACCACCAGGGCCCTTGTTGTCCTATGCATAGAAGCCTTAGGCTTACTGTAAAGGAGGTTGTCCTCCCAGTAAATGTGATGACTCCCAGAGACATTACCTGATGCTTGGGCTAAGGCCTATTGCCTCAGTCCCACAAAGGCTAGACACTCCCTCTGTGCCCTACAGCACTCCTACATAGTGGGTCCTCCTTCCACATCCCTTCCAGCAGGCTAAGGCAGGTCAATGCCCTCCTCTGTGGGCTGCGGGGCAGCCACTGCAGGTGCCTCATCCACCTCACTGGGTACATATTCAGGGGCTGTTTCGCACGCCCTATGCCTTTTCCCTTCTTATCAGCTGGCTAGGCTCCAGCCCTTTCTGAGTCCCATCCTGGGCAGCTATGGACCTAGTGGCTGCACAGATCCAATCAGGTAACCACAAAATCTCCACATGAGCCTTTAGCTCCACTTCCTTCCAGGAAGTGTGCTCAAGGTCATTACCAACCGAACAGTCTTGGCAGGGCTCACAGCAACCTTCTGAAGACCTGAACCCTCCCCCCCCCGCCCCCCCGTCCCCCCTTCCCCCAACTCACATAGAACAAGGGCCAGTGACCTTCTCTGTTGTCAGCCACCACAGGTTGGTGGACTGCATTGGGGATCACCTGCTCCAGGGGCACAAGCTGACTCCTTACCATAATCCTGCTGGCACCTGTATCCCTCAGAGCCTCAAAGCCATGCTCATTGATGGTGACTCACTGCTTATATTAAGTATTATTAGAGGGCACATGAATCTTAGGAGCCATCTCACTGTCTCCCAGGGACACTAGGGTAACCACACTAAACACAACCATCCCCCAATAACTGCGGCAAACTCCTCCTCCAGCACTACACCAGCCACCTCTGGAATCGCTTCTCCAGTTGGAGGCGGTGCTTTTTTGGGCACTAGGGTGTTGTGTCCATACTCAAAACACTCATAGCACTTGGTGGGCTTGGGTGTCTGACTCTTGAAAGGGTAGTTTTTCTTCTGGTGGCCAGAGTGGGAATGAGAACCAGATCATTTTCCCTGTGTGTTATGTTGGAGGATTAGAGAACTCTGTCTTTTTCTCTCCCCCCTCCTTCTTCTGCTGGGAACCCTGACCACGCTTTTCGGAGTACCCCCCCCCCCGATGCCCCCGATATCTTCTTGGACACTCTGGTGCTGACCCAGATGTCTGCCTCCTCAGCAAGCTTCCTGGTGTTAGTAAGCTTGTTATCAACCAGGTGTTGGAGTAGCTCTGGAAAACAAGTATCAAGCATGTGCTCCTTTAAAAATAAGTAGGCACCCCTGAATAATCAGCAACCTTTCTGCACCTCACCCAGTCCTTCAGTGTCTTACTAGCATGATCCATGAAATCCACCCATGTCTGTGAGAAGAGTTTGTGGCTGGCCCTGAGCCATTGCCTATACTTTTCAGGGGTCAACCCAAGCTTGCTGACTAAGATGGCCTTCATATCAGTGTGGCATGTCTGGTCCTCTACCTCCAGGACAAGGAGTGTGTCCCTTCCCATTGTGGGCATATACCTCCATAAACTACCACCCCAGAACTTCCCTGGGGCCTTGTGCACTCTCTGAGCAACTTCATAGGCTGCACACCACTTATCAATGTCATACCAAATGCACCAAATATTTGGGTATTCTTGCTCTGGACTCACCAGTGAACTGCCACCATTGTTGTTGCTGGACCCCGCTTGAAGGGTTCTTATGTCCAGCTCTCTGAGACTCCGCTCATGGGACATCTTCATCTCCTCCATGACCAGTCTCCTCTACTCTAGAGTTTGCTCCTTCTCCAATCTGGCAAGGGGCTGCTCCTTTTCCACCAAAGCAAAGGGGCTGCTCCAGTTTGGCAAGTTCCAATTTTATTTTTCTTTCCTCCTCCTGTCTGCCAGTTCCGCTGGGGACAGGTTCTTGGAGAATACACTGCTCCCTGCTCTGGGGATCACCACCAGTTCTAGCAAGTTGTTGGCCCCCTCCACAGGTCACCTTAGACTCCAAAATCAGCCTCCTCCTATGGAATTCCCTGTTCCTGGAAATCAGTCCCTATATTCTGGGCCTCTGTCCAGGCTCTCAGAGCTTTCTGCACCTCTACCTTTTGGGTGAAGCCTCTAATGGACACATGAAATTCTTTACAAAAATCCTGTAGCCGGGCCACACTTAAGGATTCTAACTTGGACAGCAAAAAATCAATAACTCCAGATGCAGATGCAGGTGTGGCTTCTCCAGAGAGAGACATGGTTTAGCAAAAATAAATTACAAAGGCAAATCAGGGAAAATTGAAAAGGCTCAAATTGGTCTTAGTTTAGAGTTGTAGTGAACAATAAATTACTATGTGGTGTTGCATAATCAAAAGTATTATCCTCACCTCTGATCACCAATGTTAGAAATGGGGTTTCTGGTTAGCGGCGGTATGCACCATGATCAAGCAGAGACCACCACTCTAGTCAGGGTACGTTAGATACACACTATAAGATAACCTGAGTTCACCCTCTCATAGTTTGGCAAAGAAGCCTTCAGGCTTATCAAAAGAGGCAATATGTAAAGTATGTGTGCAACACACACATAGTAACACAATCAAACCACCACAAAAAAACTCCAAACAGTGTTAGAAAAATAAACAATCATTTTATGAGTAATTTAAGGCCAAAACAACAAAAACCGAATAAGTAGAACTGAAGCTACACATTTCTGAAGATTAAATCAAAATATAGGGCTTAGAGTCAGAAAGCACAAACCGGGAACATTTAGGCGCACTAGACCGGGGTGAATCCAAAGTTCAGGACGACCGCAATGGAGAGCAGACTGGCTACAGGACTCGTGCAGGTCCCGCTGAAAAAGTACCCTGGATAGAGGAAGCCCCAACGCTGAGGATCCGATGCGAGGAGCAGAGGAGGCGATGCGTCGTCATCGATCCCATGGATGCAGGCAATATGTCGGTTCCGATCCAAGCAGTCAGTGAAGCCTTATCGACGAACTCCTTCGCGATGCAGGCGATGTGTTGTTTGCGAGCCGCACAGTGTGTAATCGGAGAGCTGGACAGTCTGTTGAAGACATGTTGTCGGGCAGCAGCTGCATCGGCGTCGAAGGGTGTTGAATCGGTTCTAATAGGAGCAAAGTCGTTGATGCATGGCACTTCCATTGGCCCAGGACTGGATTGGCACCAATTGGCAAGGCAGGACTCCCAGATGGCAGAGTCCAGGTGCTGTTGCAGGGTTGGAGGAAGACTTTGATGGCCCTGAGACTACAGAACAGGGAGTAAGCCAGCAAGCCTGTGGAGGCACTCTGGGTTCAAAAGAGATGGGTTCAGTACTCTTCCTCAGCAGGGCAGAGGGCAGCAAGCAACTCGCAACAGGCAGCAAATCAGAGCAGAAAACCAGTTCTTCCAGAGCAGTAGTTCGGCATAGTGGCAGTTCTTGCAGCAGAACAGCAGTCCTTCTTCCTGGCACAGTACTTCACAGGTCCAGTAGTGTACCTCTTTGGTAGGGTCAGAGACCTAGTACTCATACCCAGTTGTGTCTTTGAAGTAGGGGTGACTTCAAAGAAGGGTCTTTGAAGTGCACACAGGTTCTTTCTTTCTTACTAGCCCTGGCTTCAGACTATCAGTAGGGGGTAATAGGCCCTTTGTGTGGAAAACAGGACACTGCCTATTCAGGTGTGTCAGCTCCCTTCTCCCTTCCTGCACTAACTAGAGGTAATGCACAGAGTTTAGCAGTCACCCACCCTACATGTGTATTGGAGATAGACTGCAGGCACACAGAGCAGTAAGAGCAGATAAATGTCCACTTTCTAAAAGTGTCATTTCTAAAAAAGTAATGTTAAATCCAACTTTACCAGTAAAGAGGATGTATGAATACCATTCCAAAGATATAAAACATGATGCAACAATTCGTTTCTAATCAGGAATTACAGCTTAAAAGCATATTAAGGAATTCTCAATGTTAACCTATGAGAGTTGTAGACCTCACAGTAGTGAAAAATTTATTTAGGTGTTTGTCACTACCAGGACATACAACCTCACCAGTACATGTCCAACCTTTTATTTACATAGCAACCTGCGCTATGGGCTGCCTAGGGCCTACCTTGGGGTCACTATTGTGTAATAAAAGGGTAGTTTAAGGCTTGGCAAGTAGTTTTAAATGCCAGATCGAAGTGGCAGTAAACTGCCCACACAGTCCCTGCAATGGCATGTATGAGAAATGTTTGAAAGGCTACTTGTGTAGGTGGCATAATCAGTGCTGCATGCTCACAAGTAGCATTTATGTTACAGCGCTGGGCATATGGCATACCACTTTACAAGGGACTTACAAGTAAACTAAATATGTCAATTGTGTATACACCAATATTACCATGTTTAGAGAGAACTGGTCAGCAGTGGTAAAGTTCTCAGAGTACTAAGGCCAACATAAATAATTAGCAAAAAGAGGAGTTACGCAGGCAAAACGTTTGGAAGGATGACAAGTCTAACGCGTGTCCCCCCATCTGAATGTGAGGAGATCTACTCAACCTCTAGGACTTCTCCTCACTAAGGAAGAAAAAACCTGGATAGACTATCAGCATTGGTGTGGTCTACCCTAGTCTGTATTCCAACGTGGAGTTCATATCCTGTAGGGAAACAGACCACCTCAACAGCTTTGGATTCACACCCCTCATTTGCATGAGCATTCTGACAGGCCAGTGGTCAGTCTGAATCAGGAATTGAGTCTCAAACAGGTATGGTCCAAACTTCATCAGTGCCCAGACCACGGCCAAAGCTTCTCTTTCTATAGTACTCCACCTTTGTTCCCTGTGTAGTAACCTCCTGGTGATAAAGGTTACAGGTTTAGTCTAGGCCCTCTTCAATTTGTTGTGAAAGTACTTCCCGGATGCCATGTTCTGAGGCAACCATCTGAACGATAAACTCCTGGGAGAAACTCAGGGGTCCCGAAGACAAGGGCAGTGTGCATGGCCTGTTTAGGGGAGTCAAATATTTTTTGGCATGCCTCTGTCCAAATTACATTTCTGGACTTCTTCTTAGAAGTCAACTCTGTCAAGGAGGCAACAATGGTGCCATATCCCTTGACAAACCTTCTGTAGTACCCAGTGAGGCCCAATAAGTCTTTGACCTCGGTCTGGGTTTTGGGGGGTTCCCAGGCCATTATAGTCTCTATCTTGGCCTTGAGGGGCTGCACCTTACCCCTGCTCACCAGGAGTTCCAAGTACAGCACGGACACCTGCCCTATCTGGCACTTACAGGTCTGGTCAGCAATGGTAAAGTGCTTAGAGTGCTAAGTTCTACCAAAGAATGAGCAAACAGAGGAGGTAAGCACGCAAAATGTTTGGGGGAAGATCACCCTATGAATTACAGATCTAACAGACTGTATTAACACCACGAGTGGAGGCATATCCACCCCTTGGTACAAAACATAATTCCCTCTCAGTTTGCAAATATGATAATTATTTCTAGCAATCAAAGATGGAAAGCAAAAACAGGGAAACTTAAAGAAAGCTTGGTGAGTTTTACAAAATGTTTTTGCCGGAGTCACTGATCATTGTCAGGATTCTCACAATTGCACTTCTAGGACATGCCCTAGCATGGCGATACTCAAATTATGGCCCGAAGGCCACATGTGATGCCTCCTGACCTTTACATGTGGCCCCTTGGTTAACAGCAGCCCTGGGCTGCTGTTCACTCGACTCACACTAACATTAAAATTATGTTAAATAAATGGTTACTGGTTAACTGAAGTTAAAGAAAGGAAATAACTGGGGTGTCCTGCACCGCTTAACTTTAAAAAGACCTTAATTTTTAGACATAAGACATCTTGCAAAAAACGTGTAAAAATATAGTAAGTCACTTCATAATGTAAAAAGTGTATTTTATTAACATGCAAAAATGTTTCACCGTAGTACAGCAGATCATATCAGTGCACTGAGAAGTATTTTTTAAAAGTGAGAGTTTTCAAACATGATTTTAGAAACAGTCATGCATTCACGCACCCTGACAACAACTCTATTAGTGAACTGAGAGGAAACTCAGTTGTTATGTGCAACCTTTGGGTAAGCTAGGTTGCTATTATATATGGGCCACATTGCAGTGTATTAAATCAAACACAGAACAAGGTTTTGTACAGCGCACATCCAGAAGTCATGTATTTCATGGTCCTGTGGTATGTTATAATGAAGAAAATGGAGGGAGAGTAAAATAAAACAATTGCCTAGGATCACATAATTTGGTCAAGTGGGAAAGCTGGATTGATCCCAGGTTTCCTGGTTTCACATTGTGCAATCCAGATGAACATGTTTCTCTTCACCTACTCCTACATTATACACCCCTCCCGACAGCCACACACTGCTGGCATCAATGGAGCGCTCAGTCCCACCGCACACCAAACATTTTGGACCTTGGGATAATGTTTGTGAGTACCCATGATCTAACATGTGCAAAGTCAAAATATCAAGTCTTCATGGCAAATTTGGGAAAGAGTTGAAAAAGTTGCTAAACCAATCGAGAGTGTCGAAATTCTGAATGAAGCATGTGATTGGGGTACGGAATTTAAATAGCAAACTTTCGTCACAGTTTACGAAAGGCGCCCTGAGATGTCTGGTAGGTTTTCTTGACCTGGCAGTAAAAGACATAGGGCCATATGTAGGTAAATTATTTTTACCGATTCATAAATACCGAATTTTACCGAATCGGTATTTAAGAATCGGTAAGTTATATGTAGGTCAACATTCGGTAAACTTTACCGAATCGGTAAAATTCGGTAAACATGAATCGGAATTTACCGAATCGGTAAATACCGAAGCGGTATTTTCCGATTCGGTAAATACCGAAGCGGTATTTTCCGAATCGGTAAATACCGAATCGGTAAATACCGAATCGGCAGTTCAACAACACATGACTTCAAGCAGCCAATCCTGTGCAACCTCAACCCCACCCAACCAGGGAGTGGCCACACCCAGGCAGGTGCACACAATTAGCAGACTCTGGAGAGGCTGGGAGTGCTGAGGAGAGGAAGAGAGCAACTGCCAGATTCAGACCTGGAGACTGCAAGAATGGCCAGCCAGGACACAGAGAGGGAAGGAGGGGAGAGGAAGCGAAAGCTCAAATTCAGCCCAAAGGAGCTGCAAGTTCTGGTGGAGGAGGTCGTCAAGCAGCACCAGAAACTATTTGGGAAACTGTCACAGCAAGTGCCTGAGTCAGAAAAAAGAAAGATCTGGCTTGGAATCCAGGCACAGGTGAATGCCATAGGAGTGACCCCCCGGGACATCGATGTCCTGAAGAAGCGGTGGTATGACATCCGCATTATCACCAAGAGGAAGGTGGCAGATTTAAAAAAAGAGGCCAGCCAGACAGGAGGTGGACGCAACAGAGCACCAGCCCTGACAGAACTGGAGGAGCTAGTGGAGACAACGATCGAGCCAGAAAGCATCGTGGGGATTGGGGACGCTGACAGCTCCGCCAGAGGCACCTCCAAACAAGGTAAGACGCTTGCACAGCAATGTGCCCCCCCCTACCCCTATCCCAACTCCCAAAATGTGCCATGAGAATCCAACTCCAGTACAGGTATTAGTGCATGCCGGCAATGCATCATGGGAGATGTAGTCCCTGAAAGGCCAAACATGATACGAGGACATTGAGATACTGTCTAGAAATTGTATTGTCATGTCAGCAAGACCAAGCTTCAGGTACACTTAGCTGCTGTTGCTTTTCTGTCCACAGGCACTACTGCGCACAGAACTGGCCATGAGAAGGGAGAGAGAGCACACCACACACCCAGCACAGAGAAGGCCACCACCAGTTCCGGCCAGGGAACGGCACCACAGGCACTTACACCACCCCAGCCAGCATCGCCGCTCCAGCCAGCATCCCCAGTGCTGCAGGTTTCACCACCATCTTCACCACCTGCACAGCACAGGTTGAGTAGGCGTCCTGCAGCTAGGTTGGATGTGACCGACTCATCATCCGATGAGTCGAGGGGCCCGGAAACGTCCACTGTACCCCAGGATGTAACCCATGCCAGTGTGCCATCCGAGTCTGAGGGAGAACACACTGTTGGCAGACGGCGCCGCAGGGCTCGGCCGCAGAGTCCACCTCCCCTTGGGCAGGGCCATGGAGTGTTCTCAGGTCTTGAGGGCACCATGGTGAAAATACAACGCGTACAGGCAAGGGCAATGGTGTCCGTACAGCGACAGATGCGTGGCCTACACAACACCTTTGGAAACATTGAAAAGGGCATCACCACCATGGCAGGGGGCATTGCGGATATGGCAGCGGGCATGCGGGACATGTCCCAATCCATCATGGAGCTGTGCTCAAAGTTCGATGAGGACAGGGCCACACGGCGCAGGGGACAGCAGAGGAAGGATCAGACCTCGAGGGCAGTGAACCGGCTGGCGACTGCCACATCGCTGATCTGCAGGCGCTCTGTTGCGATGCAGGAGGGCCTTGCACAGTGCAGCACAGATGTGTCCAGGGGGATGGTTAGGGTCACAAGTGCACTGGAAGTGCTGCTCACCAGCCAGTCTGCAGCAGCTGGCGCTTTGGATGCTGGCGACACAGAAGACACGACCAGCAGGAGCAGCATAACCCCCCCCCCCGTCCCAGACACTCGTCGGAGCAACAGGCGTCAACGTGGTGCCACTGGTACCCCAGCCAGTGAGGACGCCCCCTCAATTCCATCCCGCACTGCTGCGCGTGGGCGCAAACATTAATGCCCCATGCGAAACTATGACACATTTGGGTGAAGTAACCCTTAACTCACAAAATTTAATTTTTCATTGTTGTTGCAATACAGTTTCCTTTGTGTTGTGGCGTAGTGCTGCCTGATTAAACTACGTCATGGCATCCAACTACAGGCTGTGTCCCCTTACTCATTCAGAAATAGTTGGATGTGATCTCTGCCCGTCTCACTCTTCCATCTGTTGCTGCTTGTACTCCTGCTGCGTTGGCCTCTGCATGCGCAGTCTCATCATCATTGTCCTCAATATATGTCATTTCGACCTCTGTGCCTCTCTTTGTGGCAAGGTTGTGCAGCATTGCACAAGTGGCAATAATCTTGCAGCAGAGGATGGGTGTGTACTGGCGTGCACCTCCACTCTTATGGAGGCAACGAAACCTGCTCTTCAGTAGTCCAAACGTGCGCTCCACCACATTGCGAGTAGATTTGTGTGCCACATTATATCGTCTCTCACTCTGGGTTGATGGGTGTAGGTAGGGAGTGAGGATGAATGACCGCACGGCATATGCACTGTCCCCTAGGTGAGTAAAAGGGAGTCATCAGTCACATGCCTCAATACACTATGATTTGCACTGAGTACTATGTAGCGTCACTGTTACTTACCTAGCAGGTATCCTTCTCCGAATTCTCCCGCAAGCAGTCGTGTGTAGATCCCACTGTTCTGGAAGATGTAGGAGTCATGGGTGCTCCCAGGGAATTTGGCAACGATATCAGTGATGATGTTCCCTGCATCGCAGATTACTTGCACATTGATGGAGTGGGTGGACTTTCTGTTTCTGTAGATGTGCTCAGTGGCAGCTGGTGGGCAGATTGGGATGTGTGTGCCATCTATACAGCCAATGACATGGGGGAACTGTGCCATATGATAAAAGTCAGTTTTAGTTTTCTGCAGTTCAGCCTGTGTGTTTGGAAAGCTGATGTAGTGGTGCATTCTCTGCATCATGGCATCCAGGAACTTCCTGAAGAAACGGGACATGCAACTCTGGGAAACACCGCCCACCGCAGCTATCACCCCCTGGTAACTGCCAGATGCAAGTAGGTGTAGGCTGCAGAGCACCTGCACATGTGGTGGTATGGCATGGGCCCTTCTTGTTGGCTGGTCCAGGAGTGGGTGCAGGTCCCTTATCAGGTCCAAGATGGTTTGGGGGTGTAGCCTGTACCTTTCATGTATCTCTGCGTCAGTCAGTTGGAAGAGTGTGATGCGCTGTCTGTAGATGCGTTCCTCCCGTCTCCATATCCTCAGTCCTGCAGCCTGTAGACGTAGCCGCCTTGCAATGACATACAGAGCAGCCATGTTGTCCATGCTGTTGCATTTTGGGATTGCTTAAATGCACTGTTGAAAATTACCACCTGCTTTCTATCAGTGTTAATTACCGACTCTTATTTACCGATTTTTAAGGATTTCTTAATTACCGAATTTACATACATATCATTTTTCCGTATTACCACTTCATATTTACCACTTCATATTTACCGATTCGGAAAATGTGTATTCGGTAAATTTGAAGCGGTATTTTTGAAGTCGGTAAATTTGAATCGGTATTTACCGATTCATATTTACCGAATATGTGTTTTTGGTCTCCTACATCTCAACTATCTAAATACCGGTCGGTAACGTGTGTTTTACCGAATTTCGGCCGTTACCGACCGGTATTTGGCTACCTACATATGGCCCATAATCACAGCAAATAGTCAATGTAGTTTTATGAAATGTTTCCAATATAATAAGGTTTGGCATCTTTTCGAGTCAGGTTTAATGTTTTCTATAAGACATTTTGTTTAATACATTAATAGTTACCTCATCTGTTCTGTAATAGTTTGATATACTCAATAAGAAGCAGTTGAGGTAAAAGAACATAAACTGGAACTTTGGCAGTGGCTCACTTAATTGTAGGTTCTCTGTAGTCAGGGCTACTATGTTTAATATAGTTTTTCATGAGTTGGTAATGAGGTAGGAATCTTTCGCCTCCTATCACAATGTAAACATCTGGAGGTAGTTTATTAATATATTGTTTATTTTGTGTTGTTTTTTTTTTACAAAAAATACATACTTGCTTGAACAATGCAATAAATAAAATAACAGTCTATGATAGTCAGAAAGGGAATTAGTAAAAGGGGAGAAACTTGCGATGAGAGAGAATGTGTGTGAGAGCGAGAGAGAGAGGGGTAAAGCTATTTGACTGATTTGGGGAGGAAGTTATTGCACAGAGCAGCAGGGATTCACTTAACTGTGCAGCCATATGCTTGCAGTAAAAATGTTAAAGTTAAAAAAAAAAAAATTATCACTTAGGTTATCAATAGAACACTGTGAGTGCTTCTTACCACACATGTGAATTTAGAAACGGTATAGAACCACTTTCAAGTTTTAATGTATGTCACAGGAAAATATGATTTTTAACAGTGCAAGGAACATCTTCTACTGGCTTTGAATTACTGTAGCATGAAAACATAGCTCAATCACACACACAGATAAAAAAAAAGAAAAAAGGTATGAAGAATGAAAAGAAAAAAAACATTGTCAAGTAAAGTACTAGCCCACCATCAGCCCAAGCAAAGAAGGGCACACACAGTTGTGCACAAGTGATCAAAAAGACCGTCAATTACAGTCTATAACAAGAGAGCCAATGGCTGTAGTGGTGCCAGTATGGAACAGTCTTGGCGAATGTGCTGCTTTCTATTCAGGTTGTCAAGTTTATTATTATAAATATCTTAGTACATTTACAAATCCAGTCACGCTGTCGTTAATGAAAGATCTATACAGGCATTCATCAAATGCATGCCTCCGTCCACATTTAATAAGCAGCTTCAAAAGTTAAAGAGACTACACATATTTTTAATAAAAGTCCACAAATAATGTTCAAGATGAATAGCCTGAACACTTTTTTCATATCACGTAGGGTACTGTTCATGCCTTTGTGCTATCACAGAAAATCTAATTAACTGGCAATGCCATGGTTTTCGGCTAAATATACTAAGTCAATAAGGATATAATATAGTAAAGACCTGTCAATGCTGTAAAATGTGCTCTCGCTGTGGAATACAGCTTATAGAATCAATACACAGAAAGATGGGCAATATGTCAGAATCTTCACCGCGGTTTATTTTGTCATTCGCGTGTTGATCATTCTACAATATATCATTTAATTGTTCTGTCACTCATATCTAATTGAGTACTGCCTTTTCACCTGCACATAGCTATATCATTGGTACATTAGGGTTAAATGTCCACACAGGAGAGAGAGGCACACTCTTAACTTTAGAGCGGTACCGGTGCCATAGCTTACTGCCAGTGAGATGCATTGTTACAAGTCACTGACCTCCCACGCCTCTGCGGTGGCAGGGGTGTGGCAAGTACTGGCACTCCATTGCACTGGCAGCACAGAAAGTCCCTACAATGAATGTTATCCTTGTGGCTCTTTTGTACCCTTAGTCATGGCCAAGGTGAGGTTCGCCATCTATGCTCATAGCCTGTCCTGTCTTATGGTCTTCAAAACATAGTCATCCTGCCCATGCACTCACTCATCTTTTCATGCACTCACTCATCTTTTCATGCACTTAATCATCAATCTATCCACCAGTGCACTTATCCATCCAGGCATTCATGCACACACCCATACACAAAACAACATGCACATACTTGACAATTATTGAAGACGTCGCTTCAGTTACAACTATTGACTAGGTGAATGAGTGTAAAGTGTTGCAGCAGGCTTTTTTATATAAATAGTAAAGTAATTTGAATTTTCAAGCTTTAAACTCTGTGTTAACAATAACAGATGAGCAACAAAGGTTTGCCCCAAAAAAGAACACTATCCCATTGCCCACTACTCGACCCTTTAGGTCTAGTTAGGAACAGCTAGAACACCATTAGTTGTAGCGGTTTGCCAGAGCTCCTATCATCAAAAAACAGATCATTAAAAAGCAGATTAGAGCGAGACACTGCCTCTATACTGACCCCTAAGTTAAGCTTATTTATTTATTCGTGGTTCTACATAGTGCATGATCACTAAGAGGCATACATGCCCTCTACAAAGAAACAAAAAATCAACAATCATCTTGCAAATAAACTTAACATTAACTATTGTGGGAAAGACTGGAGGGAAGGTGAGAAATAGGATGTAAGAATGGGACGGGAGCAACAATGGGGGAGGCAGGGAAAGACAGAGAATGGGAGCAAGGAGAAGATATGAGAGGGGCGTTCGAGGGAGAATAATATGAAAGGTGGGTGACAAGGAGATGTGGAAGAGTTGTTAGAGGCCAGTGGGAAGAGAACGAGCATAGGGTGCAAGAAAGTAAATATAGGAACAAACAACGTGAGAAACATAATTATGGAGTCAGCATAGCGTGTGTAAGAGAGGAGGAAGTCAAGTGAGGAGGGGGACCTGAAGAATGTGTGGAAAAACAGTAGGGAAGGCCAGTAAGGCTAGGAGGACTGGGGAAGGAAAGGGGGGCCAGAAGGAAGGAGTAAAAGAAGGGAGGAGTAAACAAGGGAGCCACAATAGTGTGTGAGAAAGTAAATATAAGAGCAACCAAAGGTGAGAGAGGTAAAAATGGAGCCAGCGTAGAGTGTAGAAGAGAAGAGGAAAGCGGGTGAGGAAGGCAGCCAGAGGAGGGTGGTGAGAAAAGAGTAAGAAAGGGCTTTAAGACATGGAAGAGCGAAGGGAAGAGCAGGAGGAGATCTAGGGTGAGGAACAGGGGTGAACAGGGACCGGATGAGTAGGAGGTGAAGCCCATACAAATATTTTACTTCAGAGAGTGGGACAGATGTAGTCTAAAACGATGAGTCTACAGAAGATGGTGGAATGATTGCATGGTAGGTTAGGTCCCAATTTCCACCAAAGGTGAGTTTCATAAGAGAAAGTCAGCTCCAGAGAAAGATGAAGGGCATGAGAAGTTTTGAAGGAAGGGATTTTCAGAAGAAAGTTGTTTATGCTCCTGAGATTTCTCGAACCACTGGAGACCTTGAGTAATTTTGCCATGTAAGGTGAGGATCCTTAGTGAAATGCTAATAAGCTAAACATCCCAGTTTACATTTGATTCTGGCCTCGATGGGGGAGTCAGTGAAGATTTATTAGTATAGCAGTGATTTGGTTACATTTCTTAGATGAAGCTATGATTCGAGCTGTTACATGCAGGACAGATTGGAGTGATATGACGGTAGATTGGGAGGCCCATGCCACAACTGCGTTGTTGAAGTTTATACAACAGAGAATTAATGCAGATTTCAGGAGATTTGGTGGTAAAAAGTCTTTAATTAAATTAGAATCACGAACTGAAAGTTTGATACTTTAGCAATTTGGTTGGCATGTGAGATCATAGATAGAGCAGCATAATTCCAAGCCAAGAGACAGATGAAGAATGTTAAGGAGAGAATGCATCCACTTAGGATGTTTGAGAAGGTCAGACTTTTAGTTTTTTTTTTGTGCAGGTAAGAAAAGGATACATTGCGTCTTTTTAAAGGTGGGGGTGAGGAAATTCTCTTTCAGGTTGTTCTTAGAATACGTTTTTGTGAAAGTGTTGATGTTTTCAAGTGAATGAGTGTGTTGCCTGCATACTGGTGGATGAAGGGCATGAGAAGTTTTGAAGGAAGGGATTTTCAGAAGAAAGTTGTTTATGCTCCTGAGATTTCTCGAACCACTGGAGACCTTGAGTAATTTTGCCATGTAAGGTGAGGATCCTTAGTGAAATGCTGATAAGCTAAACATCCCAGTTTACATTTGATTCTGGCCTCGATGGGGGAGTCAGTGAAGATTTATTGGTATAGCAGTGATTTGGTTACATTTCTTAGATGAAGCTATGATTCGAGCTGTTACATGCAGGACAGATTGGAGTGATATGACGGTAGATTGGGAGGCCCATGCCACAACTGCGTTGTTGAAGTTTAGACAACAGAGAATTAATGCAGATTTCAGGAGATTTGGTGGTAAAAGAGTCTTTAATTAAATTAGAATCACGAACTGAAAGTTTGATACTTTAGCAATTTGGTTGACATGTGAGATCATAGATAGAGCAGCATAATTCCAAGCCAAGAGACAGATGAAGAATGTTAAGGAGAGAATGCATCCACTTAGGATGTTTGAGAAGGTCAGACTTGTAGTTTTTTTTTTGTGCAGGTAAGAAAAGGATACATTGCGTCTTTTTAAAGGTGGGGGTGAGGAAATTCTCTTTCAGGTTGTTCTTAGAATACGTTTTTGTGAAAGTGTTGATGTTTTCAAGTGAATGAGTGTGTTGCCTGCATACTGGTGGATGGAGACCCCCACAATGGATACCCTTGGGGATGGATACCCTTGCCGATGATAGTGCGCTTTACAAATACACATAACATAACAAATCCTATGCAATTGTCTAAGAGAAATTCAACATACAAGTTAAAGATTGTTGGTGCTAGAATGGAGCCTTGGGGAATACCCACAAAATGATTAAAGTAGGTTCAGAGACAAATCTCCGATTTAAACAATTTGAGGATGAGAGGTGAGTCACACTGAAGTGCACTGCAGAGGAGCAAGGAGATGGCGAAGGACCAAGCTTGACTGGGGAGAAGCCAAATCCACCACTTACTAGAAGATGGAGTCAAATACTGACACAAAGGGGCAAGGTCTGGAGGGGTTCCAAGCAGAAAGGGTGATGGTTTTGAGGATTACTAGGCTTGTAGAAGCTTGTTCTACATTCACAGGACCACTGGGTACCCTTGAACCTACAGGACCACCAGATCGCATTCAGGCATGCAAGAGAGCTGGTGATTATCTCTCTAAGACTGGGCAGGCAGTCCCGAACCTGGGATCCATAATCAGATCCGCCAAAGAATCTCTGGATAGAGCTGCAGTTAGCCGGTAAGGCTGTGCAGTCAGTGCACAACCATCTCTGCTGTCTGTAGTTTCAACCCTTTACCTCACTGTGCATGTCAGCCTCTGTTGTCTGTATTCCCAAGCCTTTGGCCACCCATGTGTACTGGCTCTGCTGCTTATAATCTTAACTACTTACCTCCTATGCACAATCTACTTTTTTGAGTTTTATCCCCAATCACTTACCTTCCAAGACTCGCATGTCTCTGCTGTAAATACTCATATGTTCGTAACACACAAGGCACACTTGGCTCTGTTGAACGTAGTGCTAATATCTTACCTTCTTAGTCACACCCTGACAATATTATTAAGATCTTTACACAAATGCCAAACGGTCTGTCTTAAATATTCTAGCAAATATGAATACAGATATGCAATAGTGGTGTTTGTGCTAGCACATCAGACCTATTGACGTTGCTAACCCCATTTTTTAAAAGAGTCTGTCTATTGTGTTAGCCATTCAATTGTGGACAGAAACTTTTTCCATACTACTTGTAAAAAACTGGACCTAATTTTCCCTAATGTAAAGAAGTTCTTTCTTGAATGTGACTTAATTGGAACATGACTGGAGAAACCTTTTGCCAGATGAGCCCCAAAGTGTGTGGTATCAGTCCTTCTATTATAGCTTCTGCATTTGACACATGGTTTTGAAAACAGATCTTGCCCTTCAAATAATGATTTTCTGCTACCTTTTAATCACAGCACCAGAGCAATTTTATCAAAAAGACTTAAAAAAACACACCTCTCCACACACATCAGAAGCAACTAGACATTAGGAAGGCTTTGGCAAGAACATATTGGACTGCTTGGAACTACCTCTTTAATTCCGTTATAGAGCAAGCAGTGACAAAGACAATGTGTCTCACCTTTGGGATATATTGACTTTGCCAATGCCTTTTAGCCATGCTGCACAACAGCTAATGTGGAAAAATCCGACTTCTATCATTTCAAACTTTACATACATACAGAAAATAGAAATCTGGTTGAGAAGCCTCATTATGAACCCCAGTTTAGTCTGTTTTCAATCCGATCAACACATGAAAATAAATTCGATCTGGCTTTGCCAGGTCGTCTTATTCATCCCTGGAATAGACAAGCCAACCTTCAAGATTTCAGGGCTTTTCAACTTAACCATAACCACTAACTCAGATTCAGAGATAAAAGTGGCAGGCAGTTCTTTAGCAGCATGTGTATAAAGACAAAAGTGTTGTCTGTATGATGAGAAGTAATAATACGAATAGTTTAATGGTGGCTCACATTATTGGGGGGAAACTGAAGCTTTGTCCACTCCCTTTTACAGCACTTCCGAACAATTCCATTCCCAATATCACCATCTGACCTGCCCTAAATAATTAAAAGAATATTGTTGTGCTCCTTGATCCTATACCCCACCAGCTTTACAAGCAGAGACTGCTCAGTGCATGGAGCACTTGATGCAGAGATCTCTTTTACCAACCTGTGTTTATAAACATACATCAGCAGGGATGGATTAGCTATTTATCCTTTTAAGGCTAATAACATGAGGAATTGATCAATTAGATGGGATTTTAGAGGTGATATAGTCTCTCTGCAACATGTTTGAACTGGGGGAAAGTGAGTGGGGAGGCAAGGGCGTTCAGAGATAGAGTTTGTACAGCTCCACACATAGTCAACCACTGGTTCTGCAATACCCTCCCATAAAAAATAATGAAGGTAAGTGTAGGAGAGTAGATCTGCCTCTTATGTTGCCCCCAATTTTTTTTCTGATGTTTACACTGGTTTCTGGCTATAGTCTGGCTGGGACCCTGCTAATCAGGGCCCCAGCCGCTCTGTTCTCTCTAAACAACCTGGAGTGCATATTAGGTGCACTAGTGATTGGATACTGTGGTGCCTTATGAGTCCCTAGTATATGGTACCTTAGGTACCAAGGGCATAGGTACTTCACAGGCCTACCAGGGGCTGAAGCGTGTATTAAGACACCCCTGGGAATGAGACTAAATCTGACACCACAGGCCTGCTACTGCAGCCTGGGTGAGGTGGTGCTAGCACTCCTCACTGAGATATAGGTTCCCTATATCTCTCCTGCACACACATTTAAACCTAACAGTCACCCCTAAGGCAGGCCCTATCAATCCTGAGGGCAGGGTGCTTGGTTTCCATGTGAGGGGGTGCCTCTGCCTGAGCAGGGCCCCTCTGCAGCTCTCAGAGTCCATTCTCTGGGGCTGTTTGTGAATGCGGTCAAACCATATACTCTTAAGTGCATTATAACCGCACGGTAAATGCTAACTTTGGAATGGCTGCATCAAAACATGTCGTGTTTGGTGTCAAATGCTTTGGAATCATACCCCCACACCAGTAACTTGTGTGGGAGTATGATCCCATCCTTCTAGAGGGATAGACATGTACCTACTGTGGAAACGCGGTAGAATCCTGAAGAGCCCTGGCATCACAAAATGGATGCCACTAGTCACAGACACTGGGCTGCCCTCCTGCTGATGACCAAAACTCGCAGTGGAGGAAGCCCAACAATAGGTATCCAGTCACAGGGAAGTGTGACTACCTCCCGGACAGGGTTTAGTGTATTGGGGCTGGGTGGGTGCACTCCTAGAGTGCTTTGAAGTCCTGCACTGGGGGAGCAGTAGGCTCCTCTGTGCATACACCAGTTCAAACCGGCTCTGGGGCTACATGCCCCTGCTCTGGCGCGAAACTGGACAAAGGAAAGTGGGTGTAGCCACCCACTCCCCTGACCCACCCATAGGTGGGGTCATAGAGCTAGTCCCTCCCTTCCTTCTAGTATAAGTTAGGAAACCCTTGCCATTGCAAACTAGATACCCCTGGACGACGCTCTGAAGACGAATCCCGGACCTTCGACGTTCCACTACCTCTGGAAGACGGAAGAATCTCCCTTGGAGTTCAAGGAGTGACTCTCCTGCTTCCCAGGCACCCAAAACTGCAATCAACGGTCACAAACTCCATTGCTCCCGCCGGAGCCCGAAGTCCCTGCAGCCCAGGAAGAGGATTTCCTGACTTCTCCAAGGCCATCGTGAGTCCCCAGCGACACTGAGGCAAGTGGACCCCACGAGTGACGAGGAACAGTAATCCCTGGGTACCGTGCACTATTTTCGAGTGCAACCCCTTCACGACGTTCTACGAACCTGTGCTTTGGGCCGTGTGTGTTCCAAGCCTCTAGCAGGAATCCCTCCGAAGATCAGAGGCCTACCCCATCCTGAGTGACCGTGGGCCCCTGGTGAGTGGATCCTCCTGAGGCGTCATCGCGATCCCTTGCCGGTTGGCTTGCGGGTCCCCTGAAGACTTTCCTACAATTTCAAAGGGCTCCCCTGGTTGCTCCAGGCCTGCCCTGACTTACCCTCGCTGGGTGAGTCCCTCAGACCTTGCTGGTCTGCACCGCTGACTTTTTATCCTTTCCACAAGATTTGCTGTTACCAAAGCTTATTAGCTCCAATCTGGTCACCGACACCGCAGTAAGCTGCAGACTTCGTGGGACACGCCGAATCCAGCTCCTGGTTGTCGTCCACGCCTCCTGGACCTCGTGGCTGAAGAGTCAAGACACCTGTGATCACCTGAAATCACCCGACGACTGTGAGCATCCAGCTTCTTGGCCCCGGGTCACTGCCAAGTGACTTTGAACATTGTCCCCTCTGCTTTCAGGTCTTCCTCTTCTGAATCCAGGCTTGGATTCCACTGGACACTTCTTCTGTCTTCACAAGCAGCAAGTCTTCATTGGCTCCCATTGAAAACAACACCGCGACCCGACACCAAAAGACAGCTATGCACCCGGCTTCCCTGGGTGAGGTAACTCCAGCACTACGGTTCTCCTGTGGGTGTTGGCTCTAGAACTACTTACCCTGTAAGTGACTTGTTTGTAGACTCTCCCGAAGTATCCTTAAACTCCTAATTTCCATCCGCGACTTGCACCATTGAAGTCAACAGGGATTCGCGGCTGGGTTAACACACTGCATGCGTCCCCCGTGGGTCCTTTACTTACCTGCCTTGGGTGGTTTCGTGAGGCTCCAGAGCTTCTGAAGGACCTAGGCCTTGTCCCTTTGCAAGTCGTTATCTCGAAGTCTCTTTTTTAGTATATGGTCTGGTACGCCCCAAGGGCCCCAGCCAAATTTGTGCTTAATTTATTGTGAAACGTTGATTTGTGCATATGTTCCGGACTTCTAATCTCATAAAGAGATTAGTAGAGAGTTGTTTAGTAATAAATACATATATATTTGATATATATATACACCTGTGTGATGTCCTTTCATTTGTTAATTCAAGAGATTATAAGGTAAAACAAGCTGCTTTACATTCCTCTAAAGACTTAGCCTGAAGGCTGCTCTCCACAGCTACCACTAGGATAGCTTTCTTTAAAGGTTGTCTTAAACCTACTACCATAAGAGTCGAATTGTACTGGTGCAAGGTGTCCACTTTAACTAGTGAACAGCATATACCAGGCCAACTTCTCACAGTAAGGACTTAAAATAAAACCCCATAATAAATAATGTTACATAATTGAATTATTACAAAATATACATTAATTTAATATTAAAACAATTACCGAAATATAAAACATTATTTTCTTGCAAAATAGTTTAATGATAATTTTTACATTTACAATGAATCCAACATTAATTTTTAATAACATATCAAATTACTTTTTATTGAATTCTTTAGCTCATGTTTAAAAATTTGTAATACATTTAAAAAAAAATTCTTAGGTGAGATAATTTTTTTAATTTAAACTTCAGAAACATAATTTTCATTAATTTTAAATATAATAGTCAAAATTAAAGTAAATATATAATAATAATATTTAACATATAAAATATTTTACCAATTTTCTTCAAGAGTAATACATTTTTTCCCTCTTTCTAACCTTTACCATAGGAAGATCTCTGCCATAGGAAGATCTCTGCCATCTGGGCAATTGGGAAGGAGATCTCCCTATGTTAAAATATAGGGAAAAGTAAAAACATTTATTAAACTTTTACAAATATTTGTAAATTAAATATTGGTATAAATTATTCGTATATATGTATTTCAAATGTAGAACAAAATAGAGAAGACACAACACTATTGTAACCTGGCCTGGCAGTTCAGGCTGGACTGTTCCCATGAGAAGCAAGGTCAAGACTGCTTTGCATATGGCTGGGTCCAAACTGGGTTGTCGTGGTGAGCGAAATAACAATGGATTAAACCCAGATCTGTGGCTGGGGGTGAGTGTTTGAAAGGTTTCCACACTCCAGCCATCATTTTATTTTGTGATGTTGCTATGTGCGCCATAAGTGGCTACGGGTATGCCCAGACGTGAGTCCCTTGCTCGCTGTGCCACTGGATTCAAGCTAACTGGCTGATGAGGGGTGATACCCCGAAATCGTTCCCAGGATGCTTGTTTCCGGGCCAGGGAAGACCTGGCTTGGCAGTTGGGGCTGGACTGTTCCCATCGGGAGCAGGGTCAAGACTGATTTGCATATGGCTGGGTCCAAACTGGGGAGACATGGCGAGCACAATAGCAATGGATTAAACCCAGATCTGTGACTGGGGGGGGAGTGTTTGAAAAGTTTCAACACTACGTCCATCATTTTATTTTGTGATGCTACAAATGAAGATAGGGTCTGAAACCTACGTAGAGAGTTCAAATGTATCAATGCTATGCTACTTCCCAAAAACCAAAAACCCACTAAATCCAATCACCTTACCAAATCAGCATGTACTTCCTGAAATAACTTCGGATAGTTTGTATGATACCAATATTTATGGGTACTGGTTGCAATATTTACTGATTCGTTTGACATAATTTACTGCATTTTTATTTTTTTTTATTTTACTACTGTGCCAATTCTTACATTATGTATTTCAGATAAAGTTAATCTAAATCCCACCACTTCCTTTTACATATAAACTTTCTGTAGCTGATGCTAATAACAATGGTGAAAGCAAGCTAACCCCAGTGGCAGCTGGTATATTTGCTAAGTGGTAGGGTGCAAACTTGAGATCTGAGTTGTAGCATGCAAGCTAGGGGAATACCGATTGGAAAACTAGCCTCCCGATTCATGACTGCAGAAATTCAATTTTGATTAATCTGCAAGGGAGCTCGTACATTATTTATAATGTCTATCAAGCAGTTGTCATACTCTATCTTGCGCATGCCCTAAAGCCACATATGAGTCTATAAGTTTAAATGTAGGGCATGGGGTGGTCCATGGGCGGCACTGAAGGTAAGCTTCCAGTACATGCTTATGCACTGTCCATGCCATGCACTGGTCCAACTCATCAATATGTGCTGCCTATGTCTTGCTGCTGCAGGACTCCAATGCACTCTGACTGTCAAACACTTGTAACCCTCCCAGCCACAGCATTGTCCGTGCTCCTGCCTAAGGTAATTAAAAAAAGAAAGTAATGATCCAATCAGGTAAGCCCTACAGCAGCACACACTGTCTCTTGAGTAGCCCCCGTGTGCCACGAACAGATCTCTCTTAGCCTACTGCTTCCCTGGGAACAAAACAAACCGAGGCTCAAACCTGCTCTGCTCCGAAATCACACAAAAAAGCGGCAGCGCGCCATGCCAGCCTAATAATCAAGAAATGTGCATTCCAAAGCGCTGAAGTTTTCCGAGCCAATAAAACACTCACACATTCAGTGACTCATTTCACTGTGTTTTGTATTCTGGTATTTGCAATTCTGAATGTTATACACTGGACTACAAGTACAAGAATGCAAAGGAAACAGTTGGACTGCACAATTTACCTTGACTGGCTAAAATTGAGAGAAACTCGAGGCAAAACCCCAACCTCTCGGACATCTGCACAGTATAACAAACCATATGAATTGCTATTAGTTATCCTAGGAAGTTTGCAAAAAACCTGACATTGACTATGCTATGTAACGCAAAGAAACATAATGTTGAATAAACAATCTTGGAATCTTGGAGTACTATTTGATAGCAGACTCTCTTTAGAGGTGCGTATCAATAAGCTGATGTACACATGTTTCTTAGACAACTCAAGTAGATCACTCAGTTTATTCCTCAAGACTCCAGGCAAAGGTTGGTGCAACCCTTGGCACTACGCCGACTGGACCACTTTAATGCCCTATATATTGGGCTTCCTAAGTACCTTATTCGGAGGCTGCAAATCATACAAAATGCAGCAGCCAAGCTGGCCATCGGGAAGGGAAAACTTGACAGTGTCTCTACCCTTCTTAGTAAGCTTCATAGGCTGCCTATTAAGATGAGATAGAGTGCTTTGCATGGTCCATAAAGCTCTTTATGCAGCAACCAGAGGTTCTTACATCTCTAACATGTTTAAAAGATAGTGCCCCTTTAGGATGCTTCACTTTACATCAACTGGTCTGATTACTATACCAAAGGTTCACAGAGCCCACTAAAACGGGGTAAGGCTTTTTCGGTGGTCACTGCTCAAGCCTGGAGAAAATTACTTTGAACCTGATCTGTTTAAATTTCATAGAGGAATAAAAACGTATCTTTTTACTTCAACACAGGTATATTTTTCATTGGTGTGCAGTATGCATGTTTGGCTCAGTGTCAGGAATGGTGCCTTAACAATTGATAAAATAATGCTGGAGTACTCACAAGGAGATGAAACTATTGTAAAACTTCTACCTCATCCTACCATGAGCTGCGACCAGAAGTTTAAGATCAGCCCTAAAGACACTGATTCTGTGTAGCACACGGTGTGAGGACAGTGATGTATTCACCTAAAACCCACTCATCAATCCATTTTTCCAATCCACATTTTGTCCAACCAATCATCCACGGATTAGGTTTCACAATAATGAGCCTACACTAACAAGATCCTCTTCATCTTGTTTTCTTTTTAAATAGAAAGGTATGTTATCTCAACACTGCTTGGATATCTGAATTGCTTAACCCTGTGAGAACGATTACTTCTCATATAATCTATTTTATTTGGCACTCTACACCATGTGTGGGTTACGCACATGACTCAATGAGTGCTCCGTTAGTCCTTGTCGAACCTTATGCGTTATAATGTAAGCTGAAAACAGTGTCATCTGGGAGCTTACGTCTACTCTTGGGACTGAGACATTATTACTCTTGACCACCTCAGGACAGTTACTTTATGGATATGTAATTAAACTAGTAACCTATGTAACTGGACACTAAAGGCATCTATTTGCTACACAGCATTACATTGGTAAACAAATAAAATTGAGAAAAAGAACTGTAGAGGAGAAGTGGCCCAAGAATCTTTAAATGAACTGAAGAAAAATAATAACATTAAACCCAGTGCATTGGCCACCAGCAGCCCTAATATCAGCACAAAATGAAAGTGCAGAATTATGCACTACAGTGGAAGCTCTAGTCAACAAATAAAGATAAGGTGGCTCTTGCACGTGAAGCTTGCCAAAAGTACATCAGGGAAAACAACCAGATATATTGGGTGAGAAAAGTCATGGGTCTGTCTAGGCCATACACTAAAACATAGTCCAAACCATTTAATGACAGATTATGGCTGATATAATGTCACTTTTGTGTTCAACATTTAATTAAAGCTCTGTGTAAGTAGACAAAATGGTATTTCATATTTTATTTATGGTTGTAGAGTACTATAGCGGCTTTCTATCATGTTGAGATGTGCTTACTTTTTTAGGTCAAAGACTACCAGACAGCTTTGCAGTCTGGTTTGCTAAAGACATCTTGGGGACATTTGTAAAGTTTCCCTGGGAATGTATTCTTCCCTCTGCTTACCAATGGCTTTGTAGTTTGTAACTCAATTTGCTTGCTTTCTATTTGCCGGCTTTATTTGTTTGTCCCTTCCGTAGCCCATACCCTGTTTACAGTATCTTTCCATCTGTGCTCGATTTCTGTAAAGAGGTCTTTAAATCTTGTTCTTATCTTGTCACATTTGCTGTGCATTCAAAGAAAGAGGTCAAATGTCAGCCTCTTTCTTCCTAGGGATTCTGTGTTTACTTTTCTTTTTCTGAGGATTTATGTGACAGTCTTGCTGTGAAATGCTTTTTTCTAGCACACAACAAAGTTTAAATGTCTGTAATGAACTGTGCAGACTTTTCAGAATATATCAGAATTAGGAACACACAAATAAAGCATATTTGTGTGATTCTGAAGTGTGGTGGAAAAAAATATTTAAATACAATAAAAACAAAAAATCAATAAACTAGGAGATGGCATTTCCACACATTATCGATTGTATTATCAGTGAAACTGCATGTCTAAGCAAATGTAATGGTCATTGCAATTAAAAATGTGATGCCTGTAATACTGTGCTGCCACACCATGCATACTCCACTTCATGCCACTTAACTCTACTCTGTACCATTTCATGCCACTGCACTCTACTCTGCACCAATCCAATTTATGCCACTGCACCTTACGCCACTTCACTCTACTCCTCTCTACAGTACTTTATGCCAATGCACTCTACGCCACTCTGCACCACTACCCTCTTTATCACTGCACTCTACACCACTCCAGTCTAGGACACTCCACTCTACTCTGCACTACTCTACACCACTGCACACCACTCTACCCTGCAACACTGCACTCTTCTTCAATACACGCTACGTCAATGAACTCTACCTCAATGCACTATGATCTGTACTACTCCACTCTACACCACTGTACTGTATGTCAGTCCACTATATACCACTTTATCTACTCTGCACCACTACAACCTATGCCACTCTATGCAAACTGCAATCTACCATGCACCTGTTCACTCTACTCTTAAACAATCCACTCTATGCCACTCCACTCTAAGCACTGCACTCTACGTAACTCTACTCTACTCTGCACCCCTCAACTACTCTATGCCGCTGCACTCTATACTAATATACTCTAAATCACAGCACACTACACAACTCTTCTCAAAACCAATGCACTCTAGGTCAATCTACCCTATGCTGCGCCACTCCACTGTACGCACTGCACTCTACACAAAACCAATGCACTCTATACCACTGCACACCGGGCCAATATACTCTGTACCATGCACTCTATGCCACACTACCTACACCATTGCACTCTACGTCACTGCAGTCTATGCCTTTCTGTTCTACTCTGCACCACTGTACTCCATGCCTCTCTACTCTACACTACGCCACTACACTCTATGCCACTCTACACCACTGCTCTCTACAACACACTACTCTAGACCACTGCACTCTACTACACTCTACATCACTCTACTCTACGCTCCTGGACTCTATGGCACTGCACTCTTCACCACTCAACTCTACGCTCCTGCACTCTATGGCACTGCACTCTACACCACTGCACTCTGCTCTGCACCACTGCACTCTACACCACTGCACTCTACGCCACTTTACTCGTCACCACTGCACTAAATGTCACTCTACACAACTATACTCTAGGCCACTCCACTCTATGCCACCGTATTCTACTCTGTGCCATTGTACTCTATGCCACTCTACTCTGCACCACTGCGCTCTATGCCACTGCGCTCTACCCTTCACCACTCGATTAGATGCCACTCTATGACAATGCACTCTGCACCACTACACTCTACTCCACTCTGCTCTGCATCACTCTACGCAACTCTGCAGGACTACACTCTAAACCTCTGCACTCTACACTGCATACTCTACTCTATGCCACTGCACTCTACTTTGAACCACTCTACTCTAAAACACTGCACTCTACGTCACTCTACTCTGCACCACTCAACTATAGTCAACTCTGCACCACTCTAATCTATGCCACTGTCTTGTAACAGTTCCGGAAAACCTGACAGGCAGCAGTGTGGACTGTACGAGCGTGTATCCGGAGTAGGTGTATATTTTCTCAGTGACTCATGAATCGCTTTTTGCAGCATGGAGTTCTTGTAGTAGAGACTTGTGTTTTCTTTTCATTTTTTAATAAAATTCACAGCGCATCAATAGATGAAATGACAGCTGTTAAGTGTTCACCTTGCTATAACTTGTTAGACGAGTGTTTTACAATGTAACTCGTTCCATTATGCAATAAATATATAATGTATTTGTAGAGAGCAGCTGTAGTAGTGCTAATGTGAATTCAGGAGGAAGTCTGCAGTCAGTGTGTGTGTGTGGGTCCTTCTAGTACAAAGTTAAGTTACAGGAGGTTTGCTATTAAACTTGGGTAGGGGTGGTTGGAGTGTTTTTTCTTTTGGATTTTTCATGAGTGAGTTTGAATTACACTGTGGGTGTATGCTATTTTTTAGTAGGAAGGAGCAAGTCACATATGCAAGGAATGTCTGTGTGGTGATGAGTGATGACTCCTCTAGTGTTTTGGCAGTTGCAGTCTGTGGTGGAGAGTAGTGGCGACACTGTACTTTTGACGGTAGTTGTGTACGTGGAGGACAGTGGTGGTTTCATTTGCTGTGCGCTATGCAGGTGGAGGTGAACGATGGCACCAGCGTCCTTCTGCTGGTTATTGTGTACCTGAAGGATAGTGATAGTTCCACTGATGTTTGGTGTTTATTTGCTGTGTACGTGAAGAAAGTGAAGTCCACGTGTATGAAGCCTATTGACTTGCATGTGTGAAAAGGTCAACGTGCATGTGTATGGAGACGAGTCCTTCGGTCGTTTGGTGTGCCTGCTGCTGCTGTGGATAGCTTGGTGCATCCACTTGAGTGGGATCCGTTACCTTGTGGACAAACACTGTATGGACTTGTTCTCAATCAGAGATATTTTTCCCCTTTGCCTGGTTGTTGTCATGTGTGTATAGAGTATGAATTTTGCTACATGAGGATAAACTATATATATATATACCCCAAGTGGATGAATGGTGTGTATGGATGGCCCTGTTTGGAATAGGAGTTCTTGCATACACTTGGTGATTATTAGCTAGAAGTGTTGGTGTATGTTTTGTGTCTGCAAGAGGTGCTAGGCAGGATGACGTATGATGGTGCATTTTTCCTGATGCAAGAGGTGTTGGTGGGTTTTTGTGGTTTGTGATCTGCTTAATGTGAACTAGTGATGTACAATATGTTTTGGGGAGGAGGGTGTGCGTTTATATTTGGTGAAAAAACCCAAATTTGAAGTAAAGGTAGTGCAAACACTGTAACACTTATATTAGAAACAACCTAAGACCTTCCCTAAAATACAAAGTAAAAGTGACTTTATGATTCCAAATCAAGACTTAAACCTTCTAAAATGTGCTATTTATGGTCCACAAAACAAATCAAAACTCGCATGCTCGTCATCTACAGTTGTACATTAAATGACATGTATTTCTTCGGGTCAGAAAAACAAGTGGCCTGGAAAACAGTGCATTTGTAATGCAAAAAATGTGTAGAAGGTTCCAAACGTAGGTGATATGAGCATGTCACCGTACTAGGAGGCCCCTGAAAAGCAAAATAACAGAAGTATTGCAGAGGAAAAGAAAGTGTGAACTGTTCTCTGTCTCTGCAGCGGCATCCACTGAGCTGGTACCTCAAATGGCTTTTGTATGTAGGGCATACCTCGCTTACAAATTTCACAAAGACCGCCCACGGGTTCTTTTCTTGTAGAAATGCGTAAATCTCAGAAGAATTTCACAAAGTACGGTCTGGAATGAATAACCCCTTACACAACGGAGCAACCTTCTCAGGTCTGTCTCGGGGTACTTTGTTCAACTCATTTTCAGAATATGTTACAAAGAGACATACTGATTGCACATTTGAAAAGTAAAAAACAGCGTGCAACCGTGGATTTGGATGATCAGCACTTAATTTCAACAGTTTGCTGTCAACCAAACGCAGGCACAGAGCGTTCCAATAAACACATTTAGAAAACTAAACACAGACTCAAACCATACCGCAATAAATATGACTGCATTTTGTAAATGTTAAAGTTACAAGTTGACTTTAAGCATTATAATTCAAAGCACGATACAATAATATGCTTAGTTTCATAATTGAAGACACAACTATATTGTCCTGAAAACAATAATCGCCAGTGATTTACAGAGTAATTTCAAACAACCCGGAACAGTTTTTATTACACCCAAAAAATATCAATTACTTCAAACCTTAAAAGCCTTCATCAGAAAAATCACAGAAGATACAACCTACATACTGTAATAAAAATGCAATTTTCAACCCTGTACATGCTGTACTTAAAAGAACAAAGTGTTCGGGGGGAAAGAACTGTACGTTTATTGTCGTGGCTATAAGAAATACAATACTGCCCCCTGCTGTCTTTTTAAAAAAAACTACCGCGACTCACCCAAAGAAAGAGATTTTATACAAATCCACTTAACCCGGTAAAAAGTTTCAAATACGAAGAGACAAGCAATCGTGTTGCTTTGACTACGCCCCAGAATACTAAAATTTTGCAAAACTGGAGCAAAGTCTTATATATTTCAATGGAAAACTAATTTCAATGTCAGTTATCTAATAAAGTAAAGTAAAGACATTTTTACAGCCTTAAGCCGCACTTCATCTTCACTGGTTACTTATCCCGTAAAACGAACACGAGCCGCTAAACTGACAGAAATCTGAAAGAGAAAGACAAAAAAGTCGGAACGGTGTCCATGTTCGTATTATGCTGAGACGCCTGTCAGAGCGAGAGTTTAGGATAGTGCATGGCGGTCATTGTTTTATGTGACACAAGCATTTCCAAAATATTGGTCAACAACCTTTTTATAAAGGCGTTTTATAGGAGGTTACTTGCTATGTTAGACACTCTGGAAATACACTGTTTGCTGAATGACATTCATTTAAGTGACTCTTATGCCTGGGTGTAACTTACAATTTGAAATCGTGCACCTTGGCATAAGTGTTTAGTCTGTCTAGTGTTTAGACTTTTCAACAGTTCATGGCCTGTGCCTATGAGTAGTGCTATCATGCTGAAAACTGCTACATGTAATATCCTCCTAACAACACTATTTCCATCTTACTCTACAGAAGACAAAGCTGAATTCTGAGTTATATATTTTTTGCAGCAAGATCTGAACAGACATTTATGGTACAAGCCCGAAAATGTATCACAGGGTCTGAATAAACTGATATAGGGCTAAAAACTAACAACGATAGGTGCCATTGCTTTTTTAGGGGACTGGATTGAAGTGTTTGGTGTGCTATCGGGTATTTCAAGGAAGAGTGCTAAGAGAAGGACAAGAGGGATGGGATAAGATGAGGTGGTGCTGGTCTGTGGCTGACGTCTGATAGTTGTGCTGAGGTACATCAACTGTTGAAACTAGTGATTGGTAGTGGGTACTCTTCAATGGCCTGCTACTGTCCCGTTATCTAAAACACATCTGAACTCACCAAGCACTGCAGTGCCCTGCTACTAACAACTAGAACCCCTTCCTAGAATGTTTCTTTGGTGTGGAAGTCGATGGTGTTTCCTTAGGGGCCTGTGTTTCAGGACAAGTGTCTGCATGGAAAGATCTGCCTCCTTAGGTCCTAGTGTCCGGGATAAAATCTGTGTTTGTTCAAGGGACTGAAGACCAGGATGCCATCATCTATGGGAACAGTTTACTTTCCAGTACGGAATTAGAAGGAGGGGGCGGGTCTGAAAAATGAATATCTGTGGATTTCTAGGACTTTAAGATGAGTTAGTTAAAAAGTAGAAATTATCCATCCGCTTTTTTTCCTGAACAAATGTGTATGCTCTATATTTTTACAGCATCATCACTATTAGAAAATGTTGCCTATTGAAAGCGGAGTCGCCTTGTTGCTTCAGGTAGGAGTATCAACATATGAATTTTGAACTACATATTTTAAAATCTGCAGGTATTTTCCAATTTTCAACTTTATTTCCTTAAATACATTTCTCTGCTGTATACTGATGTTTTCACCCAGTCAATGCTCACTCAATACCTAATGTATGATGTTATATGTGTTTTCTTTATGGTGACTGATGCTGTTCCAGTCACACGCTTTACAAAATGCAACTGTCTTTATGATAATCATTGCTCTCTCCATATTTCTTCTTTGAACTCAATGATTTCCGGAATTATTCCTCCATTCCGGAATTAATATTTAGCTTCAGTGGGTGGTGTAGGAATTCTTTTAGACAAACAGTTTATAATAATAAGCAGGAACCCCAAATCCACGGAAGTACTATCACTTCTTAGTAACTCGAAGTGGCTAATAATATAAAACTGCTAAGGTGTATTTAAATGTACGCCGATAGTAAATAACTCTTTTACTCCATGAGAATGTATAGAGTCTTCCTGTCATCTCAGATACAGGTGGATGTATTGAGTTGGTGCTTTTGGGTCACTGTCTTTGGAAACTCTGAAATACGCCACTGCTCTGTTTGGGAGCTCGTGCTATTTTTGCCTTGCCCTGGCTATAAAAAATAGTCACGTATTTGGCTTTTAAAATTTATATTTATTTACTAAGGTTTCACAACTTTTTATATCCAGTGTGTAGGTTCAACAAATACACATCCAGTGACATTAAAAAGGAGTTGCAAAATTTCTAAGCATTTCGGTAACACAATCACCAATCTACTGTTGTTACACTTAAACAGACTGGCACTAGAACAGTAACAATGACTGACATATAGCCCTTGAGGGGTAGTGAACTGTAGAGGGCGGGGCAGCCTGGCGGATATTGTCATGCAGTCCAATCCAATATAGATCTGACATCCATAAAGACGATGTTCATCCAATACAATCATACACATCCATCTTTATTAACGAATAGCGCAATACGTTTAAGTTTGTATATCCCGACAAGCAAGGTTGGTCTGTAATCGATAACAAAGCATTTTAGGTATACTGGTTCGAGGCATGTTGGAGTAAGATACTGCCAGTTGTTCATTGCTATATATTAAATCAGACAGCCAAATGTAGAGGGTGGGCACTTTATCCCTACCTATTCACAAGACAGACGTCTCTTTACTAGCAGGAGGGCAATAGAAGCATCTAACTGGTTATGACAGGCCTAAAGTGCAACCCAGCACGGTCACTAGAGGCGACGGTGTTAAAGTTATTTCGGTCATATTACAGAGTGGATTGAAGACTTCATACCAATACACATGTATCATCTGACAATTCCAGGCTAAATGTATAGCATCCGCATCAGAAGTCCTACGTTGCGACTCCCGCCAGACTTCCCTCATCTCGTCCATGGTATGCAACAAGTAAGGGCGCAAGATGGCCGCTGACCGGCTGCAGTGAGAAGTTGCAAAACTCTCTTCCCCCTTCCTATGTTCTGAGGATGGTGTAAATGATGCTGGTGGTCCCTTTTCAGACAAATCACTACCTGTCTGCTCACACACAGCAACTTGATCCACTACGGTGGTTTCCCCAGGCAGTTGCTTCGCTGGTGGCTTTTGCTCAAGATAGCCTAGCTCAGTTATCTGGGCTGCTACAGCGGTGGAGAGCTAAGCGCAGCATGGCGCTGAGGAGCCCCAAGCAACCGAAGGAGCAGAAAGAACAGAAGGAGACAGGCGGAAACAAAGAAACGCTGGAGGACGCTACAGCCCCGGTTTCATCTCAGCGCGGGACAGCCGCGCAGGGTAACCAGCAAAAAGCCCGATGATTTGCAAGGCAATGGCGGCACCGGGACTGGCAGCAACAGAGATCCGGCAGGAGCAGATCAGAAAGCCACTGCGGCTGCTGGAAGAGACACGGGCAAATTTAAGGAATCTAAAGAAACCAAAGAAATCACATTGCGGCAGCCTACCTTGATCGAGTCTTTCTCCGCGAGGACGGCTGAGATCGGGGAAACTGGAGCCGCTGAGCTCCAGGACACCGAAAGTATGGTAACCGGGCAACGCGCAGATACAATGTTGCACGTATTTCCTGCCGATACTCAAGGGGAGCCGAGCGAGTCGAGGGAGCCGAGTGCTGGGCTTACGGTGCTAACAGGCAGTGTCCAGGACATACAGGCTCTTGAGGTAGGAAATGCTGCTTATGGTGCCACGAACCTGAAAATGAACGAGGTGGTGATTGAAGTCGGGGGTGCCAGGCTTGAGGTGGCTGGGGGAGTGGCCGGGGGGGAGAAGGCCATAATAAGCGGTAATTTGAGTACCCACGCATTGTCCCCGTTGTAACCTCTCCAGCAGCCGTTGTTGTGGCAACTTCAAGGCAGGCACACGGACTAGCCCAGGATAAAGGAATTGCTGGGTCGCCTGATGGGGATTGTTTCTTTTCCCTCAATGATGACTCGGAATCATTTCTTTCGAGTGAATGAAGCCTAATCAGTGGCTCGGATTCAGTCTCAGTGGTGAGTTCATCTGTACAGAAGGCGCTTGCGGCTCATAGGGGCTCTCAACAGAAGAGGAGGTCTAAGTCAAAATCCAAACTGCCAGTTAGCCCGTCAAACACTGGGGCCAACAGGAAACTTCTCTGGGATTACTCTGCCACATCACAGTTATATCAGGATGGCTGTGGTACAGACAAGCAGGCTGGGCAGAATAATTTAAGCAGCCCGCCTCAGGCTCCCTCAATGGACCTCCTCTACACTACCCTGAAGCAGATGCAGGGAGAAGCCAGAACAGAGAGTCAGAGAGCAAAAAAGGCGACAAAGAAGATGCAGGGCTCTCTGAGAAAGATGAACAAATTGTACGAAGACATGGCAGACAGGGTGGCCCACGTCGAGGAAAGAACAGGAAGATTGGAAGATGATGTTAGTAGGTGGCAGACATTTAAGGAGGCACAAGTGAAGGCGGTTGAGGACGTTCAATGGAAGATGGAGGATTTTGAGAACCGCCAGAGGTGGAACAACATAAGGCTCTTGGGGGTTGCTGAGGGGGTCGAAGGCCAGGACGTCAGGTTGTTCGTTATTAATTTGTTGAAGGGGGCCTTTACGGAGATGGCTTCCTGGAACTGGGAGAGCGAGGTGCAGAGGGCTCATCGGTTTCCTCTGACCCAAAGGAAAGTGCATGGGGCGTCTCAAGCTGAAAAACCTCGGGCAATCCTTGTCTATGTGGGTAATTTCCTTCTTAGGCAAGAAATCATGGACAAGGCAAAGCCGGAGTCTAGGCGTACCTGTGACGGTGTTACATTCTTTGCCCGGCCGGATTTCTGCCATGTCACCGTGGAAAGAAGATGGAGGCTAAGGCAGTTGATTGCTCCTTTTCAGAGTCTTGGGTGTGAGGCCTACCGACTGTATCCAGCGCGGCTCTAAGTTATAGATAGTGGGCAAGTCAGAATGTTTTTTTCCGAAGTCAAGGCCCAACAATATCTGGCAGAGCTGAAGGAGCAGAAGGGGAGATAAGGGAGAGGCCCTGGCTGAGAATATGTACAGTTAGAGGGGATTTTTTTTCTTTTTTGTTACTTTAGATTTCTTGTGGTATAAAGGGACACAAAGGGTGAAAGTAATAGGAGGGGGGGGGCGTGACTTGCTGCAGTCTAAGCTGTCACACCTAGGTCATGAGTGACCTATTCGCCTGTAAGGGGGTTGGGGGGAGACTGGGGGGAGGGGTTTTAGGCTTGGGGGGTTTGGGGGAGGAGTGGGGGTTTATATGGTATAGCACAGCACGGCATCTGAGATGGTTTGGTGGACACATGATGTGTAGCAATAATGGGGTAAGAAGGAGATCAGAAAGGGGGAAGAGGAATTCGCGTACTGATTCATGTGTTAATTGGATGGGACAAGTATTTGATGTTTTTTAATGAGTGTACGGATTACTTCTATTAACGTGTGTGGGCTGAATGACCACCTAAAAAGGCAACGAGTTGCGGCCATTTTGAGATCTATGCAACCGGATCTCGTTTACCTACAAGAGACCCATATAGAGGGGACAAGTGGGTAATTTACTTGAGCAACTGGGTTTCTTTTTACTTGCTCATACGAAACAGGGGGCCAAGACTAGAGGGGTTGCTATACTGTCTAAAAGAAATGATGTTGTAGTTAAAAGAAAGAAGGAAGATCAATGAGGTAGATGGGTCCTCCTAGAATGCAGAATAAATGATGAAGTGGTTACTATAGGATCGGTATATGGATCTACTGAGGATGATCCGGATATATTTGAGTTTTTAGATCTAGAGCTAGCTTCCTGGCCTGAGCTGGTTATCCTATGCGGAGATTTTAATATAAATGTTGTAGGGGGGCTAGGTTCGGAAGTGGGACACCGCTATGTTAGTCGTAAAAGAAAAACATGTCGAGCAATAGTTAATCCGGCCTGGCACAACTCCTTAACGGATGTGTGGGCACGCTTGAACCCCTCTGATGATGGTACTTACTATTCTGCTCCTAAAATTTCATTTTTTGAAAAAGTGGTGTTAGGCTTCAGAAAGATGGTAATATAGTTTTCCTGCTCAGGGAAATATTGCCCACAAAGATCAGCAAAAAGCTGGGTCTAATTCTGCACCTTTAAATGTGCACAACAGTTGACAACAATGTTTTTGTGTAGTATTCCCCATTTAAACCTACATTTGCAGCAATATCATCATTATAAGTTGGGGTAACATAATTCTGGCATCCGTGTGAATTGCTCAACCTTTTCTAAATAAGGACCTTACCTGTTTTGTTAGGAAGGAAAGCTTGTTATGCAGAAACATATTTTAGATATAGATTATATACATTTCTGAAAAAGTTACACATTATCAGAAGTTGGCAAAGCGGTAAAAGTAGAAACTTCTCAAAGTTTAGTACATATCTGCCCAAATGTTGCAAGAAATATCTTGGAAGATACCTCAGCCAAAACCACTCAATACACAACACAAATATGTGTATAGATACTATCCTTTAGAATCGACTTAAAAGTGTCAAAAGCATAAAAAATGGCTTCCAAATTAAAACTTCGGATGAAGAACCAGGAGATTGAAACTTCTTTTACAACGTACTTTTACTACGGTTGTGTAATAGTGTATTTCTCATTAATGAGACAATCTCTCCACAAACTCTACTTTTCATCCTCTGATTCGACACATTTCTATTTTTCCGCTAAATGAGGGCACTCTTTCTTCGTTGATCCATTACCCCTTTCTAGCTCTCTTATCCATTTTTTCCTGTGGTTTTCAATTAAAAAGACAGCAGACAGAAAAATCATTAAGGATGGCAGACAGATTATTCAGTAGGAGTAAATTAAGAATATGGCTTGGACAATAAAGTTGGGGTTGGCATCTACGCTCTCTCCATTGCCAGGGTTACCTCATGATTATCTCAAGAAAGCTTTGAAGTGTCTACCCCAGTTTTGGAAAGGTCCAAACTCTAAATCCCTCCTTCTCGTAGGAGTAGAACAAAGGAACTGAAAAGTGACTCAGGTTACAGTACAAACAATAAAAACCCATGCATTCGTACATGCAACTACGGTATATTGCAGATGGGAACCATATGTATTCTAGTGGAGTGAACTGACCAAACGCAATCACCATGCTTATGTCTATTTGGTATACTCTGTTAAAGGAGTGTGTCCCATGCTCTAAGAGTGTCTACCTTTATTTTTCAACTATGGATCCTCTTTGTGATCAGTTGTAAACTGTCATTTGTACTATGTAGAGCTGTGTTGCAATGTGAGGTTATTGTAAGTGATTTTGGGGCTGTCTTCCCTATCTTCTGTGTGCAATGTGGAAAGGGTGATTGCAGCTGCTGCACTGTGTCGCTTGACAAGAAGGAATGCTGTCTGATGCTGTGCACAGATTAAGCATTGGTGCTTGCTGTGATATAACTGATGTGTTTCTGCATGGGAGTGGCAGTTGTGAGATACTATCTATTGTTGAGTTGTTTCCAGAGAGTTAGCTGAGAATGAACAAGACATTTGCAGGTGCTCCCCGCAGGCCACCACTGCAGGCCTTGTTCCTACCAATCCCAGCATGGGAGGGAGGAGGAGCCAAAGACCTCTCTTCAGTTTAGCCCCCAAGAGGAGTGGACTGCTCACATAGAGAATGGACGAGACCATCAGGGACCCATGTGCTTGGGTTGGCGGGCTAGGATCAAGCCAATAGGGGCAAATTCCTCAGGGCTACCCATGTCCCAGACCATTGTCACTAGGTGGTAGGTGGAGATGATTGAAGGAAGTCACTGGAAGACTAACTCACTGAATCCTATGTAAGAACAGGAAGGAACAATGTCGTCTACAAATGTATCAAAGAGGGAACATCCGACTATTAGCATTAATAGTGCTTTTATTTTTTTGGTCATAAAAACAAGTAGAAACTCTTACCAGATGTAAGCTCAGAGGTTATCAGAAAACATACGTTTTATACAGATGCACAATCAACAAGGCTTTCTCAAGGCCGCTGCACTCTCAAGAACGCAAAATGATATAAACATCTTTCAGTTTGCTGAAACTAAGTGGCTACTTAATTACGCTTCGATCATACATAAATAAAACCTTGAAATGAGGAATGTGCTGTATCGGATATTAAACTGCATTACATCAGTGGATAAGCACCATAGTGACAGTTATAAATGCAATGCTGAGTACTATTGGCCGATGATGCGTGAAAGAAGTGAAGAGAACATTCTTAAAAAGAAAGCCAATTAAAATAGTTTTACATTTCTGATAGTGACAGTATCTGGTGGATTCAAAATGTTGCCTGCATTTAACTGGACAGAGCGAAAACAGCATTAGTATTGCCATAATGAATCGTGTGAGAAAATGTAAACGAAAAGCAAGACAACAATACGTCGTTGCCATACTGTAAAGAGGGCTGTGAAAACAGCTTTAGTAACTATTAAGGGATGCATGCTTAGTTATGCAGTAAAATTAAAACTCACATTGGATTCCTTGAAGTAAGCAAGCGTACAAACGTTCTTAAGAGGGGCGAACAAAGAAATTGCACATATATGTAAAAATCATGCTTACGACAAACAAATAACATGTATGGCGAATGTTACAACAAACAAAAGTATGCATGGCATTAGGGGAATATGTGGGTTGGGTGTGTATTAGTCTAAATCAATGGTGAATTAACATCAGTTGTCTCAAATTCACTTATGTTAGAAAAGTGGTTTCGGGCGAGTATAAATGTTGACCGTATATCAGAAGGGCATTATAGAACAACGTCGACAAAAGAGTGAGCAGATTTGTAGTGTTACCATTTTTAGTTGGTGTCCAGTTTGTACGATATGGGTGGTGACATAGGCAAGGCGTGTCAGTGTGGACCATGTCTAGCAAGCATGCGTGAAAGGTGGTCACCAAGCATGCTGTACATATGTGTTGCTATTTATGGCGATGTGTAGACATTGTGATTATCATGAAGAAAATTGGAGCCAGATGTACTAAGGAATTTCGTGGTTGCAAACCATGCCATTCATAAAAATGTTATCATGAAAGATTTTCCATATCGCAAAAGGGCTTTGGGACTTGTGTCAAATCACAGTTACAAGGGTGCGTGAAAGACACTTTCCCTCCTAATTTCAGTTCGCAATGAGAGGAATTAATGGTCCGTGACTGCACCTGTGGTTGTAAACGAATGGAAAGTTACCGACACCGCAAAGAAGGTGATAGCTCGTTTGCAAAGGGGGAGCTGACCACTCACTGAGTTTTTGGAGTAGGTTCAGTGTACGCGGAAATGCCAATTATGCTCCACACAGGCAAATTATGTAAAATGATAGGGTCAGAAGATGGTATGGGCTTGGCTGCTGTAAAGCATATGGTTGTACATCTAGAGAGGATTTTGTCCAGACGAGTAATCAATTAGAGTAAAATGTTGGCATAGATCCACATAGGTTAAAATGAAAAAATGAAAGTAGAGAGACAACGGCCATGAGCTACAACCATAATACAAATCTTTACACACTGGCACAATGGTCAGGTTTTAATCTGATGAAGGTCAACGTGATAAAAATATGTTTCCTTCTTGTTTAAGCTGTTTTCCAATGTGGCGCAGACTCAAAATAAGAATGCTCTCTCTTTACCAGCAGTGTAATTCGTTACTCCCTCCCCTGAAACTTGGAGTAACTTGTTGGATTATGTGAAAAGTACATTTTCTATCCTTGCTGTATTGCAAGTAGAAAAGTGTATTATTAGAGACTGTCTGGGGTCAAGGTTCTTTACACGCTATTGGGGCTCTTGCATTTGTATTTTCAGCTCTTTCTTGATGCAGCCAACATTTACTAGGTTGCATGGACTACAGAGGTACTGATGCAAGTTTGCAGAATTTGATGGGGAGTGTGAAAATATCTTGAAAACACAATATGTTGTTTCAGTAGTACACCCCTCTGTAGTCCAGCAGGTAAATAGTCTAGCAGATTTCTGTGCATCAGACATCAGTGTTTTAGACCCAGAAGCCTTTGCTATGTGTTGCATGTGTTCAGGATGAAAAATCAACCTGAAGAGAGTAGGTCTAATATTTATTTAATCAAACCAAGCTTGATGAATTTCTCTTCCAGAATGAATTTCACAAGATTAATGAAGCTAACCTGGTGAAAACCATTCTTGACAAAAATAATCCTTTCTTTTGACAGTTTTTTGTCTTTTTCTTTAAAGGGGATTCTCCCTTTGACTGCTAAATTCCTTGTATTTTTTTTCTTTAAGGGAATTTCCACCTTAACCCACCCACTTCTTTTATCCTCTTTCAAACTCCCCTTGTTCCACTTGTCCTGCTTTCCAACAAATGTTTTTGCCCTTCTGACCATATTCCTCACACTAACGAAATAACCCCATACCCCAATTCCCACCCTCTTATCTCTTCTTAACTTAATCACGCTGTTCTCATCTTTCATCTTTTTTCGTTCTGTTTTAAATACCATGTCACAGTAAACATTAAAAAAAGGCCCCAGAAAGCTGATTTTGTCCAGCTGATTTTACTCATTTTGGAGATCCGTCACAATGATAGAATTAATTTGCTATCTGATCCTTAACAGGTACAAGGACGGACAGGAGTCATCAGAATCCATCCTGCCTCTACGATTCTTGCATAGTCAGTAAGAGGGTTTGCTACTTTGGCTACTACTGAGAGGGTTCCCAATCCTGATGGGTTACTTCCAATGGCACCAGGAGGCATCCTGTTTCACTTCACAATAGTCTGCCAATCAGCCAATGACAAGCATTGGCAAAACCAATAGGTTTCGCCTATGCGAGACCTCTTTGGCTTTTTAAACCTGTTGCACAGCAGCCAGCATTGCCTGCATCATGCCGCTATTATGTTCTTTAGTTTTACCCTTGACCCATGCTCTGCAACATGTCTAAAAAACATCGACAAAGTCGCTAGATCTCCTGTAGGCGAAATCTATTGGCTTTGCCAATGCTTCTGTTTTTTCTAGATAACCCATGATCGGCATCAAATATCAAAACCTTCAGGGTGCATAGTGGAATCATGACTGTGCCCGCATCCTCAGCAGGGGGCACAAGTTAGTGACGTTTTGGGAAATTTTCTCACAAGAGACAGGAAGTTAAGCAATCAATGCCATCTACAGAAAGGTGTTCCGGAACTTCAAGGCTACAACTTGCTCTGAACAGTACACAAGACAGGCTGACTTATAAAACAGAGAGGGATTAATTTTCATACTGTCAAAAAAATATATATTTTCGAGAAGACGCTGATCAGCATTCTGTTTGAACTGCTGGCTCTTCAGCTTACTGCCACAGATAGCTGAAGACTCTTTTAAGGTTCCAGGGCAAAATAAATTAATACAAATAATAGTTACGGTGTCACTTTCTACTACCCTTCATAACTAATCTCTTGGCATTTCAGTAATTAAAGGGAGGAAGGAGGCGGGGTGAGTTAAAGAGAACGACGGGGGAGGAGGTGTGGTCAGATAAGAGCGGACAGCGGGAGGAGGGCTGGGGATGTTTTAAAAAGAATGGGTGGTGGGAGGAAGGCAGGCGGTAGGTTTAAAATGAACATTGGCGGAGGTGGGTTCATCAGAACGACAAGGGGTGGGGTGAGGAAAAAGAATGACAGTGGGAGGAGGGCGGGGGTAAAGGAGAGGGAATGCAGAGACAAAAGTACGTTAAGATCTCAAAAACACCACTTAAACCAACTGCGTTGTTGTTTTATAATGAAATCCAATATCTAATTAAAGAAAGACGTTATAGTGAATACCTATGAAGCCCAGTATGTTCCTCAATTTCAGTTCACTTCAAAATAAGTAACAATGCCATTTTGCTCACACTATTTTATACGGTTGAATACATTTAGCATGTACAGAGACTTTTTGCAAACTTTCTTTGATAAAAGCAAAACACAAGTTAAGCCTACCGGTGAGGGCTAGCAAAACTCTCAGTCAAACACAATCTTTATGAATTACAATCATCTCTAGTGATCAATAAATAATTACTATTCAGTAGCTCATTGTGGCCCAGCAATACAATCTAGGCTCAGTAGGGTGACTAAAGGGACAAGGGGAACACAAAGCAATTAGTGCAACACAAGTGTGAAAAATATAAACAACTAATTACAGCTCATAGTAAAATCTGAATTTCTACTACAAGCCCCACATTTCCCAGCTGCATTTAGGTTCGGCATTCCAAAGTGCAAAGTAACCAAAAGTGGCAGCAGACGGTCACTGATTGTCAATCAAGGGCCAGCAACAGTCTCCTGACACAGTTTTTCTTTAACCTCTTCAATGCCTGTGACGAGCTGGTCTCGTCATGGGCCGCGGTTGCGCTGTGCCCATGACGAGACCAGCTCGTCACAAACCCCGCCCGCTAATGAAACGGCCGGCACAGGGCGGGGAAAGGGGCGGGCACTGAAGGGGTTAATAACAGTAAGCATGTGCAGCCTCCGATCTCACAAAAGTATAATTTTTCCCCTCATGTCAGACAGCAACTTAAGCAGGATAACAGCCAAATGTGACATAAACCCATTTAGGTTTGGGTCACCTAATTCCACCACCAACGTTCTAGTGGTTGACGTGGCTGCAACTTATACCTCAGTGATATTTCCAAGTACTTCTAGTTCCAGAGATCCACTGATCCATTGATGATCTCTGACTCCACCCTATCGTTTTCGTCTCAAAATTCTTCTATTAAGGAAACTTTCGCCTCTGTATAGTTCTGTGATGGCCTGAAAATTGGTCTCTCAAATGAATGAAACAGCTCCATAACTCCATAACTGAGGAAGCAAACCTAACGCTGTTAAAAAAAATAGACAAAGTCACACAGTACTTAACACGGGACCTATATAATAAAACTTTACAACGATAAAAACATCTCTGCCCAGTACATAAAGCTTTCTAGGACAAAAGAGCTCTGTTTATGTGTAAGGTTTTCTGGGTTTTATAGATCTACACAACGAAAAAGTCAGTCACACGGAGCAAACAGCAAACAAGCATTGGTATAGCCAATAGGTCTCGCCTTGGGGACCTTCTAAGTGTTTAGAAATGCAACGGTTGATGTTGTTGCACCAAGGATATTGTGCTGCATAACTAAATACTTATAAAGTCCCAAAAACGAGACCTATTGGCTATTCCAGTGCTTGTTCAAATGAGATGGCTTTCTCATGCCCATAATAAAACTAGTATTGGCAAAGCCAATAGGTATGGGTTTGGCAATAATAGATTTTGTTTCCTGCAAACATATTCAATAGGGTTTAAAAGTGTAAAGGTAATAACATAATTCTTTTGAATATAATACATGTTAGCTTTGTGTCTGGACTTACTGTGAAGCTTTTTAACCTACTATAGTGCCCGGATTTAGTGAAAGGGTAAAAAGTCCTAAAACAGGAGAGAACCACAGCCCAACTGAACAAATACCATTTGACTTGGCCCGTACCATACAGTGCATGGTTTGTGGGAACTAAGGGCACACTATGAATTCAACATTTCATAAAAATGGCATTAGGATAAAAAAAAACAATTAAAAAGGAATGTTCCTTTCGTAAAGCTTTTTTTTTTTAAAGTGAGATATACTACAACTGAGTAAATGAGTGGGGGTAACATAACCCATACCCTGAAAAAAGTGCAATAATTGCAGAGAGGGCCAGAGCAGGAAAAGTAAGTGTAGTCGCGGGTCAGCAGAAAAGAGTGAAATAAAAATTATGTGTGCAGTTCAAAAGCGCTAGTACCACAAAAAAAGGGCAGGGATGCAACATACGGAAGCAGCACGGAGCAATTTAATAATGGGTTGAAAGAAAGATGTTGAAAATGTAATATGCACGTTCCCACCTTAATAAAACAATAAGCAAAAGAGTTCAGTAGCACAATAGCTGCACTGATTCGTAAGAAGAGAGTACAACAGCATCCAAACCAGGGGCCTACATGGATATAAAACTGAGAGCAATGCAGGAAAATACAAAGGACACAGAAATAACCAGCATTGTGAAAGTGATCGCGATCGCAGTGAAGGCGAAAGTGATCGCGAGGACAAGCAGTGATCGCGCTGGAAGGGAGGCAGATGGTGGCTGCGCGCATGCACGCTCGCGTGAACGCAAGCACTAGGCCACCAAAAGCCTGTGGCAGCACTTTGTAAATCCACACACTAAATTTCTCGCAGAGCAGCGCATGCACTGGCTCAGTGAGACCTAAAAATCACTGGAGGGAAAAAAAACAGTCAGCGGCAATCAACGACTTCAGACCTAAATCTCAACCTTTATATTTACAATCAGTCAATAAATCTAATGTCCAATCAGGCTTTCAACTAAAAATAAGACCGATCTAGAAGCGGACACTTTTTGCCCCTTTTCTGAAACAAGTACACAGGATTTGTATAACCAATATCTTCTCTCTCTGTAATCCATGCAGTACACCTCCATTGCTCTCAAGTGGTCGAATGGTGCCATGCAGCAATTTATACAGCACTTAAATTAAACAAATACATAGGGATAGGCACACCTGAGCAACTCAATCAATCTTTTACAATTATTTTAACTGTTTGCGCACCCTACCATGTTCTGAGTCCAACCCCAAAATATGTGGAAAATGCATGGAAGGCCTCTTGTTCAGCCTAAATCTCTGGTAGTGCAGTAAGCTGCTCCGGGTTCACAGAATAGTAATTTTAATAATACAGAGACCTTGCGGTGGTTGAATGACCTAAAGTGTTTAAACTCCTTCCACCTAAGGTACGGAATAGATTTGGCACAGTATGCACCCTGAATTTCGAATAACCATGGGGCAGAAAATTGAAAATAAAATATTGATAGGTAAGTCAGTTCTCGTCCTAGTTTTTTTTTCCCTCTCTCTCTCTCACTCTCTCTTTTTTTTTTTTCAAGGTACGTAGATATGGAGAATAGTAAATCTATACTTACCAGATGCAGTAACATTTCGATATATTGTCCCTCAATATTCTTCACTCAATAATAGTATGGCACAAGATTTTTGGCGTCGGTATTCAGTAGAACAATTGTTTGGCACAAGTTTTGTCATAGACAGATCAAGGAAACAATATTGATGTACAGTCTACTAATGCATAAGACAAGGGGGCGTGTTCAAGATGGCGCCTGAGTGAGTCCAGTCTCCCGGAACTCCACCGCCAGTTTGCTGTTTGGGGCAGATACCAACCTTGGCTGGGCCCCTTTCTGACCATACTTGCCCTCGGGCCGAGTCCTGAACATCACTGGCAGTGTTGCAGCCCTGAGCGACATGGGGCTTCTCAAGGAGGCGGTGGACCCAGAAGCAGCCCGCAACCGTGCTGACAAGATGGCAGACGCCGCTAGCCTCGAGCGCTGAGGGCCTAACTGCATCCCCACCTATTGTGGCCTGCCACATGGGGCTTCTCCTGCCTCAGTGAACGCTCTCAGTCCCCACCACAAACACATCCCTACGTCAAGGGTGCCCTGGTGAGACTCTGCCCTGGGAGTGCATCCTTCCACCGGGCACTGGTGATTGACCCCTGCAACCCGGGCCCCCCGTATCTACTGGCACAAGAACCTGGTAGCTGCAACGCCACGACCACCCAATGCAACGTAAAAAAGGATACCACATTGAAAGACCTGTTTAACAAGACGCCGGCAAAAAAACATGACCAGGTAAGGGAGACATCTCAGACTCAGTCACCCCCCGATGGGCTGGGGGTTGACAGCACACACAGCACCGAGGTCCCTATCACAGGGGCATTCCTGGAGCAGCAGCTGTTCGGAATACTCCAGGAAGATTTTGCGACTCTTCAGCAGGACATAGCCAAGGAAGTGAAAGAACTCCTTTGAGATCTAGGTGATTTGGTCAATGAGTGAACTCCTTAAAACAAACTTATGACTCCAGAGAAAAGAAATTGGATGGGCACCGCCGAGAACTCCTGGAACTGATGGACAAGAATTTGGAGCTTCGCTACCAGCTGGAAGATATTGAGAACAGATCTCGGCGCTCGAATATTTGCATCAAAGGGGCTCCCTTACAGGCTATACCTGGCAAGAGTTTTTCACCACGTGGCTCCAGCACTTGTGGACCAAGAAATCATTCTCGACTGCATCCAATGAGCGACCTGTCCTGGCAGTGCCCCAAGTCAAGCCCAAGACAAACTCACGTGCCTTCACTACTAAAGACAAAAAGAGATTATTCTGACTGTGGTGCAGGAAAAGTCTGCAATTGAATTTGAGGGTCTAAAACTGTCGCTGTTTCAAGATCTCTCCCCAATCTCTCACTTCTAGGAGACACTCAGGCCCATTCACCCTCCAAAGACCCAGCCTTCATCACTTTGGACATGCGCCGCTCTCATCGCCAGAGGAAAAAAACACTGCACAAGCGCAATAACGCACGCATAACGGGCATCCGCATGGGGGACTAGGAACATAAAATAATTTTAAGACAGCTTCAGAAGTCTTCTATCCACAACCTGTCCCTTCCCAGGGCTGATCAAGCCCAGTTTGAGTCGGGGTTCCCATTTACGTGGATTACACAGGGGATAAGCTATTTTGGTCAGCAAATACATCCTACACTGGACCATCGGTGGCACATAATTATGAAGGCCTCCTGAAGGTTGCAAGAACAAACCTTTCCAGGTGGAAGAGTTACGGCGTTTCATGGTTGGTGCGCTTGTCAGCGGTCAAGATAACACTCCTGCCAGAAATCCTTTATGTAATACAAAAGCTGCCTCTCCAACCCCCTCGGCGGATGCTTGATAAATTGCAGACCCTCATTTGGGATTTTATTTGGGACGGCAAAAACGCACGACAGGAATTGCTTTCTCAAGCAGAGGGTGACTTGGAGGTCCCTCATCTACAATGCTACTATGAGGCAGCACAGCTGCGATACATGGTGGAGTCGACTCAGCCTAGCACCAAAAAACATTGGTGCTTCATTGACCCATAATACTTCCAGTAAAGAAATGTTTTTGAAGATTGCCCAATGTTGGTAATGTGCTCCAGCTAGGGTCGCCCAGTGGAATGCGAGTAAAAACAGCACATGCTGGAGATATTGCCGGCTGACAGGCACTCTTACACACTTGCTTTGACAATGTCCCAAAATATATTCTTTCTGGAATGAGGTACTGGCTGCGGAGAACGACATGTTTGATACTGACATCCCCAGGTTCCCCATCTATGTTCTACTGGGACTCCCCAATCCCTTGGCATACCCTTTAAAGTCTTTTGAAGGCTGTGCTATCACCTTGGCACTGGGAGCATCCAAACAGGTCTTACTTTCCAGGTGGGTCACCAACATGACTCCCACGCACCTTGACTGGCTACACAAACTCTGGGAATTGTTGAAAATGGAAATATCTACAGCTGTGGCGACCCATTCCCTGCCTCTGTTATACAGGATGTGGGGACCATGCATCCGGTATCTATTGTTTGTTTCGGTCTAGTCCAGATGATCCGGAAGGTCTTTGAATTGATCCCAGCGTATTTAAGGAAGACAGTAATCCAATCCACGGTGGTTTCCCGCCTGGACTATGGTAACTCCCTTTACCTGGGTTCTACGAAATAACGTCATAAAACAACTTCAAACTGTGCAGAACACGGCAGCTAGGCTTCTCTGCAAAATCCCAATTTATGAATCAGTAAGGGAGCATCTGAAACAGCTTCATAGGCTTCCGATTGATGCGAGGATTAAATTCAAAGCCCTTTGCCTGACACATAAAGCAATAAACAACAGAGGCCCCCCTAAAATCAGAGGCCTGGTTGTGCCATATGTCTGCAATAGAAATCTAAGATCATCCCAAGAACGCCTTCTTAGAACCACTAGAATTAAGAGAGCAAGGTGGGGTGGCTAATTCTTTTCACATCTGGTACCTAAGCTTTGGAATGCCTTGCTCCACGAATTAAGACTGCTAGAATTGGAATCCGGATTCGGGAACAAGTTAAAGGCATGGCTATTTCCTCAGTAACTTTAATAAACACAGTGCCCCACCGCAGCTCGACCACTTAGCGCTGGGAAGCCCTTGGGCAGCCATGCACTCTACAAATCCTTAACATTACATTGGACAAATTCAGTCCTGTTACACTTGCGGATCCTCAAACTAACATGCCCAGATCGAGGCTCCCCCTCACCTAGTACCTGTTGGCCATCTTAGCCATTGACACACCCGACTAACACTACTCTGTGACAGGTGTCTTGTTTTCCCCTCAGGTTGCTCCTCATACTGCTCACCTTCTTCCTCATGTGTTTTACCTTGTTCCTATTTCTTAGCCCACAAACCACTGAACTGATGTTTCCCCACGGGCCGTTGGATGTAGGTGGACTGCTTTTGCATCATGTGTTTGACCTATTAATACTGATAAAGAGATCTTAAACCTAAAGTATAAGACAATACACTGTTTAAAAGGCAGGCTAACGAGTTCAAAAATAGTCGGTTACTCTGGTGAAAGTTTATTTTGTTCTCCAAAAGACACACTACATGAAGACAGCCTCCCTGTTATAGTAGCACTTGCAACATGTTTTTTTTCTTGTGAGTCGCTGCGCTCTTTTAACTTAGAACTTGGTGTGCATCATCAGCCTCCTTTGAAGTGGTGACACATCGAAAACCAAGAGTGATATCAACAATCACTCCTTTGAACTCAAACAGCGCTGGGATTTCTGCTTTACTAGAAACAGGACAGCAAATGTCTCCAGTACTGAACATTTTCTATATAACCGTTCACTGTCAACCGACAATTTTCACAATATTGCCTGATTTATATTTATTGCATCGGGTCCCTGTGTAAGAGTTTGAAATAATCCATCATGTCAGTGAAACTACATTAACTTCAATAATTTTGGGATTGTGACACTAATATATTAACCACAATAAATTTTGGCAATGACAAAGGGAAGTATTACATCAGGCTCGTTTTGATTAAATTATATTTTTTCGAAAGCACAGTTACCATTCTGAACGTGGGACACTGGGAGGATAATAACCAAAGAACATGTAGAATCCTGCATTATGCACTTTAATGAGAAAATGCTTGAGTGTTTCTGTCCTGTTTAGTTCATTACACTGATTATTTCATCATTTAATTATTTGGCGTCATTTAGGTCTGTATTTTACTTTTCCACATCTGTGCAGCAATCTGGGTTTTACAATAATGCGCAGCACAGTTTATAGTGTTCATCTACTGAGTCATATACTGCCTTGTAGGAGTGAGGTACAGCTGAAAAAGTGACAACATGGGACAATGGCAGATACCAAGCAAAATAGGCAAGAAGGCTGCAGGCATCTTCGTCCAGGTGAAGTCAGACACCGATGGTGTCGAGGTCAGGATTGCTGGGGAGACTGGACAGGTAAGCCACTCGGGTCGTGGGCGTCGGGTGCAGAGTGGGCAGGAGTCGCGGTTCCATCTGGATCGGGAGTCCTTGTAGTTGGATTCTTCTGGACAGGGCCGCTGTCCTCAAGAGATATGGTCTTCTTTGTTGAAGAGTAGGCAGCCTTCCTCGGGGTTTGGGAAGTCGCTGGCCACAGGACAGGCGTCATCTTCTTTGCAGGGGCTTAGAAAGGCTGGAGACAGGCCGGTAGGGCTGGGGTCAAGTCAGTGGGCATTTTCAGGCTTTGCTGCACGGTGTCTTCTTCATCCTTCTTTTTCGTAGGTTGCAGGAATCTGAGAATCAAGGACAGTGGTGCTCCTAAATACTGAAATTAGGGGCCTAACTGGTACAGACATGTAGCCAATGGGTTACTTGCCTTTACAGTGACTACATGCTTTGTATGTCCCCTCCCTTTGGGTCGGGGGCAATCCCTAACCTGATTGGGAAGAATCCTTCCATTCAAGATGGAGGATTTCCTAAGGAGGGGATCACCTCGGACCAGGGTACCTTAGGGGTGGTCCTGGCAGAGAGGGGACACACCTCTTCTGACTACTACATTTCCCGCTGACCTTGGTGCCAAAAGTGGGGTTTGGTCAGGGGGGCGGACATCTCCACTAGCTGGAGAGGCCCTGGTCAGCATAACAAAGGGCAGGAAGCCTTTGAAGCTCAGCGCCCTGAATGCTGTTCCTGCTTAGGGATGAATGGCTGGAATTAGGAATCTTTAAGATTATCGAGTCTTCTACCAACTCTTGGCATGGCGCCCTACTGTATAGACCCCCTGGAGCTAAAGCCAACTTCTCGGACCTCCTAGTTGAACTTATAGCACTGCATGTAGTGGCATCTAATACCTTTCTTCTACTTGGAGATTTTAATTTTCACGCTGAAGATTCCTCAAATCCAGAGGTTGATAAACTTTTTATGGCACTGAACTCGATAGGTCTGACTCAACGTGTGGTGGGTTCTACTCACCAAGCTGGCCACCTATTAGACCTAGTATTTTCTAACGATGACCTCCTGAAATGTGCCCCCCCCCCCCATTCTTTGACTTGGTCGGACCACTCAATGATTTCCTTTACCTCTAACAAGGTTTGGGAAACAAAGGGTGATTCTCAGAAGAGAGTACCTCTGGGACAATATAGAGTGTTGCGTAATCTATCTATAGAGGCTTTTAACAGCACCTTCTCTCCTCCTGGGGAAACTAATCTTCTTGACCCCTCAAAAAAATTGGAAGATCTGAATATTGCTCTTCGCTGTGCTTTTGATGTAGTTATACCACCTAAACAAAGTACAGGTATAAGGCGAATCTCTAACCCCTGGTACACAGAGGAGCTTAGAAAGGAAAAAGCCAATTGCAGGCGCCTGGAGAGACTTTGGAGAACTAATAAGGAATGTCAATCTAGACTCCTATTTAGACAATCCCTGGCTACTTACCACCTAAACCTGAAAGTAGCGAGACGTGCCTCAATCATCAAACAGATAGAACAAGCTAGTAATTCTTCGAAAGTACTGTTCTCTATAGTCAAAGATTTTTCATCTCCCAGAGTGTGTACCCAATCACCTATTGAATCGCAGGATCTCTGTGATTCGTTAGCATTATTTTTTAAGGATAAGATATCCATAATTTACAACAACTTTCCTCCAGAGATTTTTTCTACCCCATATCTGTTGTCTGAATCCATGGGTGAAGCCCCAACAGCAAATGAGGCTTGTTTGGAGCAGTTTGAACCAGCTACTATTGAAGAGGTCATAAATGGCCTTTCCAAAGCAAAATCAGGCTCCCCCAATGACTTATGTCCCCCAAAAACGATGGCACTCTTAGCCACCAGCTGTGCTCCAGCTGTCAGAGATATCTTCAACTCTTCTCTAACTATGGGCACCATCCCTACGGCTTGGAAAGAGGCAACTGTCCGGCCTATTTTAAAGAAACCCTCAGCGGACCCGTCCATTCTCTCTAACTACCGCCCCATTTCCCTTTTACCATTATTGGGGAAACAACTGGAAGGTATTGTAAATAAACAACTTTGCACCTATCTTGAACATAATGGTATTCTAGACCCCTCACAATCGGGCTTTCGGAAAGGTTTCAGTACAGAAACTGCGGTACTGGCAGTAACTGACTCACTTAGACGAATAGTTTATGCAGGGGGTTCAGTAATACTGATTCTTCTAGATCTCTCCGCAGCTTTCGATACCATCTCGCACACAAAGCTGGCGGAGAGACTAGTCGCTGGGGGTATAAAAGGAACTGCTCTGCAATGGTTAAAGCATTTCTTGTCTGACAGATCTCAAACAGTTACGGTGGGGCCCTACTCCTCGCCGAAAATGCCTTTGAAGAGGGGTGTTCCGCAGGGCTCCTGTTTAAGTCCGACCCTCTTCAATATCTATACTTCTCCTCTGGCGAAGATAGTTGAACAGCTTGGTTTTGACATCATCTCATATGCAGATGATACTCAGCTCATGTTCACTATTGGAGATAATTTAGAGAATGAGAAAATCCGCTTTGCCAACGGCCTAAAGACAATATATGACTGGATGACGGCCAACTATCTTCAACTAAATCCAGACAAATCAGAGGTCATGCTACTAGGCAGAGCAACTGAGGTCTGGGCAAATGATTGGTGGCCCACCCAATTGGGTGTTGCCCCTACCCCCAAGGCTTCAGTCAATGATCTGGGAATAAAAATCGATAGGGCTTTGTCGATGAAAGAACATATCATCAACACATCTGCCGCATGTTACTACAGTCTACGGCTTCTGAGGAAAATTCTTCCTTATATGCCTACTAACCATCGCAGGACCCTGGTACAGGCTTTGGTCACCAGCCGTTTGGATTACGGCAATGCCCTGATGGCAGAAGTAGGTGAGACCCTCCTGGCCAAACTACAGGTAGTTCAGAATACTGCTGCAAGGATGATCTTAAATCGCCCTGCAGGAACTCCCTCTCTACCATTACTTAGAGAACTCCATTGGCTTACGGTGAAAAAGAGATCCTTTTTTAAGATCTGCTGCTTCACCTACATCGCCTATAACAACAGAGGGCCTCTCTATCTTCAAAAAAAATTGTTTAAATATTCTCCCTCAAGGAACCTTTGATCTAGCTCTCATGGTCTATTGCTAGTTCCCCGTTTCCGTCTCTTCCGAACAGGAGGTAGATCTTTCTCATATCTGGCCCCAGAATACTGGAATCAGCTTCCCTATGCTTTACGATCCATCCCCAGATATGAGCTGTTTAAGAAAAAACTGAAAGCCTTTCTGTTCTGAACCTTCCTTTAGCCCTCTTTTCCGGTTCTCTGTTTTGGATTGTTAGTCTATTATGCAGCGCCGAGTTGCCCCTGCGTGATTTGAGCGCTTTACAAATAAAATAACATAACATAGGTGAGAAGCACCTCCACGAGCAGACTTTGTTTCTGACCCACGAGAGCAAAACATAGGTCAGAAACATGTCTGAGTGTGGCAGGCTGGTGCAAACCAGTCAGCTGCACACAAGCAATTTGGTTGTTTGTCAAGGGTGTCTCTAAGATGCCCTCTAAGTTCATTTTGCAATAAATCCAACATGGGCATCAGTGTGGGTTTATTATGCTGAGAGGTTTGATACCAAACTTCTTAGCATGCAATAATGCCATCATGGGGCTGTGGAGTTCGTAATGACAACTCCCAGACCATGTACTCAATATGGCTTCACTGCCCTAACAATGTCTAAGAATGGGCTTAGACACTGTAGAGGCATATTACTCATGCAGCTATGCCCTCACCTGTGGTATAGTGCACCCTGGCCTAGAGCTGTGAGGCCTGCTAGAGGGGTGACTTACATATGCCACAGGCAGTGTTTGTGGGCTTGGCACACAGGGATGTGTACCATGTCGACTCTTAAGTTTTGTCTGCACTAAAACACACAGTCTGCAATGACAGTGTGTATGTGTTATGTGACGGGTCTCCGAGGGTGGCACAATACATGCTGCAGCCAATAGAGACTCTATCTGGTCACAAGGCTCTTGGTACCAGTGGTACCTTTTACAAGGGACTTATATGTGGGCCTGAGCTGTGCCAATTGTGGAAACAAAGGTACAGTTTTGGGAAAGAACAAAGGCACTGGGAACCAGATTAGCAGGGACCCAGTGCACATTCAGTTAGTGCATCAGAAATCTGTCAAAAAGTGGGGGGGGGGGAGTTACTGCAACAGAAACCCACTTTCCTACAAAGCAGCATCGGGAAGAAGCATGGTAGGGGAGAGATGCGATGCACTGTGGAGGAACGATGGGATGGGAGGGGAGCATGCGTTCGTGCTCTGAAGAAAAAGGAAAAAAGACAAATATGCACTGCCAAGAAAAAGGAAAAAAGACAAATATGTACTCCCACAGTGAGTTAAACAACAACTGAAAGTGAAAAAATGTGTTCCATGATGTTAGCAATGGAAGGATACACCCTATCCAGTCAACAGTTAGATTAAACAACTTATGCTCCAGGGGTAGGACAAACAAATAAAAGGTAGGAAAGCCATCCAATAAAAAGCAGGGAAATTAGATTCACAAGACAACCATCTAATCGTGGGCAAGGGCTGACAAAAAGTCCACTGAGTCTAGCACTTTAATTCTGTCTGCAATAGATAGCTTCAATAATAAAAATAAAATTACAAAATGAATACAAGATGATAGCTGGAACAGAACAAGATGCCTACATGTTTATGGGGAGCTAAATCTTTTGTTTGGTTTGATAACCCTGTGTAGATCTCTGAAGTCTTGGTGTGTCAAACGTAACTGAATGAAAGGATAAGACGGTTTTCAGAAATAACAAGACAGCTGTTTGATCTGAAACCTTTGAAGGCTGTTTAAGACAGAGATTGACGAGTATAAATAAAAGTAAGGCAAAGTAAACAGCGGGAGAGGCAGCGAAAGAATGGAGGCTCGTGTGTAGTCTGTCCTCTTCGCTCTGAAGATATACGAATTGGATGCCTCAGAGCACGGCAGGTTAACATATAGAAGACTAAGCTTTGATGGGAGTATCAAGTATACCTGTAAAATAAAAACTATTAGGCTTGAACAGCAGAAACCAAGAGTTCAGATCACTGAACATGGTAATAAAACTTACAGCAATGATGTGACTGTCATTCCCTTTGAGGGAGAAGTACTGAGACAAAGAATGAGAAAACAAGAATGCAAAAAACTAATTAGTAGATCAGGGACGTTCAACGTAGGTCCAGGAGGGCTGACTCATTGCCAGACTTTCGACATAACAACTGCCTACATAAATGTGGTACATTCAAATTAACTTCAATTAAACTTAACATATGGAAGTCCTGAAAATGTGTTATAGATCCAGCCTTCCTGGACCTACAGTGAACCCCCTACGGCTGAATCTATAGAATTATAGATAGTTAACAGTGAATAACAGGGATACTTTTTCACCGGCGGGTTCTAAGTGACATCAAACAGACAACAAGAGTAAAGCTTGAGTTGTCTATAATGTCACTCAAAACTCTGAGGTGAAAAACAGCTGCATTATTCACTTTTTACCATTCTATAATTTTATGTGATGTATGGCCCCCACAATCTTCTGCCCCTGCTTCTTTCAAATGCGTTATGTTAGCAGAGAAATAACAAGAAAGCCATACATAATATCACCTCTCCTCCCACAGTCCTAAACATAAACAAAACCTAGCCTCCTGCCTCCCCCTTCCCCCATTCCTCCCCTCCAAAAGCTGTGCTCTCCGCTCCCCATCGGAGCAGAGAGCCAACATTGCACTGACAGAAACTCAGAGAGCCCAGTGAGAGCAGCACGGAATTCCTTTATGACATCTCAACAGCGTGAAACAACTGTGGTGTCCCACTCTTGCTACATCAAAGAAGTTAATAACCAGATTTAGAAACCAGTGTTCACGATAGTGGTGCTCAGAATGTCAATACAGAACATTCGACCAGGTCCCATTAGGCTCGGAATATGATACAAGTTGTACAGACATTTCATGTGATGTTATTGTATGTTGACTAACCTAATTCTATCCAAGTTACAGTGAGGACTAAATGCAAAAATATAGGGTGCACTTACTGTCTCATAACGTGCTACTGAATGTTGGCGGGTTTATTTATTTTTTGCTTAATAAATTGTGACAAAATAAAATTTGTGGTGTTATTTGTCATATGAGGTTGTAATATTCACATTTAGGACTTAGTGACGACTGTATGAAGGTGAGACACATATAATGTATGAAGAATAGCGGGGCGTGGCCAAGATGGCAGTCTGAGCAGCACTGTAGCCTGCCTGCCAAAGAATCCGATAATTTGGCCTCCCACTCAGTCATGGGGGATCAATAGTGTCGCCCCCAGCTCAGAGGTAAGAGCGGGGCCAAAGCAGAACTCCAGCTGCCGCGGGACGTACACAACTCTGCCCTCCTGGAACGGTCACGGACAAGAGCAGGGCCGAGTGAGCCTGAAGCCGAGGAGCTGAGTGGGGTTCGCAGCGTGGAGTTCACAGCGTGGGATGTTGCAACGCCACCGTAGGGCTCCCCCTATGAACGGAGCGCGAAGCGGAGGAGAGCTGGTGACCCAGCGGCTGACAGAGCCGCGTTTGGCGGTGCCAGCATAAAGCGCGTGAGCGGGGCCTGGACCTTGCATGGCGCAGTAGAGCAGCAGTGGGAGAGCAGGGAGACTGGCCCGAGGACCTCCTCCAACTACAGGGCAGCTGAAGGAGCATCTGAACTCGACGGGTGGGGCCTGCCTCAGACCTCCAGACACAACTGGCGAGGACCTGCTTGACTGGAGTCGGGCTGCGGCCACTGTTGCGGTGGACGGTATGCCGGGCCCCGCCTCTAAAACGGGGCCCGCAGGCAATTACGCTGCTGGTCACGAAGAGCACCCCCCCCCCCCCTCCCCAACTAGAACAATAAAACTGCAATTGTAGCCAGGCCCGGTTCTAGAGGGTGGGCCAGGCCCACCCAAGATACCAGCATGGCCCACCCAAGGCCCATGCACAAGCAGAAAACACCTTCTGTTCTTTTTGTTAAATAAATAAAAAATCACAAAGACCTGCAGGCTTGCAATCAAAGTGTAATTGTGTAGCTGTAAAAAATAACGCTTAAGTGCCTGGAGAGAGGGGTGAGGTCACAGGAGGGTGGCTGCTATTAATGTGCACGTATAAACTCAACGGGTACCTGAGACACCCCCACTATCTCGAGAACACATGCTCCCAGCAATTAAGAGATGGAATCAGTTTATTGGCAGTAACAATATGAAGAATTTTGCAATTGCAGGGGAAGTAAGTGAAAATGAGCATTTAATCAGGATATATGTCTTAGTAGTGGTCAGTTATATTTTCTTTCTGCCGTGATGTTATTCCTAAGAAACTTAAAGAAAAGACAGTACACTTTGGGGCACAGGTGACTGCATTTATTCTCACCCAACAATTTTTCTCTCATTTTGTCACATAAATAGACTGACATGTTTTACAGTCAGGGCCACTATAATTATGTATTCTGCAGATTTTATGCCTAATTATGAATTTGTCACACTTGCAACATAATCCGTCATTGCTGCATAATTTGCAGATTTTAACAAAAAGCCATCATAAGCAGATCAAACGCTACTAAAAAAGCAATGACAAATTGCTGCACAGTGGAAGCCCCTTAATAAAGGTTTACTTACTGGTCAGCTTTTAGTTGCTTATTGCTGTAATGTGTTTTAAACTGGTACTAATGAGATTAAACTTTATTCCAGGCAGTGTTAACGTGTAAAAAATGACTAAATAATAAAGAACAACCATTTGCAATGCAATAGGTCTTGCATTTTTTAATTTAGAGCTATCGGCGTTGTAATGGAATTATTTTTTACTCATGTGAGCGCCAGTGCAAAAGTGATAGAAAGCGAGAGAGAGATGTCTAAAGAGATAGTTAGAGTTTTTTGCATATTTAAGTGAGAGGTAGAGTGAAGAGAGAGCGAATGAGATAGAGAGTTAGCGAAAGGTAGAGTAAGAGAGAAAGAGAGTTTAGAGGTAGGTTAAATTCGGAGAAATAGATTTTTTTGCATATTTAAGTGAGAGGTAGAGTGAAGAGAGAGAATGAGATAGAGTGTTAGAGAAAGGTAGAGAGAGAGAGTTTGGAGGTAGGTTGTTAAAGTTGGAGAGATAATTGTGTGGTGCCCAGCCAAGTTCTGGATATATTTCGTGGCAATCCATTTCAGGTCAGAAACTGCCATAGCAGTTTTATTGTTCAATATTGAAACGCTAACCCGGGTTGTAAACTGCGATTTTGACGTCCTTCTCGGGATGGGAAGCATTTTTATACATTGATTTCCATTATAATGTTGCTGGCGGCTTTAAATCCAAATATAATTAAACCCGCAGAACTGGACTGTCACTAAATCGCAGAGAAATACATAACGTTGCCCGGCTTGCCTTACTCGTGTAGTGAAACTTACACTTTGCAATATTTCAAAAGGCAAACTCAAATAACTCCAGTTTAATGCTGGCATCTGGCATTTGCCATGCTGTAAAAATATAAAGTCAAGAAGTTGCCCTTTCTGGTAGCTGGAAACAAGCTGCAAACTGTTGCCTGCACAGCGATAACTCGATATTTAAGGACCGCTAAGCACGCCCTCATCATGGGGATCTCCGTCCTCGATTTGACCCTTCAAGGGCAGTGTAGAACGCGGATGATTCTGACGAATTCGGAGGAACGATCCAAAACCCCTGGGCGAGCTTCTCCGCGGGCTCCAGAAACAAACATGAACCTATTATAGTGCGCACTGCTTGGAGCGCCACGCGAGCCGCGCACGGACCACACAATATTTCGGAGCGCGGTGTGTCAGTGCATGACTGCAAATCTGTGACATTTTAAAAATTCCAACAATAAATACAAACAACACTGCTCAGCTGAGAAACAAATCAAGAGGGCCCAGCCCTGAGCCTGCAGTAGAAATCGATATATCTTTCTGCACACACTTTTCAAACCTACTCAAGTACACTCTGGGAAGGGACCGTGCTCTACTCGTAGGTGTTGTCAAACCTCAGTAGGGAGGGCAGCGGGCACCGCTCGTTCTGCTACAGAAATAGTGGCAACGCGATGCAAACCAACCGCCCTACTATTCGCCTACAATACCCCCACCTCCAGAATCAACCAAACAGTGCCAGTGGCCAGAAGCCTTAAACGCGACAGCTCCACTGAGAGCAGCCGCGATGTGAACACAAGGGAGGGATCCGGACTCTCGGAGTGTCAGCATCGGCGGCTGAGTCTCTGGGGATCGAGCCCCAGGGACCGACCTCTACCTGCTCTGTGATTCGAACTTGATGAAGACATCAAGGCTGAGCAGCAACTGCAAGGGGCATGGCCAGTGGCCTTACGCAAAATGAAGCCCTCCCTGAATTTGAAGAGGGGCTCCTGAGTCGACCGTATCTCACAGATTTTTATTGGGATTACACCACTGTATGAGAAACACGAACTGTGCACTAAGTCACACATGGGGATAATGTACAGGGATAGTGTACAGAGAATGCCCCCCCACACACACCGGAGACAGCTCTACACCTGTAAAGAGAAGAACCGCAAATGCAAAAGAAAACAGAGGAACAGATAATATACAAGAACCCAAACTGGAGGCAGTTCACCTATTGTAATAAGAAATGAAAATACAAAGGTACACACAGGAACAAATATTCATGGATCCCGGGGGGGGGGGGAGGGGTTCCGCTATTGAAACAGCAGTGATAGAAACAACGGAAAGCACAGGAAGGAAGTATACCTGGATCGCTGGTGGAGGAACCTTCTCATCTGTAGGGAAAATAACTGAAAACACAATGAAATACACAGGATCCAATATACTAAAATGTCCGCGGGAGCCAGATTCACACCAACAGGGCCGTGACTTGTTAGTATCATGGTGACGAAACCCTGGGGAATGGGCGGAGCAAAGGCGGGACGTGCGCCCGCCTTTGCCCAATTGCGTGCCTTATTTTTGTAAAAAAAACACGCGCACCCCAATGGCAGCCGGCGAAAGCCTGATCACACGCGCGAGCGTGTGAGCAGCTTTCAGAACCCCATACAAGAGGTCTCGCACTGCGCGAGCAATGCTCCGCACTGCAACGCTAGGCGCGAGACCTAAAAAAAGACCCCACATTGCGCAACATAGCTTAGTCAAACCCTGATATATAGTTTGGTCCTGCCTCCGCATAATTCCGATGGCCTTGATTATAGTGCAGCTGTTACCCCATGGGTTCTAAACTGATAAGATAATATACTCGGCAAATGCACTTTCTACAATCTGTGGCTTCACAAGGTCAATCCTTGTTACTCAGTCTTCCATTTCTGGAAGAAAAAAATGCGACAATGTTGAAATCGGCCTTTTCTGCATGATCACTTCAAATGTTGGCACTTTTGTCAGGAAACTATTATGCTGGTTTTTTAACTCTGTACACCTTACCCCTGCTAAGCATGAAAAAAGTGCCTGTGATCTCTTTTTAAACATGGCTAAATTGGTCTATTCCCAATTGTCCCATTTAAATTGCCTACAAGTCACTACAATATTGTCTAGAAAATCCACCTAGGGCCCGGAAGTTAAATGTCAGTTAAATTGTTCTTGTGGACTGCAGCACCTATTGTGCAATGCACAAAGTGGGCCTTCAAAACATGGCTTCAGGCCTACGATTGGAGCCTGACTGCTGCAGTGTAACACATGCACTGTAACATGTTGAAATAACCCCTTTGGCAGGCAAAGATCTCCGTTTAAATGTGAAAACGCCTCCTCTGTGCAGGCCTTGTAGCTCACAAGGTAGAGTGCATGGCATTCTGGAAGCGGGATACATAACAAATTAATGTCACTATGTTCATAGGAAGTAACAAGGCACCAAAAGTTATTTTCACTGTGCAGGCCTGGCTGTCCTACACAGATAAACAAAGACCAGATTAAAACATTAAAACAGGAGTAGCCCCCACCCACTAACTACAGCCAATCATAAATTTATCACCCAAGGCACCCTCCTCACAACACTGTCTGTACCAGTAGAAGATCAGAAGAGGACTGGACCTGCTGTCTGTGACCTTAGAGGAGCCTTGTAGAACTAGAGCTAATCCCTCTTGTATCCAGGACAAAGAACTAGGGTCTGTTGGATGACATTCTATGTGGCTTCAGGGACACAACAAGCTGCAAGAGGCCTTTTCATCAAAATGCCTACCTGACCAGTGGCTACTGGACCTGGACTGAACTTGGCAGTTGGTCTCTGCATGACACCCTGTGAGTCTCTAAGTGCCTTCCCCTGAGATCCATATGGCCATAGAAGTGTACTCCTGTGGTTGTTTGGAAACTTTTTGGAACCTGTCCTCGAGCACTCCAGAGTTCAGAGGGATCCCAACCTGTACTTCCACAGATTCAGATTGAATTTCACCCCCATCCCCTGCAGAGATCTCTGCACCTCTGAAAAAACAACAAACTCCCACTCTGAGGAGGGACTTTGAAGCTTTTGAGATTTTTTGCTGAAACTTTTCTGAGCGTCGCCCGCATGGAGAGGATTTTTCTTCCAAGAGACAAGAGATTTCCTCTTTGTTCCCTTAAGATACATTCTGTTCATAAGACTGACAGCAAAATGGTGGTTGAGAAAGTAGTTATCAAATTACAAGTCCAGTCGTCAACCTTGTAAGATGTACTCTTGGCACAATGGGTAGATATTAGTTGAAACAGGCCCACATTTGATGTCTGCTTACATTGCCACCTTTGATTACTCTTCCAATTGTTACCTCACTTATTTTGTTAAAATATGCATAAACTCAGGTCTTTGCAGATCTCATGTATGCACTATATATTCCAGGTCTGAGTGCTGCCACTGTTTAGAATTTGGAGAGTTACCAGTGTAGTACAGATCCAGAGGCAGAGAACTGCCAGGCCTGATTATGCATACTCATGCACCCACACAAACACATACTCTCCCCGCATTCTTCACATACACAAAATCATGACCCAATAGGCATCAGCAGTGAAGGTGAGCCTGACAGAATCGGTGAGGCAGGGAGTACAGGGTGAGGTGAAGAGAAAGACGGGTGAGGTGAAGAAAGGGGAGGGTGAAGCAGAGAGATAGGAGGGTAATAGGGTGGAAGCTGAGCCAGAGGGGCATAGTGAGGAAAAAAGAGGATGGTGAGAGAGAGAAGAAGGTGAGTCAAAGAGAGAGTGGGAGAAATTGTTAGAGGAGGGTGAAGAAGCGAGAAAAGGGCTAGAAAGAAAGGACAGTGAGGAAAAGAGAGAAGAGTGAGGTGGAGAGCTAAGGGGGACAAGGAGAGAGAAGGTTGAGGTGGAAATGGAGGGGGCAGTGGAGTGAGAGTAAGTTGATGCACAGTGGATGGATGGCGAAGTCAGGAGAGAGTGATTCTCTGGTGAGGCGGAAAGAGGAGGTTGAGGTGAGAGGAATATGAGGTGAAGTCGAGAAAGAGTAAGGCACAGAAGGGAAACAAGTGGATATGTTGGAAAGAAACTAGCATGAGGTGAAGAGAGTAGGTTAGCAGGAAGTAGAGGTTTAGGTGAGTGGAACAGCAGAGTGAAATCAGGAAAAAAAGGATGGTGAGGTAGAGCGAGGAGAAGAGATCAAGCCCATAGGCTTAAACCTCTGGAAATACATAGTTGAAACCTATAAGATCGAACCTGGCAGTATGTATGGTATGCAGCTCACATCCATATAAGACCATCCAGCATGCCCAGACCCAGCTCTCAGACACCTGGGAGACTCTGGCAAACCCATGCTTCTCCATGGCCCTCCCAGATCCCAAACGTTGGAACCGGGCCTGATTGTAGCCGTTGGAAATAAAAGGGAGCCCGGCTGTGCACTCTGGCCCAGAGGCCCTACCTCCGACCTCACTGCAGCCCCATGGCCACTGAGGGACGCCGTTGGGAGCCCACGGTGGCCAACGTAAATACTGCCCCAAAGTTGCCCCCGTACACTGCCGCTCAGACACACAAGAGGGGACCCCCTACCGGGGTGCAGGCATTGCTGGACTGGAGTGGCAGCAGTGATTTCTGCTGATTTGTTACATGCATCGACCCCCACCTTAACCCCTGGGGGGGACAAACAATTCTTTAAGACTGGCATGGTGCCATCCTATTGGTAGCACCGGGGACACCAGAACACCCACAAACCCGCACCTCCATAAAGGTAGACACTGGAATTGGGCTGAGCTCACAAGCGACCACAGTGGTGGAGCACATCTTTAACACACTAAGTGCGCCCCGCGGGACAACGTGAGATACAGTGCCACACAGATACTGAGCACATTTGCCTGGCCACCGGGGGAACACAGTAATGGGGAAGGATCGGCCGCAGAGTGGGGCACAACAAACAGAGATGGAGCAGTACACTGCAACAGAAGGCATGGCGAAGACAGATACACTACGTGAGGCGTCCGCAGACAGAGGCAATGTGCCAGTTGTCCCCATCGGAGCGCTAATCCTTGCGGCCATAAAGTCCTCTAGTGCAGCTGTATAAGCCAAGATTGATGTAATGTCACTATACATAGGACTGTTGCGAGTTGACCTCCACACGGGGGCAGGAAAATCTATAGCTACTGAGAAGAATGTCACAGAACTACAGGGCGAGGTGTCCGGCTTGAAAGCAGCCCTTGCAGACCTAACCGCTAAAACTGCAGACCGGGAACGACTTGTCGAAGATGCTGAGGGATTCTCCCGAAGATGCAACCTCCAATTTGTCGGATTCCCGGAAGGAGTGGAAGGGAAAACACCGGAACTCTTCCTAAAGACGAGGATTAAAGGAACACTCACAGGGGTGCACCTCTCGGTGCACTTTGTGATAAACCATGCACATCGGGTGCTGGCTCCATTACCCCCTGTGGGTGCAGCACCACAAACTATCATTGCTCAAGTTCTAAACTACATAGACGGCAACAGCATCTTAAAAGCAGCTCGCTGGGATGCGGATCCGGTTTTCATGAACCACGTGATACACATCTTCCCACACTACACGCGCCTAGTGCAACAACAGAGAGCGTCCTTTGGAGGGGTGAAACAGAAACTTAAGGCGAAGAATCTTCATTAGAAGCTGAAGGTCCTGAAGGTCCTGCATGGCGATCGTGCCCACATCTTCACATCACCAGAAGAGGCATGGGACTTGCTGGAGGTACGCGGTATAGGGAGACCTCTGCCCCGGGGGGAGCGGCAGCGAGGGTCCCTGGCACGGGTAAACTGAAAAAGAACAGTAGGCGAAGCAGACACTCTGGAAGCACATCATGCTTGACTCAGAGAATAGTGGTGCTGCAAGACGGATCTTTGGACATGGAATAATCGGAATTCGGTACCGAAGACAGAGGGTCGCCTAGAGTAGACCCGCAGCTGCAACTAGCAGAGTGTGAAGCTGCGTTGGCACTGGTGGAGGAAGTCTCAGCCTCGAGCTCGGATGCAGCATGGCAGATGTGTTGGAAGACACCCCCCTGCAAGAGAATTCCTGATATGTCTATGGACTGAGGTTTTTTTTATGGAGATGGAAGAGTGTGTGCTGCCAGATGTGAGGCATGCCTGACTGAGCAGGGAGGGGGGTCATAACAAGTGTGCATGGGCCTCGAACGTACGCTTGTAGATATGGGCCGAGCCACAGCGAGACTAGGAGGGGATCAACTGTAAGGCGGGTGGGTAAGCACTCCTCCCCCTTTACTTTTTCTCCTCTTTCCTTGTTCAACTCTTTGCGCGAATGATGGATGAGTGATTGAAGGTGAGTGTGAGTGGGGCCTGGGATAGGGGTGGGTGCTGCTGGTGGGAAAACTAGGTGCCCAGCCATGCGCCAAATCCACCTGGCACAAAGTGCATCTTAGACAGTTGAGTGTAGTGCAATAGAAGACCAGACGGCAGTCGCAGACTGCCGTTTCAGAAGGACTGGATGATAGCAAGAGTGATTTTCAATTGCTTGTAGTTATGGATTATTGTTTTTACACAGTTGATGTTAAATTCACAGACCTGCCTTTGACTTTCTTATGGGGAAAGAGGGACAGGGAGGGTGCAGCGGTAGTAGGTCATACATGGGGATGCACATATTGTTTCTGCAGTGTTTACCCAGGGGGTGGGATGCTTCAAATGTTGATTTTGCACGTATCACTGGCAGTAATGGGGACAAAGAAACATGTGATTGGAGTGAGAAAGTTACTGGTGAAAAAAGGATGGGACGATTTAAATTTATAACACAGAACGTGCGGGGCTAAATTCATTTGTAAACCGCTTCAGAGTGCAGACTTATCTGCGATGGCAGGGAGCCCAGGTGGCTCTGCTACAGGAGACGCACCTGTCAGACACCGAGTCACAGAGGCTACATAGGAAATAGAGGGGACAGCTATTATCCTCCGTCTACTCTACATACACAAGTGGGGTAGCGATTTAGGTAGTCCCACAAGTCCCATTCCAGACCCATGGCTACAAAGCTGACATAGAGGGAAGATACGTTGTGGTGCATGGTGTGTTAGATGGCATGGAGGTTTGCTTGATAAATGTTTACGCCCCGAATGTGGATGATGGCGATTTTTATCTGGAACTAGAAAAACTGTTAATGCCCTACATGAGGAGACCATTAATATGGGCAGGGGACTTCAATTGTGTATTGGGTGGTACCCTGGATAGACACCCCCCAGAACTAAACACTAAACAAAACATGTCAGCAACTCTGCGTGATCAATGGCACGCCTACACTGTGTGGATATCTGGCGCGAACAGCACCTCAATACACAAGGGTACACTTGCTATACGCCATCCCAAACTGTCTCTAATAGACTTGATAGATTTCTGCATTCTGAGGAGGCCTCTTCAGCGGCAGCACAGACCAGTTTACTGGGCTGCTACCTGTCGGACCAAGCCCCAATGTTGCTGGAATGGGGGGTGGAGCGTAGTAGAGAGTACCCGGGGCTTAAAAAATCATGTAATTTTTACTAGACCTGCAGGTCTAGCAACCTACAAAATCTACTCGACCTAACTGAAATGCACTTGACCTCTGTCTGTGAAAGCCGAGCAAATGTGACAAGTTAGCAAGATTTAAAGGCATTTTTATGCTTGCTTACTTTGTGAGCAATAAAGATGCCTTTAAATCTTGCTATCTTGTCACATTTCCTCTGCTTTCAGAGACAGAGGTCAAAAGTCAGTTTATTTTCCTTCTCACTCGAAAGGGCGAGTAGGACCTAAAAATAGCTCGCCCTAATTAAATCTGGGTCGCAAATGCGAGCGGGCGAGGGGATTTTTCGAGCCCTGACTACCACTGTGGTGCCTAGGACCGCAGGCTCTCCGAGACGTGGTATTCAGTGAAGAAATTAGAGAGGCCATAGGGTTTTTTTCAACACTAATTGTTTACCTGCAGCCAATAGGGGGTGGAATGGGACATGCTACAAGTGGTCACTCGCAGAGAATGTCTGTCCAAAATAAGGGGCACAAGAAAACGGTTAGAGCGGAACCTTACCAAAGCAGAAGGTGGGTTACCGAGACTGCAACACGGGGGACAAGATTAGGAGGTGCACAACGACGCATTCCTACGCGTGCAGCGCCGAGTGGGTGAGGTATCGGATAGGCTGGACTGCTTCACCAGACGTAAATATCGCCAGCTGCTGCACAGGGAGGGCGATAAATCGAGAAGGCTATTGGCCTGGCTCCTATGACGGGAACGACCCCCACCACTGTTGTTACGCAAAAATGGATTAACTCCCTGCTGCCTGACCACTTAGCAACATTGTACCGGCAATGCCCAGAGGCAGACTTGACTGAAACTCTGGGGTTCCTAAATTAAATGCCCCTTCCATCTCTCACAGGGGAGGAGGTGACGGAATTAGAGGCCGAGATCCAACTTGACGAACTGCGAGAGGCGGTACAGGGAATGGCTCATTGTAAGTCCCCGGGCCCAGATGGCCTACCGGTGGAGTCCTATCAGACCTACGTGTACCTGCTGCTCGCTCAGCTACTAGAAACTTTGCAGGAAGCCAAGCAATCTGAGGTCCTACCACAGTCCATGAGAGAGGCACAATTTGTCATGCTCCCGAAACAGGGTAGAGGTACAAGTGACCCTGAGGTTTACAGACCCCTGTCAGTGCTGGTAGTGGACGTAAAAATACTGGCCAAGGTCTTGGCAACGCATCTCAGTAGGGTGGTAATGCAGTTAGTGCATGAAGATCAATGCGGTTTTATGCCAGGAAGAGGAACACATATGAATCTTTGTCGCCTCTCGCACGTGATGCACTCGGTCTCCTTTGGGACCGTATCAAGCCTGCGCATAAATCATCAAAAATCGGTCATATTCCCACCGGCCATGTTGGCATAGGGAAGCTCCACAGACCTCCCTGACAAGGAACTCAGATGGGAGAAGAACCGTTTTCGTTACCTGGGAATACAGGTAGCACACTCTCCAGAAACGTAGTACGCTCTAAACATGGGGGAGTGATTACGAGCTTGAGGGAATCTGTCCAGTTCTGCAATGGACTCCCCCTTTTGGTCATCTGGCAGGTAGCCATGGTCCGGATGGTTAGGCTCTCTCGATGCCAATATGCCATGCAGAACTCCTTTTCCATGATCCCGGCATCTACTTTTGAATAGTCTCCTAGTTTTGCTGGTATTGGCCGGGGGACATAACAGGGTAAAACTCGAGTAACTGAAAGTGGACATGGAGATGGGAGGACTGTGACTCCCAGACTTCAGACTCTATTGATATGCGGGGCTACTAAAGAATGCGGCGCAGTGGTGTGCAGACGGTCACCATATAGAAAAGGTGTTGGTGGCCGATCAGAGCAGTGGGGCTGACCTACCGAGATGGCTCATTATGGGCTCGCGGGCTCCAAGGGAATGTCCGCACATAATCAGACCAGTAACAGAGGTATGGGATTAGGCGGTTACACAGATTATCCACAGGGCCCCCTACGCCCCTGCACTACCACTTCAATGGTTGCAGGGATTCCACCAAATCCAGTCAGTTATGGACATTACCAAATGGTACGAGAGGAGGTGCACGATGCCCGGAGACCTGTTCGGGAATGGGACCATCCTGACTCTCGAAGAAGAGTGGGAGTGGTTGCAGGTACCGGGAGGACATATTTTACAGAATGCTAAAATAGCAAGCACAGTTCGCGAGATTTGGCCCTCCTGCCCAAATGAGCCTGAAGAATCACACACATTAGCGTTGCTATGAGATCTGGGGTCCACCAAAGGACTGATCTTGTGGATATACAAAGCCCTGAAGAAAGACCGCACAGTTGCGGTCTCCACAATCAAAGAGCGATGGGAGGCGGACTTGCCCTCTCCCCTCACTGATGGTGAATAAAAGAGAGGATTTGCGCAAGTACGCGAGGTGGCCAGCAATGAGAGGTTTAAGCTTTCCCAATTCTATTATCTGCACCATACTTACTTAACGCCACAGAGACTGGCATGCTTCAATGCCAGCCTCTCATCGGCATGTCCACGTTGTTGGGTGGACCCAGCTACGTTTATACACATGACCTGGACATGCACCAGATTGCAATCATACTGGCAGCGAGAAACAGAGGGACTTCGGACAGCCGTGCAAACTGAAGAGTCAGTCAAACAGTGCATACTGAGGGTACTCCCAATGCGGAAGAAGGGAGCGCGCATATGACACAGGTTCGCCCTCCTGGGCCTAGTCCTGGCAAAGCGCTGCATCACAATTCATTGAACGCACGCGCTCCCTCCCGGGCTCAGTAAATTGAAGCAAAAACAACAATTGATGGACAGAATGCAGAACAATGTCATACATTCACCCCAGTACAGAGATCTGGGCCTAAATCCATCGTTTTTTTGCTCACCATGCCGTTCCAGTTTGAACCCAGCCATATGCAAATCAGTCTTGACCCTGTGCCTCATGGGAACAGTCCAGCCCGAACTGCTAAGCCTGGTCCTCCCTGAAGGCAGATGTGAGGGAATGGGGAGTAGCTGAAGAGTGCCGTCTCAGAGCTGTACACGCGGATGAAAATGCAGAACGCGACCTGGAAGATATGTGTTTGAAAGGATGCAAATGCCAGAGAGTCGAAGCGAAACTGAGGGGAAACCATCTCAGGCACGTAGCCTTGCAAACACCAGACAAACTCAGGAGACTGACGGGAACCCTGACCCTACTTACAGTCAAGAGCACTTCGGGGAACAGTATAGCAGATCCTCCCTACATCCTCTGCACAATTATTATTCTAGATCAATGATAGTCCCACGCCAGACAATTCACTATTGCTCCCGGAGAGATGACTTGCTGCCACCATTGTCGCCATGGTTCTCACGGTTCATATAGTTTGTTTTTGATTTTATTAAAGAAAGGAATTACTGCACATGACTGGCAAAGATGGGTAAGCCCGGTGTATCACATGTAAATGGCCCAAAAACTTGACATGTGATAGACCTGTAACGTAATATCTGTGCATTGATACAATAAAAACAAGTTAAATTTTTTAAAGGAAAAATAGACTCGTAAGAGGGTGTACTTTCCTTTTCACAACACTTTTTATTTCAACAGACAGGACCAAAGACGACGGTACATATTTTCCAAACACCATTCTGATCACATTCAGTCGTTGCCATCTCTGTGCACAAGGCAAATGAGAATGTGGTGAGTACCAGTCCAAAAAATCAAAATATCCACTATTCTAGATCATTTAACAGGTATGGCTGTAAAGGAAAGTAATTAAATGAAATTACTGACTCAACAAGATGACAAGGCAAACATCTGCCAAGGCGTTGAAAGAGAATTGGTGGAACCACTTTAGAAATGTTTATCATGATACATTCTGAGGCCGTAAATGCAACTTTAAAAACATAATGCAGATATTCACAAGGACTCCAGCGCCCCCATGTGGACTTTTTGGAGAAGGCAATACATTTTCAATATATTGTAGAAAAGATGTTGACCATATAAGATTACAACTGGTCATAAAATGGAGGGCTGGTGACGTGTGCATGGCGGGGATGGGTGGTATTTGGCATGACCCGGCCAGCCAGCATATATTCATGTTCCAGTCTCGTAATGCTCACTGCAATGGGCAGATTCGAGTGAAAACTGTGTGATTTCGTATTAAACACTGTACAGATGTGCACATGGGTGTGAATCTATGAGGGAATTGATGTATGCTGTGGCACTTCCTGGTTTATCGGTTCATACAACAAGAGTTATTTATACCTGTAATTTTTCCGTTTGGTAGTCTGTATTTCAGCTCCACAGTCTGCGTTCCGTTTTTTTTCCAGTGAGCTGCATTGAATTACAAGCTGCTCAAAACGTCAGCTCAGAACATGTATGTGATTAAGAAAAGCAAGGAAAAGGGAGATGGACTCTAACTCAGATGAGAGTAACACACATTACCACAGAAAACATCTGCTTGCCATTTTTTAATGGTGAAGCAAGCAATTGTGTGAGAATGAAGGCGTATTACGATTATGTGCATGAGATGGATACTCCTGTAGTGTAGTAATTAGGTCGACCGCTGACTTTGCAATACTGGCTGCACCTTTGGAGCATTGTTTAAGCCTGGGCAAATCCCTTTCTCCATCTGCCTGAGTTCATGTAGCCGAAAAAAATGTTATGCTTATGAATAGGCTGTTATGAAGAGCCATATAAGTAACTGAATATTTATGACATGATGCAGGTTGTTTTATTACTATGTGTTGTATAGAACACTGGTGAGAGACCCAGAATGTGCTGGGAATGTGTCTCCTGTGGGTAGAGGAACTGGCCTGCCTAACAGTGCTATATATTTTGTTTTTCAAAAATCACCATATGTACTTTCAAGGGAGGAAATTGTACCTTGGACGGGTGTTTAGTGTAGATAGCTTATTGTTTGCAATATGTAGGAACCTGGCTCTGTATATACTATTCTAAAGTAAGGTATAGTGTGCACAGAGTCCAGGGAGTCCCCAGAGGTATAGCAGTGGTTAAATTAAACAAATACTAACAGCTCTCTTTGTGGTAGTGTGGGCGAGCAGTTAGACTTATCCAGAGGGTGTGTTAAGCATTTATTGTATTCACTCACTCAAGGCTGATGGCACACACTCAGAGAATGAATCCAGAAGAATTAGGTAAGTATAAAAAGATATACTTGTACAGGTAAGTAAGAACACTTACAAATGCAAAGCTGTACACAGAACTGCAATTGTGGATATATTGGAATCGTTTACAGGTTTGTATTACTTTTAAAACAGTGTAAAATACAGTGAGATTACCTTTGACTACTCTTGGTTTACTTTTCAGTTACTTATAGATCTTGAGGTGATACGCCGAGATATCACACACTGGCTGGTGTCACTTACAGGTAAGTACATCAATTCTTAAACTAAAGCACAGTTACTTTCTTTTCATACAAAAGTTCGAATCTGACCTGGAAGAATAGTTTTTGAGGATTAGAACCTAGGTTCAGGTAGGCACTCAAATTGCACCACCAGCCGCACAGGGTGGGTGCAGCGTGACAAGGAGGCGTCGGGGGACCTGGAGATTTCAATGGAGAGCTACAATTTGGCAAAGATGCTGCAGGCTCAGGCAGGGAGGCTTACTGAAGGGGACCACCGCCTGGAGACGTAAGATGGGTTCTTGAGGGATGCCTGGACAACATCGGTTGGGCCACTAAGGCCGCAGGGTGTCAGGTGCAGGGGTGTCTTTTGGCATTGGTTCCTCTTACAAGCTCCGGTCGCGGTTGGTGGGAACCTTTAGGTTGAGGCTGCAGGTGTCGGCTTGAAGCTTGATGAGGTCGGGGATTACCAGATTCTAGGTCAGGTTCGCTGGGGAGACCTCCTTCTGGTGTTGGGCTACTCGGGCCATGGGCGTCGGGTGCAGAGTGGTGCAAAATCGCAAAGCTGCCTGGATCCGGATTCTGTGGGTGAGTCTTTGTTGGAGCTAATCAGGTGCTCACGGGGACAGTCATGAAGATGGTTGCAGGGCAGGTCCTACTGGCTCTGGGGGAATGCTGTCTACACCAGGGTTTCGCTGTAGTCAGGTCGCAGTTGGGACAGGCTGGTAGGGCTGGGGCCGAAGCAGTTAATGTCTTCTTCCTGGGTCAAAACGGCTCTTCGGTTCTTCTTTCTTCCTGGAATCTTAGGAGGCAAGGTTCAGGTTCGCTCCTAAATACTAAATTTAAGAAAGTTAAAGGGGGGTGCACATTGGGACAAATGGTTCTCATCCTTGGGGTGGGTACAACCCCTATTTTGCCACCCTCCATTGGGAGGGGGGCATGAGCCTCTTCCTAATTGGCTGGGTCACCTCATCCTCAAGATGGAGGGGACTGAAATGTGCTTCACCTCACCTCCCCCACCTAAGGGGTGGGGTTGGCAGAGGTAGGCACACCTCTCCTTCTAGCTTGGTTTCTCCTGCCACTCCCACCCACAGTGGGGCACAACCGGTGGGAGCCAGTTGCTGGGGGCAGCAAAAGGCAGGGACAGCTTACAAAGGCGGCAGACCTTTGAAGGTTCCCCTTCATGGAGCCAACCCATCCTGGGGAAGGAGGCATGACACCTCTGTGGTCTCCGCCATTGATGACTCAGGACTCAGTGACATGTGTGAGATCTACCAGGACGTGGAGAAGATGATGTGGTCTCCGCCATTCATGACTCAGGACTCAGCGTCATCTGTGAGATCCGCAGAGAAGCTGATGTTCTCTCTGCCATTCATGACTCAGGACTAAATAGAGAAATATCTGGGATACGCGGAGTTTTGACGGACACGTTGAGTGCCCACTGCTGCACATTCCGGTGACACCAGACAATTATTTGCTCATGGATGCACCGAGGCGGCAGTGTCTCTCTCTCTCTCTCTCTCTTCCTTCTCGCTTTCTCACTCCCTTTCTTTCTTTCCCTCTCATTTTCTCTCTGGCTTTTTTTTCCTTCTCTGTGCTTCTCTCCTTTGATATGCCCATTACACACGACCTTATTTTGTACTTTATTTTCCAGGCTCTGTCGTAGACATCCATGGTCCCCACAGGAGTGTTCCGGCTTCTTGTTTTCTATTATTTTTGTTACATTTTGTTTATTCGTTTATCATTTATATATATGTTAATAAAAAAAATAATTTTGCAAATAGTTTTTCGTTTATCGTTTACATATATATTTCTAAAAACATAAAGTTTAAAAAAAAATAATAACGTTTTGGGTTGTTCTCTTCACTGCTGTGTGACTCTTTCTTGTTCTTATTACTGTTATTTGATGGAGTCCACCATGGTGTTAAATTTTGGGGCACTTATCGTGGGAATACTGGTGATGTCTGCAGTTTACACCAACTTCTGAATAGTGTAATGCAGACTAGCCGTTCCCGTACAAAAATACACGAGGTGCACCTTTGCGATTTATTCTAAATACTAAAATCCTGTATTGAATTGCACTGAGGTAGTGGCTGCACGTACAGTGTACACACAAAATCAATTAAGAACTCTCATTGTATTTATATTGATTGGGAATAGTGCGTCAAGTGCTGGATCTTGATGAGATACACTGCTCAGTTCGTATATTGTTCTGCACACGAAAAAAATCACATCACAACTTCCACACCAACTGCAATGCTAAACAAATTCCGGCGATAGGCCACCTTAGCACCAGGTATTTTACACCTGCTTTCTGCTGGTGTTAAGCAGGACGACTACCTGCACCATGAAACGGAACACAGCCAAGAGCCACACCAGAACACCCACAGGTGCCATAGAATCAATGAGCATGATGCAGGGATACCCATGAGGGCCACAAGACTCATCGCAACAATTCCAGGACCACCAACACCCCCCAAACCCGCATCTGAGAAAGTGTGTCCCTGTGGTCATTGTCTTAGCATGATAGGCACGAGCCATGCAACATCACAGTGTGCTGTCACCTCAGCGTTGGCAGTGAGCCTGGACATGTAGCTACGCACGCATCCTCCTGCATGCACAACCGGCATGTGCTGGTCTGGAGTACACAGGTCAGCGCAGGGGTGTGCCTATCCGGCAAGAGGAACAGAGTGTCTCGGACATGTCCGTGTACAGGAAGTGCGGTAAGTGTGTCTGTGTTCTGGTGTGGCCTGCCTCAAAGGCCGCAGCACTCGATGTTGTAAAGTGCCATGCACCACCTCCAAACGACACTGTGATGGTGTAGTTTGAATGTAGCAGGACATGTGTGAATAGGCATTACAATGGTGTGCTGTACGAATGCACGAGATACAACAGCACACCGTAGAAAAGTGTGGGGGCTCATGGGAGGGAGAAGAAGCTGTTTGGCAATGTAACACACAGTGAACTTGCCCATGTGCCACGTACTGGGCATCTCATCCATGATAACCACGGTCCCAGACATCCCACAACACCAACGACCGGCCTTTGTACACATCCTGTATGAATGCAGCGTGGTTTTCACTTCTATGGTCGTTCAGTGGTGTGATGTTGGCGGGTTGTGTGACTTGTGCTCCTTGTTGGTGTGTTTCATTTTGGCCATTGTTTGTCTATACTTGTGCTGTACTTAATTGTGCATGTGTGCCATTCTGCCCATCTCCCCCCGTCCCCCCACTCCCTGCTTCTTCCTCTTCCTGGTGCTGTTGTGACTATAATTTCGTTGCTCCACACATAAACACATGTAAAGAACAAATTAGAATAGTTCCTTGATTCTTTTAGGTTTCAAAACTTCTCTCTATTGGTTTCTTTTTAATTTTCCATATAAACCGTTTTTTTAATATTCAACAACACATAGAACTCAGAAGTGCAACGTATTCTATCAACACACTTTCTAGAACATTCTACAACACGTGCAGGTTAAAAGTTCATCAATTTTTTTATACATAACAATATTGTTTTGCAACATTTTCTCGAACATTTAACGGCACGTGCAGGTTAAAAGTTCACAATTGTTTTAAATTCGAACAGTGCCTTCCAAATGCAAGTAGCAGCTGTGGTTCAGTTGAGCAAATTTCATCCTATGATATGTACTCCACGTTGAAACTGCTTTTTCTTAACCAATCACAAAGATGCTTTTCCACAAAACGAATGTGCGCCCTACTTTTAAAAAAGAATGCTTTTCAACTCTCAATCACGTATCGTTTTGTATGGCAAAAAAAAGTACTTCCCCATCTTTAAATATATCTCTTATTCTACCAAGGAACTGCATGAGCTACAGACATCTTTCCATACCTTCCAACCATACCTTCAAAATGCTAGTGAGGATCGTAGAACATAGCTATATTTTCAGGTGCAAGATGTATGCAGAACACAGACGTATTGACTTAGAACTAGGTTTACAAAATGTGGACATTAAATGGTTTACACAGAGAAGATTGAAGTTGCCCCAATTGCTACCTTTGGTTAAAACCTCTTTGCATCTTCCACATCCTGACCTCATGATTGTGCATTGTGGTGGAAATGACCTAGGTACATTGACTGGGGTAGGTTTGGAAATGATTATGAAGGACACCTTTGGACACCTCAGCTCAGCACCATGTGACTCTGGGCAATAGCTCACTTAATAGCTCACATAATTTCCATGCCGTTCTCGAGGGCCTTCAGACCCATAGGGGTGAGTAGTTTGCGCTTTACAAATACCGTATTGATTTGATACGTGCAAATTTACCTTCGCACTCCCTGTATAACATCCCCTAAGCACCATACACAAGTTACAATGTTCAAAACAAAAGTTTCTCCGAGTAGGTATAACTACATTCTGACACTACTTGACAGATGTGGCACAGCGGCCAGAGCACATGACTTCACAGCATATGACACACAGTTTGGACTCGCGCTTTCATCCCCCGACTCCGGCAGCACCTCAGCTTAGCACCATGAGCATCTAGACAATACCTCACATATTTTCCGTACCCCAGGACTTTCAAACCATTAGGAGTCAGTAGTTCGTCCTAGTAGGTATAAACACATGCTGACACTACTTCCACAGGTGTGCTGCAGCGGCCAGGGCACATGACTTCACATCATAAGACACAGTTTAGGCTCACGCTTTCATCCCCGACTCCTGCAGCAGCTCACCTTAGCAGCATCAGACTACGCAATTCCTCACTTAATTTCCGTACCCAGCACTTTCAGACCAGTAGGTATGAGTAGTTCGCTTCGCACCCCCTCTATAGCGCACCCTGAACACCACATAGAGGTTACAGTGCTCCTACCCTCCTCTTTCGCACATTTTTTGCCCTTTTTCCCCTTACTCGCTTCAACAGAATCACAAAATGGCGGCCAACACTTCCTAGTTGCAAACTCTCGCAGCGCTCACAGCCAATCAGCAGCAAGCTCGCGCTCGTAACGCCTCAGCCAATCAGATGGCAGAATTCCCAAATATCGATAGCTGTAAATTTCTATATTTCTCAAAAACTACTGAACGAATTTAAATCAAATAAACAAAAGTGTGCTTTCTAGACCAAGACCCTTCTCCCTGCCAAATCTGGGGTAATTCCGTTCACCCGTTCGACCTGTAGCCTTGTCTAAAGTTTCCTATGGAAATTAACATTGAAAAAACACGTTTTGGGACCCCACTTTTTTCTCGGCCCCCCCTTTGACGAATCACCCACTTTCAACATAGGAGCTGATCTCAACTAAGAATTAGTTTCGAAAATTTCACGAAGATTCATCAATCGGCGCAAAAGTTATTGCGAATAGAATGTTGCCATTTTCCTATAGTAACTAGGTCCTAACTATAACTACCTACTGGCGACCGCCAGTAGGAGATAGATATATATATATATATATTATATTATATATTATATATATATATATATATATTCACTTAAAAAACCATAGGTTTCACACATGTTATAGTTAGGTGGATATTTCACTCGTAAAAAACCAATGAAATTCCCCCGTTATAGTTAGTTCAGATAACTATAACTCGCGCGCCCGCAATCCCCTGCTCATGACGTCACATATTACATCACTCATGACATGGTCAGTGGCATCACTCATGACATCACTGATGACATCATCCTTGTGATAGAGTGGCGGTCGCGCGAGTTATAGTTATCTGAACTAACTATAACGGGGGAATTTCATTGGTTTTTTACGAGTTAAATATACACCTAACTATAACATGTGTGAAACCTATGGTTTTTTAAGTGAATTTGCAAGGTTTTTTAAATGCTAATTCCTAACTATAACATGTGTGAAACCTATCGTTTTTTAAGTGAATTTGCAAGGTTTTTTAAATGCTAATTCCTAACTATTACGTGTGTGAAACCTATGGTTTTTTCAATGAATTTTTACGGTTTTTTAAATGCTAATTTATTTATGTATTATTATTTTTTTTATATATTTATTTTACAATAAACTACGTATTAAATTCTTTTTCTTTTTTTTCACCGTGCGCGCACCCCCGCGATTTAAAAAAAATAAATAAATAAATTTCTGCCTTCGGGATCCTTCAGGGACCCCCTGACAAAGGCTAGGGGGTCAGGAACTCTCTACCCTGCCCCCTTTTCACGTTCGCCACCTTCCTTTTTCACTCTCGCACTGAAAACAAACAAAATGGCGGCCGACACTTCCTGATTTCGACCGATTCGAACGTTGACTAACATGTAACCACCAATCAGAATTACGCTCGCGCACGTTAGGGTGCTCGCACGGTGCGCGCACCCTGTGCACGTATAGATATTGATATGCTTTTAAATGCTATTTTCTCAGGAAATACTGAACAGATTTACACCAGACCTGCAAAAGGCACTTCCTTGACCTTATGACTATCTCTCTGCCAAATTTAAAATAATTCTGTTCAGCCGTTCGGGCTGTAGCTGTGTCTAAAGGTCCTATGGAAAAATGCATGGGGAAAACGCGTTTTGGGACCCCCCTTTTTTCTCGGCCCCCGCTTGACCAATCACCCCGAGACTTTCAGGGTAGGAGCTGAACGGAGCGCCCCATTAGTTTTGAAAATTTCGCGAGGATTCGTCAACCGGAGCCAAAGTTATTCAAAGTAGAATTTTGAGATTTCCTATGGAAACACGGTCCTAACTATAACTATCTACTGGCGACCGCCAGTAGAATGAAAATAAATATATATATATATTTATTTTCATTCTACTGGCGGTCGCCAGTAGATAGTTATAGTTATGACCGGGCTGGCTGGTGACGGCGGCTGCCGGTGGTGTGTGCCTTGTGTGTGATTTCTCCGTGAGGGCAACCTTGGTGTGTGTATATATATATCATACTCATATATATACACACACACACACACACACACACACACACACACACACACACACACACACACACACACACACACACACACACACACACACACACACACACACACACACACACACACACACACACACACACACACACACACACACACACACACACACACACACACACACACACACACACACACACACACACACACACACACACACACACACACACACACACACACACACACACACACACACACACACACACCTCCTGAATAGGAAAATTCAAAACAAAATATCACCACAGTGGGTCAAGGTACGTAGAGACAAGCAGTTAGGCGCACCAATGTAATCCGGTGGCGAGGCCCCCCTCGTTCTTGTACGGTGCTCGTAAATTCCAAACACCAAGATCCGCCTCTCCGGCGGCGGGACGTCTCCACGGCTGGACTAGCCGTAATTATCAAAAAACACCAAGGTTGCCCTCACGGAGAAATCACACACAAGGGGGTTACTGCACACACACCACCGGCAGCCGCCGTCACCAGCCTGCCCTCATGCCTTGTTCTGCTTTCGCCATACGCGTTTCGAGCGTAGTATGCTCTTGATCACTGGCAACAGAAATGCGGGAAACAGCGGACTTCAGGTGAAACTTTAAATTTATTGATAACATAGTCCCGCCCATGTGGGCGTTGTCAATGATGCCTGATGGGTATAGTAGTCCATCCAAATAGTACCAAACTAAAGTCTCTTCCAAACCCAAATGGGTGCCACTGAATCCTGCTGAGTTATAATCCTGAATAGGAAAATTCAAAACAAAATATCACCACAGTGGGTCAAGGTACGTAGAGACAAGCAGTTAGGCGCACCAATGTAATCCGGTGGCGAGGCCCCCCTCGTTCTTGTACGGTGCTCGTAAATTCCAAACACCAAGATCCGCCTCTCCGGCGGCGGGACGTCTCCACGGCTGGACTAGCCGTAATTATCAAAAAACACCAAGGTTGCCCTCACGGAGAAATCACACACAAGGGGGTTACTGCACACACACCACCGGCAGCCGCCGTCACCAGCCTGCCCTCATGCCTTGTTCTGCTTTCGCCATACGCGTTTCGAGCGTAGTATGCTCTTGATCACTGGCAACAGAAATGCGGGAAACAGCGGACTTCAGGTGAAACTTTAAATTTATTGATAACATAGTCCCGCCCATGTGGGCGTTGTCAATGATGCCTGATGGGTATAGTAGTCCATCCAAATAGTACCAAACTAAAGTCTCTTCCAAACCCAAATGGGTGCCACTGAATCCTGCTGAGTTATAATCCTGAATAGGAAAATTCAAAACAAAATATCACCACAGTGGGTCAAGGTACGTAGAGACAAGCAGTTAGGCGCACCAATGTAATCCGGTGGCGAGGCCCCCCTCGTTCTTGTACGGTGCTCGTAAATTCCAAACACCAAGATCCGCCTCTCCGGCGGCGGGACGTCTCCACGGCTGGACTAGCCGTAATTATCAAAAAACACCAAGGTTGCCCTCACGGAGAAATCACACACAAGGGGGTTACTGCACACACACCACCGGCAGCCGCCGTCACCAGCCTGCCCTCATGCCTTGTTCTGCTTTCGCCATACGCGTTTCGAGCGTAGTATGCTCTTGATCACTGGCAACAGAAATGCGGGAAACAGCGGACTTCAGGTGAAACTTTAAATTTATTGATAACATAGTCCCGCCCATGTGGGCGTTGTCAATGATGCCTGATGGGTATAGTAGTCCATCCAAATAGTACCAAACTAAAGTCTCTTCCAAACCCAAATGGGTGCCACTGAATCCTGCTGAGTTATAATCCTGAATAGGAAAATTCAAAACAAAATATCACCACAGTGGGTCAAGGTTTGTAGAGACAAGCAGTTAGGCGCACCAATGTAATCCGGTGGCGAGGCCCCCCTCGTTCTTGTACGGTGCTCGTAAATTCCAAACACCAAGATCCGCCTCTCCGGCGGCGGGACGTCTCCACGGCTGGACTAGCCGTAATTATCAAAAAACACCAAGGTTGCCCTCACGGAGAAATCACACACAAGGGGGTTACTGCACACACACCACCGGCAGCCGCCGTCACCAGCCTGCCCTCATGCCTTGTTCTGCTTTCGCCATACGCGTTTCGAGCGTAGTATGCTCTTGATCACTGGCAACAGAAATGCGGGAAACAGCGGACTTCAGGTGAATCTTTAAATTTATTGATAACATAGTCCCGCCCATGTGGGCGTTGTCAATGATGCCTGATGGGTATAGTAGTCCATCTAAATAGTACCAAACTAAAGTCTCTTCCAAACCCAAATGGGTGCCACTGAATCCTGCTGAGTTATAATCCTGAATAGGAAAATTCAAAACAAAATATCACCACAGTGGGTCAAGGTACGTAGAGACAAGCAGTTAGGCGCACCAATGTAATCCGGTGGCGAGGCCCCCCTCGTTCTTGTACGGTGCTCGTAAATTCCAAACACCAAGATCCGCCTCTCCGGCGGCGGGACGTCTCCACGGCTGGACTAGCCGTAATTATCAAAAAACACCAAGGTTGCCCTCACAGAGAAATCACACACAAGGGGGTTACTGCACACACACCACCGGCAGCCGCCGTCACCAGCCTGCCCTCATGCCTTGTTCTGCTTTCGCCATACGCGTTTCGAGCGTAGTATGCTCTTGATCACTGGCAACAGAAATGCGGGAAACAGCGGACTTCAGGTGAAACTTTAAATTTATTGATAACATAGTCCCGCCCATGTGGGCGTTGTCAATGATGCCTGATGGGTATAGTAGTCCATCCAAATAGTACCAAACTAAAGTCTCTTCCAAACCCAAATGGGTGCCACTGAATCCTGCTGAGTTATAATCCTGAATAGGAAAATTCAAAACAAAATATCACCACAGTGGGTCAAGGTACGTAGAGACAAGCAGTTAGGCGCACCAATGTAATCCGGTGGCGAGGCCCCCCTCGTTCTTGTACGGTGCTCGTAAATTCCAAACACCAAGATCCGCCTCTCCGGCGGCGGGACGTCTCCACGGCTGGACTAGCCGTAATTATCAAAAAACACCAAGGTTGCCCTCACAGAGAAATCACACACAAGGGGGTTACTGCACACACACCACCGGCAGCCGCCGTCACCAGCCTGCCCTCATGCCTTGTTCTGCTTTCGCCATACGCGTTTCGAGCGTAGTATGCTCTTGATCACTGGCAACAGAAATGGGGGAAACAGCGGACTTCAGGTGAAACTTTAAATTTATTGATAACATAGTCCCGCCCATGTGGGCGTTGTCAATGATGCCTGATGGGTATAGTAGTCCATCCAAATAGTACCAAACTAAAGTCTCTTCCAAACCCAAATGGGTGCCACTGAATCCTGCTGAGTTATAATCCTGAATAGGAAAATTCAAAACAAAATATCACCACAGTGGGTCAAGGTACGTAGAGACAAGCAGTTAGGCGCACCAATGTAATCCGGTGGCGAGGCCCCCCTCGTTCTTGTACGGTGCTCGTAAATTCCAAACACCAAGATCCGCCTCTCCGGCGGCGGGACGTCTCCACGGCTGGACTAGCCGTAATTATCAAAAAACACCAAGGTTGCCCTCACAGAGAAATCACACACAAGGGGGTTACTGCACACACACCACCGGCAGCCGCCGTCACCAGCCTGCCCTCATGCCTTGTTCTGCTTTCGCCATACGCGTTTCGAGCGTAGTATGCTCTTGATCACTGGCAACAGAAATGCGGGAAACAGCGGACTTCAGGTGAAACTTTAAATTTATTGATAACATAGTCCCGCCCATGTGGGCGTTGTCAATGATGCCTGATGGGTATAGTAGTCCATCCAAATAGTACCAAACTAAAGTCTCTTCCAAACCCAAATGGGTGCCACTGAATCCTGCTGAGTTATAATCCTGAATAGGAAAATTCAAAACAAAATATCACCACAGTGGGTCAAGGTACGTAGAGACAAGCAGTTAGGCGCACCAATGTAATCCGGTGGCGAGGCCCCCCTCGTTCTTGTACGGTGCTCGTAAATTCCAAACACCAAGATCCGCCTCTCCGGCGGCGGGACGTCTCCACGGCTGGACTAGCCGTAATTATCAAAAAACACCAAGGTTGCCCTCACGGAGAAATCACACACAAGGGGGTTACTGCACACACACCACCGGCAGCCGCCGTCACCAGCCTGCCCTCATGCCTTGTTCTGCTTTCGCCATACGCGTTTCGAGCGTAGTATGCTCTTGATCACTGGCAACAGAAATGCGGGAAACAGCGGACTTCAGGTGAAACTTTAAATTTATTGATAACATAGTCCCGCCCATGTGGGCGTTGTCAATGATGCCTGATGGGTATAGTAGTCCATCCAAATAGTACCAAACTAAAGTCTCTTCCAAACCCAAATGGGTGCCACTGAATCCTGCTGAGTTATAATCCTGAATAGGAAAATTCTAAACAAAATATCACCACAGTGGGTCAAGGTACGTAGAGACAAGCAGTTAGGCGCACCAATGTAATCCGGTGGCGAGGCCCCCCTCGTTCTTGTACGGTGCTCGTAAATTCCAAACACCAAGATCCGCCTCTCCGGCGGCGGGACGTCTCCACGGCTGGACTAGCCGTAATTATCAAAAAACACCAAGGTTGCCCTCACGGAGAAATCACACACAAGGGGGTTACTGCACACACACCACCGGCAGCCGCCGTCACCAGCCTGCCCTCATGCCTTGTTCTGCTTTCGCCATACGCGTTTCGAGCGTAGTATTCTCTTGATCACTGGCAACAGAAATGCGGGAAACAGCGGACTTCAGGTGAAACTTTAAATTTATTGATAACATAGTCCCGCCCATGTGGGCGTTGTCAATGATGCCTGATGGGTATAGTAGTCCATCCAAATCGTACCAAACTAAAGTCTCTTCCAAACCCAAATGGGTGCCACTGAATCCTGCTGAGTTATAATCCTGAATAGGAAAATTCAAAACAAAATATCACCACAGTGGGTCAAGGTACGTAGAGACAAGCAGTTAGGCGCACCAATGTAATCCGGTGGCGAGGCCCCCCTCGTTCTTGTACGGTGCTCGTAAATTCCAAACACCAAGATCCGCCTCTCCGGCGGCGGGACGTCTCCACGGCTGGACTAGCCGAGATTATCAAAAAACAACAAGGTTGCCCTCACGGAGAAATCACACACAAGGGGGTTACTGCACACACACCACCGGCAGCCGCCGTCACCAGCCTGCCCTCATGCCTTGTTCTGCTTTCGCCATACGCGTTTCGAGCGTAGTATGCTCTTGATCACTGGCAACAGAAATGCGGGAAACAGCGGACTTCAGGTGAATCTTTAAATTTATTGATAACATAGTCCCGCCCATGTGGGCGTTGTCAATGATGCCTGATGGGTATAGTAGTCCATCCAAATAGTACCAAACTAAAGTCTCTTCCAAACCCAAATGGGTGCCACTGAATCCTGCTGAGTTATAATCCTGAATAGGAAAATTCAAAACAAAATATCACCACAGTGGGTCAAGGTACGTAGAGACAAGCAGTTAGGCGCACCAATGTAATCCGGTGGCGAGGCCCCCCTCGTTCTTGTACGGTGCTCGTAAATTCCAAACACCAAGATCCGCCTCTCCGGCGGCGGGACGTCTCCACGGCTGGACTAGCCGTAATTATCAAAAAACACCAAGGTTGCCCTCACAGAGAAATCACACACAAGGGGGTTACTGCACACACACCACCAGCAGCCGCCGTCACCAGCCTGCCCTCATGCCTTGTTCTGCTTTCGCCATACGCGTTTCGAGCGTAGTATGCTCTTGATCACTGGCAACAGAAATGCGGGAAACAGCGGACTTCAGGTGAAACTTTAAATTTATTGATAACATAGTCCCGCCCATGTGGGCGTTGTCAATGATGCCTGATGGGTATAGTAGTCCATCCAAATAGTACCAAACTAAAGTCTCTTCCAAACCCAAATGGGTGCCACTGAATCCTGCTGAGTTATAATCCTGAATAGGAAAATTCAAAACAAAATATCACCACAGTGGGTCAAAGTACGTAGAGACAAGAAGTTAGGCGCACCAATGTAATCCGGTGGCGAGGCCCCCCTCGTTCTTGTACGGTGCTCGTAAATTCCAAACACCAAGATCCGCCTCTCCGGCGGCGGGACATCTCCACGGCTGGACTAGCCATAATTATCAAAAAACACCAAGGTTGCCCTCACGGAGAAATCACACACAAGGGGGTTACTGCACACACACCACCGGCAGCCGCCGTCACCAGCCTGCCCTCATGCCTTGTTCTGCTTTCGCCATACGCGTTTCGAGCGTAGTATGCTCTTGATCACTGGCAACAGAAATGCGGGAAACAGCGGACTTCAGGTGAAACTTTAAATTTATTGATAACATAGTCCCGCCCATGTGGGCGTTGTCAATGATGCCTGATGGGTATAGTAGTCCATCCAAATAGTACCAAACTAAAGTCTCTTCCAAACCCAAATGGGTGCCACTGAATCCTGCTGAGTTATAATCCTGAATAGGAAAATTAAAAACAAAATATCACCACAGTGGGTCAAGGTACGTAGAGACAAGCAGTTAGGCGCACCAATGTAATCCGGTGGCGAGGCCCCCCTCGTTCTTGTACGGTGCTCGTAAATTCCAAACACCAAGATCCGCCTCTCCGGCGGCGGGACATCTCCACGGCTGGACTAGCCGTAATTATCAAAAAAACACCAAGGTTGCCCTCACGGAGAAATCACACACAAGGGGGTTATTGCACACACACCACCGTCAGCCGCCGTCACCAACCTGCCCTCATGCCTTGTTCTGCTTTCGCCATAGCGTTTCGAGCGTAGTATGCTCTTGATCACTGGCAACAGAAATGCGGGAAACAGCGGACTTCAGGTGAAACTTTAAATTTATTGATAACATAGTCCCGCCCATGTGGGCGTTGTCAATGATGCCTGATGGGTATAGTAGTCCATCCAAATAGTACCAAACTAAAGTCTCTTCCAAACCCAAATGGGTGCCACTGAATCCTGCTGAGTTATATTCCTGAATAGGAAAATTCAAAACAAAATATCACCACAGTGGGTCAAGGTACGTAGAGACAAGCAGTTAGGCGCACCAATGTAATCCGGTGGCGAGGCCCCCCTCGTTCTTGTACGGTGCTCATAAATTCCAAACACCAAGATCCCCCTCTCCGGCGGCGGGACGTCTCCACGGCTGGACTAGCCGTAATTATCAAAAAACACCAAGGTTGCCCTCACGGAGAAATCACACACAAGGGGGTTACTGCACACACACCACCGGCAGCCGCCGTCACCAGCCTGCCCTCATGCCTTGTTCTGCTTTCGCCATACGCGTTTCGAGCGTAGTATGCTCTTGATCACTGGCAACAGAAATGCGGGAAACAGCGGACTTCAGGTGAAACTTTAAATTTATTGATAACATAGTCCCGCCCATGTGGGCGTTGTCAATGATGCCTGATGGGTATAGTAGTCCATCCAAATAGTACCAAACTAAAGTCTCTTCCAAACCCAAATGGGTGCCACTGAATCCTGCTGAGTTATAATCCTGAATAGGAAAATTCAAAACAAAATATCACCACAGTGGGTCAAGGTACGTAGAGACAAGCAGTTAGGCGCACCAATGTAATCCGGTGGCGAGGCCCCCCTCGTTCTTGTATGGTGCTCGTAAATTCCAAACACCAAGATCCGCCTCTCCGGCGGCGGGACGTCTCCACGGCTGGACTAGCCGTAATTATCAAAAAACACCAAGGTTGCCCTCACGGAGAAATCACACACAAGGGGGTTACTGCACACACACCACCGGCAGCCGCCGTCACCAGCCTGCCCTCATGCCTTGTTCTGCTTTCGCCATACGCGTTTCGAGCGTAGTATTCTCTTGATCACTGGCAACAGAAATGCGGGAAACCGCGGACTTCAGGTGAAACTTTAAATTTATTGATAACATAGTCCCGCCCATGTGGGCGTTGTCAATGATGCCTGATGGGTATAGTAGTCCATCCAAATCGTACCAAACTAAAGTCTCTTCCAAACCCAAATGGGTGCCACTGAATCCTGCTGAGTTATAATCCTGAATAGGAAAATTCAAAACAAAATATCACCACAGTGGGTCAAGGTACGTAGAGACAAGCAGTTAGGCGCACCAATGTAATCCGGTGGCGAGGCCCCCCTCGTTCTTGTACGGTGCTCGTAAATTCCAAACACCAAGATCCGCCTCTCCGGCGGCGGGACGTCTCCACGGCTGGACTAGCCGAGATTATCAAAAAACAACAAGGTTGCCCTCACGGAGAAATCACACACAAGGGGGTTACTGCACACACACCACCGGCAGCCGCCGTCACCAGCCTGCCCTAATGCCTTGTTCTGCTTTCGCCATACGCGTTTCGAGCGTAGTATGCTCTTGATCACTGGCAACAGAAATGCGGGAAACAGCGGACTTCAGGTGAATCTTTAAATTTATTGATAACATAGTCCCGCCCATGTGGGCGTTGTCAATGATGCCTGATGGGTATAGTAGTCCATCCAAATAGTACCAAACTAAAGTCTCTTCCAAACCCAAATGGGTGCCACTGAATCCTGCTGAGTTATAATCCTGAATAGGAAAATTCAAAACAAAATATCACCACAGTGGGTCAAGGTACGTAGAGACAAGCAGTTAGGCGCACCAATGTAATCCGGTGGCGAGGCCCCCCTCGTTCTTGTACGGTGCTCGTAAATTCCAAACACCAAGATCCGCCTCTCCGGCGGCGGGACGTCTCCACGGCTGGACTAGCCGTAATTATCAAAAAACACCAAGGTTGCCCTGACAGAGAAATCACACACAAGGGGGTTACTGCACACACACCACCAGCAGCCGCCGTCACCAGCCTGCCCTCATGCCTTGTTCTGCTTTCGCCATACGCGTTTCGAGCGTAGTATGCTCTTGATCACTGGCAACAGAAATGCGGGAAACAGCGGACTTCAGGTGAAACTTTAAATTTATTGATAACATAGTCCCGCCCATGTGGGCGTTGTCAATGATGCCGGATGGGTATAGTAGTCCATCCAAATAGTACCAAACTAAAGTCTCTTCCAAACCCAAATGGGTGCCACTGAATCCTGCTGAGTTATAATCCTGAATAGGAAAATTCAAAACAAAATATCACCACAGTGGGTCAAAGTACGTAGAGACAAGAAGTTAGGCGCACCAATGTAATCCGGTGGCGAGGCCCCCCTCGTTCTTGTACGGTGCTCGTAAATTCCAAACACCAAGATCCGCCTCTCCGGCGGCGGGACGTCTCCACGGCTGGACTAGCCATAATTATCAAAAAACACCAAGGTTGCCCTCACGGAGAAATCACACACAAGGGGGTTACTGCACACACACCACCGGCAGCCGCCGTCACCAGCCTGCCCTCATGCCTTGTTCTGCTTTCGCCATACGCGTTTCGAGCGTAGTATGCTCTTGATCACTGGCAACAGAAATGCGGGAAACAGCGGACTTCAGGTGAAACTTTAAATTTATTGATAACATAGTCCCGCCCATGTGGGCGTTGTCAATGATGCCTGATGGGTATAGTAGTCCATCCAAATAGTACCAAACTAAAGTCTCTTCCAAACCCAAATGGGTGCCACTGAATCCTGCTGAGTTATAATCCTGAATAGGAAAATTAAAAACAAAATATCACCACAGTGGGTCAAGGTACGTAGAGACAAGCAGTTAGGCGCACCAATGTAATCCGGTGGCGAGGCCCCCCTCGTTCTTGTACGGTGCTCGTAAATTCCAAACACCAAGATCCGCCTCTCCGGCGGCGGGACATCTCCACGGCTGGACTAGCCGTAATTATCAAAAAAACACCAAGGTTGCCCTCACGGAGAAATCACACACAAGGGGGTTATTGCACACACACCACCGTCAGCCGCCGTCACCAACCTGCCCTCATGCCTTGTTCTGCTTTCGCCATAGCGTTTCGAGCGTAGTATGCTCTTGATCACTGGCAACAGAAATGCGGGAAACAGCGGACTTCAGGTGAAACTTTAAATTTATTGATAACATAGTCCCGCCCATGTGGGCGTTGTCAATGATGCCTGATGGGTATAGTAGTCCATCCAAATAGTACCAAACTAAAGTCTCTTCCAAACCCAAATGGGTGCCACTGAATCCTGCTGAGTTATAATCCTGAATAGGAAAATTCAAAACAAAATATCACCACAGTGGGTCAAGGTACGTAGAGACAAGCAGTTAGGCGCACCAATGTAATCCGGTGGCGAGGCCCCCCTCGTTCTTGTACGGTGCTCATAAATTCCAAACACCAAGATCCGCCTCTCCGGCGGCGGGACGTCTCCACGGCTGGACTAGCCGTAATTATCAAAAAACACCAAGGTTGCCCTCACGGAGAAATCACACACAAGGGGGTTACTGCACACACACCACCGGCAGCCGCCGTCACCAGCCTGCCCTCATGCCTTGTTCTGCTTTCGCCATACGCGTTTCGAGCGTAGTATGCTCTTGATCACTGGCAACAGAAATGCGGGAAACAGCGGACTTCAGGTGAAACTTTAAATTTATTGATAACATAGTCCCGCCCATGTGGGCGTTGTCAATGATGCCCGATGGGTATAGTAGTCCATCCAAATAGTACCAAACTAAAGTCTCTTCCAAACCCAAATGGGTGCCACTGAATCCTGCTGAGTTATAATCCTGAATAGGAAAATTCAAAACAAAATATCACCACAGTGGGTCAAGGTACGTAGAGACAAGCAGTTAGGCGCACCAATGTAATCCGGTGGCGAGGCCCCCCTCGTTCTTGTATGGTGCTCGTAAATTCCAAACACCAAGATCCGCCTCTCCGGCGGCGGGACGTCTCCACGGCTGGACTAGCCATAATTATCAAAAAACACCAAGGTTGCCCTCACGGAGAAATCACACACAAGGGGGTTACTGCACACACACCACCGGCAGCCGCCGTCACCAGCCTGCCCTCATGCCTTGTTCTGCTTTCGCCATACGCGTTTCGAGCGTAGTATGCTCTTGATCACTGGCAACAGAAATGCGGGAAACAGCGGACTTCAGGTGAAACTTTAAATTTATTGATAACATAGTCCCGCCCATGTGGGCGTTGTCAATGATGCCTGATGGGTATAGTAGTCCATCCAAATAGTACCAAACTAAAGTCTCTTCCAAACCCAAATGGGTGCCACTGAATCCTGCTGAGTTATAATCCTGAATAGGAAAATTCAAAACAAAATATCACCACAGTGGGTCAAGGTACGTAGAGACAAGCAGTTAGGCGCACCAATGTAATCCGGTGGCGAGGCCCCCCTCGTTCTTGTACGGTGCTCGTAAATTCCAAACACCAAGATCCGCCTCTCCGGCGGCGGGACGTCTCCACGACTGGACTAGCCGTAATTATCAAAAAACACCAAGGTTGCCCTCACGGAGAAATCACACACAAGGGGGTTACTGCACACACACCACCGGCAGCCGCCGTCACCAGCCTGCCCTCATGCCTTGTTCTGCTTTCGCCATACGCGTTTCGAGCGTAGTATGCTCTTGATCACTGGCAACAGAAATGCGGGAAACAGCGGACTTCAGGTGAAACTTTAAATTTATTGATAACATAGTCCCATTGATAACATATATATATATATATATATATATATTATATACACAAAAAATTGTCAAGTTGAAGTTATCATTGTACAGCTTGCAAATAATAGACCGCATTTATATGGAACATGTTTATTTAATTTTTTGTAATTTTGGGGTTTCATTGATTCATTTTTGCTCACCACACATGGTGTATACACGTCTAATTTCGGGTCATGTGATTATTAATAATTTCTTTTTTTTGGTAAAAATACAAATGTACACTATTGTGAATGAGGCATTAATCCTTGACTGATAGATGGATGGAGCAATGGAACGATGAAAAACAGAGTGGGTGGATGAATTGGTGAAAGATAGGGGAAGGGCTAGTAAGAGGATCAATGGCTAAAAACATAAACGGATACATGTATATACCAACGAGTGGATGGTGGAAGCATGCAAATGTGGATGAATAAAGGGTGGATGGGAGAATTAATGGATGGCTGTGGAGATGGATACATGAAAGGACAAGTGAATGGAAGGACGACGAAAGGGTATAGGAAACTATTCTAGGGAGTATTGGACTCTTTCCCTTGATGCTATTTAAGATATGGTTCAAGGTGGTAGCTAATGCCTTGTTTCATAGTCTATGAAATGCTGGAAATCAAGGCGCGCTATCTATCCTGCACTCCCGGCTTTTCAACTTTAGACTGAAAATTTGAATTTGTTATTCTTTAAGTTAAGTCAATCTTTGTATTGGTTAAGATCAACTACAATTTGCATAGATATGCAAATCTATAAATATGCACTTTAATAGAGCAATCTAAAAGAGTACTTATTACATACAAAGAAAGGGGAATTAAGGAAGGTGCAAGAACGCATAAAGGCATTGAAGACACCATCTGATCTTCACTGCGATAAAATCTGTCAAATACAAGCTATTCTGGGCGGGGTAAGAACGCGATGCTTTTCTGCAGTAAAATCAGTCCCGGTTGGGAAGCAAGCTACCTTCTTTCGCAAGCGGAGCAGGAACACGAAGAACAAAGCAGGGCACCAGCGATGACTCTGCCTTCAACATGGGGACAACCTGTAGTTACTTCACGGACACCAGCAGCACCACATCGCTCAGACACGGATCAGCCATCACAGCTGGAGACAGGAGAGAATGAGCCCTACTTGCCTAGGCTCCCTTTGAGGGGATGATCCCCATATTTGACCGGGCGGCCGATTTTAACCCCATTTTGCTTGGAGATTCTTTCTTTCAACAATGCATAAAAAGGCATCCGCGGTGCATCTACAAGAGGCGGTGTCCTACCTAATAGCTGCCCTGGTATTTACAAAGCATTCAATGTTTCTGAAGTGCTAGTCTGGCAACAGTTACTCTGAGAAAATCTGGGAGGGGTGCGATAGGAACAGCTGCTAGGGAATCTGGGACATTGAGAAGTAGTCTTCTGCTAAGAGAAATGCTAGCAAACATTTCCATCATTGGCAAAAGAAGCATAGGTTCCCATGCATTGTAATTTACTTAATATTGGTTCTTTTTGTGTTTTTGTTTGTTTCACGGTGGGCACCAAGGAGGGGGGGGGGGTCATTCATTATGGCGGAGGAGCATCGCCCCAGGTGGCAGCAGAGGTATACACTTGAAAAATAAAATTATAATAAACCAATTTTATTATCATTTTATTTTTCTTCTTACCTGGGGCTGCCAGCGAGCACGTCATAGGACAGGGCCATGTGGTGGTGACGGGGGTGGGTGATGCGCACTACTAAGTGTGCATGACGGTTTGGACGGCTGTCTTAGGCCGGCCAAACCATCATGCGTACTTAGTATTTCTCCACCCGGTTATGTTGTACTGCCTGGTGGAGAACAGCCACAGGCTCCCAGTCACTGACTGAGTGCTGAACTACGGCGCTTAGACCAATCCCAGTGCTGCTCTCATGCTGAGAACAGCTTTACCAGCATGACAGCAGTAAATTGCATTGGGGAGCCCGCGCAGTGTGATTCGCCTGGCAAAGGACCAGCATCAGGATCGGGAGAGGAGCAATGCGACAGGTAAGTTTTGTATTTTTGTAAACATTTTGTCTGTTCCCTCCTCCCCCCGCCCCACTGTTTTGGATCCCGTGCATCCGCCACTGCACGGTACATTCAAAAGAGTGAAGAGTTTTATGCGGACAGCAAAGCGCTCACTACATATCTTGGCAGCGTATATGCTCAACTATGAGCAAGACTTAAAAATATAGGCTGGCTGACCCCTTTACAACTCAAAAGAGGTGTCAAGTTTTAACCAATGGCGAGAAGATATGGGCGGGGCTACACAGCCTTTTGCGCTTAAGGCATGTACTTGTTCCACTGCGTGGGTGACTGGAAACTCACAGGCACTCTTTCCTATTGTTCAGAGAATTTAATAAACTTTATAATAATACTATGCATTTAGCGTAACCTCGGACTAGAGCGGAAGACATTAATTCTGCAGTGCGCACTTCTTTGTTGTCCCTGATGTGTTTATTTTACGGTAAGCCCGGAACAGTCTCTTTGGGGTACCTTTGAAATATGTGCCTCTTAAGCATCTTGTTACAGGAGGCAATGACTTTGCAATGACAATGCAAGTACCTGTCACTAAGAGGCAACTCACGTGACTAGTGCATCACGCTTTATTTCTCTTTGCTTATTTAAGCAGAGTCACCTAACACATCCAGGATCTGGGAAATGAGGGCAAGTGTTGTGAAATCGAGTGGTGTTAGCTACACAGGCTGTCTCACGAGAGGCATTTTGCTCAGAATAGGAATTTAGAAAAAAGCCGGTTGCACAGCGAATATAGGTTCATTGGGATTCAGTGAGTGGGTTTGGATGCCGAAGTGAGGCTGGCATTTTGTCTGGGAGATTGTACCAGGGGCGGGCTTAGGGCTGAAAGCGGGACTTGGAGAACTATGTGTTCCAATTCTCGTGGAACAAAAGAAAGTTACAGGGCAGAATGAAACAGAAACAAGAGAAATAAAAGTCACTGAATTGGATGGTCAACAAAAACTTTTGACTAACCAAATCGGGTATGCCCAGACGTGGGTCCCCAGCCCACTTTGCCACTGGATTCAAGCTAGCCTGGCTGATGAGGGGTGTTACCCCGAACCGGTCCCAGGATGCTTGTTTCCGGTCCAGGGAAGAACTGGCTTGGCAGTTCATTCTGGACTGTTCCCATGAGGCACAGGGTCAAGATTGATTTGCATATGGCTGGGTCTGAACTGGGGTGGCAAATTGAGCTAAAGAACGATGATGGATTCAACCCAGATCTGTGACTGGGGGTGAGTGTTTGAAAAGTTTCAGCGCTCCGTCCATCATCTCTTTGTGTTTGCTTTGTTAGCACTTGAAAAACAAACACAGCTCAAGCACTGTGCAGGCAAAACCTAAAGAACAAGTTACTTACCTTTGGGAATGCATTATCTGGTAGAGACAATATCTAGCTGCAGATTCCTTACCTTTGAATTTCCCAGGCACTAGGCTGGATCTGCATACTTTTGTGTAAGAAGTATCCCTAGTGTGTGCCGTCAGGTAGCTCCATTTGGCTCCGATAGACGGCTGCAGCGTTAGCATCGGTTAGGACGGTGTGGTCACCTATATAGGCGCCTGGACTGACTTGAATGTGTGTCAAAACCAGGGCCCTGAACAAGGGAACCTTTTTCTTTTTTTAACTTGTTTTTATTGGCAGTACAAAAAGGCATATAGTGAACATTGCACAGTGAATATAGGCACAATGTGAACAGTTGATACAATGATGCTTATGCCGTGACCATCGCACTTAAAAGGCACCACTCTCAGTTCTTGTTAAATTTACACATGGCTTATATAGGGGACTGGCAGAACAGGTAACGCCAATGTGAATACATAATAAACCTTCACGTATACATAAATGGCAGGTTAATTGTCCACTATCACCTCACCGAGGTGTATCACTGTTTGCTATTCGCAACCAATTCACAAATGGACCCCAAATGTCCTTTGGCCTAGAGGCAAGAGGCATTAACTCCCAGAAAGCAGCGAGCTGCTCTTGACAAAATGCAGCGTCAAGAATCCAATCCTTTAGCAAGGGGAGACGCGATCTGCCCCACGTCATGGCAATCCTATGTTTTGCTAATAATAGCAACATGGCCAACAGTCTGCGCACTCCCACTGGGGCCTCCCTCACATAGCCCAGTATCCCAGCTAGTGCCGTGGTTTGAATAGGTATTATAAGTATATCACTTATAATTTTAAATATTCCTGTCCAATACGCCGCTATCTGTGGGCAAATCCAGGCTAGGTGTAAAAAAGTTGCCCGCTCTGAGTGGCATTTCCAGCACTCTGCATTAGGTCTAAGACCCGACAAGGGAACAACCTTAGCCTTAATAAATGAGTCCACAGAGCAGGGAGGCATGGGTGGGTCTGTAAGGAATCTGTAGGTAGATATTGTCTCTATCAGATAATGTGTTACCAAAGGTAACTAACTTGTTCATCTGATAGAGACTTCTAGCTGCAGATTCCTTACCTTTGAATAGATACCTAAGCCATACCATCCTGGCAGTGGGCTGCGGACAATTTTCTCACACTGAGAACTTCTGTAGGACTGAGCCGGCGAATTCCCATCCCTGCGGACCTGCCTGTCCAGGCAGAAGTGCTTGGCAAACGTGTGCAAAGACCCTTGAGTTGCTGCCTTGCAGATGTCCAGTACTGGGACGCCAAGAGCCAACGCCGTGGTTGCAGCCTTCCCCGTGTGGAATGAGCTCTTGAGCCCTCAGGAGGCTGCTTCTTAGCCAGGGCGTAGCAGATCTAATGCAGAGAACAACCCAGCAAGAAATGGTCGGCTTCTGCTTCACCTTTCTTAGCTCCGACGTACCCCACAAAGAGTTGGTAGTCCACCAAGAACTCTTTTGTGCAGTCAAGGGAGAACAACAATGCTCTTTTTGGGTCCAGACGGTGAAGACGCTCCTTTTCCTTAGAGGGACGCGGGGAGCAACAAAGGTGGACAGCGTGCTAAATTGACCGAGATGGAATGGGGACGCCATCTTTGGCAAGAATGTAGCCCGGGTGCAAAGCACCCCTTTATCTGCAAAGATCATCATATATGAAGGCTTGGATGACAATGCCTGCAACTCACTCACCCTCCAGGCTGATGTTATTGCCACCAGATAGGCTGTTTTGATGGTAAGCAGTCAGAGGGGAAAATTATATAAAGGCTCCAAAGGAGCACACATAAGAAAAGTAAGAACTAAATTTAAGTCCCACTGAGGCATGGCAAAGGGCGTAGGTGGAAACGTATGTACAATCCCTTTCAAGAATCTATTTACAGCAGGAGATTTAAACAAAGAGGGTTGGCCCGGCAGCCACCAAAACAACTGACAGAGAAGAAAGATAACCTTTGAGAGTATCCAACGCAGAGCACTGCTGGGCAAGGGCAAGAATGGAAAGAAGTATAGTAATAAAGAGGCAGAAAGAGGGTCAATAGACCTCTCTGTACAATATTTTACAAGTTTTTTCCAACAGCAGGCACATACCGACTTAGTGGAGGGCCGCCTCGCCACCAAATCAACCTCACATACATCGGGGAGGAAGGTCAAAAGCTATCAACTGTCGCCGCTCAATCTCCACGCATGTAGGCGGGTGTAGGACCCTCCCCTGTTGCTACATCAGAAGAGATTCCCGAAGGGGCAGCCTGATCAGAGGATTGATGCTCATTTTCAGAACCCTAGACACCAGACTCTCCTTGCCCAGTCGGGAACCACAAGAATGATTAAGCATGGCCGTTCTTGATATTCTTGAGAAACCTAGGCAAGAGTGGTATGGACGGAAAGGCTTAAGTATGCCTGAGCTCCACTCGATAGCCGCCTTGGAAACTCCAGCACACAAAATTGCTGACATTCCATGTTCTATTAGGAGGCGAATAGATCCAACCAAGGCGCTCCCCGTTGTTGAAGGTGACCTTTTCGTCACCTCCGAATGGAGACGCCATTCGTGATCAGCTAGATATCAACAGCTGAATTAGTCCGCCCTGTGATTCAGTGAACTTTCCAGGTATTGAACCACCAGGATTATGCCCTGTTGTTACAGCCATGTCCAGAGACGCAGGGCCTCTTGACAAAGGGTCCACGACCCCACTCTGCTTGTTGCAGTACCACATAGTGGTGGTGTTTTCCGTGAACACCTGCACTAACTTCCACTTGACAGATGGAAGAAATGCTTTCAATGCCAACCAGATCGCCCGAAGCTCCAACAAATTGATGTGGAGCCCGAATCCGCCAGAGACCAGTGTCCCCGGATCTCCACTTCTCCCAGATGGCAGCCCCATCCCAGGAGAGACGCGTCTTACACCACTGTGTATTCTAGTTGGGGAAGGAAGAGGGGTCTGCCTCTGACCCAAACGCGGTTCGTCAACCACCACTGCAGGTCCTTTGCAGTTTCCTCTGAGATCTGGATCATGTCAGAGAGATTCCCCTGATGCTGATGATTCGCCCACTGGAACTTCAGGTCCCACTGCAGAGCCCACATACGAGCACTGTGTCCAGACAGCTCCAATAAAAAAGAGCGTTTGAGAAGGAGTCAGGTGTGACTTCGGCACGTTTATAGAGAACCCCAGCGAATGCCGGAGGTTCACCGTAGTCTGAAGGTGGGAGATGACAGCGTGGGGCGAGGACGCCTTCAACAGCCAGACGTCAAGGTAGGGGAATTCTGAAACCCCTAACCTACACAGATGAGCTGAGACCACCTCCATCAACTTGGTAAACACTCGAGGGGTGCTGGTAAGGTCAAAAGGAAGCACAGTAAACTGAAAGTGCTATTGAGCATACCTTGAACCGTAGGTAACGTCTGTGGCTCAGCAGGATGGGGACGTGAAAATACACATCCTGCAGGTGCAACGTTTCAAGTCAGTCCCCTTGGTCTACGGCAGACAAACGACCCGTGTACTCGCCGGGAGAGGAAGTTAACCTTGATATTCATTTGGTCACTAATTACCTACAACTGGACTGATGCACCATGTGATTAACGATCCCATACTAGAGTTTTTTTTAATGATATTATAATATGCTGAGAGGAGAACACAATATCATAGCGAATTTATAGAGGAGTCGGTTCTTTTTCAACACATGAGGGGTGCACTGAAAAGTGCACCAGCCTACTCTTAATTTCACCAGGAACTACTTGAATGGTCCCTCAGCTAGGGACAACATATAGCCTGAACTCATTTCGGGACGGAATTAAAACCGAAAATGAGAATTTACGTCGAGACCATTCTAGCCCTGAAGAAGTTGATGCTTACAAACAGCACAACGCGACGAAACACGTATTGGTTAAGATTGTGTTTCCTTTGATTACCTGAAGAATATACAATCTTTTGTCACATGATCAAGCTAAGGCTCAAAACTGCTCTTACTTTGATACTTACGTTTTATGGATATTATTTAGCGTGTGCAAGGGATTGTATTGTTGTTTCTAAGGCAGGCAAGACCTGAACCAACATGAACATCTTGAATTTCTCCTTCTTCAGGAAGAGATTGACGGTTCGAAGATGGGCCGTAACCCTTTGTCTTCTTCAGAAGACAGAAACTAGCAGGAATAGCAACCACTGCCTACTTCTGAAATCGAAACTGAGAGCTGTAACTTTAGGTGATCCTCCACCAGCCGTTCTTGAAGTGGCGGAATTGGAGGAGGAAAAGAAAGGAAAGGCAGAGAATAGCCCTCCTGAATGACCAGCAAGACCCACTTGTCCGATGTTATGGACCTCCAGTGGAGGAGATGATGATGGATTCTCCCTCCAACTGGAGTGACATGATCTTGCAGACTCAATCTAGGAGTCCTTGGAGACTGCAGCTGCCGAAGGCTGCGTGACAGACGACTTCTGGCTTCCGTTCGGAGGAATGAGATGGTGGGCTGGGATAGGGTTGATGCGGCTATCAACCCCTTCAAGCGCCTTGAAAGGTGTGATAGACTGGCCACGGGGTGTTACTGAGAGGCCCAAGGATCTGGCCATAGCACGAGAGTCCTTGAAGCGCACCAAGGCCGAGTCCGCCTTCTCTCTGAAGAGACGAGAGCCGTCAAAGGGCATGTCCATCATATTAGCCTGGACATCACCCGAAAAGCCAGATGTTCTTAGCCAGGCGTGGTGCCGTAAGGTCACCGACAATGTAACCGTTCTGCCCAGTGAGTCATTCGTGTCAAGGCCACACCTAATGGAGAATTTAGTTCTGTCCCACCCATCCTTCACTGCCTGGCAGAGTACAGCCCGGGTCTCCTCCGGGACCTGTGGCACCACTTGAACAACCATCTCCTAAAGGGTGTTGGAAAAACAGCCCAATAAGCATGCTGTATTCACCGACCGCAATGCCAGGCTGGTAGAAGAAACAATTTTCTTCCCAGGCTAGTCCAGCTCTTAGATTTCCCATCCGGAGAAGCGGAAGGGAACGCGCCATGGGATGTCGAAGCCTGCACCACTAAGCTTTCACGGGTGGGGTGTTGGCTGAGGGACCTTGGGTCGCCCAAAGCCAGGCGATGGCAGGTGCATTTGTCCTGTTCACAGGAGTCCCTGTGCTAGGCTTGGACCACGTGCCTAGGAGGTCAGTCAGTGCTTCAATAACGGGCAATATGGGTTCAGACGTGGAAGCCCCAGGCTGAAGCACTTCGGTCAGGGGATTAGTCCTGACCTGCAAGGAGGGCAACTCCTGTCCAAAGGCCTTAGCTGCCCTCCTTACCACGATGGCATAAGCAGCCCCCTCCTCAGTAGCCACAGTTGGTGGAGAGAGCATGCAAGAATCTGGGGATGAGTCCAGTCTCCAGGCTTTCCCAAGATCCTCATACCAGTCCATCTGTTCTACAGATACATCCTGGTGTTCTAAAGGGTATATAGACCCCTCCCATGCCTGAAAAGTCCTCAAAATGTACAGGCAACAAACTAGAGCCTCTGGGTTCTCCCGGTGCCGGCGGTGGCGGCGAGCGAAGCTGGTCCAACTCCAAGTCGTTAGGAATAAAGATGGTGTTGGCACAGCTGGCGATGCTGATGGCACCAACTTCGGGTCCAACGCCGGGAAAGGTCGCGTTGGCGTCATCCCAGATCCGGGATCAGATCCATGAGGCCCCACTGGCACCATGGCCGGAGCCAACGGTGACAAATGCAATGGGGCTCCCAGAGGGGTCAGCCAGCTCAAATATGTAGCACATGCACTCGTAAAATTCTTTTATTTCAGCAGGGGTCGCTCCAGCTCCCAAAAACAGAGGGCGGTGCGGAGTCGACTCTGGCTCTGCAGAACTGTGCCTAGAGCTCGGTGCTCCTTATCTCGTTCATCTACGGACAAAGGTGAACTCCACTTAGACATCCTCTTCCCATAGTGTCCCAAAGACCTTGTGTGGGAGGAAGAGGAGTTGGGGCTCGGGGAGCAGTCCTGCGACCTCCTCTTCTTCGATCGGGACCGGGATCTCTGCAGAGTCTTGCTGGTCGGTGCCCACTGCCTGGCCGCAAGGAGCTTCATAGCTAACTCCCGAAAGGCATTTGGAGCCATAACCCAACAGTCTTAGCATGACTTTCGGTTGTGGTCACGCTCGAGACACCAGAGACAGATGAGGTGGGGTTCGGTTACCTGCATGGCGGAGTGACAGGCGCCACAGGGTTTAAATCCTGTCTTTCTAAAAGACATTATATGTACTAAGAGGGTAGCTGTTCCTCAGAAAACAGGGAAGAGACCAGAGGGTGGTGTGAGTGCTTGTCACGAAGTTGGGTCAGAGTCAGTATGAGGGGAATTACTCCTTTAGAATATAGTGCCCTCACACACCCTTGCGGGTGTCATGCTTCATCATCAGGCGTTGCTCCTCGTGGGGGTGGCGCTGCAGTCCCTCACGGGCCCCGCAAGAGGGCTCTTTAGCAGAGATCTTTTGAGGAGACGCCACAGTTGTGCATGAGGGTGTGTGGGCCTATAAAAAGGGGAAGTTAGGTGAGTGTGTTAAAATTACCATATGGAACCCAGAACCAGAGTTTTATTCACGGGTCCTTATGGCAAATTAAAAAGAAGTGGATCCTGGAGCTCCTCTTTGGAAAGAATATGGAGGGCAGATGTGTAACTAACTGCTGCTCTCAGGATGTGTGCTGTGGTGAAAAGTCCTACAAAAATGGGGTCAACATGTTTCGCGCTCGCTGCTGGTCCTTAAGGGATCCCATGGCGCTTCGTCAGGACCGGTATAAAAAAGTGAAAGCAAAGTGAGGCAGGTTCCAGGAATGAAAAAAGGCCTGTGAACTTGTGATACCTTAATATTAAAGGGTAAAGCGTCCAAGCGCTGATAGGAACTCTTTTCGTAGAAACCTATGCCCAACCTGGTGAGATAAAAACAAGTTTGGAAAGAGAAAAAACAAGATAAACACACAATAAAGTTTTTAAACATGATGGTCAAATATAAATCGCATGTTGTGTTCATAATGCCAATAAACACAGATGTGTGCTCTGTTAATCAAGCATGCACACTATCAAACCATGCAGATAATTCAACCTGATGTGGGGGTATAATAGCCCCTGTGCAGCTGGCCATTGTGCTGGGGGATATGGTCTATAGGCGTTATCAGTGATAGTGTGCCTTATAAATTATCCCCGCATATTGCCAACTGTGTGTCAAGTGCCATCTAGATGGAACAACAAGGGGGGGGGGGGGCTTCAAGTAGGGTTGACGAACAGCGTAGCTGAAATCAGTGTGAGAAGGGTGAGTTCTTATTTGGTGGGCCAGTGGTGATAGTTAACGTTGGTGTGGCGAAACTGTCAATTATCGTCTATGCCGCTGGCAGGTTAGGAACGGGCAGTGCGGAAGTAACTTCGTCTATCGCTCGTGAGGCCAGACAGCGGCAGTGAAAGAACCGTCCCTACATTTACACTCACGTACACACAATCCGCACAGGAGCTGCACCAGCAGCAGCACGGAGGCGGTGGGATGCAGGGTGCCGAGAAACGTCGGAAGACCAGTGGTTTGCAATGGAGATCTCCGGTTTGAAGAAAATGCTGCAGGCTCAAGCAAGGAGGTTTCCTGAAGGTGAACACCAGCAGGAGAGGTAAGTTGGGTTCTTGGGTGATGCCTGGACACCGTCGGTTGGGCCACCCAAGGACGTGGGGTGTCGGGTGCAGCAGCGTCTTGAGGCATTAGATCTTATTACCAGCTCCGGTAGCAGTCCCGGTCGGTGGGACCATTCAGGTTGAGGCTGCAGGTATCGGCTTGAAGCGCGAGATAGGTCGGGGATAACCAGATTCCAGATCAGGATCGCTGGGGAGACCTCCTCGAACTGTTGGGCCACTCGAACTCATGCTGTGGGCGTCAGATGCAGAGTGGTGCAGAACTACGGAGCTGCCTGGATCCGGATTCTGTGTTGGAGTCTTTGGTTGAGCAAATCCAGTGCTCATGGGAGACAGAGTCTGTGAGATGAGTGCAGGGCAGGTCCTCCGGGTTCTGGGGGGCTGCTGGCTACGCCGGGGTTTCTCTGTAGGCAGGTTGGGTTCGGGACAGGCCAGTAGGGCTGGGGCCAAAGCAGTTGGTGTCCTCTTCTTCCAGGGTCAGCACAGCTCTACAGTCCTTCTTTCTTCCTCAAATCTGAAGAGGCAAGGCTCAGGGTCACCCCTAAATACTAAATTTAGGGGCGTTTACCAATTGGTCCCTCCCTTGAGGTGAATACACAACCTATTATGCCACCCTCCAGTGGGAGGGGGCATAAGCCCCTCGCTAATTGGCTGTGTCCCCTCATCTTCAAGATGTAGGGACTGAGATGTGCTTAGCCTCGCTTACCCCACCTGAGGGGTAGGGTTGGCAAAGGTGGGCTCACCTCTCCTCCTAACTTGGTTTTCTTGCCGATTCTCCTGCCCAAATTAGGGGTCAGAATCGGTGGGAGTCAGTTGCTGGGGGCAGCAAAAGGCAGGGACAGCTTACAAAGGCGGCAGGCCTTTGAAGCTTCCTCTTTGTGGAACCAGCCCATCCTGGGGGAGGAGGTGTGACCCCTCTGCCCAGGATGGACTTTGTTTCTGGACCCAGAGAACGAGGCCCTCTATGCAGGGGGTCAAGAAACCTGTCTGGTGGTGGCAAATGGCGGGCAGCCATTCAGGAACCACACCAGGGCTGATAGTTTTTCAGGGGGCATCTCTAAGATGCCCTCTGAGAGCATTTTACATTAAATCTCACACGGGCATCAGTGTGGGTTTAATGTGCTGAGAAGTTTGCTACCAAACTTCCCAAGTTTCAGTACAGCCATTATGGAGCTGTGTAGTTTGTGGTGACCAACTCCATGACTGTATACTCTTTACGGTTTTACTGCACTTACAATGTCTAAGAATGGACTTAGACTCTGTAGGGGTACAGTGCTCATGCAACTGGACCCACGCCTGGGGGCTAGTGAACCCTGCTAGAGGGGTGACTTACCTAAGCCCCAGGCAGTGGGTTGCAGGTATGGCGCACAGGGATGTGTGCCATGTCAACTCTTCAAAACACGCAGCCTGCAATGGCGGTGTTAAGTTGCAGTCTCTAAGGGTGGAACAATAGGTGCTGCAGCCCTTAAAGGCCTTACTTGGTCACAGTGCCCTTCGTACCCATGGTACCTTTTACAGGGGGCTTACCTGCGGGCATAGATATGCCAATTGTGGGTTCAAAGGTACAGTTTTGGGAAAGAACACAGGCCCTGGGAAACTGATTGGGAGGGACCAGGGAACATCAAGCCAAGTTGCATCAAATGTCAGGCAAAACGTGTGTGTGGGGGGGTGTAACCATGCGAAAAACTGCAGCTAGAAATCTCTTTCAGATAAAAAAAGAGTTCCACAAAAGCAGATGAAAACAGTATTTAAGCATTGGGATAAGGATGCGAAAAAAACACGAGAGGAACAACAGGAAATAGTATGCTACAGCCAATAGAAACGGAGGAAATGAAAGTGGCAAGGAGGCAACCAATTAAAAGCGAGGGTGAGATGTAAGCCTCTTTCAACATTTATATTAACAATAGATTTCGCAAGCACAGCACAAGCGATGAGCAGGAGAAACCTAAAAAGTAAAGAGCCTAGGACTGAGCCTTGGGAGACAGCCAAGGGTAGCAGAGAGAGGAGATGTTCGGATTGTAGGTAATAGAGAAGGTCCTTTAAGAATGACAGAAGGATAATCACGAGGGCAGAGCAAGTGACATTGAGAGCTCTACAGTGGATAGTGAAGTAGGGTACTCAATAGAGTAAAGGCCTGCCGAAAGATGAAGATGTGTGAGCATAGTGGTAGCGCTTGAGGGATTAATAGATGGGATTTGATAGGTATTTCTACATTGGATAATATCATGAGTGGGAGGGTCATTAAATCCTTTCAGACTTTGCAGGCGGACTATTAACTCCACCGTAGCCAGTTTCATCATTATTTGCAGCTCAGCCACACATTGACCCCATATATTGCAGACTGACCTGACCTCTCCGAATTAAGGGCCACATGTAAATAGATTTCCGTTTGCAAGTTTCTAAAAGCAAACTCTTGCAATTTGCTAATAGGAAATCGCACACAGCTATGTACAACAGTGTGTTTCACACTGTTAGAGATTCCCAGTGAGGTCACAATTGACCTACCTCATTAATATTCATGAGGTAGGTCGCAATTTGCGACCCATTGTGAATCAGTAAAAGCATAGGGATGCTGGCCTGCTGGGGACAGCAGACTACCACGTCTGTGTTTGCATTTAAATAAAGCATTTTTTTTTTTTAATGCAGCCAGTTTTCCTTAACGGAAAACGAGATACGTTTCAAAAAGAAAAAAGAAACGTTTCAGTTTCATTTTTTAAGGGCAGGCAGTGGTCCTTGGGACCACTGCCTTCCCTTAAAACAAAAATTTGCATGCATTCACAAAGGGGAAGGAGTCCCCTCGTGACAACTTACCGTTTGCGAATGGGTTACCACCAAATTGCATTTGGTGGTAAAAAGAAAATGTTTTGCAACCACATTTAGGTCTCAAAACATTCTTAATTACCACAGTGAGTTGCTATTAGGAAGGGACGCACCTAAACACGCCCCTTCCTAACACCGAATCGCAAACCTATTTTGTAATTAGGTAATTGTAGTGAATGAGCCACTTTTGTGGTCTGACACCCTATGATGACCCTCAACCACCACCATTTTGTACTGACTTAAGTGTGTTATGTTGCCATAGCCTTAATGTAGGATGGGTTTGCATATGCCTGCTTTTCTTCTGTCTTTTAGTGGAATAGTCTTTCCAAGAATAGAAGGTATGGGATGTTGAGGTGCAGTGTTGTGGGTGGTGGTGCACACATGTGCTCAATGTTGTATACTGAGGGATTAAGTGTATAATGTTATTTGGGTTAGGTGAATTATGACTTTGACCTATTGGCTTTGACCTGGTCTAATGTCATTCTGTTTTCTGACTTTACCTTGCTTTATGGTAGTGCTGACTTTTGCCTTTGACATGTTCTCATGTCATCTTGCTTTGCTTTGGGCCTTTCTGTGTGCATGGCTTAACTAACTCCATTTTCATGCTGAAGCCATTTTCTGTGCCTGCACAAAGAAGAGGGCATGTTTTGCTTTCCTCCTGTCTTTACTGACTAGAGAGAACTGGTTCTTATCAGAGGAATGTACATGGTCTGTCTTGTAGTCATAGCAAGGGCCTGATCAACCGTTGCTGTGACCTTGGAGGAGGCTGGTACGGGCTCTCATGAGAACGAGGGGGCGGGGCTTGCTAGAAGCTTTGCTGTGTATGAATGTGTATTAAAAAGGGGAGCCTACACTGGCCTGGTGGAAGTTCATCCGTGGAGCAGACGTGTTGTCACGGAAAAGTTTTGTCACCTCTGAGCTTTCGCCCGGTTCAAGCAATGGACTCCCCTTGAGCAAAGTGGGGTGAAATGATGGAGCATTAGGTGAGGTGTCTCTGCTACTAACTGTCTCTTGATTCTTTAGTGATTCTCTCCTTTCCTTCTTATTTTCTGATTCTTATATCCATACATATATATTTCTACATATATATTTGCTTTGATTGTGTATTTCAATCGGTTATTTGATATGTGAGAGTCTGCCATGATGATCATATATGCGGCCTGCCCGTGCCATAAGTTTGGAACTGATATTCTCTCCCTGGGAAAGTGACGGTACATACCTTGGTCCAGAGGGGAGAAGTTTGTCATTACAGTAATAGGTTACAGAATTGCAAAGTGGGGTTTGTACATAGAAAAAGGTTTTTTGTGGTTGCAAACGGCCCGATTCTGCGAATTCTTTTTCAGTGTAAAAACAGCATTCTGTATTCTGTATATTTAATCTCAATGGAACAAAAATTTCAACAATTACAACTTCTAGGAAGAGTAGTCTCACCTATGTCCAATAGTTTATTGAGTTTAATATAGGTGATTTTGATGAAAAGAAGACCCAAAAAATCAGTTGCAGGATGAGACACTACATTTTTAAAGTTGCAGGCATCAGGGAGAGTAGACAGATAAGAGTGCATGCAAATCTATTAAATGCTCCGGGCATCCAGTTACTATTTCTGTAAGATGCCCATTTGTCTAACTACCACATACAGGATATACAGCTGAGAAGCAATAATGCTTCTTGATCCTGTGTCATAGCCATTTCCTACGAGAACCCGCAGAACCACCAACTCTGGTGAGGTTATTACACAAAATTAGATATTTAGGGCCTCATGTAGGTAAATAAATTTTACCGGTTCTTAAATACCGAGCCGTACCGAATCGGTAAATTAGAATCGGTAAGTTACATGTAGGTAAAAATTCGGTAACAGTTACCGATTCGGTAACAGTCGGTAAATACGAATCGGAATTCACCGATTCGGTAAATACCGAGGTGATAATTACCGAATCGGAAAATACCGAGGTGGTATCTACCGAATCGGAAAATACCGAGGTGGTATCTACCGAATCGGAAAATACCGAATCGGTACGTACGGATTCGGTAAATAACATCACATGACTTGACGAAACAGCTAATCCTGTGCAACGACAGCCCACCCAACCAGGAACTGCCCACACCCAGGCAGGTGTACACAATTAGCCGAAGTGGCCACACCCAGGCAGGTGTACATAATTAGCCGACCCTGGAGAGGCTCGGAGTGCAGAGGAGAGGCAGGGAGCAGTTGCATGTGCGAGCGGGAAACGAACAGCATGTCCAGCCAGAGCACACAGAAAGACGGAGGGGAAAGGAGGAGGAAGCTCAAATTCAGCCCCAAGGAACTCCAGGTGCTGGTGGAGGAGGTGGTGAAGCAGCACCAGAAGCTGTTTGGGAGGCAATCCCTGCAAGTGCCTGAGGCCGAAAAGCGCAACATATGGCTGGCCATCCAGGCGCAGGTCAATGCTGTGGGAGTGACCCACAGGGAAATTGAGGTCCTCAAAAAGCGCTGGTATGACCTGAGGATTGTGACCAAGAGGAAGATGGGCGACATCCAGAAGGAGGCCAGCCAGACCGGAGGTGGAACCAACAGGGCACCTGCCCTCACCGAACTGGAGGAGCTGGTGGCGGCCACACTCGAGCAAGAGAGCGTCGTGGGTCTTGGGGACGCCGACAGCTCTGCCAGAGCCGCAACACACCAAGGTAAGACGAAAGCACAGCAATGTAGCCGCCCCTACCCCTATCCCACATCCCCCATTGTGACACGAGAATCACACTGCAGTCCACACGTGTCAGTGCAGACAGGCAATGCATTCCGGGAGATGTAGTCAGGGCAACACTAACCATGACGTAAATGTCACAGGGCAACAAGGCATGTCACGCACTCGAGGCACAAGGAGACAGAGGACAGATTGGAATGTGAAATGATTTATTGTGACGCTTGCAATGCAGCCCTTCGGGGACACTGAGCCAATGTTGTTTTTCTGTCCACAGATGTGACATCATGCAGTACAGGGCATGCTGCAGGGGAGACGGCACACCGGCCACAAAAATCACCTCTAGCCAGCACGAGTGCAGACCAGGGAGCAGGCCCACTTGCAGCCGCACCACCTACGCAGCCAGCCTCGCCGCACACAGAGCCAGCATCACCTCACCGAGAGCCAGCATCACCACCACCAGAGCCAGCATCGCCACTCATGTTCGATTCACCGGCCACATCTCCGCTTGCAGGTGTGAGAATGAGGAGGCGTCCAGCAGCCAGGCTACGAGCCTTAGACACCTCGTCAGACGACAGCATGGGCCCAGAAGACTGCACCGGGCCCCAGGAAGGGAGCCATCCCACTGTGCCCCACACATCACAGGCAGCACAGACGGGAGCAAGAGGGCGCCGCAGGTCGCGTGTCCAGAGTCCACCAGCACCCACTGACGGCCATGGTGTCTTCTTGGGGCTCGAGGGCCAAATGTTGAAGCAACAGCGCCTGCAATCAAAGGCAGTAATGTCAGTCCAGAGGCACATGCGGGTGATGAGGACAAGCTTAGTCAACATGGACACAAACATTGGCGGCATGGCTGCGGGCATTCGGGACATGTCCCAGTCAATCCAGCAGTTGTGCAGCAAATTAGATGCTGACATCGAAGCACGGCGCCGGGAACGCCAGAGAAGGGACACTACCAGCAGGGCACTCAACCGTCTGGCAACTGCGACTTCCCTACTTTGCCGGCGCTCTGTGACGATGCAGGAGGGCCTAACACAGTGCTGCAGCGACCTGTCACGGGGGATGGTGCAGGTGACAAGTGCACTAGGGGTGCTATTGACAAGTCAGGCGTCGACAACTGCTGCAGGGGATGCTGCGGAGAGCATCGACACCAGCAGCAGCATCACACCCCCCGTCCCCGAAGCACGCAGGAGCAGCAGGCGGCTTGGGGTTGGCTCTAGTGAGGATGCACAGGCCGTGCAATCCACCACTGCAGCGCGTATGCGCAAACATTGATGTGGCCCTGCTTATCCACTTGCCATTGGGTGACGTAACCCTGGACATACTCATTGTATAGATGGCATATTGCCAGATTGGCCTGTTCATGTGTTCATGGCGTGGTGCCACATTAAACTACGTCATGACTTCTCACGACTCGCTGTGTCCCCTCACTTACTCAGAAATAGTTGCATGTGATCTCTGCCCGTCTCTCTCTCCCATCGATTGCAGTTGGCACTCTAGCTGCGCTGCCCTCTGGCTGGCCTGACTCATCCTCGTTGTCCTCAAAATATGTTAGTTCCACATCTGTACCTTTTTTCGTGGCAAGGTTGTGCAGCATTGCACAAGTGGCAATTATCTTGCAGCAGGTGATGGGTTTGTACTGGCGTGCGCCTCCGCTCTTGTGGAGGCAGCGGAACCTGCTCTTCAGCAGTCCAAACGTGCGCTCCACCACATTGCGTGTAGATTTGTGGGCCACGTTGTATTGTCTCTCACTCTGGGTTGCTGGGTGTAGGTAGGGAGTGAGGATGAATGAACGGCATGCATATGCACTGTCGCCTGGATGAGTAAAAGGGAACCATCAGTTACATGCCTCTATACACTCTGATTTGCAGGTTTCAAGGGGCGTCACTGTTACTTACCCAGCAGGTATCCCTCTCCGAATTCTCCGGCTCTCAGTCGTGTGTAGATCCCACTATTCTGGAAGATGTAAGAGTCGTGGGTGCTCCCAGGAAACTTTGCAACAATATCCGTGATGATGTTCCCTGCATCACAGATCACCTGCACATTGATGGAGTGGGTGGACTTCCTGTTCCTGTAGATGTGCTCTGTGTCAGCTGGAGGACAGATTGGGATGTGTGTACCATCAATACAGCCGATGACATGGGGGAACTGTGCCATGTGATAAAAGTCTGTTTTTGTTTTCTGCAGTGCAGCCTGTGTGTTTGGGAAGCTGATGTAGTGGTGCATTCTCTGCATCATGGCATCCAGGAACTTCCTGAAGAAACGTGACAGGCAACTCTGGGATACCCCACCCACCGCAGCTATCACCACCTGATAACTGCCGGATGCCAACAGATGTAGGCTGCAGAGCACCTGCACATGTGGGGGTATGGCGTGCGCCCTTCTTATTGGCTGGTCCAGGAGTGGGTGAAGGTCCCTGATTAAGTCCATGATGGTTTCGGGGTGTAGCCTGTACCTCTCATGTATCTCTGCATCAGTCAGCTGGAATAGTGTGATGCGCTGTCTGTAGATTTGTTCCTCCCGTCGCCACACCCTCAGTCCTGCTGCCTGTAGACGTAGGCGCCTTGCAATGACGTACATGGCGGCCATGTTGTCCACGCTGTTGCATTTTGGGATTGCTTATGTGCATTGTTGATGGTTACCACCTGCTTTCCATCCGTGTTAATTACCGACTCTTATTTACCGATTTTCCTGGATTTCTTAATTACCGACTGCTCCTACATGTCATTTTCAATTTTTACCACTTCATATTTACCACTTCATATTTACCGATTCGTTAATAATGTATTCGGTAAATATGAATCGGTATTTTAGAATTCGGTAACTATGAATCGGTATTTACCGCCTCATATTTACCGAAAAGTGGTTTTTGGACTCCTACATCTCACTTGTCTGAATACCGGTCGGTAACGGCATATTTACCGAAAATCGGCCGTTACCGACCGGTATTTGGCTACCTACATGAGGCCCTTAGTCCTAACATGGGTGTCTATTTTGGCTACTGGCTCAACTAAGATAAGACAACGTATCGCAGAACACATTCTGATGAGTCCAACCAGTTATTTTTGGTATACATTGCAGTGACAAGACATTGAAATTACCACCACCCTTTATTACTTATCTCAAAGGCTTACCTGCAGCGGGAGCATTCTGGTCTTCTGGCAGTGCTCTCCACAGGAAGTTCTTGCAATCCTGCAAATCCGTCCCCATCTTCTTCCACTAGAGATGCAGTTTCCAATCCCATCGAGATTTCCCTCAGCGGACTATTGGATCCGGCAGCAATGCAACCCCCGCTAGCCTCACTCAGCTCCATGCTGCTCATCACAGGAGGAACTGTGGTTTAGTGATCACTAGGGGCCTTGCAATGTCAGAACATGATGTCTTGTGTGTATAGGTTCCAATGTTGATTGAAGGGCAGGGCAGCTACCCAGTTGCGGACATATTAAGTCCAGGCATACTGTCACATTTTCTGAAAGTCCATATTGGAGAACATTATTTGATGTAATTCTGCAACATCAGGGATATACTAACTACGTGTTTGAAATTTTAGGTCTTAGTCCTGCTTAGATTTTAACATGAGGGGAAATATTCTCAATAGTCTCTTGAATTTGGAAAATTGTTCACTGAACTGACACAATACAGGTTAAAAAGGTTCTTTCTGTTCACTCTTGACAGTGATAATTGCGAGCCACGTCTCTTCACTGAAAACTGAAAAGATATAATACACTGTTACAGTACGAGTATTTTAAGTTTATTTACACTTTCAAATAAATATAAACCTTTTTTATCCAGTCCAAGCTAAGGTGCTACCAAATGTATATGACGTACATATTTATTTATAAACTATACATTCAAGCAAGCTTGTCAGTGCAAAGAAGCAAATGATTAAAGGAATAGACAAAGCTTCATTTAAAGAAAGAATGAACACGTTTATAAACGATCACTTACATAGTATTAATTTACAAACAAATATGCACACTCCCAAGGAATGATACAAGCCGAGAAAGCCTTAAGCAATTGTTCAAGAGAATGTGTTTGTCATGTGCAACAAAGGCAGCCAAAAAACAATTATTTGTGAAGCATAAAAAACATGATTGTGGTCACATTACATTTTGATTAGGACTTTGAAGTGACCTCCTGATCGTAAAAGGACTATACTGAAACAAAAAATAAAATATGAAAGTGAACATTTAGGTTTTATTTACCTATCGCCTATCGGATGTTCCTTTTCCAACACTAGTAAGCTAACAGAGCTTAAAATAGCTCGAAGTCACAACATTAAAAAATAAACTGGTTGAAAACTTGTTTGGTACATTTCAAAGGTATTTTTAAAAAATGCTGAAGATGAAGCTGAGGCTATTGTGTTAGAATAAGCATCGCTATAGATCGCGATCACGGCAATATCCCTGTCCATTGTGGTAAGGATTGCTTTAAGCTTTTATTTCACGCTGATCATCTCAGCAAAAACAAATGGTAGGGGCTATGCATGCTTGTTAAAGACTCCTTACAAGCATCTTCCATCAAACTGTGAGCCATGTTAGGGGTCGGGTGTAATGACAGAACAGATCTCTATTACACCAAATGTTGTAATGTATCAGCCTCTGGGTCTTTTTGCCCCCTTTATCTTGGTCTTTATGCAGGGTGTCATGGACGTTCTTTCATGTGGCATCCTTTTGTATTTTGCAATTTACATTTTCAAGCGGATCATAACAAACTCGGAAGTTAAAGAGTTAATTTATCTTGAGGTCTCTGAGGTTAAACAACTTATTGAGAAGTACACCCACAAAGAGAGTCATATTTTGGACACAGGTTTCTCACCTTTAAACCTCACCCTAAGATTAAGTTTGGCTCAACTGTTAAGGTCTAACATGCCCTTATAGATATAAAGAGGCCTCTAGCATCTTCTGGCCTCCATGCTATTAATAAATCACGACTTCCCTCCTACTTACTCTTGATTCTGAAAATATCCACCGAGGAACTAATGATGGCTCTTTAGCATGCTCTGAGTTCTAATTCTGTTTTTGTAAAAGCATTTCAATTAAAGTTCAAGATCATCATTTAGAATTTCAAGGTACTTCCAGAATCACAAAAAAGTATCCAGCTGTAAACAAGCTTTTCTAATATTGTGCTCTTGTATGAATACATCCTTTGATAAGTAATCCAAGCTGCTGTTCTTTACGAGTTTCTTCTAATGTTCCTCCCGCCCACTTCCCATCGAGAGTTGGGTTATTTCAGTCTCTAACTTCCTCCTCCTAGGGGACCTTAACATGCACTTTCTTGACCCCGCGGACAATGCCGCAGCCAACTTACTTGCTGACCTCACTACAGCCGATCTCCATCTTCGAAATTCTAAGGCCACCCATGAGAAAGGACAACTCCTGGATCCAATCTTCACCAACATCAAGAACCTAAATGCCCAGGATCCCACCCCTCTACCTTGGACAGACCATATGCTGATCCCTATGCACTGGTCACTCAAAACGACACCAGCTCTCAAACAGAAAACAAGGATACGAACTAGACGGTGGCACAAGCTAGTACCAGAGGAATGGGAAGCTAAATTACATGAAACCGTTGGCCCTCTATCCGCGGACCCGAACACCGCGGACAGAGAATTCAACGATTGGCTAGCCCATCCCCTAGACAGTCTCATCCCACTTACCAGTACTTTAAAACACGTTAAAAGAATCAACCCCGCTCCCTGGTACTCACCTGCCCTCAACGCCCTTAAGAAGGAATGCAAAAAGTCAGAACGCACTTGGAGGAAAAACAAGTCAACAGCAGAAAAAAGTGCTTATCAATCCTCCATGAAAGCGTATAAACGAGCCCTACACGACGCAAAAAGTGCCTTCTACGAGGAAAAAATAAAAAGCTCCGCTTGCTCAGCCAAGGAGACCTTCTCCATCCTCAAAGAGCTCCTCCATGTCCCTGACCCACCGCAGAAACCCATGGACCCCAAAGCAGCGGAGGAAAAATGCGTCAAGTTGGCCACCTTCTTTGACGAAAAAATCAAAAAAATCCTCACCTCCCTTCCGGCCGCTAACCCAGACTCCATAGAGAGAACTAAGGAACCGCCGCCCCCACCCGATAAGCCTTATCTAGCGTCGTTCGGCCCAGTGACAGAAGAGGAAGTGATGGCTACTCTCACATCAACCAAGAGCGGAGCCCCTAGCGACCCAGTCCCCATACGGTTAGTCAAAAACATCTCTCAGACCATAGTCCCCCAATTGACAGCCCTCATTAACATCTCGTTGGCACAGGGTGAGGTCCCTTCAAACTGGAAGGAGGCCGTCGTAAAAGGGCTTCTCAAAAAACCATCTCTAGACCCGGCAGATCTATCCAACTATAGACCTATCTCACTCCTCCCCTGGATAGGTAAGGTCGCCGAAAAACTTACGAACAAAAAACTGTCACACTTCCTGGAGTCAAACCAACTCCTCAATGACTCACAGACAGGCTTTAGACCAGGTCAGGGTACGGACACTGCTCTCCTCGCAGCAGTAGAAAAGACCAGGGAAATTATCGATACAGGACGATCAGTGGCAGTGGTCCTCCTAGACCTGAGTGCGGCCTTTGACACGGTCAGTCACCAGGTCTTAACCCAACGTCTCGATAATATCGGGGTAAAAGCCAGGGCGTTGAAATGGCTCTCGTCTTTCCTCTCCCGACGCTCCTTCCAAGTATGGGAAGGTGAAAGCCGCTCCCCCTCCATCCCCCTCCAGTGCGGTGTGCCACAGGGCTCATCCCTGAGCCCCACGTTGTTCAACGTGTACATGGCCCCACTGGAGGAACTGGTCTCACCCTTTGGAGTCACTATCGTCAGCTACGCCGACGATACACAGCTGGTGGTGACGCTTTCCCACCCCAAGCTAGAGCCCTCCAACCTCCACGACTGCCTCTCCAACGTACATCAGTGGATGAGTAACTCTGCCCTGAAATTAAACGGCTCCAAAACAGAAATCCTGCTCCTAGGGCATAACACCACGAACCTCCCCCCTAACATCTGGCCCGCCTGTATGGGTGAACCCCCCACCCCCAAGACGGAGGTCAAGAGTCTGGGAGTGTGGCTGGAGACTGATCTCTCCTTCAGGACACAGGCAAGAAAGACGGCCGGCACATGCTACGGACTACTTAGATCTTGCAGGAAGGTGATTCCTCTTCTGCCTTTCCAGTCGCGTCTCATGCTGATCCAAGGCCTAATTTTATCCAGGCTGGACTACAGCAACGCCATTTACCTGGGATCCCCAGAATCCACTCTCCAAACTCTGCAAAAAGCCCAAAATGCCGCAGCCCGACTTCTAACGAACACCCCGGCCAGAACATCTGCCAAGCCTGCATTGAGGATGCTGCATTGGCTCCCTATTAGGGAAAGGGTAACTTTCAAGGCCCTCTGTCTGGCCCACAAGGTACTTCACAACACTGGCCCCCCAATCCTAAATAACTGGATCACACCCTACAGACCCACGAGAGCGCTTCGTTCCGAACACGGAAACTTCATCACGATCCCCAAGGTGAAGAAGGCCCGTATAGGTGGCCGCCGCTTTTCGGTCAACACGGGAAAAATATGGAACGCACTCCCCCTGAGCCTCAGAGCAGAACCAAACCTCCTGCGGTTCAGGAAATCTCTCAAAACCCTACTCATCCCCTGAGCCACTTTCACTCCTGACTGTCTCCCCCTGTGAGTAAAAAGGTTCAGCGCTGGGATACCCTCTGGGTGACTACGCGCTCTAGAAAACCATAAATAAATAAAAAAAATATCCAGCTTGTAAATTCACAGTGTTTACTTTCATGCAGATTCCCTCTAGGAAAGGGTACCTCGCATCACCCCCCCCCCCCCCCTCCGCCACTCGTATATTGTAATACGTGCAACCACTAGGAAATTCACTCTTTGCTTATTTAAAGGTGCTATTAATCTCTCAACTGTCATTGTTTTCCATAGCACACCATAGGCTGGTTCCCTTTCCGTTTCCATGATTACGCAATTATCATAATAACAATCTGTTTAGCAATTAACATAAGGTGAAATACCAGTATTAAGACTCTCATTGTGATCCCCCGCCCTATTCTTATGACGTATCACTAGAACCGTAGTTGCTGGCCCAGTTTTTTCTCAACTCATACCATGAACTTAATGGAGAATACTGCCTTAAAATATGATTTCCGGAGCAGATATGTCTGCCATATGTAAATGTAGTACCTACTTATTTAAATCCTCTCCAAGACCTTTCAGATTTTCCAACGAACAATATGTGTAGGTTGTCTAGAGTCATTTACTAGCCTGTCATGATTTTATGAATATTCTCTGTGCTTAAAATAGGGTCATATAGATGTCTCTCTATGATGTGTATTTGGTTGAGTTCTCTACTTAGGTCTTTCGCCCGTCTCAAATGGTATTTCACTTTGCCTGTGATAAGGGTGCAGCAGGCCTCATTTATGTATTGAATATTCATCCTTGTGTACCCTGATATGCTGTAAGTAGCTTCTCTCCCTGACTTGATTGCCTTGTTACCACGTGCCTAATTTACAGCTGCTTCTCTGAGCGAATCTGCTGGTATCGAAACCATTCTGTTTCTGGCACCCATACAGATTTCAAATGACCTTATATATAAGTTAAAAACATGTTTTACATTAATATACAGTATCCCACTTTTATTTTCTACAAGGGACCATCTTTGTATGCTGGGCAGAACCGTGCATAGTTATGTATCGGCGTGATTGGGGGGATGGTGTTCTTTTGCAGGAGATTGATATCTTGCGCCATACGTCTTAGAAGGTGGCTGTGATGTGGTTATACTACATCCTCTGGGGCCTGTATTTTTTAGATAAACAAACGAAAGCTGATTTTGGCCTCCCACTACAGCAAAATCCACGCGAGCACCTTGTTCTTATTCTCTGTGTGACCACTCTCTCACAAGCCTTAGTTGAGCACATTATTAGAAACTTAGGTACGTGGTGATCCCTGGTGTATTCATTAATATTTTGCTTGTAACTCTCTGAAATCTACCTCACCAAACAAAGCACACCATTTGTTTCTGAAGATAATCTAATGTCTTTCTCTCTAGTTTGACAAGTAAGCCTTGAAACACAATTAGGAGCTTAACTACAACATACGTTTTTTAGGTCTTGGCTAGGCAGTCCATGCGATGTCTCTTCGAGACATGCTGTTTACAGTTAGTGGGGTAAAGCCCATTCATAGGCTTATTATTTCGTTTGCTCCAACATTGCTCTCATATACTTCGTTCCCATTTGTCATGGCATGCATGTGTCAAGCCTCTTCTTGTGTTTGGCCTGCCTCTAGACGCAGGGTTACTCATAGTACGGCCCGCGGGCCGCCAGCGGCCCGGCAAGCCTTCCTCGGCGGCCCGCGGACCTTGCAGACATCCTACATGTGTTTTTTTTTTAAATTAAATAGTGTAAACACTGCCAGTTGCAGCCCGGACTCTGAGACTCTGCCCTGTGGGGACCGGGGGATTCCAGTGATTGTCAAAGTGGATATGCAGGGGCATAAGAGGTGAAATACAACAAAGCTTTATTAACATGTAAATGGTCTTTTAAAGACCTGTGAAGTACTCGGGTGCGGCTGTGTGTGAGTGCTGGGAAGCTGTCTCAGGGCGGCTGTGTGCGCGCGCTGGGAAGCTGTCTCAGCCCAGGCTGAGGGCTGACACACACACGGGTGAGATGACAGAGGGTGACAGAGAGAGGGAGAGGGAGACCGAGGGAGACAGAGGGAGGGAGAGAGACAGGAAGAGATAGAGGGAGGGAGACAGAGAGAGACGGAGGGAGGGAGACAGAGGGAAGGTGAGGGAGGGAGATGGAGGGGGACGGAAGGAGGGAGAGGGAGGGAGGGGGAGAGACGGAGGGAGGGAGACGGAGAGAGACATGGAGGGAGACAAAGGGACAGAGGGAGAGGGAGGGAGACGAAGGGAGACAGGGAGGGAGGGAGACGGAGGGAGACAGACGGAGATGGAGGGAGGGAGGGAGACAGAGGGAGACAGGGAGGGAGAGAGACAGGGAGGGAGAGAGACAGGGAGGGAGACGGAGGGAGAGAGACAGGGAGGGAGACAGAGGGAGGGAGACGGAGGGAGGGAGACGGAGGCAGGGAGACGTACGGAGAGGGAGGGGGAGGGAGACAGAGGGAGAGAGACGGAGAGGGAGGGAGACAGAGGGAGGGAGACAGAGGGAGGGAGAGAGACAGAGGAAGAGAGACAGAGGGAGAGAGACAAAGGGAGAGAGACAGGGAGACGGAGGGAGGGAGATGGAGGGAGGGAGATGGAGGGAGAGGGAGGGAGGGAGACGGAGGGAGAGGGAGGGAGACAGAGGGAGAGAGGGAGGGAGGGACTGAGACGGAGGGAGGGAGAGGGAGACAGAGGGAGAGAGATGGAGGGAGACTGAGGGAGACAGGGAAGGAGAGAGACAGGGAGAGAGACAGGGAGGGAGACGGAGGGAGGGAGACGGAGGGAGGGAGACGGAGGGAGGGAGGGAGACGGAGGGAGGGAGGGAGACGGAGGGAGAGACAGAGGGAGGGAGACGGAGGGAGGGAGATGGAGGGAGAGGGTGGGAGACAGAGGGAGGGAGATGGAGGGAGGGAGATGGAGGGAGGGAGAGGGAGGGAAAGGGAGGGAGATGGAGGGAGACGGAGGGGGAGAGGGAGGGAGGGAGAGGGAGGGAGGGAGACAGAGGGAGATAGACGGAGGGAGAGGGAGAGAGACAGAGGGAAAGGGACTGAAAGGGAGAGAGACGGGGGAGGGGGAAGGAGGGGAAGGGAGGGAGAGGGAGGGAGAGGGAGGGAGAGGGAGGGAGGGAAGGAAGGAGAGGGAGACGGAGGGAGGGAGACGGAGGGAGGGAGGGAGACGGAGAGAGACGGAGGGAGAGAGACAGAGGGAGAGGGAGGGAAACAGGGAGGGAGACGGAGGGAGGGAGACGTACGGAGAGAGAGGGAGACAGACAGAGGGAGAGGGAGGGAGACAGAGGGAGAGAGACAGAGTGAGAGAGACAGAGGGAGGGAGACAGAGGGAGGGAGACAGTGGGAGGGAGATGGAGGGAGGGAGACAGAGGGAGACAGGGAAGGAGAGAGACAGGGAGAGAGACAGGGAGGGAGACGGAGGGAGGGAGGGAGACGTACGGAGGGAGAGGGAGACAGGGAGAGAGATAGAGGGAGAGGGAGAGGGAGACGGGGAGAGAGATAGAGGGAGAGGGAGGGAGACAGAGGGAGGGAGATGGAGGGAGGGAGAGGGAGACAGAGGGAGAGAGACAGAGGGGATAGGGAGGGAGACGGAGGGAGTGAAAGGGAGGGAGATGGAGGGAGACGGAGGGAGAGGGAGGGAGGGAGAGGGAGGGAGATGGAGGGAGGGAGACGGAGGGAGGGAGACGGAGGGAGGGAGACAGAGGGAGGGAGACAGAGGGAGGGAGACAGAGGGAGGGAGACAGAGGGAGGGAGACAGAGGGAGGGAGACAGAGGGAGGGAGACAGAGGGAGGGAGACGTACGGAGAGGGAGGGGGAGGGAGACAGAGGGAGAGAGACGGAGAGGGAGGGAGACAGAGGGAGGGAGACAGAGGGAGGGAGAGAGACAGAGGAAGAGAGACAGAGGGAGAGAGACAAAGGGAGAGAGACAGGGAGACGGAGGGAGAGAGACAGGGAGACGGAGGGAGGGAGATGGAGGGAGGGAGATGGAGGGAGAGGGAGGGAGGGAGACGGAGGGAGAGGGAGGGAGACAGAGGGAGAGAGACAGAGGGAGAGAGACAGAGGGAGGGAGACAGAGGGAGGGAGACAGAGAGGGAGAGACAGAGAGGGAGACAGAGAGGGAGGGCGACAGAGGGAGGGCGACAGAGGGAGGAGGGCCACAGAGGGAGGAGGGCCACAGAGGGAGGAGGGCCACAGAGGGAGGAGGGCCACAGAGGGAGGAGGGCCACAGAGGAGGGTGACGGAAGGAGGGCGACGGAGGGAGAGAGACGGGGGAGAGAGACGGAGGGAGGGAGGGGGATGGAGGGAGAGGGAGGGAGACGGAGGGAGAGGGAGGGAGATGGAGGGAGACAGAGGGAGAGAGGGAGGGAGAGGGAGGGAGACGGACAGAGGGAGGGAGATGGAGGGGGACGGAGGGAGGGAGATGGAGGGGGACGGAAGGAGGGAGTGAGGGAGAGAGAGGGAGACGGAGGGAGACAGGGAGGGAGGGAGACGGAGGGAGACAGGGAGGGAGGGAGACGGAGGGAGACAAAGGGAGACAAAGGGAGAGGGAGGGAGACGGAGGCAGAGGGAGGGAGACGGAGGGAGACAGGGAGGGAGACGGAGGGAGACAGGGAGGGAGACGGAGGGAGACAGAGGGAGGGAGATGGAGGGAGGGAGACAGAGGGAGACAGGGAGGGAGACGGAGGGAGAGAGACGTACGGAGGGAGAGGGAGACAGGGAGAGAGACAAAGGGAGACAGGGAGGGAGAGAGACAGGGAGGGAGACGTACGGAGGGAGACGTACGGAGGGAGAGGGAGACAGGGAGAGAGACAGAGGGAGGGAGACAGAGGGAGGGAGATGGAGGGAGGGAGAGGGAGACAGAGGGAGAGAGACAGAGGGAAAGGGAGGGAGACGGAGGGAGGGAAAGGGAGGGAGATGGAGGGAGACGGAGGGAGAGAGACGGAGGGAGAGAGACGGAGGGAGGGAGACAGGGAGAGGGAGGGAAACAGGGAGGGAGAGGGAGACAATGGGAGAGAGACAGAGGGAGAGGGAGGGAGGGAGACAGGGAGGGAGACAGAGGGAGAGAGACAGAGGGAGAGAGACAGAGGGAGAGAGACAGAGGGAGAGAGAAAGAGGGAGGGAGACAGAGGGAGGGAGACAGCCGGAGGGAGACAGCCGGAGGGAGACAGCCGGAGGGAGACAGAAGGAGGGAGACAGAGGGAGGGAGACAGAGGGAGACAGAGGGGGAGGCAGAGAGGAAGGGCGACAGAGGGAGGGCGACAAGAGGGAGGAGGGCGACAGAGAGAGGAAGGCGACAGAGAGAGGAGGGCGACAGAGGGAGGAGGACGACGGAGGGAGGGTGACGGAGGGAGGGTGACGGAGGGAGGGTGACGGAGGGAGGGTGACGGAGGGAGGGTGACGGAGGGAGGGTGACGGAGGGAGGGTGACGGAGGGAGGGTGATGGAGGGAGAGAGACAGGGGGAGAGAGAGATCTGTGTATGCTGGGTCTGGTGGCTCAGTGGACGAAGGCGTCTGCTGCAGGGACCTGTGTTCAACCTCATGGTCACAATTTGTTTTTGCTTTAGCCCCGCCCCTCCCCCTCTGACCCCGCCCCCACCGGTGCGGCCCTCGGCCACAAACCACACTGTAAATTTGGCCCCCGAGAGAAAGTTTGTGAGTACCCATGCTCTAGAGCATGGATCGAATACGCGTGTCCATCCACTGCTCCCATTTTTGGAGCTACTTTTTTAATTGTGTTTAAGACCTTCATACACTCAAATGCTTGTTTTTTCACTCACTCCTTTCCCCTTCCACCTGCACCCCATTAGTGCAGCTTCTTTTGCCCTTCTAGTCGTCCCATCCCTGTTTCTTCTTTTATGTCCCATCCCCCTCCACCATCTGTTTCTTCTTTACTTCCCGCACACTGATTCCCCACCCTTTCATTGTGTTTAAGCACTCTATATGAATTGCCTGCCCCAGCGCCTGTCCTTGCTCGTGTTCAGCTTTTTTTTAATAGGCACAGGGAGATTACGTGATTTGCCCAGAATTAAGGGATGTTGAGCCGATGCCGAGAATGGATCAGGGTTCCCCAGTTCCAATGTCTTCAGCATTGGCCACACCCTCTTCCCTTACTTATTACATGCAGTTTGTGGAAAACCAGACACATTTGTGTTCTGATATATTTTATTAAGGCTAAGGATGAGCAGATATTCAAAACCAAAAACGACGGCTGCTCACAGACAGAGAAGTAAGACTACAAGCTGATGTTTATTATAGTCCCGTTTTTCATAATTTGGGGGTGGTGCTTGTTTGGAGCTTCTTTTGGTAGTGTGAGGGCTGGTTTTTGCGTTCTTTTTCAGTTAAAGTGTGGCATTGGATTTCAGATATTATTGACTATGCCTGCTTCTCCGTTTTAGTGAGCGATCCTTTGGATTAAAGTAGTTGATTGATATTTGGGGAAGGGGGAAGATGCGTACATTCAACAGACTACGAGCAGACCTTCAAATGGGAACGAACGAACACTTTAGATACCTACGACTGAGGCACGCACTCCATTGCCACCTGAAAGATGGAGATCAGTTACCGGAGTACACACCACTCGAGGACCGCCTCCTACTTGACCCGATGATAGGGCAATATCCCTCACATATAAAAAGTTAATAAACAATACCATTGATTGCATGGGACCACTACGGGCAAACTGGGAATCGGACGTGGGTCTCCTTGAGGATGATGATTGGAGAGAGGCCCTGCAGAGCCCCAGAGAAATAGCTGTGAGAGCAAGATTCAGACTGATCCAACTCCGCATCCTGCACAGGTCGTATTTCTCCAGGACAGTACAATATCGCATGGGCCACTTTGCTTCGGCGCAGTGTGCTAGGGGCTGTGGTGAGGTCGGAACATTCTTCTACATACTGTGGGCCTGCCCCAAGATCCAAAGATTCTGGAAAGGGGTAGCTCGGGTGATGACAACGGTGGTGGGGGAACAGGTCCTGGTAGAGGCGAGATGGCATATCCTTGGGGTGACAGGCGAGACAGTCGGGCCCAAGTGGGCCACAAACTGGCTTGCCTTGGCAGGAGTGGTAGCAAACGAAATATCGCCCGAGCATGGGGGGCCAATATAGTCCCAACGGTGGAGTCATGGGCAAATGACTTGGATTGGTGCCAGCGGGCGAAGCAGGCAGTGTATCAGAGCAGGGAATGCCACGCAAATGGGAAAAGATATGGGGGGCCTGGGTGAATCTACAGGAACGATTAGTCAACAACACAACAAGGGGCTCCAAACCCTTGAGGGACCATACGGACTGGATGTATCGAACACCATGTTGGTTGGGAATGCGGGTCAATGGGAGGTTTAAACCATGGATATTGCTATGTAACTGTGTATGCCAGACCACATACTATGTATACTGCAGTATTTACGCTGAAGCATATGTTGGTTGTTTAATAAAAAGAAGAAAAAAAAGTAGTTGATTGACAACTTACGGTCCAGGTTGAAAATGGCTAAAAGACATTCACATTGACAACGCCAATAGCTCTTGCATTGCCGAGACCTATTGGCTTTTAGGAGACAGAGAGCTATCCATCTTCATTAATCCTCCTGAACATTTTCTAACCAAAGCTGGCATATTTACTGAATACATTCTGTTGACTGTTGCAGCCAATTTAATACCTAAATATTTTTCGTAATTTTAAAGGGGATGTTTCATCTTATAGCAGAGTAAAGCAAGAGTAACCCTTATTCACCATAAATCAATATTGTTACTTCCCGATTAATGACATGCGTACCCTTTCATCATGTCAAATCTCATTTCTTTAATTGTGATTCTTTAAGACTTTTAAGTGTTTAGGTGTGTCTGCTCATTCCCTAGATACACTTGGCTTAAACAAAATATCACTCAGGGCTGGAAAAATCCACTGGCATTTGTGAGCCAGATTTAATTAGGATGAGCTATTTTTAGGTCCTACTCGCCCTTTCTGGCGAGTAGGAAAACTAACTGACTTTTGACCTCTGTCTCTGAAAGCAGAGGAAACATGACAAGATAGCAAGATTTAAAGGTATCTTTATTGCTCACAAACTGAATGAGCAATAAAAATGCCTTTACATCTTGTTAACTTGTGGCATTTGCTCTGCTTTGAGAGACAGAGGTCAAGTGCATTACAGTTAGGTCCAGTAGATGTTTCAACCTTTTATGAATTTTTTAGCCCTGTCACATCACATAAATATAATTCCCACAGTCAACCATGAGTCTTGCATAACTTTATTTTATGTTTAGAAGGATGCACAACATTTAACAACAGACAAGACATGAATAACACTTAAGTAAATTCACATAGTTTAAACCATTGAAGAATTCAAATATTTTCTAGCAAACCATCTTTAGTTTAAAACTGTAAAACCCAACTTCACTAATTATATGCTGTCACAGTGTGACCAATCTGCTATTTGCATTATTAATAATACAACCCCCCCCCATGTGTGCTTATCGGGGTCGTAAGGTTCAAGAATGTTATTTCAGTTGTTTGTATATGTCACCAAAGCCCTGCAATGCATGTAGGTTTCAATCTCTGTGAGACTAAAATTACGAGATTTTCGGGGCTAGAACAGTCTCCTGGATGTTCGTCGGGTATGTTCATTCATTTCCTTTTATAATGAAGGTCTGTTGTAAGGGGAATGTGTTTAAGGTACCTGTGGGATTCTTTGAAATTTGGCTTTTCCACTGTTGCCTCATCACCTGTCCCTTCTCCTTGGTCATGCGATTCAGCTAGAGCTTCCTTACTGGTCCTGCTGCTATTCTTTGGTGGTACCATTGTGGGGAACCTTTTTTTCAATCATTCGTTCTCTATGTGCTCTTTGCAAGAGTGTGTTCCTTTCTCTTTCAGTAGTGCATGGAAACATGGGGGTGGGCAGTACCTAATACAGGATTCAGGATAGTGGGAGTAGATGTGTAATATTGATTTGGCATGTTATTCTGGATCACATATGCTGCAATGTATTACCCCCCCATACCCAAAGTGCTGTGCTGTTGATTGTTTTGAAAACAAATAAAAGTTTAAAAATATATATTATATGCATACATTTTACTATACTTCTCAGATGACTACAATAATGTTGGAAATTACTCCACTGGATCTTGCAGCAAAATAAGACGGCATCCGTATATAGAGAAACTTTGTGATCGACCCCTCCAAATGGTATGCCTTTGGTCACCTCCTCTAGACTCAACCTACTTGTTAGGAGATCTATAACCAAACATCATCAGGAGGGATAATGGGACACCCTGCCTCGTGTCCCATGTGAGGTGAAAGGAATTCTAGCCAGCAAACTCCATCATGACCTTCTCCTTTAAACAGAAATAGCTCACCAACACCTTTTGTATAAATGCCCCCGAGCACAACTCTGACCATGACTACCTCCGTGACTGTCCAGCTCTCTCTGACAAAAGCGTTTTTTAAATCTAGTGCCAGGAAAGTCACTCTCATGTTTTAATGGTTTTTTTTCTCTACAAGGTGAGTTTAAATGATGCTGAACGTTGAACTCCCGGAGACAAACCTAGATTAGCATTCAAGTATAAGGGACTAGGGAAGCAGTAAAAGTCTGTTCAGCAAAAATATCACATATATTTTCACATCAATATTTAGTAGCTAGTTCCCCCTCGGTCCTCAACAAGTACCATCGAGGAGTGCTTGGCAACAGCTGAAAAAGAGTCATACCCGAGAGCACACTGTGAAAAAACAAAAAAATAAGAAACTGAAATGCATTTTGTCGTGATACAAGACCGTATAATCGCTAGAAGGCAATGTAGTACTGCTGAAGGCACTGGGGCGATCTAATTTGAATATTGAGTGTGTGGTGCCCAGGAAGGCAAGGGCAAGCCTGCTCTAAGTTTGAAGTACTGGGGGACAGTGATGGGCCGCCTTGAAAACCAAATGGATCTTGGTCCCAAAATCCAAGGGTCACCCTAACTTTCCCAGGGGTTTGTATTAGTGACCCGGGGAGAGGTTTCCACTCATATCATGAACTTTTGCAGCTGGGACTTTTAGCATTATGATTCTAGAGTGCAGGAATCTCTGATGGTGGGTTCTAACGCTACTTTGCAGCATGCACAAAAGTAGAAAACAAGCATTGGCATAGCCAATAGGTCTCGCCTTTGGGACCTTATAAGTGTTTAGCTATGCAACAGTTGATGTGTGTTGCACTAAGGGTAGTAAAGTAAAATGTGGACATGTTAAATTGTAATATGGGGTGGTGTGATACAGGAAAGGCAGAAGGAAATTAAGCATGTAAGCACCCAAGGATCCGATTAAATTGGTTTAATAAAGCACTACTAGGTAGAGCGAAGCAGAACATATGTATTTTTCTTTAAATGTGTTATTTTGTTTTAATTAACTGCCTAACATGTTTAGTATTTGTTTTTCCTTCATAACAATTATGTGTTATGTAATGTGTAATGTTTTTAGAGGATTTTATTATGCGCGTTTAGCCATACTCTGGCTAAAATTAAGCCCCTTTTATAACAGTGTGGTAAAGGTCTGGCAGTAGAAAGGACAGGCTTAGGGGGTATGGGAGTGTTAGCAAGTGATCGTAAACAAAGGTTTCTGCTGAGGGGAAACAGGAATAAAGGGGGAGGGCTATATCTGGCTTGTGCCACACTGGCGCTGCTAGTCTGTTTCCTGCTGACACTTCTAACCTCCGCATTCAAATGTAACTGCGGGGAAGCTGCGCTATCTGCATGTTTGCACTTGATGCAGTATTCTGTTTTTATCAAGTTTTAAATAGTGCAAACTCAACACAAACGTATTGGAACCCGTCCATCAGTACCAGTTACATAACACAAGGATGCATTTTTTTGGGTAGGCATGGGCGACTAAGGAATTTATTTGCAAATTCTTAAAACTGGTGTTTTTTATGTCTCACGTCAGACAGAGACCTTAAGATTGAAATGCGTGCCCGTTTTACCCCAACTCATAAACACTTTGCAGTAAGATTAAAAATATTTAAAATTGTTTAAACGCTTCAGAAGGAGCAAATGTTTCATACACGAATCTGCACGCTCTCGCAGGAAAGCGAGGGACAAAATTATAAGGTCCCAAAGCAAAAACCACAAATAAGATAATAAAATTACGCTAAAAGAAAGAGACATACCCCGTGCCTCCATGTTGAATTTTAACACGGTGTTATTTTCTTTAAAGCATAATGTATACATAACTCCCCGAAACTTTTACAAACACGACAACACAAAGCAATGCCTCCAACTTAAAAAAAAATGGTATTTTTTGTTAAAGGGTTGTTTAACTGCTGTCTTGCACTTAAAGATTTATTTAAACCACAGCTTTGACATTGTTTCAAAGTTCCATACATTTTTCAAAAGCGCTTAAAACGAACAAAATGCATGCGCATGCATTTTATATTAAGTAGCAAAAGTACATTTAAGCAATGTTAGTAAATTATGTAGATGTTGCCTTGTCCTGTGGGGGAATAAAAAAAAAAGAGAGAAAGCGAGAGAGAGAGAGAGAGTGCGAGAAAAAGAGTGAATGAGGGGGGGGAAGCGAGAGAGAGTGCACGAGGGAATGACTAATGCTAAAAGTGTAACAGCAGCTGTTTCAGGAGAGAGAGCTGTGCACGAGGGAATGACTAATGCAGCTGTTTTCAAGCACACTCATGCCTGTGGCACCATCCGCCTTGCGGGAGCAAGCAACAGCCAATTAGCATGCGCGCTGCTGCTCGCTCCCGCAAGGTGGATGCCGCCACAAACACGAGTGTGTGCTTGAAAAGCAGAGCGATGGCTAAAGGCCCTCCTATGCAGCGCATGAGCGCTGCGTAGGCGAGACCTAAAAAGTCATGTACATAGTTTATTGCAAATTGAAATGCTTTCTTGACCATCACAAACTCAGCAACAAACCATCACATATATTAACCAATATCATTCTACGATGGTACCATCCTTAGTGGTTGTACCTGTACTGCACTGGTTTATTGATCAATAATTCTGCTTTTAATAATGTGGTGACATCCTGACAAAGAAAGTAGATCTGCCTTTTGATAATTACACCACATTACATTGTGTCTATGATATGTGGCAGTATAGTGGTTTTAGGTTTCAGTGCTTGTCACCATAACCATTTCCATCTGCCATGATGTATATATATGTACATTAATGCATAGTATTGGACAGAATGTGCAAATTAAAGATTTTTCCCTCTTTAAAAGTAAAAACACTGACTTGGCAATGATTTATTGGGTGTTGTCTGTTGTGTGCCTAAGGATTGGGCACACAACAGACAACACCACCTCACCTAAGAAGACCTCGGACTGCTCTGCTTTGCTACCCTGAGAGAGTCAAGTGCTTGGTTCCCAGTAGACAGAAGGTGGCAGATGTATTACCTGTGAAGAACTCACATCCTTCCCAACTAAAAACCCACTTTCTCACAGCAGTTTATCGCCGATTTCATATAGCTTCCTCTGAAGGGTCTAGGCCCTCATCCCTGCTTTTACTGACAACACACTGAGTTAGCTACGTACTGCAATCGCACTTCTTAAATCCCTTCTGCAACCGGATTCCTTATGTAACTGAGCTTTTTTCCTCTCCATCTTGCTGCTAGCGCTATAAGGTCTCCCTAACACCTGTTGTCAGTGCATTCTCGAGCTGATTTGGAGGTTGGTGGGAGATGGTTTGTTTGAAAGTAACCATTAGTTGTAGCTACCTCAGTCCTGTGAATCACATCTCGTGATAGGTACCTGCCTAATCTCCAGTGCCTTATTCTAGATGTCCTCTGTAGCATTAGCTACATTAGCTGCTTACCTCGGCTTACCTGAAGCTGTCTATCATGGCATTAGTCACCAGGATCCTATATATTCTCTCCTTTTTTGGCGTTTCAGTCTCCATATGTTGACAAGTGCAAACTCTGAACTTCAGGACATTAAGCTTCCCCTGGTATGTCTCCAAAGAGCCCCTCCTTCATGCGATGTAAGTCTGGACTTCCCTCCATGACCAGCTTAAATTCTCCATCCACCACCAAAAATCATTTTACAATTCACGTTACTTTTATCCTAGTTTTACACTTGAATTGGAAGATGAAGGGTCAGCACTGTCAAAATCTCATCTCCTGTTATCAATTTATAATAGTGTATGTCAGTTGATATTCCTAAAATCATGAGGCCTGTGTGGTATGTTTTAAAATTAAACCTTCCAGAGTCCGCCTTGCGTAACCATGTCTCTAGCAATATCACAATGTCAGCCTTCTCGCATGCTATATAGTTGTTTATTCCAGTCCACTTGGAATGGGAATTCAGTCCTTTCACATTACGAGAGAGGACCCTGAATTTTAAGTCTGTACATTCACACTGGATTCAGTGGCTCGCTGTGTTCTCATGCCATCTAGCATCATCAAAATATGTATAAAAGCATAACATAGGAAACAATCTGGCTCTTTCTTGGGCTCACGCTCTGCAGATCATTTGCAGAACTATTCAAGATCCAAACCTGGTCCTGGCCTGGATCTGCATTTGCCACCACCTCAGGCATTAAGGTCACTTCAGTTAAAGGTCCTCACAGCTTCACTGTTCAGATAGCACAATGTTTTTTCTATTAAAAAAACGACTAACAAGATTTTGTGCACCCCCAGCCAATCCTCTTTTGACCTCCATCTGGGGTATTCACTACAGAAAGTACTTTGTTTTCCTTTTCTGATACGCCACAGTTAAAGTCTGGGGAGGTCCTCAATTTACTCAAATTACTTCCATCCTCTACCACCAGAGCAGCCTCATCTGGTTGGCTGGGGTATCGGTCTCTGTGTTTTCAGAGGGTGCAGAAGGATTTTGGAGCATTCTCTAGATAGCAGTCTTTGACCACCTATGGTATTTTATCAATTGACATTTGCAATATTTTGAAGCCCTCTCGCACTGTGTATTTATGATTTTTTTTCTCCCAGTGAAATAGCACACAACGAGGAAATGTTTGTGGAAACATTCCATCTTTCTGCATCTTTTACCAATTTCAGCCCTCTTCCCTTCACTACAGTAGCCTGTGTAACGTACAAAAATTTGCTTATCCTCCCCATAGTGTAGGGAAGAAACTTTTCTTGCTTCAAAAATATGTTTTTTCTGTGAGTTCGATGACAGTCTCACTAAAATGTCTCTGGGACGTAAAGTCTGCCTTTTTGTTGGGTCTGTAGCCTTTCTTTAGCCACCTCTTCTCATTCTTTTAATTTCAGCATGTGTTCCAAGAAGAATGAAACATAACCTGAAATGTCAGAGGCTTCAACTTCCTCCTTCACATTCCTAATTCAGACATAAGATAGAGTGTAAGAAAGAGTGCTCTAAACTCAGTTTGATTTCAGTTTAAACTGAACTTTTAAATCCAGTCAGTTCAACCTACTGTTAAAATCAGATGATTTGGGAGTGAGTTTTTGTAAGTCTCCTCGATCTCCATGGCTCTATCTCCAACCTGCTCCATGTCACCATGCAGCACTCTTCTAAAATTCCTCGATCAATTGGTAAAGATCTGCCTTCCAATGCTGCCACAGATCTTGCTGACAGGATTATAATTTAGCCTCCATCTTCCTTTCTCGTCGCCAGGCCTGTCTCCTCCTTCTCCGGTATTCTGTATTCTTAGTGTTTTGAGAGAATGAATCAATACTTTAGGCTTTTTGGATCCTTCTTGATGGAAGTTTGCTTCAAACAGGCTGTCTGGTATACCTCAGATTTGCACAGAGGAACATTCAAAGCAGTACACTCCTTCAATTGTCTCAGAGTCTCGCAAGTGGAGAAAAGCTCATCACAGATTGCCAGTCTCCTGTAAATATAGTCTGTGGCTCAGAGTGTGGTCATTACGATCCCATTGTATCCTTTAGGAAGGTTGGACCTTCCTAAAGATCACTAGTTGTCAAGCTCCATGCCTCGGCCTCTTTTGTTCATAAGGTCAGACTACCCTCTTAATTCTCAACTAGAGAGTTCTCTACATTTTATTTGCTCCCCAACCGATTTTACAGTGATAGTCTTTTTCTGTGATCACTGTATGGGGTCCACTTTTACTGGGAGCACTTGTTTTGCGCTGTGCGTTCTAACTCTCCAACTATGCTCGCCCCACAGGCCTGCCTTGCGCAATTGTCGGTGGCTTGCTGATTCGCGTCTTATTCTTCTGATGGCCCCAGAGATCTCCACCACACTGGGTCTGGCTGTGAGACCCCTGCGCTGGCAGCCCACACTGAGCCACCTCCACAATTCTCCACAGGCTAGTCTGAGTGTGGTGTGGCCTTGGCTTTCTCCGCTCACAATACCCAGCATCGGGCTTACTTTCACATGCCGGGGGAGGCTCCTTTCTGTAGCCTCCATTTGCTTAATGTTCTGAAGTTTAGCTAATCGGTAAAAGGAAAGCTCAGACTGATTTCGTCTCTACTAAAGTTCTCAAGATCACAAAATACTCAAAAGAGGTTTTTTTTACAAAGTATGTGTACTTTCCTACCCTTCAGTAGAGTAGCCTAAACATTTCTCTGTTTAGCTATGTGACAATATAGCAACTTTCTTTGTTACATATTAGAGCTGGTAAAGTAAATGAAGGTTAGTCCAATTATTCAATTTCATCTCATTTCATCCGAGTCTCACCTTTAATAAATTTAAGTTTCAGGAAGATCTCGAATTAAAACTGCCAATGCAACTACTTAATACAATCTTAATATTTTGATTGCCACTTAATCAGTTTAACCATGCAACAAGGTCAATCCCACTGGTGGGATCTGCATGTGTACTTTGTACAATCTTACAGTGCCCTCTGTTTTGTGTGTTCACCTCCCTCTTTGTAAACATCTTTTATTGATGCTTAAACCAATGGTTTAAAGAAAGAGGACACATCGCTGGGGTATGCATATTTGGCATAAGCGTGCTATTATATTTTGGAATAAATGTGAGCACAGCAGGAATTTAGCAAGAAAAACTTTGGAGGGAATTTTGCAGTGTTTTTTTTTTTAACTCTTTTTTTATTATTAATTTGGCTCACATAACCAAAAATTGCAGGACAGTCTTCATACAGCATGTGATGGAAGAACAGTACACAATACAGTTTAAAACATTCGAGGGCACATATAGGACAAACACATGTTGATTTCACGTCTCAAACACTCCCACTGACTCTCTGTATTTTCGCCAAGGCCCCCAGACTTTCTTCCATTTCTTGGCACAACCTCTGCTCTTATAGATAGTTTCCTCAGCTCTTTGGCACCAATCTAGGTCGCGCTTCCATTGGTCCCACTGCGGAGGTGCCTGTGACCCCCATCCCCTGGCGATGTCCCCTTTTGCCACCCCGGCCGCCAATGCTAGCCAGATCTCATTATCATCTCATTGGTCCAATCTGGAATTTTGCAGTGTTGATGTTTAATATGGATTGCCTGGTTTAATAAATTCACTTAAGATTATCATTTCAGATTGGAAAATTGTTGAAATTGGAGATTATTTACGCCCAATGAACAGTTTGATTTATTGATCAAAATGCTTCCCCATTAGTTTTAATGGCAATGTCTATCATGGAAAATAGTTTTTGCTGAATTATTCAAGGAATGTGAAATATATGTAAAACATAAAAAAAAGACACACACTTCGAAATAACTAATTGGTTTGACGATGGATAATCAAAGTTTCTGAGCAAGGAGGTGAAAGCAAGAAACAGCAGCATCCTGGGTGACACTATGCTATAATACTTCAGGCAACCCTCCAGAAAACAGCAAGGCTATGATCAATCATCTAGGAACAAGTTAAATCTTCTTTTCGTTCCTTAAAAAAGGAGAGGCAGAGTATGGTATCCAAGAACCGGTGCTCTTGCCTGAGCCAGAATGAAGAGAAGAGGGCCAGTCATTGAAAGTTGGATGTCTATTTATCTCTGAATGGCAAGCAAGAACTGTCATCAGTGATCATTCCAAAAGAACATACCCAATAATACCCTCAAAATAAAGGTTCTTTTAGAGGAAATATCATTCTAATTCAGAAAGAAGCAATTTGTTCAGTTCTGATAAGAGAGGCATAGGAGTCTATTCCATCGCATTTCTATTTCAGAAGCAACAGGAGGATTTCACTTGGATATATACCTGGTACCTTCTATCCAGTGTGCAGTGTATGTGCTCTGACCCCTAAAACAAAAGTAATATTGGCTAAAACACCATTTGTCGTGCTTAACTTCAATATAAGGACACTGTATATGGTGTAAAATCTATGCGTGTGGCATGTGCTATTTACTTTGTGTCTGCAAAAACATGATAAAGGCCTTCGCTGAGGCCAGGTCACCTGCGACCTTGTACTGTCATGTTTACAGACAGACCTGTAAAAATACATTATTTTCCAAGCCTAAAAACACTCTTCTAAGCGCTAAATAACTCACACCTAAAATTATCTTATTGCCCATAAGGTGAGATGCATAGTGCCTAGAAGAGGTTCATGCCTACATTAATTTTAGCATGTACCTCCAGTACATAGATTACCAAAACCTATTTTTACAATATTCAGCGTAGCTGTTCCCATGGGGAATACTGGTAAAGCAGATTAGATCACTATTTCTGAATTAATCAGTAAGAAACAGCTACTGGAAAAGTTCAATAACTTTTCCTAACAGTTTTTAAAAATTCAATTCATTGTTATAGTTGGATTTTTTTGAAATAGTTAAGAAATATAACTTTCAGCAAAGTTATATTAACTTGCATGAACTACAGCCTATTTCGTCTTAGTGTGCGGCTGCTGACCAACTATACCCTGCATGTAATGAGGTGCGAAATTCCTTCCAGAGGGTGCACAATAGACCACTTTGATTGAGAGGTTACCCTGAATGGACAGGGATGCCCCATATGAGCTCAGTAGAATATTCAGAGTGTGTGTTGCTGCCCCTCCTATTGGCACAAAAGTGTCATATCTTGCATGACAGGCCTGTCTGAGGCACACATAAAACTTTAGTAGCCTTTTTTTTTTTTTTTAATTTTTTTATTAGAAACCGTTGGTATACAATAAAATACAGACAAGGGCCTACAACCACCAGGGCCGGCCGCTATAGAGCCCGAGGGCCCGCAGTGCAACGCCACACATTCAAATGAACCAGAGGCAAAGCTCCCGGCAGTTCGTGAGCACATGTAACAGGCCGTGGCCATAGGCCAGGAGCAATCGGAAAAAACAGTTTCATTTTCTATTAAATATAAAACACACTCAAGGCAATGAGAGTCCGAAATAGCAGCGTGCTCTTCCCAGGACGGGGAACAACGTACAGTATAAAACTTTAGTAGCCTTGAAAGGGATGAAACAGGCCCAGATCAAAATTCTACTGCATTCTGAATCTGGTTACTGAAAGGCTCTGCTTTGCTTTACTAGACTTCAATCTCATTTTCTGAGAGCGTAAGGTTAGTGTGACTGAAGACTTTGGGTATATTGGTTTTGCACTGACACGTTGCATTTTGGGCACATATGCAGTAAAGAAAACATCAACTGCTGAAATGTGGGTAGGATATGGCCTGGTTACAGCTACCCCATTCGTCAGAGAGGGACTAGGAGTGTCTTAGTGTGTCCCCATCCACGGGCTGGTGAATGCTAAAAGGTTGGACGCTCAAATAGCTTTCTTCACAACACTGCTGGACTTGTGAAAGGATATAAGGCCGATTAAACTATTGCACTTCGTATCTGTAAACTGTGAGAAGGACCTGAGGAGGTTGGACCACTTTCCAGTTTCAATCTAATGACTGATCCTCTGGGTGGCTCCAGGAACATAAAATGACTGAAGAAGATATTCCTGTGAAAAATCCAAGGTGACCAGTGGCAACTAGATGCAGGCTTACCTTTCCTGTTGGCATCTGTATGACATCTTGAAAATCCCCAAAACCCTTCCTCTGAAATTCTGGGGGCCCTAGAAGAGTACTCCTGTGGTTGTTTGGGCAGCAGAACAAAGTTTGGAAACTTTTTGAAAACTTATCCTCCAGAGCTTCAGCGGATCCCACAGGAAAAATCATTTAACCGGCAGTTCTTACACAACAAGATTAAATTTCAGCTTCGTCCCGCACTGATATCTCCGCAGCTCCAAAGAAACAGCCAAGTCCCATTCTGAGTTGAGACTTAAAACATTTGCAGAGAAAAATCTCAAATTCTCCACAGCAGCCAATGGACCAATCTGCTTCAGGTATCCAGCTTTTGGTTCCATGGCGGTGGCTATAGTTTCAGTGCTGTCCTTTTCAAACACAACATATGTGGCTTTTCTAAAGTGGTTTAATTTTAGGCACCCCTGTAGATAATTCATTTCTCCTTGAAACCTGTGTTCTCAGTCTCATATGTATTCCACCTCTTCACTTTGCCTGGAAAGTATGTGTCTGTTTAAAGTGCTTCAATTTTGGGCAGCGCAGCAACTTCTCCATTTCTCCTTAAAACCTGTGCCTAAATCCTCATTCTCATATATATATTCGCCAAAAGCCCTTTCAGGCACCCTATCTTCATATGCACTTAGGTGCAAGAGATGTAGCCTACCAGCCACAGCTCCACTCCACTCCAATCTACCCCAATTTACCCAACTGTACTCCAATCTACCCTACTCTACTCAATCTACCCCACTCCAAACTATCCCACTTCAGTCTATCCTAATCCTTCCCAATCTAACCCACCCCAGTCCAATCTATCCCACTCCAAACTACCACAATTAACTCCTTTCTACTCGATCCCACTCCGCTAACTTTTAGCCACGCTGAAAAGCAACCATACTGGTGTACAGTATGGCTAAAACATTGCTAATGCCAATAATTCTAGCATAAGTGAGTCCTAACAGATTTGCCAATACTTGTTAGTATATGTGGCACCTTTGGCCAGTCTCACCTGTGTCATATGCCCTCTAGTTTTACACCCGCATACAAGAAACTCCGCAATCTTTTTTCTACAAGTGTCATCTTACCTAACAAGACAATGCTTGGCAGTTAGGAAATTACTTACCAAGTGATAAGTTAAAAGAGAATGAGTTCAGTGTTTTAATTGGATGCAGTTTAGTAGTAATAAAATATGCGTGGTGCGGTGAAAAAATAAACAAAGAAAAGGTGATGGGAGGAATCCTTGCAATAACCACTGGCAATTGCTCTGGGGTAAGCCCCCTTTATTGGTACACCGCATGGGGGGGAATTACCTTCAAACACAATAGGTTTTAATTACATAGCAGCCCTCCCTAATGAGGCGGGAGGCTCCCGAACGCGGGCCTTACCTCCCGTCTCCCAACAGCAGATCATACACATCCGGTTCCCTCTACTTTGGTTCCGGTTTTTAGCAATTGGTTAACGAAGGCGAGGAGACGTAAGCAAAAAAAACACTTCTCTTTAAATTGATTGACATCCTCTGAGTCTGCATTTGCGCAATGCCGCCCAGGAAGGCTTCCAATTGGTTGGACCTACGTCCTGCCCAATTGAATACAACCCACCCCTTCCCAAAGAAACCAGGCCCCTCTACTATTACACCGGAACAGTAGTTCCGTTTTCCCGGAAGTTATGGGCCAGTCACTAGTGAGCCGGATTGCGTTCGGGGTCCTTCCTCTGTAGTACGCGTTTGGATGGAAAATACGAAGCCTGGCTGGCTCCGCTAGGCAGATTGCACTATTACATGACCCTGGTGTTGTGTCATATCTGGTATCTCCATCATACCGTGTATCCCCTGCTCTTTGGCACTTTTTGTAAACTAAAATTCGCCCGGGCAGGTTCAGACAGATGCAGCCCATCTCTGTGGCTGAGCTAGGGGATGATTCAACTGAATGCCTAACTCTCTTCTAGCACCTGGAAATTGTCTAATATTGCAGCGGGTCATTGCTGCACGAGTAGAGACCGAAAGAGCAATAAATACAAAGTAAGAAACGTGTTATAAAAACAATAGTGAAAGCAAAGAAAATATTTGCTGGAGCATGTGGAATCATAACGAAATAAACACAAGGGAAAAAATGAAAGAATAGAAGCAAAGGCATTTGGTAAAATAAAGAGAAAACCAATATCAAAATGATGGGAAGATTAAAGGGTGAAGGTTAAAAATAAAGACAGTGAGAAAAAGCAAGATATTGAAAGAGGGAAATACATTTGTTGGGTTTTTGTATAATGAATAAGTTACAATGTGTTATTGGCAAACATAATTTGCACAGTAAGTTGAATAACCGTGAATGTTTGGTTACCACACTGCCCTATATTTTTGCGTCCATGTTAATTAAAGCAATACAATGATGTATTTTTAGGTCGAGCAAGCGCTGCTTGCTCGACTTTTAGTAGGGGTAAAAAAAAGTGCTACCCACAAGCTTTTCGTGGCCTAAAGCTTGCATGCATGTGCACGTGAACACGCGCAGCCGCCCTCTGGCTTTCTTATCTCATTAAGCCGTCGTGGCTTATTAAGTGCTTTCGCGCGCAGCGCACGCGCACACAACTCCCTCCGCCTCTCTCTCCCGCTGCAGCCCCCATCTATGCTTTCCGCGCGGCCAATGCTTGTGTTATAGTCGCGGCACCCCCGCTTTCGTTTTAACATTAAAGGTGAAGCGCGGGTGCAGTGATTATAACAAAAGTAAAGAAATAGATTTTTTTTCTATTTCTTTACTTTTGCTATTATCGCGGCACCCGAGCTTCACTTACATTAAAAGTGAAGCGCGGGTGCCGCGATAATAGCAAAAGTAAAGAAATAGAAAAAAACATCTATTTCTTTACTTTTGTTATAATCGATGCACCCGCGCTTCACTTTTAATGTTAAAAGTGAAGCGCGGGTGCCGCGATTATAGCAAAAGCAAAGAAATAGATGTTTTATTTATTTCTTTACTTTTGCTATAATCACGGCACCCGCGCTTTACGTGCCGTGATTATAGCAAAAGTAAACATACTTATAAGGTCCCAAAAGCGAGACCTATTGGCTATGCCAATGCTTGTTCCTTTTTACATATAATCCTAAAACAAGAAGCACACAAAGTAATCCTTCAAAAATATCAATTTCTTCTATGATTGCAAGAAATCGGATTATTATCCCTTATTATTATCCGATTATTATTCCTTGAGATGGGCAACTGCCCATCTCAAGGAATAATCATAACTTGAGACTGGGTAAACCTTGAAAGTCACTAATTAACCTTAGCTCCACCCCTGATACTAATGGTGCAGAGCAGACAGACTTAACTTAGGGCACTGTGTGACATATTTATCCACTATCAGAACAGTAATAACGTCCAATCACCAAGCAATAAAAATCCCAAACCTAATTTGAAAAATAGAGTAAAATTTAATAAGTAAAAGGACTCTAAAACAAGAATGATCCATTAACCCGTTAACCGCGGCACAAATTCCGCAGCACAAAGCCCGGGACTTTTAATGAGTGGGCAGGGCTGCATCGGCCAACGGACGTGCGCAGCTCTAGCCAGGTAGTGCTCGCGACGGCCGTTGGCCGACGCACGCAGGGAACGGGTTAAGGGGTACCAAAGATATGAATGTTTTTAATTAAAGGGATAATAGCACACAAAACAATTACGCGCCAATGATAGTCAATGGTCACAATAGAGTTTTACCTTTGGACTCAATCTATGAAACTGAAGTCAAAATCCTTCAGTGGGTCAAACCGCCAGGCTGTATCTGATGATTTCTTCCATGAAGCCGGGTAGCTTATCGCACAGCGCCCACTCATATGCTACTGCGGAGAAACTCAGAGTGGGAGAAACATCTTGCTTCAAACCAGCAAGACCGTGCCTTGGGTGGATAGACGGGGCTTGTTCCATAAAGTTTGTAAGTCCTAGCTGTAGGAGGCTGGCTTAGTATATGGTGCACACTTATTAAAATGAAGCACCCTGCATTAATCCCGACAACTCTTATGGCGATTTTAGTGACCTTAGACAACCATAGAAAGCTCTCTAAGTGGTAGCTGTCGAGAGCAGCCTGCAGGCTTAGTCCAAGAGGAGTCGTAAGCAGCTATTTTTATCAGAACTAATCATGTTGTGTAGGTTAAACGAAAAAGAACCACACAGTGTAGTTATAAAAATAGTTATATTTATTATACACCCTCACTAACACACTGGTATATCGTCTACCGGGAGATATCAACACAATACACACAATATTTCCAAAGCAAACAGGTAAGTAAGCACAAATACACAGTGGTCTCCAGTGGGAGACCAAATCAAATACTAAAGAAGTGGAATGCAAACTGTGACCGAAGTCGAGACTTGACCTAGAAGACTCAGAAGAGATGGAGACCTAACGACCTAAACAAGGTAAGTACCCAGGAACCCCAGGGAGGCTGTGTGCAGAGTATAAATACAGCCGCGTACTCAATGCAAGTCAATGGGGAATTCACAGATGCAGTTTAGAAGTAGAAGAACCCTTTAGGGCTCCCAAAATCCACTCGATCGCTCGCATTTGCGAGTCAGATTCATTCAGGACAAGCTATTTTTAGGTCCTATTTGCCCTTTCTGGTGAGTAGGAAGACAAACTGACACTTGACCTCTGCCTCTGAAAGCAGAGGAAATGTGACAAGATAGCAAGATATTAAAGGCATCTTTATTGCTCACAAAGTAAATGAGCAATAAAAATGCTTTACAATCTTGTTAACTTGTCACATCTGCTCAGCTTTCAGAGTCAGAGTTCAAGTGCATTTCAGTTAGGTTGAGGAGATTTTGTAGGTTACTAGACCTGCAGGTCTAGTGCAATTTTTATGATTTTTCCAGCCCTGACCCTTCTCAGTGGACCCTGAAGAAACCCAGTGGAAGATGGAAGGTTGGAGAGTCACCCCAACCGTGGATAACTCAGGAACCAGAATACCTACACCTAGGAAGCGGGGTGCATAGGTGCAAAGTGATGTCGGAAACCGCCGTAGACCACAATGGAGGACTTCAGTGTAGATGCCGCTGGCGAAGAAGGTGAAAAAGTCTGGTGGAATCCAAAGATGGATTCTTGAATATGACTACCTGCAAGCAGAGGGGACAGAGTCTGTGCCACTCGGGAGTGACCAGGAGGCACGGAAGGCCAATGACCACCGATGATGGAAGATGCAGGAGAGTTGACGGTGACCTTGTTGCTGCAGCTGTAAGGACCCGGCGACACAGTGGAAGACCAGGAGCCATTCACGAGCTGTCCCACGTCGGAAGTCGAGAATTAGGGGGTCGGTGTCCGGCAGGAGCACCAACAAGCCTTGGCATCAGCAATAGACGTGGTAAACAAAGAGGTTGCAGTGTCGAGACCAGCAAGGTCCAGAGGACTCACCAAAGGCAGGAGAGTCAGAGCAGGCTCGAGCAAGCAGGGGAGCCCACTGAAGCAAAAGAAGACCCTCAAGAGGAGCCATAGGCGATGGCACAGGAGTCACAAGAGGGCCTAAAGCAGCTCACCAAGAATGCATGCCCACAGTGCAGAGGATGCAGAGAGGACGAACATCTTGGTATGCAGAGATGCTGGAGGCTGGGGCTGCTTGTAGCCCGAAGATCTCTGGGGCACACAGTCAGCAAAGCAAAAACCAAAGGAAATGATGGACGGAGTGTTGAACAATGCAAGCACTCAACCCCAGTCAACTGATCTGGGTTTAATCCATCACCGTTCTTTAGCCCACTCTGCCACCCCAGTTCAGACATGGCCATATGCAAATCAGTCTGACCCTGTGCATCATGGGAACAGTCCAGCCCGAACTGCCAAGCCATGTCTTCCCTGGACCGGAAACAAGCTTCCTAGGACCGGTTTCTGGCATTTCAGCCGTCTTCAGCCAGGCTTGCTTGAATCCAGTGGCAAAGTGAGCAAGGGACTCCCGTCTGAGCATACCCTGCCAACTTATGGCGAACAAAGCAAAAACCAAAGGAAATGATGGACGGAGTGTTGAACAATGCAAGCACTCACCCCCAGTCAATTGATCTGGGTTTAATCCATCACCGTTCTTTAGCCCACTCTGCCACCCCAGTTCAGACATGGCCATATGCAAATCAGTCTGACCCTGTGCCTCATGGGAACAGTCCAGCCCGAACTGCCAAGCCATGTCTTCCCTGGACCGGAAACAAGCTTCCTAGGACCGGTTTCTGGCATTTCAGCCGTCTTCAGCCAGGCTTGCTTGAATCCAGTGGCAAAGTGAGCAAGGGACTCACGTCTGAGCATACCCTGCCAACTTATGGCGAACAAAGCAAAAACCAAAGTCAGCAAGCCTTGGCAAAGGCAAGTCGACGCATTGCACAGGGGTTCTGTTCCAGCGGCTCCCACGAGGGATACTAGCCTCAAACTTGCTGAGAAGACAGTGCAGGCCTCAAGGGAGGAGTGGAACCATTACCTGTGTTGCTGAGCCTTTCGGACTCCGTGGGACCTCAGGAGCAGCAGATTGGTCAGCGTTGTTGCAGTGCCTGCAGATGCAGGGGAGTGACTCGTTAACGCCAGGGGGGATTACTTCAGGTGTCTTTGATGCCCACAGGCTTGGAGAAGAACCTGGATGAAGCACAGTCACAGAAGACTGGCAGTACAACGAGACCAGAAGCAGCAGGATTCTTCCTTGATGCAGTCCAGGCGAAGTCCAACGAGGTCCAAGGTGCCCAGATGGTTGAAGGTGAAGTGGTTTCGGATCTGAATCTTGTCCCACGACGAATCCGAAGAGCCACCCATAGGCAAGCCCTTAAGTACCCTAGGGAAAGGGTTGGGATGATTCAGGGATCCCTCCCACAGGAGTGGCTGGAAAGAGGGAGGATACTTCCATGTCCTTTGTCCAGTTACACGCAGAGCGGGAGCCAACGGCTCCCTGAACTGGTTCCAACTGGAGTATGCAAGGAGGGCATCAATATGCCCTTCAAAGCAGTCTGGTGGCGCCGTCAAGCGACCCCAGCCCAATACACTAAGTCCTGTTTGGGAGGGGCTCACACCTCTCTGTGGCAGGAAACCTATTGTGCTACCTTCTCCTGTTCCAGCTCAGCTCAGCAGCAGGAGGGCAGAATTGTGTTTGTGGTCGGCAGCAGCACCAGCTTGCTGTTAGACCTTGGAAGGCTGGTCCCAGGAATACAGTAGTGCTTCCAAGGAGAGCCTCCCAGTACATGGGATCCTACATCCAACACTGGATTTGGTGTTGCGGTAGGATTCCAACATGTTTGATACCAAACATGAGCGGATTCGGTGCAGCCAATATATAGTTAGACATCTCGTAATTGACTTGATGTCCACTATATGTATTAAGTGGCTGACCGTACTTACAAAGCTTGGAGAATCGACTCCAGGGTTTGTAGGGGGTGTACTGTACATGTAGGGCACCCTCACTTTCTAACCTAGCACCATGCTTCAGGATTGAAAAGCCTACCTTAGGGGTGACTTATAGGTTATAAATGCAGTGACCTCCGGTAAAAGAAAACCTATATCTGTTGTGAGTGGTGCTAGCACCAGCTCACACAGGTTGCAATGGCAGGCCTGTAGTCACAGTTTGAGTGGTCTCCCATGGGTTGCACAGTACATGCTCCAGCCCATGGTGTACCTACGCTCTCGGTACCTTAGTACCATATACTAGGGACTTAGAAGAGTACGCCAGTAGCCAATGTTCCCGCCACTACGTTTTGTGCCAGCCTGATTAGGAGGACCAAAGCCGGGGCCTTTTCAGGTGTCACCAAACATTTGGCTATTACAGGGGACACCCCTTTGAAGTAATTTAAGTTCCTGGGACCAATCCACTGATCCTGCCAGGGGATGAGAAAAACACCTTTCGACACCCAAACCATTGTACCTGTCCTGTGATAAGTTTTCATACCATTCATCACAGCTAATTCCTGGCTGTGCCACTGCTGGTGAGCGAATGCAAATTAGCCCCCAGCAGCTTCAAGCAGGGAAAAGGTAACTTTCTAAAATATACCTTTCCCTTATATTCATTAAAATATAACTTCACACCATGGAGTTGAGATTTTAATGACTATTAAAATATTGTTCTAACTGGACCCTAACCAGAGATACCAACATTTATTTTTACTATCACTTCTCAGGGCTTCTCTTTGGAATAGCAAGAGCCTTCTTACAGTAAATATAGCTTTGGGTGCTAGTCACTATAAGGCATAGGTCTTCAAACTGTAGGGGGCGCCCCACTGGGGGGCGCAGCATCCCTTCAGGGGGGAGCGCACTCCACCCTAGCACTTCACCTTTCATTGTTGCTTCCAGGCGCGCAACGCCTATTAGGCTGAAAGGGCTTCAGCCTCCGCCGTCGTGTGTCTCAGCCGGGCCGCTGCTGCAGCTGGAGCAGCTGTGGGCTCGGCTGGGCAGTGTCTGGAGTCTTATCTCCGGCACGCCTGACTTTTTCACAGGTCTTTAAAGAACATGTGCTTATTTACATACTGTTGTAAACTGGTTACAGAGGCAGTTTGTTTTCTGATTCCAGTACCCCCTGGCCCCCCACTCTGCCTATTCCTTAAGTTTGACGGCAATGCAGACTTTGGATGCAGAGCCATTGTGCGCATCAATTTTTACAAGGAAACGGCAAATGCGAGTCTTGGAAATCCACTGCTCTCCTTATTTAATACTGACATTGGATCAGGTATATTTATTCACAGGAGCGGCGGAGGTGTCAGAATTCTATGTGGGTGCCTACTGCTGGGGTATTTGTTTTTTAAATGAACCTCTAGTTAGTGGAGCCTGGGGCATGCTTGCTGTTACTCCTGCCTCAACAGCCTAGCTGGCTATTACCTTTGTGTGCCTCTCCTACCCTAAAACCTGTTTGATAGGGTAGGACTGAAACTAGATACAAGGGTCTCATGTACACTATGCACCATATGTCTCAGGAACAGATCAATGGATGTGTGCATATTTTAGAAGCCCCTAATGGGCTACTCAAGGTGTGAAGACAAGCGCTTCAACGCCTATGTAGTAAGAGCTTTATAAATGCAATTGCAACACTACAATACAATTTAAATAACTCTAAAGCTGCTAGATTTATTACAGTTGTCAAAAATACTTGGTTCACTGAGTCACAACTGTGGCGGACAAACACATCTTTGCTGCCCTCTTGCAGGAGTCCAGGTGGGCAGAGCTCTGCACCATCAACCCCTGCATGACACCTGGACTAGGTTGGGGGAACAACTGGAGGCAGCTTGAGAGCCAGCATATTAGTTTCTCCCTAGAGGTCAGCGTTAAATAAAAACACAGAAACTGACCATGCTTATTTTTTAGCTTCAGTGACTACCCAAATGCCTAAAGCAAAGAGGGACACAGGTGCACAAATAAGGGGAATTCTGGGAATGTTTGTTTTAACGGAATTCCCATCAGCCATCAGGATCAAAGAGTTCCTGCAAATGTGCTGTATGCCGACACTGAGCAGCATGATGTTCACATGCAGACCTGGGTTCTCACTCGGAAGTTCACACTGACAGAGAACGACTACAGAAACATTTGCTGTTTGTGAAAAAGGCCTTTGTTTCAGAAGCAAGTTGAGTGCACAAACACAACATTCTTTGGTCTAAACTGATGTAACTACATCCTAACATGGTCATACTAGCCCATCTCTTCTCCCCGGATACACCACTCATAGACATGAGGTTGTAAAATCCGTCTTTTAACATCAACTGCAAACATATGTCTACTGTTTAGCCTGCTGTTTATTTCCTCAGTCTTGAATTCCTTCCAAATTCCTGTCCAGCAGACCATGCTAGGCCCACGCTTCATCCTCTTGCTTTCTGTTAGGGTCTCTCCTTCACTTTTCTGTTTCTAACCTGCTCCCCCCTCGCTCAGTCTGGGCTCTCTCTTCCCATTTGCCTCTTGTGACAAAACTTAATATGCCAATAACCCCCCTGCCCAACCAATTTGTAACATAGCCTGGCACTCTGTGCCAGAGTGGGAGTTTGCATTGGCTCCTCCGAGGGATTGTGAACATCCCTCTGTGTAGGCAAGAGGTCTTTGCTCTGCTGAAGGATTGTGATAATCTATCTGTGCATGTGTAGGCTTCACACACATGCATAGACGTGCATGTGTGAGGGCTCAAAGACGCAGGCACCTGTGTCTTTGAGCCCTCACATCTCTGTTCTAAAAAGGCCATTCCTTCCCCCTCCAAAAGGCACCTGCCTTTAGTGAGAACAACTCCAGACACGTTTGCTGTTTCTAAAACAAGCATTGGCAAAGCCAATAGGTCTCAGCAATCAGTGGTAATACATTTGTGTATATCAATAAAAACAGCCCCTGAGCCATACACAAATGCACTTACATTGCCATCGCCTATAGCCATCTGATTGCCGAGACCTATTGGCTGTGCCAGTGCTTGTTCTGATATCTTGTGTAGGGCAAGGATGTGGTGCAACAGCAAGAGCTAATGACTGGAGCTGGGGAACAAGGTTCAATTCTTGGTGTCTGCTCAACATCCTGTGATTCTGGGAAAATCACTTTATCGCCCTGTGCTTACAAAAAATGATTGTGTGCTTGTGTAATGTAAAAGATGCTCCAATACCGTTGGGTCATGTTTGCACTATATAAAACTGCAAAAAATATTTTACAAAATGTTGTGAGCACTCCAGTCTCTAAGTGGTGGTGGTGGGGTTGGGGCTCGACGTTTTAAAAGGTTTAGATGGGTGGGCTCAGCCGACAAAAGTTTGAAGACCTCTGCTATAAGGACATGTTAATGTTAACTTGACATTTCTACTGTCCTACTTTTATATACCATGCACCCTGCATTGTCAGCTACAGAACCTACATGGGGTGACTTTTTGATATTTAAAGCAAATGTTTTTACCTGTCAAACAAAGTTATGTTGAAAGAATGCACAGTAGTTTTTACAGTGTAGCAGTCAGGATACACAGGGTAGTCCTGAAGCCATGTTTGTACTACCATTGTAGTTCATGGCACTATAGGTACTGCAAGCCCTCTAGTGCCATTAGATTTCCAGACCCTGTGCTCACTTTCTACACCATTTAGTAGGAACTTCCAGGCAAGTTAAATGTTCCATTGAGGAAAAAACCAAATTAACAATGTCTAAAAGGGCACACAGGCACTCTGCTAGCAGGGGTAAGTTGCACAGAGTTCTAAAGCCAGCAAAGCAGTTATCGAAAAAATCTTGACAGACGTCACACATAATATGGTCATTTCCTTCAATAATTATAAAAAGAAATAATGATTGTTACACATGAATATATGGCATTCTACACAAATACCTTTTTACGTGACAACTCTTGGCTGTTTATGAATAGTAAACATAAAAAATTGATATATTTTTCCGTTCCGGTGCAACCCCAGTGTCAAGTGGCTCTATATTATGAAAGATGTCACTCTTCACTTTGAAGTCCACATCGAGCATTCTGGGACTTGTAGTTTCTCTTTTAAGATTGGCAGTATGGCGGAAAAATTGTGTCAAGCAAAGGGCTCTTGTGGCTAAAAAGAAAAGACTAGCTGGCTTGGGAATGCTAAAAGTGTTGTGTGAGAATCAATAGTCAAAAATCCACAGAGAATCTGGACTTTCCGGAACCTGCAGCGCAAACTTCACTTCAAACTTCTTAATGCCCGCCCCTGTAAAAAAAAAAAAACATTGATGCCAACCTACAATTGTTTCACAATTGTTCTACTAAATTGACAATGTTTAAATATGTCTAAACATATTTAAACATTGCAGTTAAGCTACCCCTTTTACACATGCTCCCAGTCAGAATATAAATGACAAAAGGTGTTGGTGATGGCCCATTACAAAGTGCCTTACTGCCGCTCATGTTTTCATGACACTAAAACAAAGCATTATGCTTCTCTTGGCCAGAGCCTGGTGCCCACCCTGAGATTTCTTAAGGCCCCCAAGGGGGGCCCGCCCACAGTTTGAAGACCTCTACTTTAAGACATAAAAGTTACCTTAAAGGTTTATAGTTATAGATATAGGTGTACTAGGTGGTTGCTTCCCGTGCCAAGTGATGGAAGGGCATGCCAAATTCAAGGGAAAAACATTCAAATTAATCAAAATGAAAACGAAAAAATAGCCTTAGCCTCAATATGTTATTTGGTTTTGGTGGTGGATACCCCCTTTGCTTGGTTTGGTTAGTGTGCCAAGTACCAGCAGCCAATCTAGGGTGTCACTGGTTATAGCACATGCTCCCCTTGTTCGTTTTGTATTTTACATTTTAAAAACATTCAAAATGGTAAGTAACATGACATGTCCATATTGGTTAAGTGAACATATTATTTTTTTCTAACAATGTGCACCACTCTTTGTGTTTTACAATATCTTTTTGTATGGGGATACCAAACATAACTGCTCACGCATTAATATATCTTGACCCCAATTTTCAAAAGTTTCCTTTTAGCCACTGACCAGTTTAAATGGCCTTTTATTTGTTAGAAGTTTACAGTCTCATTTTATATTTTTGATATAATTCCACAAGCTTTCACATCTGGTTCCTTTCAAGTATATCAAATATAATGGCCCATATGGCCTATAATATTGGATATCCCCTTTCCATGGGTTAGAACATACCAGGATACACTTTGAAATGGCCTTATGTTGGCTAGATGAACACATTAGTTTTTCTGCCAAATAGAATCCTTGCTTGAGTTTTCCAACATCTGTTCATAAGGCGATACCACATATTACAGCTCATGCATTGCTGTAATATCTGGCATCCCCTACGTTTAAAGGGTTACCTTTTAGCCACTCACCAACTCAAGTTGCCTTCTACTTGATAGCAGACTTCAATATCTTTTCAGATTTTTGGCGTCATTCCACAAGCTTTCACATCTGGTTCCTTAGTGGGCTACCAAATAAAATGCCTCATATAGGCTATAATGTTTGGTATCCTCTGTGTTTCTCGGATTAGAGCTTACCAGGATTCAATTTGACCTGACCATCAGTTGGCTGGATGTACACAGTATTTTCCTGCCACAACACTCCTTTCCGTTTGTTTTCCAACATCTTTTATTATGGGGGTACCACATATAACGGGTCCTGCATTTCTTTAATAACTGGTATCACCTACTTTTCAATAGTTGCCTTTTAGCCAATAATCAACACAAGTTGCCTTTTATTTGATAGCATGCTACAATATATTTTCACATTTTTGATTTAATTCCACTAGCTTTCACATCCGGTTTCTTTGGGGATACCACATATAATGCCTCAAATTACCTATGATTTTTGGCATCTCCTATGTTTCTCGGGTTAGAGCATACCAGGATTCAATTTGACATGACTTTCTGTTGGCTGGGTGGACACAGTATTTTCCATCCAAATAGCACCCTTTCCTATGTTTTCCAACATCCTTAATTGTATGGATACCGGTTCCTGCATTGCTGTTTTATCTGTTGTCCCCTACTTTTCAAGGGATACCTTTTATTTGATAGCAAATCACAGTTTTTTTTTCTCATTTTTGATTTCATTCCATAAGCTTTCACATCAGGTTTTTTTTAGGGGGATACAAACTATATTGCCTCATTTGGGCTATATTATTTGGTATCCCCTATGTTTCTCAGGTTAAAGCTTACCAGGATTCAATTTGACATGGCATTCTGTTGATTGGGTGGACAAAGTATATTCCTGCCATATAGCACTCTTACCTGTATTTTCCAACATCTTACTATGGGGATACCACATATTATGGCTTTTGCATTGCTGTAATATCCGGTATCTCCTACTTTTCAAGGGTTACCTTTTAGACACTGACCAACTCACGTTGCCTTTTATTTGATAGCAGACTGCAATATTTTTTCAGATTTTTCGCTTAATTCCACAAGCTTTCACATCCAGTTCCTTCTTGAGGGGATTCCAAATATAATGCCTTTTATGGGCTATAATATTTGTTTTCCCCTATTTGTTCTCCCCTATGTACCAGGATTCAATTTGACATGGCCTTCCATTGGCTGGGTGAACACAGTATCTTCCTGCCAAATAAGACCCTTCCATTTGTTTTCCAACATCTTTTTCTATGGGGATACCACACATTATGGGTCCTGCTTTGCTGTAATATCTGGTGTCCCCTACTTTTCAAGGGTTACCTTTTAGCCACTGACCAATTCAAGTTTCCTTTTATTTGATAGCAGACTACAGTATCTTTTGATATTTTTGGTTTCATTCCACAAGCTTTCACATCGGGCTTCCTTTGGGGATAGCAAATATAATGCCTCAATTGGGATACAATATTTGGTATCCCTTATGTTTCTCAGGTTAGAGCTTAATAGGATTCAGTTTGACATGGCATTCCGTTGATTGGGTGGGCATAATTTTTTCCTGCCACATAGCACCCTTCCCTGTGTTTTCCATAATCTTTTACTGTGGGGATACCACATATTACAGTTTCTACAATGCTCTAATATTTGGTATCCCCTACTTTTTAAGGGTTACCTTTTAGCCACTGATCAACTCAAGTTGCCTTTTATCTGATAGTAGACTATAGTATCTTTTCACATTTTTTATTTCATTCCACAAGCTTTCACATCTGTTTCCTTAGGGGACACCAAATGTAATGCCTCATATATGCTGTAAAATATGGTATCTCCTATGTTTCTTGGGCTAGAGCTTACCTGGATGAAATTTGACCCAGCCTTCCATTGGCTGGGTGAACACAGTATTTTCTTGCCAAATAGCACCCTTCCCTTTGTTTTCCAACATCTTCCATTATGTGGTTACCACAAATCATGGGTCATGCAATGCTGTAATATCTAGTTTCCCCTACTTTTCAAGAGTTACCTTTTAGCAACTGACCAATTCAAGTTGCCTTATTTTGATAGCAGACTACAGTATCTTTTTACATTGTTGATTTTATTCCACAAGCTTTCGCATCTAGTTCCTTTAGGGGATACCAAATATAATCTTCATATGGGATATAATATTTGATGGGCCCTTTGTTTCTCGGGTTACAGCCTACCAGTATTAATGCATTATTATTTTAATTTTTTTTTAAACTTTTTCTTTATTATTTTATTGGAGAGATCATATACAATTCATACAAATATAGCAGGAGTATAGATGTCAACAGAGTTCATATAGTGTACATAGGCAGGCAGCATTTTTGCCCACTAGTATTAATGCTTAACATGGCCTTCAGTTGGCTGGGTGAACATAGTATTTTCCTTCCAAATAGCACCCTTCCCTCTTTTTCCCTACACCTGCTACTACGTGAATACCGCTTATAACGGCTCCGGCATTGCTGTAATATCTGATATCCCCTACTGTTTAGGGGGTACATTTTAGCCACTGACCAATTCAAGTTGCCTTTCTATTTGATAGCAGACTTCAGTATTTTTTTCATTTTTAGTTTCATTCCACATGCCTTCACATCTGGTTCCTTTGGGGGATTCCAGATAATGCCTCATATGGGCTACAATATTTTGGATCTCCTATGTTTCTCGTTTAGAGCATGCCACGATTTAATGTGACATTGCCTTCTTTTGGCTGGGTGAACACAGTATTATCCTGGCCAAAAGCATGCTCCCCTTTGTTTTCCAACATCTTTTACTATGGGGATACCACATATTACGGGTCCTCTATTGCTGTAATATCTGGTATCCCCTACCTTTCAAGGGTTACCTTTTAGCTACTGACCAATTCAAATTGCCTTTTATTTGACAGCAGACTACAGTATCTTTTCACATTTTTTGTTGAATTCCACAAGTTTTCACAGTCTGTTCATTTGGGGATACAAAATATAATGACCCATTTGTTCTATAATGCTATTTTGTTTCCTGAAAAAAAGCACCCTTCCTTATGTTTGCCTAAATCATTTATTGTCAAGATACCAGATATTACGGCAAAAGCATCTCTGTAATATCTTGTATCTCCTACTTTTCATAGTTACCCTTTAGCTGTTGCCCAATTGAAGTTTCCTATTTTTGACAGCAGCCTTCATGTTCATTCTATAATATCATACCACAAGCCTTTACATAGGTGTCAAGGTTTCAGATTGCTTATGTGTGACATTTTCATAATCTCAATGTAATTATGCATGACATTTAACAACTATGAGTGACACTTTCTCGCGAGCAAAATAAAGCAATGAAGACAAAGGAAAGATACAAATATCAGAAATTACACCCATTTGTGCAACAAGAAACTCTAAGACGATCTTTAAAATACAGTATAGCATACGATAGGGAAGGGCACTGTAGTACCGGACTGTACCAAACAGGATGTGAGAGGCCCCAGTGGAGATGACAGACAACGTTTCACTCTGCAGGATGCAGAAACACAGCTAAGGAACTTTCTTTGCTGCCACAATAAAATGCCTGGGTCTCCCCGTCCGCCGCGGTGCCCCCGCCATACTAATATGGCAGGGGTGACCAGGGACATAAGGTGAGCAGATCTCCACCGCCGGGCTGGCGGTGGTCACCACCGGGCCGGCAGTGAAGATCCGTCCGCCATCCTAATGGACCCCCAAGTTGGGGGGTGGCATGTTGGTTAATGCCTTTGAGCATTATTTAACAACGGTTGATTCAGGAAATTACGGTGTCCATTCTATCATCTTTTTCAAGTATTATATACTACTGTCCCTCCAATGGTCTGCACCTGATTGAAGTTCAAAACGAACAGTTGATACTTTATTTTGGAGACTTCCTGAGTTGCACTGCGTCCATCAGTGGGAGTCATCTATACATTATAAACGTTGGATATTTTTTAATTTTTACATTTTAATATTGAGTATTGTTTTTTGATTGATGGTTAAAAATGTTTCTTTTAAAACTGTATTTTATTTATATTATTGTATATTAGGTTTACACAGCTGTGTATATAACATTTAGATAGCAACACATGGTTCACAACAGAGATTAGTGTTGTTGTTTTTTTTTACAACACTGTCAGACAATTTTGATATAGTAAATTTGAATATACGTAAGCACTATGGGGGTTGGAGAGTTTATGTAGTTTGTATATTTCTTTTACATTCATTTCAAGCTAGTAGCCACAGGTACGCAGGGTTCAAACTGCACGTTGTATCTAAGCAGATGGGTTTCACCTGGGGCTCTGCCTAACGGTCGATAAATTACTAGTTGGTTTGGAGCACTATTTAGTTGGCTTTAAAGAACCAAGATTATGCTGCAGATTCTGCTGGTGAGAGATTTAAAATCATGAAGATACACGTGGAGTAATTTACGTTTATTTTTTGTAGTTCACGTTGGTTGATGCATGTTTTTTCGCAGTTCGTTTATGCACATCGATGGTGTTAAGCTAGGGTGCACAGTAGGCACAGTGTTAGAGTATATATATTTCTGCATTGTATTTTGTGAATACAATATATGATTTTGGATATTTGGACACAGGTTTTTTAGGTGGTGTTGTTAAAGACATGTTGGGTTTGTAAGTATTGATTTCGTGCACAGCATGTTTATGTTTGCATTATTTTAATGCACGGAATTCTGGGATACTGAGTATGTCTGCTAATGGATTGTTTTGCATTTCAGCTACCCCTGATGAAGGTCTGTTCAGCCGAAAATGCATTGGGTGAATTCTTATGTCATCTGGGATGTGTCGTGAATTTGAAACGTGCTGTTAAAAAAGGCCTGGATGGGCATTTCTTGAGCATTTTAAGTTTATAAAGCACATTGTTTCTGTGTATACTCAGGAAGTATTGATGAACAAGGAGAAAGATGGACTGAAAATAGACTATGTGACAGGACAAGTAATGGAGCAACTCAGTTTACTTTATCACTTCTATTATTTATTGTCCGGACAGAACGAACACTCAATTAAATATCTGTGATACACAAAAGACTCCTCGGGCTCCTGGACCTGTCATCCAACTGCTTCCAGCCATCCTCTGTCTCACCTGCACCCTTAAAAAAAAACAGATTAGAAGGCCATTATTGCTCTGTTCTATAACGTTCTTCTCCCTTCACCAAGAATACACCTCTGTGAACAAAACAGGCTGTAAGTACTTTTTAGGTCTCGCCTGACCCAGCGCATGCGCTGGTCTGGCGAGACTTATTGAGAGGGCTCCAAAAAGTGCTACCAGGCCAGCCTAGAGCTACAGTGCATGTGTATGTGCGCGGGCGCGCGCGCCACACTTTACCGCTTTAGTGTTTGATCGCGATCGCGATCACTTTTACTTTCGCGGCCGCACGGCCGCTGTGCATAGCCAATAGGTCTCGCTTTTGGGACCTTATAAGTATTTAGTTATGCAACTGTTGCATGGCTAAACACTTATAAGGTCCCAAAGGTGAGACCTATTGGCTATGCCAATGCTTGTTTAGGTAGACGTGGTTTCATACATGCGCATTGTTGTTGGTTACTACCCATGTAATTCAATTATTCTTTTTCATAATGGAAGTACCCCTGACACTAACCGGTGTCAGTAATTTAAGCAAGAGTGTTCCGCACATTCACAGTACTGAAAATGAGCTCCCACAACCCCATAATCACTCCCAGCATGAACCCAACTCCTAGGAGGTGTGTGCGGGTGTACCCCACTTGCCTGAGGCTTAGAGCCCCGTCCGGAGTCCCCGCTGTCTCGTCCGGTACGTCCACCCTCAGGTGCTCTGTCTCCTGGCCAACGAACTCCGTGACTCCTCGGCCATGTGGATGCTGTCTCTCTGACTTCTCCTCACGACTCACCAAACCTCTGACATTGCGTTCCACGTCTGTCGTCTTCTCCTCCGTGTCTCCTGCAATGCTGTTCACCGTCTTCCTCACTGCCAACGAACCCGCTGACGCTGATGGGCTTCCTTTACTCGGACAGCACGGCCCCACCTGTTCATTCACCCAATCCCAGGCTAAACATCGAAACACATCCGGGTCAGGCAGCAGGAAAACACTAGTGCGTGTTTTTCCAGTGCCCCCAGGGTCCTCGCATTGTTCTGGCATGTCTATTACGTTGTGGTAAATAAATTAATTACCAGGTCTGAATTTCTATAAATTATCAATATAAATGAAATAATGAACTGAGGAGTCCGTGGTGTAAGAGTTAAAGGGGCCTTTATTCATTAACTCGAGTTAAGGGAGAGCTCCATCACCTCAGCAGGTTCAGGAGTGGTCTGACACTTTATTCACTGAATACAGTTTTTATATATTTCACATTATACATTTCACAATATATTGCAAGTCATTGGGAAGAGCCCTCCTAGTTCGTAGCAGAAAGATGTTGCAATTTAGCATTGCTCAAGGCGCATAAGCAAAACACAGATAGACACGTACATTTCAAGGAAACAGCTTGGGTTTTTGTTTATCAGAGGGTGGGGGAGCTGGTGCGTAGGTTATGAACAGACAACCTTGGAGGGAGCTGAAATATGTGACAATCTGCGGGCCTCAGTGAATGCTAGGCCAGCTGGCTTCGAAGATATACTAGATAAGCCTTTTTTCTCTGAAAAGAGAAGGCTGGTGGGCCCTTTTTCAGAATCGGCTTAACCACAAAAATGTGTGGGTGTAACTGACCAAGAACTTGTGCAACCTGAGGAGATACGTGAACTGGCTGATCCTGGGCAAGCTGAAGTGAATTCTAAAATGGATGCTGTATCTAAAATAGATGCTGTATAGAATTGTTTTGGAGCAGCAGAGAAAGGAATGTGTGCGAGGGGACAGAACCGGGAACGCGATCTTTTAATTTTTATTTTCTCAACGTTACAGACTATGTGGATGAAAAAAGTTTCAAGCGGATTGATTTTTATCACTTTGTGCTTATATTGCTGTGTAGCTTGTGACTGGAGTGCGAAGGCATAACAGACTTTTTATTTAAATGTATCCATTATTTAATAAAGGTTGATTCAGGAAATTACAGTGTGCATTCTATCATCTGTTTCAAGTATGGTGGTTAATGCACCATTAATGCAGTTTTTGCGGAATTCTATCGTGCTCTGTATGCGGACGTAGACACCACCCCCTCCCATTGACAGGGTCAAGGGGTTTCTTCAAGGGCTACAGTTACCCTGATTGTATCCGCTCCAATGAGTGGAATTGGAAGAGCCCCTTCAAATTGAGGATATCTGGCCAGCTATCATCCAAATTGCCCTAAATAAAATCTTGTGTATGGATGGACTCACAATAGAATATTATGCAACCTTCAGTGCACATCTTTCCCTGAATCTCTTGAGCAGCTCCCAGACTCGCTCTGTGAGGCGCTGATAGTGGTTCTGCCTAAATCGGGCTGGGATCTCTTCGAAGTCAGCTCATATTGGCCGCTCTCTCTCTTAAACGTAGACTATTAGGGAAGGCCCTGGCCAATAGGCTGCTCCATGTTGCTAACACCCTGGTGCACGTATATCAATCTGGGTTTACTCCAGAATGCAGTATCTTCCTTAACATTTGACGACTACTTCGTCTGATGAAAGCCACCTCAAGTGAGATGAGGGAACAGTTGGTGGTGTCGCTTGACATAAAAAAGGTTTTTGATATGCTGGGGTGGGATAATCCTACCGGCGGAGCTGGAGGAAATTGATGCGGGGCTACCTTAGCTAAATATTCACCCTCTAAAAGAACCCGACAGCGAAAGTCAGGACAGTAATGTTGATATCTGACCGCTTTGCCACACATAGGAACTCCAGGCAGGTTTGTCCCTTGTCCCTGTTGATTTTTACCCTGGCCATGGAGACCCTGGCCTGCAGCTTGCACTTGTGAGCGCATCTTTGGAGTCTTCTGGAACATGACAAACACCATATCATCTCTTTATATGCAGATTATGCCCTTATTTATCTGTGTGGTGCCACTGCAACACTTGATGGAGACATTGGAGGAATTTGGATTATGTCAGGCATCAGAGTAAATTGATCTAAGTCATGCCTGTTTCCCCTCTCTCTGGTTCCTGAGCATAACAGGAGGGCCCTGCAGAGTTTTCGGCTGGAATGGGACCATGACCCGCTCATGTATTTAGGTGTACAGATCTACCACTTGGACAAGGATCTTGTGGAGGGCAACGTTAACATGAGTAGGGCCCTGTACTCAATCCGTAAGTCCTTCCCTTTCTGTTGTCCTTAAAGCTGTCCCCGCCGCCGATCTCCAAGATGCTTAACCTGCCACAGCTCTGTACTTCTTTGCAGTATTACTGCTTTCGCTTCCCAAGCACTTCTTTTGGGACCTCCTCGAGCCGATATGGGGCTTGGGCAGGAGACAGGTGGCGCTCTCCATACTCCAGCGCGTTCTTCTTGAGGGCTGTCTTGACGCCTCCAATTATGTCTTGTTCTGAGCAGCAGCTCAGCTGCAGTGGCCAATGCGCTGGCTGGGCCCAGGCCCTTGACCGGAGAGAGCAACCACTTGCAGGATCCTCGGGTGGAGACACATATATACGTGGCTGTCAGAACCTAGGGCTGGCACACTGCATGAGACGCATCAGATGAAGATAGTAAATCATTGCTGGCATACATATGTGCAAGACAAGAGGCCCCATCCTCTATACTACCCATTGATCCCAGTTTGCCAGCACTCCAGGAGGTGACCCAACACCATGACATGTTACCTTAGACCTTTTGCTGGCGGACACACTAATGCCCTTTCAAGAGATTATGGACACTTATGGCATTGCAGCAGGGCATTTCCTTATGTATCATGCCGTACATCATGCGATCAATAACTACACCGCCACTGCACGCAAACCTGTGACACAGAAAATTAAAACGGCCCTTTATGTTGCGTTGCACTCTTTTCACTGCAAGTCAACAGGGCTAAAACACTGATGGATGGCGAGCCTTTAGACGCAAATTACAGACAGTCTCTGGACCCGGGAATTACAACATGTAAAGGAGGTTTCACGTAATCCATGCTTCCGCTGCAGAGAATTAAACTATTTGCATCAGGCACATCTCACACCGAAGCGCATCAAGCACATGTTTCCACCGGAATTCTCTGCATGTCCCTGTCATGTGGTCACATTAGGCCTTGGCAGCAAAACCACAGTTTAAACTTGACATCTTTTCTTCAACGTTGACATGTGACACACTTTTGCTTGCATGCTTGTTCTGATAATGTTCCATCAAATAATTTTACTTACATTTACATATCTTCATAGGCACATTATCAAAACCTTGAACATTCTGTACGAAAGCTAAAGTTAACCGCGCAAAAGGATGTTGTTTATTATTGTTCGCTCAACGACAGCTTTGTCAGGGTAAAATGATAATGACAGCCTGACTGGGACCTCAGCTTAGAACATAGGTGTCTTTATTATATGAACTGCATCACTCCTTGGTTTAGTTAGATAGTTAGAGGAGCACTTCGCTGACACTGTTAAGGGTGCGCCATGCCGGAATTCCAGCCCAGTGGAATCTTGTTTAATTCCGGAGGGGTATGGTGCCCAGCACTAAGCTGTTTACATGTAATGGGAGAATTAGATCATCCTAAAGGGATTCTGGCCGATTCACCCACCCTAGGGACACTAGGATATGGAGCGCTAGGTAGGAACATGAATATCAGTATAGATATGATATAGGCTAACATTTATTCTATGCAACAGTACAATGGTTGAATTTTTCACCTCCTTTACCCTTGGTATAATGCTGATTACTCTGTGCCTTATTTAGATCACAGCAGATGGAATACTCTGTCACAAACGTGACGGATATCCCGTCCGCCATATTACGATCTCCATAGGACATAATAGGATCGTAATATGGTGGATGGGATATCGGTCACGTTAGTGGCAAACTATTGGCGGATGGGATATCTGACACGTTTTTGACAGAGTATGCCCCTCCGGCAAGGTCAGAATCATCTTGCTTCACTAAATATTGAAACACCACCTTGTGTATTTTTTGTGGACCAATTTGGGTAAGCATGAGTTACCAAATGAAAAGATCCTAGATCTGTTTCGATGATTTCCTTGCGGAGTCAGAGTTGTCATGTTCTGAGCTTGCACATGGTGCCTGTTACCTTGCCATGTTAGCGGTAGACATAGTGCACTGTGAGCTAGCCAGAACCTAGGTCAACATATCCTGATCACATGCCTGAACTCGCACAGTTTTGATGTTAGTGCTGTCCAACAAATGCACAGTTTAACTGAAAAAGTACAACTCGTTCGACAGACCAGATCTAGAGCACATGAGACAGTTTAGGGAGTCATGGGAATTACCACCACTGTGGTGGAGCACTTGGTTCTGCCCTCGATAAGATCACACCTACTCAGTCTTAGACCCAAGACTAAGGGAGATAAGTACTTTCCAAGGTTTTATCTAGCCATCATATTCTTCAAATGGCAAATCGCAATTTCCCGGGAGGCTCATACAGCCCCCAATATACCTGTTGGCTCTCCACATTGCTGAAATTGGGAAAAGGTGAGGTGGACGTACTCGCAGTGGCATGTACACGGATGTATGATGTTACAACGCGATCATTTAGATCGCGGTACATTGCATCGCTGTTTTTACAATGCAAGTCATTACAACGACTTGCACTGGAGGGCGCTGGATTTAGGAATAGTATGATTTACTATTCCAACTCCAACCTACGTACAGTAGGGAAGGTGTTGGAATTGTAAATCATACTATTCCTTAGTCTATAGTGCCATCCAGCGCAAGTCGTTGTAACGACTTGCGTTGTAAAAGCAGCGATGTAAATGTATTGCGGTGCTTTGAGTGTGTTGTTAAGATCGTTTTCCCACATACACATAGAGGGGGGAATGCCGGAGGTGGGTGCTGGAATACCTATATCAGAATCTTAGAGACAAAAAAAGATGCATGTCCACCCTGAACCCTTACCACTACCATAGGTCCTTCTGTTTAGTCCTACAATGCATACGATGAGCCATTCCAGCACGTGAGATAGCAGGATCATGCCCCTCTGCTGACTCCACATAAAGTTTAGGTAATAAAACCACACCAACATTGCCCCTCACGACTGTGTGGCTCAATGATTAGAGCGGCAGACCCTGATGCAGAGGTCTAGCCCGGGACCAGGGTTCAATTCCCCGCCTCGGCGGGTCTTGGGCTAAAAAATTCCACGGACCTGATAATTCTCGCCTCGGTGCCTATTCCAATCATGGAGTCCCACTCTGCAACTCTGGGCAATAGCTTGCTTAATCTCCACAACGGCCCCCACAACGCTAAGGATGCCTGGCCTCCACCTTGGGGGTGCCCAGGAGTGGATGCCTCACAGGGAAAGCCAGGATGGGTTCCACAGCGGTATTCGTACAAGCGCCTTGAGACCCTTGCGGGTGAGTAGTGCGCTATATAAGTATCAATTTACATTTAACACCCCAGGATTGGTGCCCCAGCCCAAAGCAACCTGTCGCACTGGCCTGCAGGATCTTCCTATAGCTCCATGTACGAATTAGCCTATACTGCCGCGTGCATGTTCCTGGGTGCCCTTCCCAATCATGTTGTTCCCCAAGGGACTGTTGCCATGGTACACCATACTGCGACCCATGTCCATGCAGAGACCTTCTTCATTATGACATGCTGCCACACCTGACGTTAGGGGTGCAACATATCTAGGCTATTGTGACTCCACTGTTCACTTTTGTTATTCTGCTTGATGTGATATCGTTCGTGAGTTGTCAACGTTATGGTTTTTCTGTTTCTTTTTCTACTTCAGCTAAAACCAGTAATATATATAAGACATTTGTAAAAAAAGAAAAAAAAAAGAAAGACGTTATGTTCTCAGTGGGCCCCTGAAATCCCACGATCTTGCCACTGAGTAGACTAGTCCTGAATTAGTGTCCATCAAATCACTTCAATAACTTAAGGCTTGCTTCCTTTTTTTTAGGTATAGGTGTTGGGCCTTTCATCTATTGCACTGCAATTCCACACATGCCAAAAGTTGAACCAAGCCCAATAGTGCCACCAATGGGAATGATGGTGCAAGGATTTATCTCATCTTGTATAGTACAATCATCACACCCCCTAAAACTTACCTATGTATTGGCATGTCCATGCCAAATGAATAAAACTTCGACTACTCCGATTTGCCCAATTAATTTTTAGTCCTGAGATACCAGTGAATCAGATAGCTTCATTCAGAACTGGATTTATGTTTCCAGTTGTGTTCTGTATGTACAGAAGGACACCGTCAATGTACAGGTATTCAACCAATAGCCTGCCTCCAACGTAAATTCCTCTATGAGTGTTCAGATTCCTGTACACAGAGGCAAAGGGTTCCACCGCAATTGCAAATAGAAGTAGTGAAAGGGGGCAACCATGTCTGGTGTAACTGCCAATTGGTAAATCCTGTGGCCAAGAGGTTCCCTATGCAACAAAATCATTTTAAGAAAATGCCTAACAAGGCCCCTTATAGTTAATACCTGACACATATATGGGCATTCCAGAGATTCTCATACTTTTTTAGTGTCAAGAAAAAGCGACGCTGATGGTAAGTGAGGGTCTAAATATTGTATCACTGCTGGGAGAGTACGTACATTTAACAATGTTGGGCAGCTGGGTATAAAAGCAGTCGGCCTGGAAGTACCAGACCTGGCATAAGTGGTTTTAGTCTACTAGCTAGGACTTTTGCAAATATTGTATTGTTGATGTAAAGTAATTACAGTAGTCCACATGATGCACAGTGGTTTTCTGATCTGTCTGGTTTGAAAAGTGCTGTCCACATGTCCTTTCATGTAATTGTGAGAAGTTCCCCTTCCAGAATGTCTGGTTCATACTCCTTAAATTGTTGGGTGCTTATTATAGCAGTGTAAACATCATAACATTAAATTGTAATCCCATCAGGCCCCTGTGCCTCACCACTCCACAGCTACTTTATAACTGCTAGTAAATCCTCAAGGCAGACGTGTGAACCTTTCCACTGATGCAAGTGGGATATCATTAAGATAGTCTGCAAATCTGCTGCGCTGTAGTAGTTTCTCTAGACTAATCCCACAGTGGTGTGAATGCATGCACTATTTCAAAGTGTACTGAACAGCATTCAACTGGGTGTTCGTACCTGTCTGAGTTTTGAGGGTATGCTGCACTCTTTAAACCTTGCAGTACCAAACCACACCCACTGGTTGGGAGAAGTGGGAAAGTTGTTAACCTCAATTTCTTGAGGTAATGTGTCCCAAGATAATGTCCAAATCAGTATATCCAAATACTGTAAAATAAGAAAAGACTGACTCAATAAGTGAGTTAAATGGCAGAATCAGAAGTATTATGAAGATTTATTACAAAAATATAGGATTTTCAATACAGAAATAGTAAAGTGCAATTGCAACTAATCACCTTTATATTCATAAAAAGTAATAGACAAAATCCAAAATAGGGCAGGTTCCAAATATGCATGAATATCAGTAAGAACTCAACCAGCATCACTATTAGTAGCATAGGAAATGTTTTCTAGCTCACCCTCAAAATCGAGCATTTATATAGGAAATCTACCCATAGACCAGTATGAAAATATCTGAATCATTGTGGTGTGAGCAAGGAAATATATTTCCAACAAGTCAAACTTCAGACTTTAAAAACGTAGTTCAGCTTTACTACCTAAGCACTATCCTATACAATGAATACACCCCCTCCGGATGACCTAATGTCATCCGGAGGTTTCAGAACAAACTATTTACATAAACAACAGTACACCATTGTGAATAAATGCAATACCACATGCAAGCTGAAGAGCCTTGGAAAAAATTTACATTTGTAAGCCCATGCAAGAGTCTTCTTCAAGAACAGTGTTATTCAGAAATATACAAACAAGATTTGCTTGACTATGTGCAGATGAAATAAACAGTGAATGTGACATACATTAGAGCTTCGTTTAATGCACAAAACAAGACTAAAACAACAAAAGTCCAGTAAGTAGAACCAGAGATATGTAATTTTAAAGATTTAGTTGAAAATAACGCATAAAAATGCAAAGCACCAACTGCGGTTTTCTGGTCGTGCCAGATCAGGACAAAGTCACAAGTTCAGATCAACCGCTATGAAGCGTGGGTCGACTACAGGGACCGACTCGTGCGAACTGAACACAGTACCTTGAATCCTGTTGCATGGTCTGTGCAGCATGGCTTTGCAAGGCTTTGCGTTGTCTGGCCTCGGTTCCAAGAAGGACCACAGAAGTCAGGGCACCTTAGGCCAACCTCCAAGGTTCCAGGACTGGGCTGGCACCACTTGGCAGGGTAGACTCACAGATGGCAGAGTCCAGGTGCTGTAGCAGGTGAGTTGGAAGTCTTTTGTGTCCCTAAGACTTCAGAAAACAGGAGGCAAGCCAGCAAGCCTTTGGAGTCTTTTAGGTTTTTGAGGATGTAGAGATGCAGGCCCAGTCATTCTCACTCACAGGCAAGGAGGGCAACAGGGCAGGCACAGCAGAACAGAAGTCCCACAGAGTGACAGTCTTTTCAGCAGCACAACATTCCTTACTCTTGGCAGAATGTCCTAAGGTACAGAAGTGTTCTGAAGTGGTGATGTCTGAGGTCTAGTATTTATACTTTGGTGCCCTAGTCTCGGAAGGTAGGGGAAGCTTCTAGACAGTGGCTTTGAAGTGCAGTGAAACCCCTTCCACCCCTGACCTGGCTCCAAGCTGGTTGGAGTGACAATACAAGATCATTAAGCCTATTGTGTGGAGTCAAGGCACAGCCTATTCAGGTGCAAGTAGGGCTGTGCTTAGCTCCTCCTCCCATCAAGCCAGTTAATGGCCCATTAAGTCCCATCAAGTCACACCTATGCTCCCATTGTGTGTGGCTGTCTAGAGGGACAAGATCTAGCTGTAACCCACCCAGACGTGTATTTAGAGATGGGCAGAAGGCACAGAATGGTTAAAGTAAGAAAATGCCAACTTTTTTAAAGTGGGCATTTTCAGACTTGCAACTTAAAATCCAACTTTACCATAAACTGTGATTCGAAATTGTGAGCCCAAACTCGAAAATTCTATATTTTTTCAATTGGGAATGACACTTAAAACATGTAATAGGGTAATCATAATGCTAACCTATGGAAGAGATAGGCCTTGCAGTAGTTAAAAAAACGAATTTTAGAGTTTTTTACTACCAGGACACGTAAAATGTAAAAGTACATGTCTGACATTTTAAATAAACCGCACCCTGCCCTTAGGGCTGTCCAGGGCCTATCTTAGGGGTGTCTTATATGTATTAAAAAGAAGGTTTAGAGTCTGGCAAGAAGGTTAACTTGCCAGGTCAACATGGCAGTTTAAAACTGCACAAACGGGCTCTGCAATGGCAGGCATGAGACATGTTTAAAGGGATACTGAGGTGGGTGGCACAATCAGTGCTGCAGGCCCTCTAGTAGCATTTAATTTAAAGGCCCTGACCACATATAGTGCACTTCACTAGGGACTTCTAAGTGAATTAGAGGTGTCAATTGTGGATAAGCCAGTGTTACCAGGTTTTAAGTAGTAGTGAGCACTTTGGCACTGGTCAGCAGTGGTAAAGTGCCCAGAGCCCTAAGGCAGACAAAAACAAATTTAGCAAAAATGGGTGGAGGAAGGCAAAAGATTAGGGGGTGACCCTTGCATAAATGGCCTTTTCCAACACATATACACTGTATATCCTGGTCTCAACAATATTTCAACCCTTTTATAAACCTGCTTCATGAAAAGGTGGGCAAAATGGTATGGCTGACAATTACTTCTGTCTGTTAAAGTAACTAGTATTGTAGAAATGCACATGTATGAGATATATATATATATATATATATATATATATATATATATATATATATATATATATATATATATATATATATATATATATTCACTGATGACATCACTGATGATATCTCAAATGACATCACTGATGACATCATCCAGAGACTGTGTTTCTATAAAGTTTAAATATGTTTTATATATATATATATATAGGCCAAGGTGTATTGAAGTATGATTGGGTGTATAAGTGTCTGAATGGATGATTGAGGAAGGTGGGTGACTGACTGTATAAGTGAGTGATTAAATGTGTCTTACTGAATGCATGGGTTAGTGACTGATACAGACATTCACACAGTTTAGTTTGTCAGTTGGTGTGTAAGCAGTTGCATGGGTTGGTGAGTAGCTTAATGAGGGTCTATATGGGTTATTGATTGGTTGTCTGAGTATCCGTATGGGTGCCTGAGTGTCTGTGTGGGTGGGTGGGGGGTGTGACTCTGTGCATAGATGTGTGAGTGGGTGATTCACTGGGTGTATGGGTTCAAGAGTGCATCTGTGAAGGGCTGTATTGGTGGGTGAGTGTGTGTATGGGTGTGTTGGTGAGTGACTGGATACCTCAGTGGTACATGTGTGAGTAACTGCATATGTGAAAGACAGTATAAGTTAGTGTTGAAGTATATAAATGACTATATGTGAGAGTGAGTGATTATGAGAGTGGCTGTATGGACAAGTGTGTGCTTGTATTAGTTATTGTATAAGAGTGTAAGTATGTGTTAGTATATGTTTGAATAAGTGAGGTGGAGTGTGTATTATTGTATAGGTGAGTAAATGGGAGTGTGATTGATTCTTTGCATGACTGACTAGGTGTGTGAGTAGCTCTATGGATGAGTGGTGGTGTGTGAGTATCTGTATAGATATGTGTGTGCATATGATAGTAACGTATTGATGGTTGACTGCATGTATGAGTGACTGTATGGGTGAATGAGTGGATGTGTGTGTAGACCTAGGAATTAGTGAGTGGATATCTACTAACTTGTATTGGTGTGTCTATGGTTTCTAAAATGGTAGTCTGTATTTTAGAGTGGGTGTATCAAAGGTTATATTAGGGTATGAGGAGGTGCATCAGATTATCACATGGATGACGTCATCAGTGATGTCATTTGAGATGTCATCAGTGATGTCACCTACCATGTCATGAATGATGGAATATGTGACATTATCAGCAGTGCATTGCGAGGGCGCGAGTTATAGTTAGCTGAACTAACTATAACGGCCGAATTCCTCTGCTTTTGTAGGAGTGAAATGTCCAACTAACTATAACGTCCCTGAAACCTGTGTTTTTTTGCAGTGAATTTCAAAGGTTTTTTAAATGCTAATTTCTAACTATAACGTCCCTGAAACCTATGGTTTTTTTTCAGTGAATTTCAAAGGTTTTTTAAATGCTAATTTCGAACTATAACATCCCTGAAACCTGTGTTTTTTTTCAGTGAATTTCAAAGGTTTTTTTAAATGCTAATTTCTAACTATAACGTCCCTGAAACCTATGTTTTTTTCAGTGCATTTCAAAGGTTTTTTTAATGCTAATTTCCAACTATACCTACAGAGGTAGGACATGTGCAGAAAGAGGAAGAAAGGCGCAGAAAGAAGCAAGAGAAATGCAGAAAGAGGCAACAGAAATCCAGAAAGACAAAGAAAGGTGCAGAAAGAAGCAAGAGATGTGCAGAACAAACCAACAGAGGAGCAGAAAGAGGACTTGTTGCAAAGTCATCCTGTGCCCCCAACTTTTTTCTGACAGGTACTGGTGGTAACTGACTCTGACTAACCAGGCCTGGAGCCAGTGCTATGCTGAAAGACACTTAGAATACAGTGGAAACACCTACATACACTAGTGTACACTATGGGTTGGGGGTACCCCTGTGATTAGGATTACCTCACCTGTAAGGCCCTAATACATAATAGGCAGGAGGATTAAAACTACCTGTAAGTCAGAGGTGCAGAAAGATGCTTTTTTAAGTAGTAGTCACGTTTGCAGAGTGGAAGAGAAAGGGTGCTGGCCCTCCGGCCAGCGCTCAGGAATTCTGCTGTATAGGACTTAGAGGAGGAAGCAAGAGGGCTTCTTGGCCCCCAAAGTCCCTCATGAGTAAATTAGACTTCATCCCCCATCCCGTAGCCTGCCAGGAGGCCCGTTTGCAGAGTGGTGGAGAAACGGGGGCATGTCCTCCTTAGACGTCTTAGCAATCCTACTGTGTGGGACTTACTACAGGTAACAAGAGGTGTAGTTGGCCCCCAAGGACAACCTTGGGGGCCAACTACCCCTCCTATTACCTCCAGCAAGTCCCACACAGCAGGATTGCTAAGCTGTTATAGCAGGCCACACCCCCTTTCCCCACCACTCTGCAAACGCAATTCCTGGCGCGCTCTTGGATGGGTATTTCCCCTTCGCTGCTGGGGGTCCTACCTGATACCTCCAGTATGTCCCAGATAGTGGGATTGCTGAAAGCTGGACATAGGCTACGTCACCTTTCTCCACCACTCTGCAAACGCCCCTCCTGGCACGTCCTAAGTTGGGGATAAGTCCCCTTGAATCCTGAGGGTCCCTGGGGGCCAACTAGCCCACCAGGTACCTCCAATAATCACCACACAGCTGGATTGCAGAGAGGTGGTTCGATGCCACGCTCCCTGTTTACACCACGCTGCCAACGCGGCTTCCCGCGCACTACTTGTATCCTGACGTCCTCAGGACACAAGAGGACCTCATTGCCCCACCAGCAGTGCACCAGAAGCTGCGTTTGCAGTGTAGTGTTAAAAGGGGTGTGGCCTCGGACCACCTCTCTGCAAAACAGCTCTGTGGCGCTTACTGGAGGTACCTGGTGGGCTAGTTGGCCCCCATGGACCCTCAGGATTGAAGGGGACTTAATCCCCCAATTTACAACGTGCCAGGGGGCGCGTTTGCACACTTGTTATATCAGGCCCAGCCCCCACCCTGCACCACTGTGCAAACACCCCCCATGGCGCATTGTAAGTTGGGGTATTAAGTCCCCTTGAATCCTGAGGGTCCCTGGGGCCAACTAGCCAACCAGGTATCTCCAGTAAGCACCACAGAGCTGCGTTGCAGAGAGGTGGTCCGAGGCCACTCCCCTTTCTACACCTCTCTGCAACGCAGCTCTGTGGCACTTACTAGAGGTACCTGGTGGGCTAGTTGAACCCCAGGGACCCTCAGGATCCAAGAGGACTTAATCCCCCAACTTACAACACACCAGAGGGCCCGTTTGCACAGTGGTGAAGAAAGGGGGCAGGGCCTGATGTGACAAGTGTGCAAACGTGCCAGTGGTGCAGGGAGGGGCGGGGCCGCTGGCGAATTGCTGGTTCCTTTTTTTTTTAAAGGGGGGCTGCGTGGCTCCCTTTCCCTGGGTCACTTTTGGCCCTGGGGACCCCATCTCCCGGGGCCTGGCAGCCTTGTTTTTCTTATAATTATGTGGAGGGGCTGCGTAGCCCCCCTCCCAGGCCACTTCTGGCCCCAGGCACCCCATCCCCCGGGGCTTGGCCTCTTTGTTTGGGACCGTGGGGGAAGCCTCAATGCCCCCACAGTCCCGCCGGCTCCCCACCTCCTGTGGGAGCCAGCATTGGTTTTGCTCAAGGGGAGGTGCTGACATGCAGCTCCCCTTGCCCAAAAGCAATTCTGCTTTGCTTCATTAAGCAAAGTAGGAGTTTGCTATGGCAGGGGGGGACCCGTGCTCTCGCCCTGCCATAGCAAATGGCAATGTCGCGGGGGTGGGCACCCCGGGACATTGCAGGAGCTGGCCCTGGGGGTGGCGGTCCCCAGGGCCATCAAGGGCTCCAGGAGGGAGGCCACGTGGCCCCCCTCCCTACAAGTGCCCCTACGAGGTGGTGGTCCCTGGGGTTCGGGGTGTCCGCATTCGCATATTTAGTGCCCCAGGGAAGTGGTGTTCCTTGGGGCGTGTGGGGGGGGGGGGGGCTTGAGCACCACACACAGGTTATTTAAAAAAAAATAGAGCCCTGGGAAGGAGGTAGTCCCCGGAGATGCCGGGTCGCTGCGTGCCCCCCCGCATTTTCATTGCAAAACCCGCGGTTCGTTTTAAAAAAAAATTCTCGCCGGATTCATGAACCCATCACGAATTCGGATGATTGTTTTTTTATTAAAAAAATGCTTTTTTGGCCCTGGGGGTCTTTGTGAAACCCCCCGAGCAGGCCTAGGGGTTCAGGGTGTTTCTACCCAGCCCCCTTGTCTTGTTTTTGAAAGATAGCTGCCGACACTTCCTGGTTTGGAGTGTTGGCAGCCAATTAGAATGAAGCTTGTGCTCGGGAGGGTTCGCGACGCCTCCTCAGTGCTCAGATGTAGATATTTTTTCTTTTTTTAATTTCTCAGGAACTACTGAACGGATTTACACCATTTAATAAAAAGGGCTCTTTCTGAACCAAGACCTACCTTTTTGCCAAATTTGGTGTAATTCCGTTCAGCAGTTCGGGCTGTAGCTTTGTCTAAAGTTTCCTATGAAAAATTACATGAGGAAAATGCGTTTTGGGACCCCCCTTTTTTCTAGGCCCTTGCTTTACGAATCACCCTGAAACTTTCAAGACAGGAGCTGACCAGAGGGCCCCACTAGTTTTGAAAATTTTACGTAGATTTGTCACACGACGCCAAAGTTACTGGGCAAACAAAAAACGCTTTTCCTATGGAAACTAGGGCCTAACTATAACTGCCTACTGGCGACAGCCAGTAGGTAATATTATATATATCTATAAATATACACACACAAGTGTAATACTGTCTGCAACAGAAATCAACCGTAGTTGTAACTAGGCAAAAATTTGCACATCTCACAGACCGCCCAACAAGTTACTGACCTTTTTACTGCTAGTGTTCACTGTTTAAGGAAGGGGAAAGTCAGCAGCAGAAGAGAGAGACGGGTACCCCAACAATCTCACCGACTCCTCACCAAGCCCCTAATTAATCATACACTTTCACCTAGTCTGCTGAGCTGGTCCAATCCACAGGCTCTCCTAACACAGGCTTGGGGGCAGGAACCACCCAGTCAGTCATTTGATCCTCCCTGCAGGGCCTTCTGTCCCATCACAGGGTCACTGAGTGGCTTCTGGCTGTGCCACCCTTCAAATCTTAATTCACATAATTTCCAACAGAGACCCCACACCAGTTCCACTGGATGCTCCTAAGTCAATCTACCACAACGAGGCCAGGCCTCATTCTCACCTGTGGCTCCACTCAACAGCCCATGTGGGTCATGCTGTTTTTAGGTCTCGCGCCTAGCGTTGCACTGCGCAGCACTGCCCGCGCAGTGCGAGACTTCTAGTAGGGGCTTCTGAAAGATGACCACACGCTTGTGCGTGTGGTCAGGTTTCGTTACAGGGCTATTGGGCTTTGCGTGCGTCTTTCTGAGAAAGACAGCACGCAATTGGGCAAAGGTGGGTGCATGTCCCGCCTTTGCTCCGCCCACGGCCTATTGGTGGCGGTTACCCGCACAGGCCACATCTGTTTTCAATTATCGTACCCAGACACGGGCGCGATAGTTGAAAACAGATCGCTCGCTGTGGCCCCCGCGCGCACACACCACTCGTTAATTATACAGTGCTGCTGGAGTCTCCAGCAGAGGAAGTAATGTGCCGCATTTATGTAATGACTGGCCTGATTATGGTCTCCACGGGATGCACGTCGACTCAGATGGCTTGGGTGTAAAATCTAGTTCCACTTATAATGGCATGCTCTGAACATATGCTGAAACTGTTTGCGCATGTGGAGGTACATTTATAGGACATGGCAACAGTTTTTGGGAATATTACGCCACTTCCTACAGCGGCTCTTTTGGGACATTAGTTTACATATTTGGGTCACATGATGGCAATTTGGGGCATTAATGTCTGTTTAAGGTCACACCTTACAATTCCTTGATGTAGCATCGATTTCTGTTTCTATTACTCTTTCTGCTTCTTTCCCTTGCCATCCCTCCACCTCTTGTTCACCCACGCTTTCTGTCTCTCGTCTTTCTCTTCTGACACTTTCTCTCATTTCGAATCAGACGGCCGCCACGCCCCCAAACACTCACACGCGGCTTTAGATTCCTTCGCTGGATTATTTATTGTGAAAAAACAGTCAGCCCAGCAGAGAGCAAGCTTGCCTTTTCACCTGGGAAACCGTAAAGTGAGAGAAAGGCATTCCCCGCGGACACGCTGCTTTCCCAGCTGATCGTAGTCCAGGTTTTAGACCGCCCTGTCCTAGGAACTCTAAAGAGCTTGTTTCTAAGCCCCGCTTGATCTTAAACACGGCCCGTCGTTTTCAACTCTTTTGGGAGCTGCAGGACTGGGAAAAAGGGAACTCCCACCGAACAAGGATCCCAAATAAAGGGGCGCCCGGGGCCCTTTTCTTCATGAATTTTTGATGAACAGACAGAGGAGCTGCCCCCCACCCCCTCAAGTAGGCCTGGGTGTAATGTCAATAATGTTAGTTTAAGTAATTTATCACGGTTCACTGGTGCTTTGAGAGCACGTTGTATTCAGGGCAGCCTCCCTAACAAGGCCCTCTTAGCTCTCGGATGTCTCGCAGTCATGGCGCCTGACAATAGGCGCTCTCAGGCCTATTCATTCCGAGGAGGGTCTGTCTTTCCACATCCTAACCCTGCCGTGAGTCGCCAGAGACTGCTTAAAATTCAGTGTGCCCATCCAATGCCAGCTGGGCCTTTTGTGCAGGAAAAGGTCAAGACACTTTTTTGCTTGATGGTGTGTTGCTCTGCTTCAGCCTCCTCCCCATCAACCTGTTCCCCATCCTCGCTTTGTCACAGGGTCGGGTTGGGACAAAAAATTGGCCCGGGCACCAAAATCAAAGTGGCCTCCATTAGCGAAGCAGATAGCTAAAAAAAAAAAAGTGGACATTTCAGGGAAATCAACAGTACAAACTGGCACACCAGGCCATAAAACCAGCCCACAACTGCTGACAAACCGACCCACGCACTTATGTGTCAGACCAGCCCAATCAGCACTGCCTGATTGCTCTTTAGGCGAACGGACCTTGCTTTGTCCCCATCAGCGCCAGTGGCTAGAGATGTGTAGAAAAACATTTGGCTTATTAACAGATCTTTTTTCAAAGCTGTCATATAACACAATTTCCTGGGTTACTGCACCAGAAGGAGCGGATCGGAGCCCTGGATGGCGTGTGGCCCCTGGGACGCAGCAGAAGATTGTGGTTGACGGTGTGTGACGTTCCGACCTGGTGCGAGGGGCTGTGCAGTGAAGCGCCTGCCCGGAGTGTCGAGCTGTTCGGAGCGGTACTGTCGGCGGTGTGGGGCGATGACTCTCAGCTCGGAGGTACGGTGAGCGGGACTCGGCATCCTTGCTATGCGGCGCGTTCCGATTCCTGGGAGCGTTGCTGCGTAGCTGCGGGTGCGTACTCCAGCCGTCTGAGCTCCACGGAATAACGCGCTGAGAGGGGCGAGTCACGCTGCTGGCAGTGCTCAATTGTGCCCATACCGAGGTGAGAGACCTAGAGGACTGTGCATTGCTACCCCCCTCTGGATTAACTGTCCCTAAAGCGCCTATCAGTTGGGTTTGGCTGCTGGTTTGACTCCCTGCAGTAGCCAAGTACGTTACTATTGCACTTCAGGGACATGTCCTGGTCCTGGTTACAGCTGATTGTGGGCCTGTGGGTCAGTGCTGCTGGAAGCATACATTGCTCTGTGGCGTACGTCTTGCTGTGCTGAGCCTGAGGGATAGTAGTTTCTGTGCCTGCCTGGTGGTGTTTCTGTAGTAATTACATAAATCCAAAAGTGTAATTCAGATTTGTTTATTCTGAATTGGTATCCTCAGCACAGCAGTCCAGCTCACAGCGCTGCCTAACAGTAATGAGTCATACATAGAACTCTATGAATAAAGAATCTAAATCCTGTCTGGATATTCCAGCTTACATGCTAGCCAATATGAAAGGCCCTATTTAACTTCACTTAACTCTACATATCTCCCCCCTTATAAAACATTAAAAGAAATTGTATAATGAAATAAGATAAACGAGAAAAAGATTTGAAGAATATAACATAGGAAATCTCCTAGTCATACATGACATAAAATAATGATTACTTCATTACATTAGGTACTTTGCAAACATTTCCAACACTCCATACAGTCCTATTTTCTAGTACTACCAAATTGCGTCTTACTTCAACTACTCTTAAGGGAACAGAGAATGTACTATCCCCTTTAATGACCACGCCACCTTTCTTAGTTACAACCCAATCTACAACCACAATATTTGGCATTTGTACCCCTTTTCTCATATTGTAGTATTCTTCAGCAAGTCTTTGTCTTTGTGTGACATTGGCTTTGACAGCATGGTGGTCTATCCATAAACGATCCTTGACAACCAACCAAGAGGGATTATCTTTCCTACCTGGTTCTCTCCCTTTAAGAGATACAAAGGGAGAAATACCTGTAACAGCATGAGGAGTAGTCCTATGTGCCCAGACTAGTTTCTTTAACTCTTCCTTCCAAGATAAACTATTTGCTAATGATAATTGGATATTGTCCCTTATTAGACGATTAATCCTCTCTACCATTCCATTGGCTTGTGGTCTATATAGTAAGCTATATAGTAAGCTACTCTTTCATGAGTAACTCCCCATTATTCCATAAACTCCTTCATTTCACTTGATATAAAATGTACACCATTATCAGATACAAGGGTTTTTGGTACACCTTCTTCCAATAAAACCTCCTCTAAAAATCCCATCACAGTTTTAGCGTTGATGACATTCGTTGTTTTGTACACAAACCATTTTGTGTGATAATCAGTGAGTACAAAAATAAACCTGTTTGCACTACCCAATTTATTTATAGGACCCAAGAAATCCATTGCTAATTTTTCCCATGGCCTAGCAGGTAACTCAACACAAGTGGCGGTTCTCTCAATGTCTTTACTTTGTCGCTGTTAGCAGATGTATAACAATCCTTAATCACTTCCTTAACCATGCTATCTAACTTTGGCCATAAATACGTTTGTCTAATTCTTCTCTTCGTCATGCTCCTTCCAGGGTGTCCTTCATGAGCTAGTTCAATAATTTGACTCCAAAGACTTATAGGAGGTACAATACGATCCTTTCTCATTATCTTGTCATCAATTATCCTTAATATTCCAATATTCTCTTATGTGTTCATCACAACTTACACTAGTTTCCCAACCATTCCTGATGTACTCTTTTATTCTTACTAACACTGGATCATTGTCCATAGCAACATCCCACACTTCTTTTCTCAATGCCACACATTCATGAATCTTACTTTCCTCATTTACTTCAGTTCCAAGATCATTAACTTCTGTAACTTCATTCTTGGTAGGTAGTCGTGATAAGCAATCTGCTACTATATTCTTAAGACCTTTCAAATATTCCATTTCAAAATTATACTCTAAAACAGACAGCATCCATCTAGAAATCCTAGGAGTAACTCCACCTTCTAAACCTCTTCCCCCTTTAAATAAATGTATCAGTGGTTTGTGGTCTGTCCTAACCTTAAATGGTAAACCTCAAAGAAAGTATTTAAAATGCTTGATACCCCAACAGCATGTGAAGGCTTCTCTTTCTATTGTAGAATAACTTTTCTCAGCACCTTGCAGCCTCCTTGAAGCAAATCCAATAATTCTTTAGTTACCTTCAACAATTTGGGTTAGCAATGCTCCTAATCCAACACCACTGGCATCTGTGGTCAAGTACGTTTTCCCATCTATTTCAAAATGTCCTAACAAAGGAGCTTTCATGATAGAATCCTTGATCTTTTCAAATGCTTTTCCACACATATCATTCCATTCAAATATCACATCTTTCTTCATTTGTAACCATAGAGATTCCACAATCTCAGTAAAATTCCTTACATATTTTGAGCAATATTCAGCTAACCCAAGAAAGGACTTCAACTGATCTTTGCTTTCCGGGTGTGGTGCTTCCTTTATCCCTTGAACAATACTTTGTTTGGGTTGTATGCCATCACTTGATATAGTGTGCCCTAAATATGTAACAGATCTCTTCCTAAATTGACATTTTTCACGTTTGACAGTCAGCCCATAATCTTCCAAACGCTTCATCGCCTTGTCTAACAACTCATCATGCTGTATCTCATTCTTTCCTGCTATCATAATATCATCTTGAAAGTACCAGACATTTTCTAGACCAACAAATACCTTCTTCATTACCCTCTGAAACACTGCAGCTGCAGATGCTAACCCGATAGGCATTCTTAAATAACGAAACGCCCCCAAGGGGTTGACGAAGGAAGTCAAATGCATAGAGTCTGTGTGAAGATTAATTTGATGATATGCTGATGTCATATCGACAACTGAAAAAACCTTTCCTCCTGACATAGCCGACAACATTTCTGAAATATTGGGGAGAGGTTGTCTGTCAACCCCAATGTTCCGATTTAAATCTCTCAAGTCAATGCATAGCGTAATTTTTCCACCTTTCTTAGGAGCTACAACGATTGGAGCCAACCATTCGGATGATTCTATCGGCTCAATTATACCTTGACTCAACAGCTTGTCCAATTCCTTCTGCAAGGATTCTCTCATCATAAGGGGCACATTGCGCACCTTGTGCACAACCGGGACAGCACTTTTTTTTAGAAAAATTTTGTGGTAAAATCTTTTTAACAAACCTAATCAATCATTAAGGACTCGTGGAAATCTTTTTGCAATACATTCTTCGAATGTATCCACAGAATTCACATTATGAGTTTCAGGTAATGAGACAATAACAGGATTTTTTGCATTTGGATCTAATTTCATACCCAGATCTTTTTGGTGCCGCCAACCCAAAAGATTAGATCCATAATTGGTCAAGTATATTCGTCCATAATCCACTTGTTCCTTGAATGAGATATTCATCCATTTCATTGCTAGTATGTCTATTTTCTTACCTCCATACCCAACTGCTTTTATATCAGTGTCAGACCAATCATCATATTGTTCTCTGGACAGTGTATCTTTTGATATCAGAGTGTACATACTCCCAGAGTCAACCAACACCTTTACTTGAAAATCATTTAAATTGATATTGCAATGCAGTTTCTCAAGTTTCTCACGACTCTCCATCCTTGCACCTTTAACATTCCCTTTATCTTTGGTATCAACCTTGCAAACAGTCCAGTTCACAGCTCTGCCTAACAGTAATGAGTCATACATAGAACTCTATGAATAAAAAATCTAAATCCTGTCTGGACATTCCAGCTCACATGCTAGCCAATATGAAAGGCCCTATTTAATTTCACTTAACTCTACAGTTTCCTTCCCGTTTGCTTCACTACATTCATTTGGACATCCTGACAAGTACCCCTTGTGGGACAAGAGTCCCAGGGGCTACGCTACCACCGTCGCGCCCTCCACACTGATCCCTACACTCTGGGGTGGACTTCAACCCACAGAGTGCATTGCTGTTCCCGCCGTTCCCCTCAGATGCTGCGAGTGAGGGGGAGGCGGGGCCAACGCGCTCATAGCGCAGCCTCTCCCACCGCGATGCGGGACGCAGCCCGGACCAAGCCCGGACCAAGGGCGTGCCCGTCTGTGCCCATCAGAGGCCGGGCTGGGCCACCCCCTTTGGCTTTTTGTTTTCCTCTTTCTTTTGCAGCTGTGGGACATAACTGCAGTATTGGCCTGGGACACTGACTTTGACCTCCCCGTGGCGGCCCTCTTGGAGAAGTGTATAGGCGTAGTATTTTATTGTGAGGGCAGTATTATTTAAATGGGTTTTCTTATGCTCTTTCTGTTGCATGGTATGGCTTTGTGACGCTTTATTCAGGTTGCTACTGTTTCTATTCTTTTAATTAGTGAACCAGGTGCTGAGTTGATACTTCTGCCTGTATTTTTGGGGGTTCATTTGGGTATTGCACAATGGTGAGGCGGAAGACCGAAGTTAGACAAGAAGGGTTAAAACCTGTAACTAGGGCTAATGCTACAACTATGTATGCTTTCTTAACGAGAGCTGACTTAGTTATAGATAAAGAGATCGATTTAGTGAACAGGCGTCTCGCTAGATCTCCTTTACACGGTTTAACTTCCCGTATGGTTGGTTCTATCAGCCCCCTCAGGGAAGCTGTTATTGAAACTCCTAGCTCACCCTTGTCTTTTGTGTTGGGAGTTAACCCACAGCCCAATGAAGTTCCGTTTCCCTTGCAAGGAACTTCTGGGGTGTTTCCACATAGGCCACTTTCCCCTGTTATCACCATTGCTGATAGGGAGAATGGTGCTCCTACACATACGATAGGGATTGGTGGCATTAACAATCATAAGTCCCAGGAAGTTCATACCAATGAGGGCCCCCCACAACAATCTAGCGTGACCCAAAGGTCATCTGGGAGTACAAAAAGAAAACCGAAGCCTTTGGGAAGACAAGCTAAAAAAAAAAAAAAAAACCTATCCTCCAAGCTAGTTTCAAAGATCTTGGTATCTGCTTCGCCAGTAGCAAATACAGTCCAACCGGCCATTATGGAAGATTTTATAGCAACTATGAGTTGCATGTTGGATACAAACCTGAGTCCCATTTTGGATAGGCTAAACTCTATAGCGAAAGCTCTAGCAGAATATAAAAGGTCTGCATCATCCACTCAAATTCCTCAAACCTTAGTTCCAGAGATGTCTAATGATAACACGGCCCCGGGAATCGCGTGTATGCCTGGGCCTGCTCTATCACTCTGGCCGGCCAGTGGAATCCAGCCCTGTGGCAAAAACGTGGCCCCTAAAGACCCAGGGGGGCTGGTTGATGTTTCAAGAGAAAGACAGGTCCCTAATGTGCCACATCCATTCATCCCCAGGGTCTGGCTTCCCAAATTTCAGGAATCCCACCAGAAGAGGGACAGGGTCATCTAACAAATGCCGTACAGAATCTAGAGGTTATTAATCTCCCACCCCAATCTACACCCCTTGTGATAATTTTGGGTAATCTTCCTCCACTCTCACCAGGGTCCAATGAGGATTTCACTCAACTCAAAAACAAGGTTACCCACTGATTGTCGATTAACACCTCTGTGGGCCCAATAGTGGCATGTAATATCATCATGGTGCATCGTGTGGGGTGGATAGGGAGTTCAAGGAAATCCGGAGGGGGTGACTGTATCATTGTGAACTTTAATAGCCCTTCCCTTCCGGATAAAATTTTTCAGGAGGCTCACCACACCCATTCACAATGTGCTTCTAGTATTCAGGTTCTACCACTGGGTTTTTTATATAAGGCTGATTATATAAGGCGCTCAAACACAAGTACTTTACGTGATAGGTGGTTTCAAAAGCCCTGTGAGGTTATGGGTGGGAGTCACCTATTATCTCAGGGGGGTTATCCCCGATTGATTGGGTACCAGCCGGTCACTCGGCTAGAGCTATCTAACAGATTTTCAGCTCTATCGAGGTTGGACGAGTGCGACTGACTAACTGTGAATTCAGAGTCCGTCGGCGAGTTATCACATCAACAGGGGTCCTCTTGCTTTCCCATGGGAGATGTTGTGCCCAGTGCCATGGAGAGTTCTGGGAAGTCCAGCACTCAGCACCAGTTGCTTTTACCGGTTTTAGATCAAGGGAAGAGTGCAAGTGCAGATCTGTATAATGTTCTGTCATGGAACATAGCAGGACTGACGGGAACATTTCAGGAGCCTATTGGGATGCAGTTCATCAGACAATTCCCTGTAATTTGTCTCCAGGAGACTTGGCTCGTGAACTGTAATCTGTTCTTGGAGGGCTATAAAGCATTCCTTGTTCCCGCGTCCCCGTCCCCATGTGGTAGAGCTAGGGGTGGGCTGGTGATCTATATATCGTTGGCCGTGCCCTGTAGGTTACAGGTTACAGCAACTCTCTACTGATAATAAGGATTTTCAAGTAATTGTCCTAAGGAGAGGTAACGACAGTATGGGCATTATTAATTTTTATAATGCAATAAGCGTGCAGGGGGAGTGTAAGATCGCCCAGTTGGGTTGTCTTATAAGACAGTCATGCGGCCCTGTTGCACATAAGATTATAGTGGCGGTGAATTGCAATATTCACTCCTGTGGAGATCCTAAAACCAGAAGCATGGCTGAGCTGGGATGTGCCAGGATGCGGGGTTTCCATTTTGAGCATTCTGTCCAGGGGGATGAATTAAACAACTTGCTTAATGAATTTGATCTGCTTTCATCAATGTCTTTATCTGCCCCCCTTAGCAAACAGCCCATCCCTTCTTTTAAAGGATATAGTAGTGGTTCTTTTATAGATCATATTCTGATTTCCACTGGTCTTCAGTCCAGCTTCCGCGGGTTTACAATTATGGATAGTATTTTTAGAGACCATAACCCTATCTGTATGCACCTGGAAGTAAGGCTGTTGTCAACATTAGCTAGGGTGACAGTCCCAGGCACGTTGAGACCCGTGTCAAAATGTCCTAACAAAGGAGCTTTCATGATAGAATCCTTGATCTTTTCAAATGCTTTTCCACACATATCATTCCATTCAAATATCACATCTTTCTTCATTTGTAACCATAGAGATTCCACAATCTCAGTAAAATTCCTTACATATTTTGAGCAATATTCAGCTAACCCAAGAAAGGACTTCAACTGATCTTTGCTTTCCGGGTGTGGTGCTTCCTTTATCCCTTGAACAATACTTTGTTTGGGTTGTATGCCATCACTTGATATAGTGTGCCCTAAATATGTAACAGATCTCTTCCTAAATTGACATTTTTCACGTTTGACAGTCAGCCCATAATCTTCCAAACGCTTCATCGCCTTGTCTAACAACTCATCATGCTGTATCTCATTCTTTCCTGCTATCATAATATCATCTTGAAAGTACCAGACATTTTCTAGACCAACAAATACCTTCTTCATTACCCTCTGAAACACTGCAGCTGCAGATGCTAACCCGATAGGCATTCTTAAATAACGAAACGCCCCCAAGGGGTTGACGAAGGAAGTCAAATGCATAGAGTCTGTGTGAAGATTAATTTGATGATATGCTGATGTCATATCGACAACTGAAAAAACCTTTCCTCCTGACATAGCCGACAACATTTCTGAAATATTGGGGAGAGGTTGTCTGTCAACCCCAATGTTCCGATTTAAATCTCTCAAGTCAATGCATAGCGTAATTTTTCCACCTTTCTTAGGAGCTACAACGATTGGAGCCAACCATTCGGATGATTCTATCGGCTCAATTATACCTTGACTCAACAGCTTGTCCAATTCCTTCTGCAAGGATTCTCTCATCATAAGGGGCACATTGCGCACCTTGTGCACAACCGGGACAGCACTTTTTTTTAGAAAAATTTTGTGGTAAAATCTTTTTAACAAACCTAATCAATCATTAAGGACTCGTGGAAATCTTTTTGCAATACATTCTTCGAATGTATCCACAGAATTCACATTATGAGTTTCAGGTAATGAGACAATAACAGGATTTTTTGCATTTGGATCTAATTTCATACCCAGATCTTTTTGGTGCCGCCAACCCAAAAGATTAGATCCATAATTGGTCAAGTATATTCGTCCATAATCCACTTGTTCCTTGAATGAGATATTCATCCATTTCATTGCTAGTATGTCTATTTTCTTACCTCCATACCCAACTGCTTTTATATCAGTGTCAGACCAATCATCATATTGTTCTCTGGACAGTGTATCTTTTGATATCAGAGTGTACATACTCCCAGAGTCAACCAACACCTTTACTTGAAAATCATTTAAATTGATATTGCAATGCAGTTTCTCAAGTTTCTCACGACTCTCCATCCTTGCACCTTTAACATTCCCTTTATCTTTGGTATCAACCTTGCAAACAGTCCAGTTCACAGCTCTGCCTAACAGTAATGAGTCATACATAGAACTCTATGAATAAAAAATCTAAATCCTGTCTGGACATTCCAGCTCACATGCTAGCCAATATGAAAGGCCCTATTTAATTTCACTTAACTCTACAGTTTCCTTCCCGTTTGCTTCACTACATTCATTTGGACATCCTGACAAGTACCCCTTGTGGGACAAGAGTCCCAGGGGCTACGCTACCACCGTCGCGCCCTCCACACTGATCCCTACACTCTGGGGTGGACTTCAACCCACAGAGTGCATTGCTGTTCCCGCCGTTCCCCTCAGATGCTGCGAGTGAGGGGGAGGCGGGGCCAACGCGCTCATAGCGCAGCCTCTCCCACCGCGATGCGGGACGCAGCCCGGACCAAGCCCGGACCAAGGGCGTGCCCGTCTGTGCCCATCAGAGGCCGGGCTGGGCCACCCCCTTTGGCTTTTTGTTTTCCTCTTTCTTTTGCAGCTGTGGGACATAACTGCAGTATTGGCCTGGGACACTGACTTTGACCTCCCCGTGGCGGCCCTCTTGGAGAAGTGTATAGGCGTAGTATTTTATTGTGAGGGCAGTATTATTTAAATGGGTTTTCTTATGCTCTTTCTGTTGCATGGTATGGCTTTGTGACGCTTTATTCAGGTTGCTACTGTTTCTATTCTTTTAATTAGTGAACCAGGTGCTGAGTTGATACTTCTGCCTGTATTTTTGGGGGTTCATTTGGGTATTGCACAATGGTGAGGCGGAAGACCGAAGTTAGACAAGAAGGGTTAAAACCTGTAACTAGGGCTAATGCTACAACTATGTATGCTTTCTTAACGAGAGCTGACTTAGTTATAGATAAAGAGATCGATTTAGTGAACAGGCGTCTCGCTAGATCTCCTTTACACGGTTTAACTTCCCGTATGGTTGGTTCTATCAGCCCCCTCAGGGAAGCTGTTATTGAAACTCCTAGCTCACCCTTGTCTTTTGTGTTGGGAGTTAACCCACAGCCCAATGAAGTTCCGTTTCCCTTGCAAGGAACTTCTGGGGTGTTTCCACATAGGCCACTTTCCCCTGTTATCACCATTGCTGATAGGGAGAATGGTGCTCCTACACATACGATAGGGATTGGTGGCATTAACAATCATAAGTCCCAGGAAGTTCATACCAATGAGGGCCCCCCACAACAATCTAGCGTGACCCAAAGGTCATCTGGGAGTACAAAAAGAAAACCGAAGCCTTTGGGAAGACAAGCTAAAAAAAAAAAAAAAAACCTATCCTCCAAGCTAGTTTCAAAGATCTTGGTATCTGCTTCGCCAGTAGCAAATACAGTCCAACCGGCCATTATGGAAGATTTTATAGCAACTATGAGTTGCATGTTGGATACAAACCTGAGTCCCATTTTGGATAGGCTAAACTCTATAGCGAAAGCTCTAGCAGAATATAAAAGGTCTGCATCATCCACTCAAATTCCTCAAACCTTAGTTCCAGAGATGTCTAATGATAACACGGCCCCGGGAATCGCGTGTATGCCTGGGCCTGCTCTATCACTCTGGCCGGCCAGTGGAATCCAGCCCTGTGGCAAAAACGTGGCCCCTAAAGACCCAGGGGGGCTGGTTGATGTTTCAAGAGAAAGACAGGTCCCTAATGTGCCACATCCATTCATCCCCAGGGTCTGGCTTCCCAAATTTCAGGAATCCCACCAGAAGAGGGACAGGGTCATCTAACAAATGCCGTACAGAATCTAGAGGTTATTAATCTCCCACCCCAATCTACACCCCTTGTGATAATTTTGGGTAATCTTCCTCCACTCTCACCAGGGTCCAATGAGGATTTCACTCAACTCAAAAACAAGGTTACCCACTGATTGTCGATTAACACCTCTGTGGGCCCAATAGTGGCATGTAATATCATCATGGTGCATCGTGTGGGGTGGATAGGGAGTTCAAGGAAATCCGGAGGGGGTGACTGTATCATTGTGAACTTTAATAGCCCTTCCCTTCCGGATAAAATTTTTCAGGAGGCTCACCACACCCATTCACAATGTGCTTCTAGTATTCAGGTTCTACCACTGGGTTTTTTATATAAGGCTGATTATATAAGGCGCTCAAACACAAGTACTTTACGTGATAGGTGGTTTCAAAAGCCCTGTGAGGTTATGGGTGGGAGTCACCTATTATCTCAGGGGGGTTATCCCCGATTGATTGGGTACCAGCCGGTCACTCGGCTAGAGCTATCTAACAGATTTTCAGCTCTATCGAGGTTGGACGAGTGCGACTGACTAACTGTGAATTCAGAGTCCGTCGGCGAGTTATCACATCAACAGGGGTCCTCTTGCTTTCCCATGGGAGATGTTGTGCCCAGTGCCATGGAGAGTTCTGGGAAGTCCAGCACTCAGCACCAGTTGCTTTTACCGGTTTTAGATCAAGGGAAGAGTGCAAGTGCAGATCTGTATAATGTTCTGTCATGGAACATAGCAGGACTGACGGGAACATTTCAGGAGCCTATTGGGATGCAGTTCATCAGACAATTCCCTGTAATTTGTCTCCAGGAGACTTGGCTCGTGAACTGTAATCTGTTCTTGGAGGGCTATAAAGCATTCCTTGTTCCCGCGTCCCCGTCCCCATGTGGTAGAGCTAGGGGTGGGCTGGTGATCTATATATCGTTGGCCGTGCCCTGTAGGTTACAGGTTACAGCAACTCTCTACTGATAATAAGGATTTTCAAGTAATTGTCCTAAGGAGAGGTAACGACAGTATGGGCATTATTAATTTTTATAATGCAATAAGCGTGCAGGGGGAGTGTAAGATCGCCCAGTTGGGTTGTCTTATAAGACAGTCATGCGGCCCTGTTGCACATAAGATTATAGTGGCGGTGAATTGCAATATTCACTCCTGTGGAGATCCTAAAACCAGAAGCATGGCTGAGCTGGGATGTGCCAGGATGCGGGGTTTCCATTTTGAGCATTCTGTCCAGGGGGATGAATTAAACAACTTGCTTAATGAATTTGATCTGCTTTCATCAATGTCTTTATCTGCCCCCCTTAGCAAACAGCCCATCCCTTCTTTTAAAGGATATAGTAGTGGTTCTTTTATAGATCATATTCTGATTTCCACTGGTCTTCAGTCCAGCTTCCGCGGGTTTACAATTATGGATAGTATTTTTAGAGACCATAACCCTATCTGTATGCACCTGGAAGTAAGGCTGTTGTCAACATTAGCTAGGGTGACAGTCCCAGGCACGTTGAGACCCGTGGAGGGAAGTCGCCGTTTAAAATGGTCGCAGATATCTCCAGACTCATTTTACGGCAAAGTTCAAGGGTCTTGTGCATCAGAATTGGCCTATTGTGTGTCATCTGATTCTTACCCGGGGGAAGTCTTTAAGGCTTTTGATGGCATCATCACCAAGGTAAGGTCTCTTCTACGCGTTCCTTCAAACAGGACGGTGTCATCGGACCCCAGATGGTTCAACCCACTATGCTCTAAGGCAGCGCGACAATTAAAAGATGCCCTAAAAGCCACTCCGAGAAACCAACCTTTGATTTGCGCCCGTCGTCTCGAATACAAACGAGCATTGGCCACCCGAAAGGGTGAATTGAAGGAGGAAAGGTGGAGAGACCTTCTGGAGGCAAGCAACTTGGGGAATAGTGCAAGGTTTTGGAGCATTATTAACCGACCTCTATTTGAAAGGGCGGGGGACGGAGAAGTAGGCACTAATATAACTGAGGACGAATGGGTGTCTCACTTTCAATCCATCTTCACCTGCCCCATGGCTTACCACCAACTCCTTGGTAGGGCCAACACCATAGATCCTGTAATGTTTGAACAGAAAGAGGTGGAGAAGGGTATTTTAGGGCTGACATGTAACAATGCCCCAGGCCCGGATGGTATTCCCCCGGATCTTTTCAAATCAAACCCACTTTTATGGGCTCCGGTCCTGATGGCAGTGCTTAATGCGGCGGCCAGGATTGGTTGCCCGGTCTCCTGGGGCACCTCGACCATTGTGCTGGTCTTCAAGAAGGGCGATCGCGATAGCACCTTGTGTTATCGTCCGATCTCCCTTCTTGATTCCGTGGTTAAGGTTGTGGGTGGGGTGTAATTGGGAAAATGATCCTCCTGGGCGGCAGAGAATAAAATCATCTCCGACATACAATACGGGTTTCGCCCAGGGTGGTCTACCCAGGCCCAATGCCTTAACCTGTATATGATCCTGGGAAGGTATACAATCGCCCGCCAAGGTACAATCAACATGGCCTTCATGGATCTTTCCTCCACTTTTGACTGTGTCAATCAGGGGAAATTGTGGCAATCCATGAGGGCCATGGGGGTGGAGGATAACTTGGTTGACTTCCTGGAGGATCTACATAGGGACACCAAGGCCAATATTAGATTTGCCAGGGATCTTCGTGTATCCAGGGATTTTAAAATAGAGAGGGGGGTTAGGCAGGGATGCATCCTGGCCCCCTTTTTATTAAATCTATATATCAGCGATCTGGAAAATACCCTGGTAAAAACAGGGGTCGACTTCCCTTACGTGGGGCGACGGGGTCTGCCCGTCCTGCTATATGTGGACGACGCGGTCCTCATCGCTAGGACGGCAAGGGGACTCCAGACCATGCTTGATAAATTCCGAAGATTTATGGAAGATCGTGACCTTGCAAGTAATAACTCTAAATCCTATATTATGCTGGTCGGGATCCACCCGAAGTAACAGTACCCTTTCAAAGTGGGTAATTGGAATGTTCCGGTGACCACGATATTTTTTTACCTGGGTGTCTTGGTAGATGACCGGTTAAACTGGGGGGCCCTGATGAAGAGGAAAAAAGGGGAGGTTATAAGGGCAAATGCCGCAATCTTCAACTTTGCCGCGAAGATGGCTAGGCGCCCAATCGCGGCAATGTTGAAGATATACCAGGCCAAAAGTGTTGCCATTGCTAGTTAGGGGAGTGAAATTTGGGGCTATGTAGCAACTGATGCTTTGCAGGTGTCGGAGAATGTTTTTTTAAAACGCATTTTAGGAGTGCCCAGCGGAACATCAAATTTGGTAGTTCATGAGGAACTGGGGGTACCTTATATAGGGGATACTTTGGCTATGCACCCCTTGTTGTTCTGGCTTAATTGCTGGTTAAATAAAGATCTAGCTCTTAACCATCAGATTTTAAGAGAGAACATGAGCCTTGATCATATGACACGCATTCCATGGTTAAACTATATTAAGGGATGCTGTGAAGAGCTGGGATGGCCGGAATTGTTTTTAAAATTTTTCGATTACCCTGAAGGATGTGGAATTTGTAAAGAAAACTTTCACTATCTTAAAAAAGTTTGGTAGCGATGACTTAGAACTTGGAAAAACTAGTGTCTGCAAACATATGGTGCTCAAACATCGCCATCCATTGAGCCCTATCTTTTGTCGCAACTTTCATCTCATGAGCGGTTTCTATTGATCAGGTTTCGTTTAGACTATTTTCACTTGATGCTTGCAGAGGTCAGGTGTTAGCATCCTGTGGTTGCGACGGAGTGTCTCCTCAAGATCTGCTACACTTCATGTTTTTTTGTAAATTTTATGAACTACCTCGCAGATATTTTTTAACACATCTTTTAAAGAAGCTGAATTTTATCCAGGTCCGCCCAGCCCTTTTTTATCTACAATTGTTGAAACCAGAATGTGTATCTTTTATAGTAGGTTTTTTGAAATCGTCATTGCGATCCAGGATTTGTACAGAGAGCTAGTAAATCCCTATCATTGGCAGGCACTCCTCTTGTGTGCTTTCCCACCCAATCAGTCTTTTGTACCAGATGTATATATTACTGTTTTTTACGGGATTTTTATTCATTTTTACTGTTATTCATTGTATGTTTTAACTGTTTTATGGATTTATGTAACTTTTATGGTTTTAATTCTAAAACCGAATAAAGTATACTTGATTGATTGATTGACACAATTTCATGAGCAAGGCCACTGGAATTACACATCGCAAGAGGACAGAAAGATAATTGGGGTTCACTAAATTATGTGGCCATATGGGGCCCATTTTTTGCAGCATTGCTTAAGTATCATGACATTTTTCTCATGTTAACGCTGTATGGGTAAAGATTTCACTTCATTTTATGTCAGTTTAACACATTAAAAGATGACCTGCCACTACACGGCAAAGGGTCAGCTACTGCACAGCAACACCGTGGCATTGTTTTTAGTCATTTTTGATCCGTTTCAACTAGAAACCTGTTTTATGCGGAAGATGATGGATTATGTGTCAAGTGCTGCAAATCCAAACTTATGTGGAAAACGCTGCCTCATCGTATAGTTCCATTGCCCGTGGCCATGAGGCACTGCATTAATGCGGCGGTGGGCAACGCACTTGGGATGTCACCACTAGAGTCCACTAGAAGATTGCAACAGATGCCTTAAAAATGGCCTTATTCCTGAGGAGACCAGGAAGTGGCCAAAGTGCAAAAAGTGTTTTTTTATGGAGCTCTGTAAATCCTAGCAGCAGAACTGCTCTGAAGTCCATAGTTATACAGGGAAAAGTTGTTACTTACCAACATTCATTGGAATAATGACACAAGAACCAGAACTGGTTGAACGTCATGCTTGTGATGCGGGGTTATTTGACATCAATGGGTGTGATATTAGATGGCATCATGGGCGTACCACAGCCCCCCGTGGTGCAGGGGGCCACCGAGCCTTTCATGGGGATACCATTCTGTCTAAGGCCAATGCATATGTGTGTGATATGGGAGACTCAGGGGTGCCACAGTGCATTATGCAGCAGGGTCCCATCATTTTGCGTTCTGCCACTGGCTGGTATCTGTAAACTCAACACCTGTCTGTACTGTGGCACTGAGTAGATAAAACAACTTATTTCCATAATTCATTAATTCACAGCAACATCCCCATGTAGTTAACGGGGCAGCTGTTAGGAGGATTGCCACCAGATCTCCCTCAGTTTTTAGCCAATAGCACGAAGTGATCCTAAGCTTGTAGTTTTGCCTTTTTGTTATAAGCAGAAGCCTAAGTTCTGAAATTTCACATGCCCATCTTGAAAGGTCATACTGGCTGTATGTTGGCCACCTGGAAGGGCAGCAAGATTAAGCATAGCTGCTCAAGGTTGCATGCCATGGAGGACACACACTACTTTATGCTTGCCCCATGGCTTTTGATTGTTCCCTGTTTTGTGCAAAGGACATATTGTGCTCGCATCACTCCTTAAACACAAACCCTCTCATGCAATCTTCTTGTTTTCTACACACTGTGGGCCTTGTTTACAATACTTTGACGCACTGCAGCGCAGCAATACGTCCTGCTGCACAGTGCAACAAAAAACAAGCATTGAAAATGCAATAGATCTCGCCTTTGATTGAGTTAAAGCTATTTGCGTTGCTAATGGTATTGTATAGCAAATCATATGGCTTTAACTTAATAAAAGGCGAGACCTATTGCATTTTTAGTGCTTGTTTTAGTTCCTTTCAGGTCTCTTTCTGGGTGGGGAAGTTGCCTTCCACAGCATGATTCCGGCGCCTCTGGCACTCAGGAATGACTTTGTCTCAGGTTGGCAATGGCTGGCCTTCCCAGCTGGGGTACCCGCCAATGACCATGGCACACATGGACCTTAGTATTACACATCTTCATTCTGCTACATGTAACTGCGAACTCAATATTCTAAAACAAGGTTCCATGGCAATGTGCTCTGACACCTACATCGTAGCTCTACAGAGCCCATGAGGTGCCAAAAGCATTCCATCATAAAATATCACAAGACACTACATCTTCCTCTCTATTAAATAAAAAAGTACGATTTTTTTTATAAATCAATATATAAGTGGTGCTCGGCATTAGTGCAAAAACTTGCTTTTGACATTGTTTGAAAATTGATTTACCGACGTGGCATTACAACTGCGGTGCTTATCCCGAGACATGCCGGGCACAAGAGACATTATGTATGATGCATACCACCCTTCAATATGAGGGAACTTTCCCTCCGCACAGTGCCCTATGTATCTGAGCTTTGGCTTGGGAGTGCACAGGCTCATATCAGAAGACTATCACGTTGTGGGTTGTGACTTTTAAGTGTGACATTACAATGAAATGTGCTATGCGCCTATTATTTGGAAGCCGTGTTCTGCACCCTATCCTCACGCATATGTATAAAGTTATATGATAGTTGGCATATGCCAGCACCAATAACACAAGCTGGTTTTTAAACATTTTCCGTATTTGTAGATGTGCAGGCATCTAAAGGTTCTTTTTACAATGTGATGTTTCGTGCAAGCATGGTAACTGAAGGCAGGGGATTACCCGTTCATATTGAGATCTTAATTGCGGCCTGTTGTATGCCAGCACAATTAACGTGTTCATTACAGGTAGTCCTTCATTGATGTCTGTGATAGACAAGACTAATATTACGTCTGCATGTTAGTTATTCATTTACCCATTTGGTAATGTGGACATTCATGTTCACAGGCTTTTGAACCTTCAAACTGCATTTTTATTATATTTTATTTAAATTCACAACTCAATGTTTCTTCTATTTCTATGATTCATTTAAAGCATATATTATGAATCTAAGATGGCGCCAAAAATGAGATGGATGAAGGCTGCTGCGACAGCCGAAACGCGCATCTCTCAACGCTTCCCGGGCTGTTACTGGCTAAATGAAACAAAGAAGCTTTAAGTCCACCAGCTTCATGTGTGTGCTCTCTAGCCGGATGGTGTGGGAGTTGTGTGTGATGTGTGTGTGTGTGTGTGTGTGTGTGTGTATATATATATATATATATATATATATATATATATATACACACACAAAACCAAAAACCTCTGCTCCTCACCAGGAAACGAGCACGCACTTGAGGCCTATTAAGGTAAAGGTTTCTTTATATATCTACATATACATATTTATACACCAAATTCCATTTCTTCAATTAACCTTCTTGGCACTTTAATTATTTGACTTGATGTGGTTACTTGACATTGGTAGCTGTCATGTTAACTGTCAGAGATCTTTGAAGACAGTGAAAAAATAACAGCACTCACTGGGATTTCAGGTTCAGACTTTCTTTCACCATCTTGATCAGAAGACCAATGCATCAAATGCGAAAGTGAGAACAATCTTTGGTAACAGACTTCTCAGGACACTGGCAGTCACAATATTTCCCTTGTTGGCACAACGCGGAAAGGCGCAGCATCAGTTTTTTTCATTCGTAGTTGGCAAGCGATCACTAGATCTCGTGTCTTGAATTCAGTGTTATTTGCATGTTGCCTCTTGTCGGCATAGGCTTTAATCTTTTCCTTATTACCAAAGTCTTTCATTAAAGTTATAGTCGGACCTCACATCAAAGTTGCAGGACTTTCGTCTGTGGTTGAGTGAGGTGTTGAATGATAGGCTGGCAGGGTGGAAATGAAAATAGTTTGCGAATTGAGCCTCTCAAGAGTTGCACACTGTACTGCTTTCTTTAGCATACTCATAATACGCTCAACAACTCCGTTGACCTACCTCCACAGAGATGTACTCTTCTGATGCTTTACTTTCAGATGCACCAGAAAATCCTTGAATTCTCTACTGTTAAATGGCAGGCTTCAAAAAGGCTGGAATGCACCATGTTGCAAAAATGCTGTCAAGTCTCTCAATGACTCGCTCATGAGTTGTGGATGGGAGATTCTCTATTAATGGAAATCAAGAGTACTCATCCACAATTACCATCAGATGATGTCCATTGTCGAGTGGACCAAAGAAATTGATGGCTATTCTCTACCATGCATGCTTAGGGAGTTCTGACATGGTAAGAGTATGTTGAATAGTATTTGTAGAGACGCGGTGACATAGATGACGGGCCTTGAGTTCCTTTTCAACCCTTTCATCTACATATGGAAACCAAACTCAATCTCGGAGACCTCTCTTGGTGGCAACAATACCACAATTACCTTTGTTAGCCACTTCAATTATTTTCTTGTCTCAAACTCTTCGGAATTAGAATTCTCGACCCTCGCAGTATAACTCCTTCCTGAGCTATAGACAATTTATCTTTAAAGTTTTTGTACTTTTGGTATTCACCATCACTGGTGAAAGGTCGAGCATGTTGGTTCCATGATTGTTGTGCTATTATATCTTTCAACTTCAGGATGTCACTATCATGGCTCGTGTCAGTGATGATGTGGGCTAACGATATGGCAGCTGACATATTTTACTTTACAATGAAATTAATGTAGGCTTCAGCCGTCTTCGATGGAGTACCTTGACCTTGTATAGGCACTATGCAAAAGTAGTCGGAAGGGTTTTGATCCTTCCCTGGATGATGTACAATGGTGTAATCATACTCTTGTAATCAAAATCCCCATCATTCAATACGAATTTGGCTTCTGAACTGTCAAAGACAGTCAATAAAGCTTGATGATCAGTTACCAGTGTAAAAGACTTTCCATACAGGTATACAGGGAAATGTTCACAAACCCATATCATGGCCACGCTTTCTTTCTCTTGTTGAAAGTAAGCCACGTTCTGTTCGGGACAAACTTCATATGCCACAGTATACTTTCGAGCATGGGGGTGTCCACTGTACTGTGCCAGGATAGCATCTAACCCAACGGGGTTGGGGTCAACAACATCCTTATGAAGGTTTGGATTGAAATAGGCCATTCAGTAGCGGTTCAATGGCTTGTTTGATTTTCTTGAAACTTCTCTCACATTCTTGTGACCACTTTAATGGTCACAAGCTCGAAAAGGAGCTCTTTTGCCAATAATTCGACTTGGCAAAATAACCCCCTTGACAAGCCTTATCCTCCCCTTTTATTACATGTAAGTCACACCTAAAGTAGACACCGCATAAAGTAGAGTGCATTGTAATTAAACAGTTGGACATGTACTTTTAAGTTTTGCATGGCCTGGTGATGAAAACTTCCTTAATTCTATTTTCACTACTGTGAGGCCTACCTGCGTCACATAAGTGGGTGTAGTTGCCAGTTGGACTTTGATTATTCCTCCCAGACAGCCACACAGTGGAGGAATTGTATGTGCCTTGATGCGCCATCATTGGCGGGATGGGCGCGGGGTGAGCTGGGCCCAGTCCCACTTTAACCCGTTCGCTGCTTCTGTTGGCCAACGGCCGTTGTAAGCACTACCTCCGTAGTGCTGCGCACGTCCGTTGGCCGACGAGGCCCAGGCCACTCTTCAAAGGCGCCGCACCGTGCGGATTTTCGGCCACGGTAAACGGGTTAAAGTCAATAATCTGCGCTCTGTCATCATGCAAAGATATTCACACTAGTCTATTGTGCCTGCAGCCAGGCTGCAACCAGGGCAGGGAGGCAAGAAATTCCAAGCACTCTTCAAAGTGAATCTTTTGAAACTTCTCCTACTTAACAGAAGGCACCAGGTATAGAAATAGGATTTCAGACCCCCACTCTTTATTGGTGTTTGTGTGTTGCATACATATGTACACATTGCCTCTATGTTTAAGCATAACTGCTGAAGGGTTAAGCACAGGTTAATTTAGTGACTTTAGTAGTTCACCCTGACAGGGATTGAGGCTGTTGCTTGAGAAAGATTTTCTCCCCACTCAGCCAACTACCAAATGTTAGACCTAAGATCTTTTGGCATGGTTTCCCCTGTCTCTTTGCTTCTGACTTCCTGTTTTTGACTATGTGCAGAACCTCATTTTTGCTAGTTTTAGGACTTTGGGCACTTTACCACTGCTGTTCAGTGCTAAAGTGAATGTGTTCCGTGTCTAAAATGTAATGGCATTTGGTTTCTCCATGATTGGCATATTTGATTTACTGGTAAATCCATAGTACAGTGCATTACACGTGCCCAGTTCTTGTAAATCAAATGCTACTAGTGGGCCTCCAGCACAGATGGTGCCACCCACATGAGTAGCCCTTTAAACCTGTCTCTAGCCTGCCACTGCAGAGCCTTTGTGTGCAGTTTTAAACTGCCATCATGACCTGGCAAGTTACTCTACTTGCCAGGCCCAAACATTCCCTTTTATTACATGTTAGGCACCCCTAAGGTATGCCCAAAGAAGTAGCCCATGGGCAGGTTGCAGTGTATTTAAAAGGTAGGACATGTACTTTACTTTTGAGTTTTACATGTCCTGGTAAAAACTGCTAAATTTGTTTTTCACTATAGCAAGGCCTATCTATCCCAAAGGTTAGTATTGGAGCTGCCTTGTAACACTTTACAACAGTACCTTCCAATTGGTATTAGATAGAAAATGGGAGTTTGGTGTATCTGGACTCACAATTAAAAAACACAGCTTTTAGTGTAGCTGGTTTTTAGTTTTCGCCTACACAGCGCTTGCGCTGTGCTTGAGAAATCTATTTTTTTTAATATAAACTTAAAAGGGACTCACATCCCACCTCCTCTCTTTCCTGGCTTCTCATTGGTTCCTGTGCATGCCACTTCCCTTTCCTCCATTTCCATTGGGTGTAGCATATTTTCTTGCATTTACCAATGCGTGTTCCATATCTGCTTCTCTTATTCGTTTTCTGCCGGCGAAATACTGTTTACATCCGCTTTGGTGGATCTATATTTTCATAAAGTTTTGCCTTTTACTATTGCAGCATATCTACATAACAATTTATCACCCAGAGAGATTACGTGATTTGCATAGGATTCTATGCACAGGATGTTGTGCAGCTCTGCCGAGACTCGAACGGGAACCCCAGCTCTCGAGTCAGCAGCTCTGGCAGCTGCACCACATACTCTCCACTCTCGAGTTATCTGTCAGGGAGCTCTTTCCTTCTCCTGGACGATGATTGATGACAATAGCTCTTTATTCGTTACATGGGCGAAACTAATGCATTACCAAATGTTATTTAAATTGCAGGTCTGAAAATGGCACTTTTAGAAAGTCGGCATACTCTTACTTTGACCACTGTGTGCTTCTGCCTGTCCCTAGAATGCATGTCTTGTAGCCAGAACTGCGTTGTAAAAGATTTTGCGGAGTACAAAATGCGGGGTAATAGCATGCTTTGTAAAAGCGTGCAGGGTAAAGTGTCATATTCGCTCTTGACATCGACACATCAACAAAGTTGCCTGAGTTTGGAACTGACGCATTGTCTGTTACGCCGGCGCATCACCTCTGTATTTCAATGTATCCTCAACGAGCGTTGATGCATCCAAGATACTGTCAGCGGTTCTGCCTGACTCCTGTATCCAGTCTGAGCTCCATGGTGGTCGGACTGAACTTTTGGATTGGCCTAGTGAAGCGTGACCTGTTAGCCCCAGTGGAGCTATTGACTTCTAAGTACTGCCTTTTGATTTAATCTTGCAAGATTTATATCTTAACTTAAGTATGTTGGACTTTTGTCGTTTGGGTCTTGTTTTACTCAGATAAACTTTGGCAATTTTTCCAAGCCGGTGTGGAGTACTTTTGTGGTGTTTTCACTGTGTGTGTGCACAAATACTTTGCACATTGCCTCTTTAGTTTAGTCTGACTGCTCTGTTCCAAGCTACCAGAGGGTGAGCACAGGTAAACTTTTAGTGTTTACTACACTTAACCTGACTAGGGTTGTGGTTTCTGCTTGGGCAGGGTGCATAGCTCTGCCAACGAGAAACCCAATTTCTAACACCTAATTTCTCACACCTGTGATTGGAGGAGTCACAAATGGCATACCAGGGCCCTGCTGGGGAACCATAATGCCAATCAAGACTTGCCCCCAACAGTGAGAGAGTGTCTAGGGATATCCACAGTGGGGTCGATTAGGCCCACGCATCGCTGAGGGGTGTGAAAGGACAGGAGGGGACATACATTACTGTGGGAGGCAGCTGTTATGCAGTGAGCTGGCAGGAGTGCCCGCAGTAGAGGAGACTGAGATTAGCGGCTGGAATTATATAACTGCTAAAAACTCTGCCTCCTTTATTTTTCCACATTGGCCCCTGAAGAGACACACACAGGAATCTTGCACCAGCTACAGTGTTTCTGGGGCCTAGGGCATCAACCAGACAGAATCAGAGTCTCCAATTTTGATCATCGGTATTCAGATGGGGTGCAATGCACTGTGGCTCCTAAACCTTTGAGGCAAGATTGAATAGACTTGCATTCTACATCATTTTTGCTCCTCCACTGAAGCGGAGGGAAGTTTTTTTTTTTTTAAATTTTTTTCCAAAAGATCTTATATTTTTTAGTTTGTCAAAGTGAATTCATCTTCATTAACAAATCAAATATACTTTAAAACATTATATCATCTTAACAACTCATTGTTAGGAATCAAGCAAAACATCTCATTCTTTGGAATCAAGGAAAAGAGGGAAAACACAAATTAAATTAATACTGTATCAATACATAATTCATGATACCATCCCAGAAAAAGAAAGAAAGAAAGACCAGAGGAGAGAAATGTTATAGGAAAGACAAGGAAATGAGTAATGAAAAATATCGTAACGGGTTAAACAGTTTTCTCTATCCATCTAGTAATAGGAGACCATATTGTTTGACCTCATTCTCGTCTCCTTCGCCCTCTCATCCGATATACAGAAGATTCAATATTATATAATGCTAATATCCTAGACCGCCAGTTTATGAAAGTTGGGGAATCAGAACTAATCCACTGAGAAGTTATACATAATCTTATAATAGTCATAGCAATAAATACAAATCCAATCTCAGACCCTATATGGGAATGTCCTTCCTCATTTCATTCTACCCCCAGAATAATTAAATCTGATGTGAGTTTTACTGGAGTATCAAGAATCGAGTTCAGAAAAAATTCCATGTCTCTTAAAAAGTGTGCTATACCGGGGCAAGCATAAAACCTGCGTACAGTATCTGCAGCCCATGCCCCACATCTACTGCAAGAACTACCCCGTGAACTCGCCCACTTAGATGTCTTTGTGAGAGTGTAATATAGGTCAAAAACAGACATAAAATTCTGAGTCTTCAGGCTACCAGATATAAACACCTGATTAGCTAGTTCCAATGATCCTTCCAGATTTATCCCTTCCTTTCCTAACTTTCTCTCCCAACTAGCATTTTGGGCGATTAAATCATTAGGAAACACATTCAGTAATTTCTGATATATTTTCCAGATCCGAGATCGTTTCCACATCAGTTCTATCAGACCAATTTCTCTCAAATTTGCATTCGATCCTTGCACGGTTGTGCCTAAGAAACTCAGAATTTGTAAAAACTTAAAAAAATCTCTCCTAGAGAGGCCAAACAATTCTTGCAAAGACATAAATGAGACTATTTGGCCCTCGCAGCATACATCCCCCAAAACATTGATCCCTGCATTACCCCAGCTAAACGTGATTTTATCCTGAAATATTGATGGTAAGAGACCACACGCCGAGAAAGGGGTATATGCAATAATATTTGATATCCTGAGTCTGCGTCGTATCTTCCTCCAAATTGAGTAAGCTTACTGAATTATTTTTAATTTGGTCTTTTTGTAATAACTAGGCTCTAAAATGTTAGCTAAACTTTGCCTAACTTCCTCTCCAAGCAGCGTCTCATATATAGTTGGACTTACGGCATCTGATATTTCAGCCCTAGCTGCAACCACGAGTATCCCCATATGCTGCAAGAGTGCAGCCCAGTGATATAACAGAAAGCAAGATACCCCCCCATTCACCCCTAAGCCTGGGAAGAATCATCCACTTAATTGCTCTTCTGGACCTGCGGTATCCCCATAGGAATTTGAAATTAACCCTTTAAGCTTTTGCGATACAAAATGTCGGAAATTCCAGAGGTATTGTCCAAAAGAGATATAGAAATTTTGGAAAAATTGACATTTTGATAACGTTGCAGCGTCCATATAGTGATAAATATAAATGATCTAATCTCTCTAAAGCCTTATTGACTGTATGAATCACTGGTAAGATATTGAGTTCCAGTATACACTCCACTGCTGCTGTAATCTTAACCCCCAGATAGGTGGCTTCTGACACAATTGGGATATCTGCCGGAAATAGACTATCCGAATGTAAGCACTGAGTCTTATCTACATTTAATTTATATCTCGAAACAGTGCCAAATTGTTCCGCCAGATCTTTCACTGCTGGGAGGGCTAACCTTAAGTTGCTTGTAAGAATCGCAATGTCGTCAGCATACGCCAGTGATTTATATCTAGTATTGCTGACCTTAACTGCTTTGATATTTAAATCCACTTCCAATTTATTAAGGAAGACGTCAATATATAGCGAAAATAACAATGGAGAGCAAGGGCATCCCTGCCTTGTACCTCTACTATTACTAAATGCTTTCGATTCTTGTCCAGATATGCGGATGTGAGCTTCTGGTGATATATAGAGTGCCTGTACCGCTTGGACAAATTCAGTAGCAAATCCCTTCCATTGTAAGACTTACCACATAAACCGCCAGGAGACCCTGTCAAACGCTTTCTCTGCGTCTAACAGGATCATCCCAAGCGGTGACTTCGTGGCCTGAGCCCAATCTAAAAGGGCAATAATCCACTTGACATGATCCGCTGTATCCCGACCGGGGATAAACCCATGTTGACGGATGGATACCAATGGAGTTATAACTTTCCCCAGCCAGGATGTGATTATGTTTGAGTAGATCTTACTATCTGCACTAATAAGTTGGTATCCATACGTCACCTTACTCTAAGCTGTTCTACTGTAAGCAACTCCACTCTGCTATTCCTCTCTACCCCACTTTACTGTACATTACTCCAGTGTATGCCATTAGGCTGTTTGACACTCTATGCTACTCTATACTATTACACTCTACCCCACTCCACAATGCGCTATTCTACTGTATGCAGTCCACTGTATGCTTTTCCACTGTATTCAACTATACTGTATTCTACTCCACTCTATGACACTCCACTGTATGCGATTCCACTCTACCCCATTCCACTGTATGCCACTCTGGTATAGGCCACTCCACTATATGCCACTGCACTGGTACTTAACTGTACAGTACTGCACTCTATGCTGTTCCACTCCACACCATTCATTTGTATGCCACTCCACTCAATGCTATTCCATAGTATGTCACTATACTGTATGCTACTACAGTCTACACCACTCCAATGTACGCCACTTCACTGTATGCTACTCCACTCTACGCCATTCTACTCTTCCTCACTCCACAGTACTCACATACACTATACTCTATTGCACTCTACCACACTCCACTGTATGCCACTCCACTGTACAACTTCACTCTGCGCTACTCCACTCTACGCTATTCAACTCTACACATCTCCACGGTGCATTACTCTACACCAGGGGTACTCACAAACTTTCTGTCGGGGGCCAAAATTACAGTGTGGTTAGTGGCCGAGGGCCGCACTGGTAGGGGTGGAGTCAGTGGGGGCGGGATCAGTGGGGGGCGGAGCTAGAGTTAAAAAAAAACCTTTCAAAACATCTGCCTCTCTCTCTGTCTCCCTCCCTCTCTGTCCCCCTCCCCCTCTCTCCCTCTCCCTCCCTCTCTCCCTCTCCGTCTCTCTCCATCTCCCTCCGTCCTCCGTCTCCCTCTCTCTCCCTCTGTCCTCCGTCTCCCTCTCTCTCCCTCTGTCCTCCGTCTCCCTCCCTCCTCCGTCTCCCTCCCTCCTCCGTCTCCCTCCCTCCTCCGTCTCCCTCCCTCCCTCCTCTGTCTCCCTCCCTCCCTCTCTCTTTCCCTCCCTCTCTGTCTCCCTCCCTCCCTGTCTCCCTCCCTCCCTGTCTCCCTCCCTCCCTGTCTCCCTCCCTCTCTCTCCCCCTCTCTCTCCCCCTCTCTCCCTCCTCCGTCTCCCTCCCTCCTCCGTCTCCCTCCCTCCTCTGTCTCCCTCCCTCCCTCCTCCATCTCCCTCTCTCTCCCTCCCTGCCTCCCTCCCTCTCTCTCCCCCTCTCTCTCCCCCTCTCTCTCCCCCTCCCTCTCCCCCTCTCTCCCTCCTCCGTCTCCCTCCCTCCCTGTCTCCCTCCCTCCCTGTCTCCCTCCCTCTCTCTCCCCCTCTCTCCCTCCTCTGTCTCCCTCCCTCCTCCGTCTCCCTCCCTCCTCTGTCTCCCTCCCTCCTCTGTCTCCCTCCCTCCTCCGTCTCCCTCTCTCTCTCCCTCCCTCCCTCTCCCTCCCTCTCCCTCCCTCTCCATCTCCCTCCATCTCCCTCCGTCCTCTGTCTCCCTCCATCTCCCTACGTCCTCCGTCTCCCTCCCTCTCCCTACGTCCTCCGTCTCCCTCCCTCTCCCTCTGTCCTCCGTCTCCCTCCCTCTCTGTCTCCCTCCCTCTCTGTCTCCCTCCCTCCCTGTCTCCCTCCCTCCCTGTCTCCCTCCCTCTCTCTCCCCCTCTCTCTCTCTCCCCCTCTCTCCCTCCTCCGTCTCCCTCCCTCCTCCGTCTCCCTCCCTCTCTCTCTCCCCCTCCCTCTCTCCCTCTCCTTCCTTCTCCGTCTCCCTCCGTCTCCCTCCGTCCTCCGTCTCCCTCCATCTCCCTCCCTCTCCATCTGTCCTCCGTCTCCCTCCCTCCTCCGTCTCCCTCTCTCCTCCGTCACCCATCCTCCCTCGCTCGCTCTCCCTCCCTCTCTGAAAAAAAAACGGGAGAATGGGGCCTTGAATCGGGTTACTATCATGTATGGGCCTTGGAAGTGTGCTGCTGCAGAATCCGACATTTGAAACGCATAATGCACGTTTTTTTTCCTTACCTTTCAGAAGCATTGAGCGCAGTGGCAGGCAGAGAGAGGGTGATGCAAGTGTTGTGCACTGGCCTGGCAGGTTGCTGGCAATGCATACAACCCCCCCCCCCAACCTGTGGCAGCCCAGCGGGCTGAAACAGCTTCCAGGTACATACACAGCCGCCCCGGCCCCGAGTACTTCACAGGTCTTTAAAAGACCATTCGCTTGTTAATGGGGCTTTGTTGGTTTTTAACCCCTTCTAGAGCCCCTGCATCGCCACTCTGATTATTGCTGGAATAATTAGCACGTTACACAATGCAAGCCCTGTCAGCTGAGACCCCCGAGGAATCGGGTTTTTGTAAATGTGGAAGGGGCACTCCAGCAGGCAGATTTCTGTTTTGCCAGGAGTGCTGAAAGTACTTGCACCACTCATCCCACGCCCCAAAGCCTTCCTGCAGAAGGGAAGGGCCTGGTCTTTCACAGGCCTCCAACCCCTGAGAAAAGAATCAGATATCCAAAATAAGTGAGTGGCCGTGCCCCGGGTCTGTTAGCTTTTCCGAGGCTCCAGCCTGTGGGGAATTCTCCTTGGAGGTAAATCAATCCTTGCCTGTCTTGTCAGTAATTTTAGAGCGGCTTGTCTCAGTGAGGCCTTCTGGCAAGCTGAAGGGCGCGATAAAAACAGGAAGGAAATGAATTGCTGTGAACGTCGGGTTAGTGCACCTGAAATCGGTAGTCTCCCGCCTGAATGGGGAGGGTTGGCATGTCTGGGTACGATGTCTGCAAGGTCCGCGGGCCGCCAAGAAAGGCTTGCCGGGCCGCTGGCGGCCCGCGGGCCGTACTATGAGTATCCCTGCTCTACACTATTCCACTGTATGCCCCCCCCCATTCTATACCACTTCACTCTACGCTATTCCACTGAATGCCAATCCACTCTACGCTTCTCCACTCTATGCCATTTCACTGTATGCCACACCATTCTACACCACTCCACCCCATTGCTATTCCAGTGCACGCCCCTCCAGGTTATGCCGCTCCACTCTATGCCACTCCACACTACGTGCATCTACTCTATGCTGTTCTACCATATGCAACTCCACTCTATGCCACTCCACTCTATGCTATTTCACTCTACCCCACTCTAGTGTATGCCACTACACAGTATGCCACTACACTCTAAGCTACTTCATTCTACACTATTCCACTCTACAGCACAGCACTTTACGCCACTCCAATCTATGCTGTTCCGCTGTATGCAACTCCACTGTAAGCCACTCCACTGTACGCTGTTCCACTATATTGCAATCGACTGCACGCTAGTCCATTGTACCTCACTCCACTGTATGCTGTTTCACTCTACCCCACTCCACTGTGCGCCAATCCAGTCTAGGATACTCCACTATACACCATTCCACTGTACGCTACTCCACTCTATGCCATTCCACTGTATGCTACTCCACTGTAAACCACTCCACTCAATGCTATTCCACTATATGCCATTGCACTCTACGCTCTTCCACTATATTCAACTTCACTATACTGTACTCCACTCTATGCCACTCCAGTGTATGCCACTCTGCACTATTCCACTCTATGCCACACCACTGTACGCTGCTCCAATGCCACTAGACTCTACAACACTCGTTGGTACTTAACTGTACCGCACGATACCATACTATAGTTTACTCTATCTTACTCCACTGTACCACACTGTATCCCACACTACTCCACTCAATGACAGTTTCCCACACTCTATGACATGGCATACCATTCTTCTCCAATCTATAAGACTTTACTACACTCTATGCTCCGCCACTACACTGTGCTCAACTCCATAGCACTGTACTACACGAGACGTTGCTATACTATATGAAGTTTTAGACCACTCTACGCTATGCCACTCTACTTGACTCCACTGTACAACAATTTAGCTAGCTCTACACCACTGTATGACACTCCAACTTACACCACTCCTCTCTACCACACTCTACCCTACTCTATAAAATGCACTCTACAACACTCTACTACACTCTATGCCACTGTACAGCACCATACTACTGCACTGTATACCCTACACTCCACTGTACAGCACTCCACTCTATTCCATTGTGCAACACTCCAGGCCACTCTGTGACACTTCACTCCACTACACTTCAGTCGAAGATATTCCACTGTAAAACATTCATCTGTACTGTACAACACTCCACTCCAGTCTACGAGATTCCATTCCACTCTATAACACTTTGCTCCACTATACGCATGTGACTTTACTCTACGCCACTTCACTCTATTCCACTATAAAACACTCAACTGTAGGATTCATTCACAAAGGTAAAAGCCCACTTTTGTGTAGGCTTATGGTTGTTTACTATTAACGAGTAGTATCTTTACGAGTGTGGTCTCCGCACATAAAAAGACAAAACAGTCCTATCTTTTTATGTGCGGAGACTCCCCAGTCGTAAAGATACTACTAGCAAAATATCCTTGTGAATAGCAAACAATCAGGCCTCTATGATAGTAGACTGTATGACACTGTACTTCAATATACCTTACAACACTATACTTAACAACACAAAGTTAAATGACACTCTATACTATGATTTAAAATACATTTTTATTAAAAGATAAAAATTATCTACATTTACTGAAAAAAACAACAGTTAAAGCTAATCTATATTTAGGTAAGCCTTATTTATTCTTTCTATTCAATCTCCACTTAACTATAGAATCTTGGGAAATTCTAAAGTTATAGTAATAACTTAAATTTATAATTTATGCACCGCTAGTTATGACTTTAGTTTTTAATCTATACAACACCTTCAATACTGCAAATTGGGCACCTCCGTAAACAGTCTTGTCACCTCACTCGTCACACTAAATTAATTATTACTCGCTACTCTACTATGCACTGTGTTTTCTGAAATTATGTCATTTCAGATGTCATAAGTGTTGTTATGAATGCTATAATTGCACATGCTATAAATCATGTAATATGCAAGGGAATAACAAATGGATGAAAAAGGGGCAAATTATAGTTAATGTATTTTTTTTTAATGAAATTTTATATAGCGCGAACTTGACCTGAAGGTATTGGGTATCAGAGTGCTTTACATAGCACCAGTTGCGTTACATGAGGACACATTCATTTTTGCTAGGCACGGCGAGTATGGCGAGTGAGGTGACAAGGATGCTTATGGAGGTGCCCGGCATTGCCTTGTGTGATGCAAGGGCAGCAAAAAGGCTTGTAAATCTTTCACTTCGGTTCTAAACGTATGCCTTACAGTTTGCATGCAGCGCCTTGATACAGGTCCATAACTCATTAAGCTATATCACAAAGACTGCAGCTTGTGATCAGAAAGTAACACAAGGATCTCGGCAAAAAGCATTTGAACTGTTCGCATCAAATACAAAGATATTATACAAAATATAAAGTTGCATGTTACACAGTTTGCTTTGCAGCACGCACATTGACCCCAACGCAATTTTATGATGAGTCCTACCCACTACTAGACTGCTTACACATATCTCCAGCAAGTGCAATAACTGCAAATTATCTTACCAATATGATACACTGAATTGTGCCTGTATGTCTCCATTTGGGTGGGATACATTTGCCATCAATGTTGTAATCGTGCAATTTCGTTCTGAAAGTTTTTTTAAAAAAATGTATGAATTGACTGTCGGAGCTGACTCTTCATGACTCTGCCCCTCCTTACTGCTGATTTGCAGATGCCAAAACTCATATATGTCAACATTTTAGAGCAGAAAAGTGGGAGATTTTCAGAAAAGAAATGGGAGAATGTATTTTGCCTTTGATTTACATTAAAGCAGATGCAATTTCAGACGGGAGACAGCTAAAATAAAGCCTTTTTTGGCTTCCAAAATCAGGAATCTGCTGCCTAATTCGGGTCTATTGTCATGTATGTACAACTTGACCATCAGCTTATGGGATCCTGAAGTTTATTGTTTACATTTCCAATGCTGTTTAAAAGGCAAAACGACAATTCCCACAAACCGGGATGTGTATTACAACACAGAGCCCTCAGCAGGTGTCCCTGTACAATGGAAGTGTGCAATGCTTCGGTCCCTGTTGCCTCCATGGAGGCTGGGCTGGCGCTAGGCATGGGCAGTGTGGGCAGCTGCCCAGGGCCTCGCGCTCATCTAAACAAGCATTGGCATAGCCAATAGGTCTCGCCTTTGGGACCTTATAAGTGTTTAGCTATGCAACAGTTGCATAACTAAATACTTATAAGGTCCCAAAAGCGAGACCTATCGGCTATGCAAAGCGGCCGTGCGGTCGCGAAAGTTAAAGTGATCGCGATCAAACATCAAAGCGGCCGCGAAAGTGAAAGTAATCGCGGAAAAGCGCGGCGCGCGCCCGCGCACATGCACTGTAGCTCTATGCTGGCCTGGTAGCACTTTTTGGAGCCCTCTCAATAAGTCTCGCCAGACCAGCGCATGCGCTGGGTCAGGCGAGACCTAAAAACAGGGGGCCCTGCTTCACTGTGAAATACCACACTTTCACAGTTAGCCCACCTGCTCCTCCAGGACCCCTTGCCACACACATTCACATTACAAACGGAGATGTATTGACCTTGCTGGTCAGGGTGTGGTGGCATTCCTAGGGGTGCAGGGGTGGGAGGAAGGAACAAACAGAATGGGGCTGGCACAGTCAGGGGCGGGGCAGCGCTTCTGTTAAGTACCGGCCATTCAAGGCCCCCTTTCGGCATTTTGTTGATAGGTGACAGACGGCCCCTTTGTTTCCAGGACCAGCCGGACACAGGTAAGGAGAGGTGGGCGAGGGGTGGAGAGAGCAGCCAGATCAACAGGCGTTTGTTAACCTTTGCATCACCCATAGCAAAGACTTTTTCGATGTGAATTTCAAATGTATGTAGAACTGCCAATGGTAGCGCAGTGTTTTGCTAAAGGCCTCATTACTGCTTCAAGGCCCAGGGGAGGAGCCTCCCTTCCCTGGGCCTCGAGGCACTGGAGCAAGCTGCAAGGTCCAGGTGTGGGGGGGGCCCCTTCCCTGGGCCTTGTAGCCATTACTCCCTCTTTCCTCTCCTTTAGTTTATTTGTTCCGTAGAATTGATCCAAAAAAAAAAAACACTTTTGCTGCAAATATCTTTTGTAGACATTTTGCTATTCCAAAGTGCAGCCTCGGGTTGGAGAGAAATAAAACAAGCATTTGCAATGCAATAGGTCTCGCATTAGTAAAAGTTTGAGCTATTGCCGGTGCTAATAATAATGTAACACCAATAGCTCAAATTTACAGTGATTCCAGATCTATTGCATTAAAAATCAACTGCGGCACTCGCACTTTAGCTTCAAACATCTTAAGCTAAAGCGTGGGTGCTGAAATTGCTTTAAAAGTAAACAAATAGGATTTTTTTTTTTTCTCTATTTCTTTACTTTTTAAGCAATTTCCGCACTGGCACTTTAGCTTGACATATTTAAAGCTAAAGCACTGGTGCCGTGATTGTAACAAAAAGAAACAGATAGTAAAAAAATTGCAGCCGCATACTTTAGAGGCAACATGCCAGTAGAGAAAAGAAAACTCTATGATGCGGCAAGGATTGTCCGCGTCAGGGCGTTTTTGAATGCCAGTAGGGGGGCAACATGGGCAACAGAAGGAGGGTAATTGGGTGGAGGGGCAAGACAAGAGTCATAAACAACAACCTCACCACATTTCAAGTTCTAGGAAAGCCTGCCGGAGTCCCCGAAGCCTTATTATTATGTATAATAAGGGGGCACCCAATAATCCAACCGCATCTGGGTAACGTACTAAAAACAAAAAACAGGATGATGCGAAGGAATAGATCAAACAAAAGTCATTTTCAAAATATGAAGGACACCATAAATTATTCCTTCACAACAAAATTATTTATATACAGAAATCAATCATCTGTCAATCATATCATTGTTTGGACACAGTAATGTTTGGAAAAACTTTTTTATCAATATACCAAATACAGTTTCACACATTCATTTTACATATAATTGAATGAACATCCGTCCATTATTCAAAACAAAAGAGAAGAAAAAATACAGACATATACAACTATGGACTATACGTCCATTCCTTATGCCCCTACACAGCTAATGGATGTTATCTCTATTATCATGAGCATTCCATTATTTCAAAGTCGCCCCATTAGATAGTACTGTGGGGGTAGAAGTGATTACACCCCTGACACAACTTATAAGTACTATGTATCTCTCGAATGAACCAATAATTTGAATTCTTCCGGGGCTCTTGATGTTTAACAAAAGTCGACGCGTTTCAGCCCAACTTGCTTGGGGGCCTCATCAGGACTAGGGAATACAAGGAAATAACTCCTGGAACAACATCTAAAAATAAAAAACGCTTTTTTACAATATGCATAGCTACCTATATATATATATATATGTACAATGTATACAACAATTCTATAAGTAAAATCACACAGATATGTAGAACCTCTCTGGAAATGGCAGTACCAAAGAATCAACAAAAAGTCCCAGTTTTAAAGCTAGAAATGATATATAAAAAGAACCAACCACCGAGCAAGCACTAACCCCCGTGTAGTGCAAGTCTCCTAACTATCCAGGGAGGTGGTGATGTAAAAAACTAACGAACACCCCAAATCAGTAGTGTTTGGTATATAGGCACGTGTGAGAACCTACTGTTAGGTGCTGTGTAATTACCAATTGCGCCGCAGTCATAGCAGTATCAATCCAATGCAGTCGAACATAGAAAGCAGCCGATTATGAAGCGAGAAATCTAGATGAAAAACGGGAAACTCAATCAAAACTTATAAGTATGCAAAGCATGAAAACTATGAAACTACGTTCAAAGAACGGGAACCTACTCTTACCTATTGGGTAACAGTATATTGTGTCAAATAGATACGCGCTGAACCACTGTCTCCTGTCGCTGTACACTCGTCCGTTATTTCTTTACAGATCTAATGCGGAAGGGCCACAGCGTAACGAATAGTAAGAATGGGATAACAAATGGGAAAATGCCCTGATTAAGTAGACAGGTAAACTTTCATGGCATAACGCACCTTGTAAACTAAGAAATCTCCCCGTGGATGCTCCGACTCTCCTAACGGTTCCAAACAGGAATCACGTCATCGGAGAGCGCGGAGGCTCAAATACTCAAAACTGAGAACGGACTCCTAACGCGCCAATCAGCGGTCTCTCATGTCTAACAATAGACATAGACGAGCGGAAATAAATCGGTGAAGAAAAGATACCAACCCAGAAGGGAAAATGGCAAGGGTGGAAATAGATAGAAAGAATAATAATTGAAAAATATAGATAACACCTAATGTGAAATGTACTGCCACTCCTTACAGTATAGCTCATAGCCGAACAACGGCTGCACAACGATCATCAATGATGCCAAAATATATTCCCCTATAGAATATCATAATATAATAACATGCATTATAGCTCATAGTATCTACAATCCCAAATTCTTACACGTAGATAAATGAGGCAGAACAACAATCGAGCATTTACACCTGCTGGCGGCAAGAGATAAGAATATAGACAAATGTTGCTTAGTAGGGACTATCCTGACCCAAAATCTTAGGGATCCTGAATCAGTGACCACATTTCGTCCCTATCATTAAGACCTAGTGTTATTGTATGGTACTTCTCTATCAGTCTTGCCTCTGCTCTATTAAGTTTCATTTGAAGAGTGTCTCTATTAGAGTCCTGTAGAACCAACAAAACAGACCAATGTAAATCATTTTCTGTATGGTTGTGCGAGAGAAAATGTTGGTCTAGAGGGGCCCCCTGTGTCTTGCATTTAATCCTGGACTTGTGTTGCAAGATCCGTTTCTTCGCCGGTTGGGTTGTTTGTCCAATGTAGAACTTGTCACAAGGGCACTTAACACAATATATGATGTTATTTGTGTTGCAATTCGAAAACGCTTTCTGTTCATGTTTAGAACCATTAATGATTATGTGTTTCGAATCGCTAGTCATTTTGCATGCCACACAGTTTTGGCATCTAAAGTGTCCCACAACTGGTGGGAGACTTAAGAGGCCCCTGAGGTCTTTTCTTTGAGGTTCATTAGTTCTTGCAGCCCGCACTAAGTGTTGTCTGATGTTTCTGCCTTTCTTAAATGCGAACAATGGCTTTTGAATATCCAAATTGTCAATTAATTTCCAATTGGATAAAATTATCTTTTTGATCTTGTTAGCTTTAGGTCCATATGTAAGAACACAAGTAAGGGGTGATTTATCCTCGTGTTGTTTAGGAGTTAATAAATCTTCACGTGGTGTGTACCATGCTCTTTTGAGTGCTGTTTTAGTCAATTTTTTGGGGTAGCCACGCATGATTAACTTGTTTTTCAAAACTTCGGCACAAGAAAAGTAGTCCTCTTTGTTTGAGCAATTCCTCCGGATACGGAGGAATTGTCCATATGGCAAATTCTCCTTTAAAGTGCGTGGATGTCCACTAGTGAAGTGCAGCAAGGTGTTACGATCTGTGGGTTTGGTGTATAAGCTGACTTTCAATTGCCCATCCTGATGTTGTACAAGGACGTCTAAAAAATTGATCTTATCTTTGTCTTTTGCGACCGTAAATTTAAGCTCCGATGTTCTGGAGTCTAGCCAATTATGAAAGTCTGACAATTCAGTTTCGTTGCCACTCCAAATCATAAAAATGTCATCAATATAGCGACACCACACACATACCCGAGATTTAAAAGGGTTGGTGTCGCTATAAATCCATTTCTTCTCAAACTCATCACTAACCAAATTGGCTATTTCTGGTGAGAAGCAGCAACCCATGGCTACTCCCATTACTTGAAGATACAAAACATCTTTGAAACTAAAGAAATTGTTTTTTAAACACAAAGTCGCCAGTGTAATTATGAAGTCAGTTGGTACTTGATGTGGCCTTTCCCTTTCTTCCAATTTGGATTTCATAACTGCCAACGCCTCATCTTGCGGAATATTGGTATACAATGATATGATATCAAAGGATACCAAAAGCTGACCGTCAACATCATATGAGAGATTCTCTATTTGTGATATAAAATCCATTGTATCTCTCACATACGATTGGGTTTCTTTGACCAACGGGGTTAGGAAGGAACCTATGTATTTAGCCAATGGTTCCAGAAGGGAACCGCAGGCGGACACAATAGGTCTTCCCGGCGGACATTCAGTGTTTTTATGTACTTTAGGAAGTACATATATGGTGGGAACCTTACAATTGTCTGCATTAAGAAAATCGAATTCGTTTTTACATAACCACCCCTGGTTAAGTGCATACGTAGTAGTCTCTAAAAAAAATTCTTTTAGCTTACGTGTTGGATTTTCATCTAGAAGCCTATAATGTGCAGGATTAGCAAGCTGTTTAAGTACTTCTTGATCATATTTATCCACATCCCATAATACAATCCCTCCCCCCTTGTCCCCGAAGCCTGCAGGAAACCCCCCGCCTGCGCACTGAATTAAGTTATAGGACATACTCGCGGGACCAGCCACGCAGCAGCTGAAGGCGATGAGAGTGCATTGAGTGGACTCGGAGACAGAATGCTGCGCGTGCTCTTGTGAATCCAGTGTCCAGGTCACGCAGTGCTCTAAAGGTGACAGGCCAGTGCCTAGGGACTCCGGAGAGCAGAACTGACATGGTAAAAGTCGGCCTGACATGTTCTCAAGATGTCGGGCAAGGGAGAGGATCTCGCGTTACGACCAGAGCTACCAGGTTATTCTGGCCAAATCGCTAACTCGCTCCGCACCTTAAGGAAATATGAGTGACCTTGTGTGATGTAACTAACTAGCACTTATTACGTAAAGCGCTCCAAAACCTTCAGGTGAAGTTCAAGTTATATAAAATGCAACAAAACAATGTCTTGAAAAATAAAAGCGCGAGGGAAGCTGCACTGCGGACTAAGCGCTATGGCTGCAAAGAGACGCAGAGTCTCCGTAATCACGACTGAGCAATCTATTTGGCTGCAGTGTGCTCCCCGTGAAAAAAAATAATTTGTACATGATCCTCGGCACTATTACGCTCACCCACCTTACTGCCAGTACACCACTGCTCCTGCCTTCATTCTGTAAACCCGGGGAGATTTAGGATTTTCAAGGACAAGATGTGGGATAACTATAAATAGCTCTACGGACTACCAGTGTGTAATTCTATATTATTCATGTAAATAATTGCGTACAGAATAAGTTGGCCTGCGTTTGTTTTATTCTAAATGCATTGCAATTCTAACAGAAGTGTCTTGAAAACTGTTCGTTTGTGCCTTTGCAGAAGGAGACAATATGACACTAAATATATCCCAGCAGCGCTTGGTCCATGCGATGCACGCACAACAGCATTACATAATGAAGTCAAGTGCAGGCGGCCAGGGATGGAGGCAAGCAGCATCTCCTTTCCAATTACAACACGGCTTATCAAATATAACGCCGCAAATCCTTACTACACGATTTTACAGCCTCCCACCTGCAACCCGTTCTCCGCGCCTCGGTGCATTGCCGGACACTGGACGCCCTGGAGCTGAATGGGCAGGCCGCGGTGGTCACTGGAGTATGGGGATGCGGGGCGCATATTAGGCCACGGACCGAGTTTCCTGGTTGGAAGGCGGAGGAAAGCAAAGTCCAAAGCCCATAGTGACCACACCGTCATCCGCTCCACTCAACACGTATGCACAGACGTCACCCAAAGATTACACTGACACATTCGTTATGGGTGAAGAACTGCTGCAGGTTTATTTCATACAACATAAGTATGACGATAGAGTGGGTTATCTTACGGGCGATCCAGGGCAAGCAGCCCCTCGCTGCTCCGCCCGCCTTGCGAGCCAGCACGCACGGTGGGTCGATGCCCGGCAGTGCGGCACATTCTTTCCAGATCCTCCTTTGGATCACGTGATCTGTCTGAAACTACCGCCCCTTTTTACGGGGGCGGAGCGTGTTGTGGCACACCCCCGGTTGGTCAGGCCCCCCAACCGCCCGAAGGACTAACGGGGCGCCGTCGCGGTCTTCCCAGAACCTCCTTCGGCTCCCGGACCTTGGCTCGGGCACCCTTACTGTGCCTGACAGGGGTACCCTTACTGTACCGACTGTCGCAGAGGTACCCTTACTGTACCCTTCTGCCTCCAGATCGCCCTGTAACTCCGCCACAGCTCTGGGGAGGCTCCCGCCGCTGCCAGAGCCCCCCCTTCCTCCCTTCGCTGTTATAGGTGCCCTGCCCCTGCGAGCTGGCTTTAGTGGGCTAAATTATGGGTCCTGTTCTGTAACCCGTAAATAACAGCATTAATTTGCAACATCACTCAGAAGCCCAGGGCAGACTTAACAAAGGAGATTTCTACAAGAAGCGAATTGACGCAAGGATGTCTTTTGGCCCCACTGCTGTTCAGCTTATACGTGGATGGGGCGTGGCTTGGACGCCGAACAAGATGGCCGCCTGAGACCGGAGCTCTCCTGCGCCGCGGCGGACTTTTCATCTCTTCGCCGCTATCCGCGACCATTTCGGCTGATTTCTTGTGGCTCCTGGAAGCGGATGACTTCGTGCTGAAGATGTGACTGCCAGACTTCGTTTTCCTGCAATTTTTGGCCCATTCATGCCTCTCGATGTAAGTCCCTCAGCGCGACCGCCATTTTGAAATATGAGCGATGTGTGCGTGACGCTGAGGTGACTGCAGACATGCTCTTCCTGTTCTTCCTCCAGACACTGGACTTTATTCTTAGCAACTAAGGACCTCTCCTTTGTGTTTTGCGCCCTGCCAGTGCGCTATGTTTGCAAATTACTCCTCATGTCGACGCTACTTCCTGAGTGACCCCTGCCTTCATGTTCCCCTCGCAGGCTATCACGTGCGCTGTGCTCTTTCTTGATAACTTACTTCAGTCTCAAGGCGTAAGACTCATACCATCCTCATTACGTCCTCGTGCTGGATTTTTGTTGCAATTTTGTCACCAAATCTTAGTGCACATGGCTTTCGCGCCCACTGGTGATCTCCTTGTTACTACTGGAAACACTCTTTAACTCCTGTTTACATTACCTCTGGGTCCGGGGTTTCTTCATGATTTTTGCTGGTGTCCTTCACTGCACCTGCTGACCGCTGGGTTTTTCCGACCAAGCATATTGACATTCTTTGCTTTTTGAGTGCAAGACGTTGTGTTGGATTGCTTCTTTGCCTCCCTGTCACTGGCACGTTCAGGCTTCTATGGGCAAGCTACGCAACCCAAAGTTTGTCTTTGTGCCCTCAAAGACTCCACCTTCCTCCGCCCCTTCTTCCACGGCAGGTCATTCTTCTCATCCTCCTTGTAACGCCCTGAACGTCTCAGGATCGTTTAACAGACACGATAATGAGGACGCAACCACTTGTGAAGGGTAAGTTATTTTAATGAAGGCACAAATAACACTAAGAATAAACAAAAGTTATAGTCACTGGAATCCTCCAGGCTATGTACGTTACCAGCCCACCGCACGGATGGTCCTAACCGTCCTCTGCATATACGCCGGTCCCGGCGTATGCCAACAGAGGGCAGAAATGAAATGGCCGACAATGCCAATCGGTAGGCTGTGAGGGGCACGAAGAGTGTTGGGGAGAATCGAGGAGTCAGGGAAACACCCAGCCGGGGTCTCTACCTGAAGGGAGCAGCCGCTCAACCTCTTCCTCAGACTGCACCGGGACGCGGAGTCACCTCCTGGTGATGCGTCACCGATACCCCAATCAAAAGTAAGAAGACTGAACCGAGAGCAGCCGCTCGATCGATCCTGTGGACTTCCGAGTCTGTAACGCGGCAAACACCTCCTGGTGTGCGTGACAGCTGGCAGTCCCTGTATCTCTGGTCGGGCTGGGAGTTACGACTCCAACCAGCAAAAGCGCCACTGCGCTTTGACTCAGCCGAGTCAAAAAGCGAAGCTCAATGGTTGACCGGTAGAGCTTCCGGGTCCTTCACAGGTGACGATGGGGCAAGACACGGCCCAGGGAGTAACGACTCGACCTACCTCCGTTCTTGCCTTACTGGAGCACCACTCCGGAACACTGCTCTTCACGAAGCAGGTACGTCGGTGTAAACACAATATCCGACAGCGTTGTACCTCCCGGTTCCTCCCTTTATAGGGCGTGTTTTCCTTGAGTTATGTAACAGCTCTCCTGTTTACATAAGGGCGTGTTTCCTTGAGTTATGTAACAGCTCTCCTGTTTACATAAGGGCGTGTTTCCTTGAGTTATGTAACAGCTCTCCTGTTTACATAAGGGCGTGTTTTCCTTGAGTTCTGTAACAGCTCTCCTGTTTTCATAACCTCTCAACCGCTAAGCATCCTGGGAGATGTAGTCCGTTGTCGCTGGTTACCGTTTTCCTCCCCACGCATGACAGGAATTCTTGACACTCCTCCCACAGATCAAATGGCGACAACATCCTCCATCCGTTCTTCTCCATCACAACCTACTTCCAACAAGTCTTCTCCTTCTGCCTCCTTACCTAAGCGCTTGAAGCAGGACTCCTCTCCTCCTCCATCTGAGTCATCTCCATCCCCTATATCTATGGAGCTGATACTTGAGGAGATTCACGCTTTGCGCCCGTTTGTGGAGGAGACTAATACTAAGATGCAGCTTTTTGAGGCTAAGTGGTCAACTATGGAAGCTCGTGTTTCTTCTGTGGAGCAGCAGGTTACAGAGATTCAGTCAAACTCTCAACGCATCTCCTCTCTGGAAAAGTCTCTTTTCGCCCTTCAACAGCACACTGAAGATTTGGAAAACAGGAATAGGAGGAACAACCTACGCGTTTATGGCCTGCCGGAATCCTTGGAAGGAGATGATCCTGTTACGTTCTTCTCCTCTTTCCTTCTGAAACTCCTGGACCTTCCCGCTACTACCTCTCTCAGTATCCAACGAGCCCATAGACTTGGCCCTCGCTCCTCCTCCTCAACCAAACCGCGAGGGGTCATCATCCTCTTCCTCAAGTTTACTGATCTCCTTCTGGTCCTCTCTACAGCTCGAACGAAGCGCCAAGTGTCCTGGATGGGTCAGAGAGTTTTTCTCTCTCAAGATGTCTCTAATGTCACTGCTGCCAGAAGAAAGGAATTCTTGTCTCTTCGTGCTCCTCTGCGCTCTATTGGAGCTAGATATGGTCTCTTTCACCCCTGTACCTTCAAAGTAACTCATCAAAACAACACCTGGACTTTCCAAGATCCAGCTGAACTCAAGAATTGTATTCACATTCAGACCAATGCTGGCATGGATACATCCAATCCTACTACTGGTTGATTATTTATCTGTTTTGTCTCTCTCCTTGCAGGTTTTTGCTGATATATTCTCTCCTTGGTTTGTTTTTTCTCCTGTTGATGTGATTCTATAGTGGTTGTTGTTTGGGTTTTCTGTTTTACATATAATGTCTGCTTTTGTGCTGTTTATCTTGACATGACTTTTGTATAACATGTTTCTTTTTCCCTCCCTTAGATTACTCGATAAGCCCTTTTGTATTCCTCTCCGTCTCATACGATTCGTCTTTCTCATATCCCGTCCTGGTGCGGTGTGTTGCTCTCCGGCTTAGGAGGCCGCTCTTGTCGAATCCTCCCACACCCCACCGTCATCTTGTCATCTCCTTTCCCCTTTCAGGTATGTTTTCCTCAGTCATCCGTTTTGGATATGTACTGTCTCTTCTTGTACTTCTTTTTTCTTCCCTCTTCCCCTCCTTCCTTTTTCTTTGCTCTTCTCTTACTGTATCTCCTGAATTTCTTTTGTCTTGCTCTTTTCTCTCATTCATTTGTTGTTGTCCTTTATGGCGTTCTTGTTATTATGCCTTTTCTGTGTTCCTTGCACATTTTATTGTTTTTTAATTCAAAGTTATTTCATGGAATGTGAAAGGTTTCGTTAACCCTATTAAACGACAGAGAGTGCTTTCCCATCTAGCCTCTTATACTCCTGATTTAGTTCTTTTACAGGAAACTCATCTTTCTGAGGCGGAGTCTCTTAAACTGAAGAGAGGCTGGGTGGGAACGGTTTTATTCTCTCCTACATCTAATAAAAAGAATGGTGTGGCCATTTTGTGTCACAAGAAACTCAAATGTAAAGTTCTTTCTCAAGAGAATGATACTGATGGCCGTTGGGTCTTAGTTAAGCTGTTAATCAATTCTGTATCCTTGACTGTTTTTAATGTTTATGGTCCTACTCATCCCGATTGTAATTTTTGGCCTCTAATAACTTCTAAATGTTTTCAATACAGTGATTCCATGTTCATTTTGGGGGGGGATTGTAATCAAATTGTTGACCCGTTTCTTGATCGCAAATCCTCTGCCCGCTTTACCCCCCACAAATCACATACGCAATTCCTTGACACTATTTCTAAATCTCACCTTCTTGACTCATGGAGACTGTCCCATCCTGACTCTCTGGACTATTCCTTCTTTTCACCTCCTCATGCCTCTTTCTCTCGGATTGACTACATCTTCCTTTCTCAGTCTCTTTCTCAAAATCTTCTGTCCTCGTCTATAGAGCCGATAGTTATCTCAGACCATGCTCCCATTGTCACAGTTCTTGATCTTCTCCCTCCTCATCCCAAATCTTCTCGTTGGCGTTTCAATAACTCTCTTCTCCTGGATCCCCTCTTTTCCTCTTCTTTTCTTTCTTTTGCTACGGAATTTTTTCTACTTAATTCTGATCCCTCTTTAGCCCCTCATGTTATTTGGGACTCTTTTAAGGCTACTGCTCGCGGTTTTGTGATTGATTTTGTCTCAAAGAAAAAGAAGTGTTACCTTAAGAAACAGAAAGACCTTCTCACTCATATTAAATCCCTGGAGCATAAATTCTACACTTCTTCTACTAAAACTATTTTACCAGACCTTATACGCGCCAAACTCGATTTTAACAAAACCACTACTGATAATGCTTCTTCAATATTACTTCGGAGCAGTGCCCGCTATTACGGGGGTCGCAACAAATCAGGTAAACTTTTGGCCAACTACCTTAAGTCTCGTAAGGAGCGTAACTCGATTGACTCGATTTATTCCACCGATAATCTTCTCTTGCATAAGGAGCAGGATATACTCGCCCAGTTTCAATGTTTCTACCAATCTCTTTATACTCCTGAGTCCCCTCCCTCGGCTTCTCTTATTCAATCCTACTTAGATAAAATTCCTGCCCCCTCCACTTCTCATCTTAACTTCACTGGTCTTGAACTTGATCTCTCTATTACCGAACTGGATAGCGCCTTAAAGTCTCTAATTAAAGGTAAATCTCCGGGTCCGGATGGTTTTTCAGATCTTCTGCTTCCTAAACTTCTCTCCCTCTTCCAATACTTCTTTACTTCTGGCGCAGCTGCTGGTACTTTTCACGAGGCTACGATCTGCCTTATACCTAAGGTGGGTCGCGACCCCCAATTCTGTAAAAACTACCGCCCAATATCCCTTGTTAATGTAGACTATAAATTATTTGCTAAACTCCTTGCCTTGCGCTTGGATCCTCTTCTCCCGCATCTCATTGGCAAGGAGCAGTGTGGTTTTGTAAAGGGCAGGCTTACCTCGGATAATTCACGCCTTTTCCTCAATGTTCTAAATAAAGTACCTTCTCTCAACATCTCTTTAGCCGCCATCTCGGTTGATGCTGAGAAAGCTTTTGATAGAGTAGATTGGTCCTTTCTGTTTGCCTCCTTGCGCTGGCACGGTTTTGGCCCTAATTTTATTTCTCTTGTTTCTTTACTTTATTCTGCTCCTAAGGCGTCTGTTTTAGTTAATGGTCATCTATCCCCCTATTTTCCCCTACAGCGCGGCGTCCGTCAGGGTTGCCCTTTGTCCCCTCTACTTTTTGTTCTAGCCTTAGAGCCATTCCTTACGTCTATTAGAAATAACATATCTATTTCTGGCTTCCCTTATGACAAGACTCATTTGAAACTCTCTGCGTATGCAGATGACATTCTTTTGTTTATTTCTGACCCTGACCAATCCATTCCGGCCTTACTGCTTGAGTTTAACTCCTTTTCCCAAGTTTCTGGTTACAAGATTAACTCTGATAAAACTGAGATCCTTCCTCTTACCAAATTTTGTCTCCCTCATCAGTTTTCGACCACTGGCTTTGCATGGAATTCCTCTAAAATTAAGTACCTTGGAATTTGGTTCTCTAGCTCCATCTCTTCATCTATTCGGTTGAACATGTCTGCTGTATTATCCCGTATTGATAAGTTGTTCTACTCTTGGAATCCTCTCTTTCTTTCATGGTGGGGTCGGCTGGATTCGATCAAAATGATGATATCTCCCATTCTTATATACATCTTTTCCAGGCTCCCCATACATATCCCTGATATCTATTTCAAACGCATCGATTCCTGTCTCTTTAAGTTTCTATGGAATCATAAAAAATCGAGAGTTGCTCTAGTTGCTCTTCGTAAACCGAAATCCAATGGCGGAGTCAATTTTCCGGACTTCCGTCTCTATCATAAATCTTTTTCTCTCCGTCAGGCTTCTAATTGGCTTGTTCTCGCACCCTCCCCTCTTGCTCCTCTTTGGCTCTCTATTGAGCGCTCACTCCTCTCTCCTTTCTCTCTATCTGAAATTGTACATTTCTCTGCTAAGAACTTAACCACTCCTCTACCCCTGTTCAAGCACACTTCCTCTCTTTTACATGCTCTGGTCCGTCCTGATCCGGTTTCTCGTGAATCCTTTTTGGCCTCCCCTATCTGGTACAATTCGCTTATTCTCCTCAATAATCGTCCTATTTGTTGGACTGTGTGGAGATCAAAGGGTCTGATGTGGGTTAACCAACTTTTCGATGGTCTTCTTCCGTGTTCTTTTCCTCGATTCCGACTTTTGTTTCAATGCCCGCAATCTTTTTTCCGCAGATTCACTGTCCTCATGGCCATCATACTTGATGTTTATTATTCACTTCCCTTGTCATCCTCTCCCGTATCTCATTCCTCACTTCTTCAGATCTTGTCTACTCTCCCTAAAGCCTCTCTTATCTATAAATTCTTCTCCTCCCCCAATCCGACCCGCCCGAAATCTAAATTGGAACGTGCTTGGGAGCTGGATCTGGGCTGTGACTGGCCTATAGCTGTTTGGGACAAAGTTTGGGCCAGGTCTTTAAAAATTTCCCGTTCCGCTTCACTAACTCAATCTATGTTCTTTCTATATCACAGACTATATCTCTCTCCTGTTTCTATTTCTCGCTTTTCTCCTGATAAGGACTCTACCTGTTGGACCTGTTCTGCCCCTAATGCTGATCTTTTTCATCTATTTATTCTGTGCCCTTCTGTTCTCGCACTTTGGGATCAGGTGTGGTCTTATGTCTCTCGTCTATTTTCTATCTCTATTCCATACTCTATCTCTCTTCTTTTTTTAGGTTGTATTTCTGACACTCTCGATATTTCTTCTCACTCCTCTGGTCTATTAGATCTTATGTTGGCTCTGGCTTTTCAACACACTTCTTCTAACTGGAAGGATCTCTCTAAGCTCTCTATACAATGTTGGTGGAATTCTCTCTGTCATTATCATAGGCTCGATGTCCGTTTTGCCGCTGCCTCCACCCCTACCCTCAATAGAGATTTATTCTGGTTGCCTCTCACAACATATCTTGACCGCATGGCTCTGAAATGTATCTCTCCTTTATCCTCTGAGAATTTTAAACCCCCATAAGTGACTCTTTCTCTGTCCTTCTTCTTCTTCTTCTTCTTTTACCCTTCTTGTATCTTTTACATTTGCATTTGTCTTTCCTGCCTTTCAACTATTCCCTATCCTCGGCTTTCTTGCTTTTTCTATTCTACCTAGTCTTTGTATGATCTCGTTATCTATTCTTCTCCTAACGCCTCATATTTACCTCTTTCTTTCTCCTTTCCCTTCTTTCCTTTCTCCTCCTTTTTTCTCTTCTTTCCCCCTTTTTTCCAGGTTGCCTTTAAAATTTTTTACAAAATGCTTTTTAATCTTCCTTCAGGTTTCTTATGTTAACACATGATGATCCACTGTTTTTTCTTTTTTTTTGGATTCTATATGGACAATGGTCTTTATATGATCTGTATTTCGTTGTTCACTATACTTTTCTTCAATAAAGCATTTCAAACATAAAAAAAAAAAAAATGTAAAGCTTATACGTGGATGATGTTCCTAACTTTCTTTGCGATGCAACTGCAGATCTTCCTAACGTAATTGTGTGAAGATCTGAAACCCACATATAGCGCCAGAACTGAACCATAGCTTTTTTTTTGTTTTTTGTTTTTTGTTTTTTTTGTTTTTCTTCTCTTCAATCCATCTGTACCCTTCATTCCTTGAACATAATTTTATAAACAATGGAAGAATATGTTCTCTGCAGGTAAAGGTGGATGTATTTTTGGAAAACAGAGTTTCTTTCCTAGCACGAAAAAGGTTTCCTTTTTAGCTTTGTCTAAAAAGGTGCTGGATTGATAGTGTTTATGGACCCCGAATTACTGCTGCTTCGCAGTTTGCATGATTTCTAGGCAGGGCAAAATATTTAAAGCTGACTGCTTATATGGACGCCTTTTTCATGACTCCAGATAAAGCCAATATGACTGGCTGACTATAAGTTACGAATTTGCTTTTGAAGGATACATATCTTTCAGCTCGAGGACCAAAATTTGTGAACGTTTCAAACTCCCTAGGCTACAAAAAAAGACTGAGCGAAGAAGAGCAACACCTAAATCTGTTTTTCAGGCTGGGAAATATGGCACAGGTAACAAGGCATAGATGAAATTGGCGTTTATGGACATGAAATCCTAATGTGATTTTTCAATTGGGCCAAATTAGGGTCCTTTCTGGCTTAGAAGTGTGTTTCAGGTACGTGTGAGTTAACTGCCTTCCCTACGTTTATAAACACAAGCTGACATCACGGGTATCTACTGATGGGATGGGCACTTAAAAGCTGTGAACATCAGACAGTAGGGGGGCAACCGCCTCTGTCTTACTCTCACCCAGCACACGGAAAAATATGCTCACTGTCCCTGGCTGCCACATGTCACTGTCACAGAGTGGTTAATGCCACAACCTTAGCTAGTAACAGCATTATTGGCAAATGATTCATTGAGACAATCTCACCTTCCTACAGCATGCTAATACAAATCAATGAAAATCGATAAGTCAGCTAACTCTGCCGTATTTACCTTTTCGGCCATTAACTCCCTACTTTTGCTTCCTTTCACATTGTATTATTGTCCTATTGTGTACTTCAAATGACCAATATCTCAGCAACATCTCCTTGTTTTTGCCTTTCTACTGCCAATAATGACCTAGCATTCTGGGGGTCTATCCTAACTAACCAGATAATACAGGTGATATTGAATATTCTTTCAACTTGAGTTACATTAAATTAGATGATGGAGTCTTATTCTGGCTTTGTTGTTCAATGGTTCATATAAACTCAAACTAAGATAAATATTATTGAAATATTTCGGTTCATTCCTACATTTTAATTTACTTAAATTAAAGTTTATTTTCCTGGAGACTGGAGACGACATGTAATTCGAACTAATATATGTAGGGAACAAATCAGTTTCAATAATTAAATTGACTCAGCACCTCCTTCCCTAATTCAAAACCTAATGCTAACCACAACAATTATGAACCTATGTGCAAATGCCTTTTTTTTTTTTTTTTTTTAATACAGGCACTGAAATTATTTATCGTTTGTTCAATGTTTGTTATATAATGATGTTAGTTAATGTTATTGACTGATACAAATTGAAATGCAATTTCTTAGAATTGATTTCATAAAATGAGGTAACCTTATTTCACCTTTAACCATAACTATTAGTCCAAAATATCGTTAACTTGTTGACTTCTGTTTAATTAATTTCAAATGAATTTCTTTTTTATAATTGTTTATTTCAACAGTATGGCTTGCTGTCACCTTGTGAAACATCCTGTGTGGTTCCACAAGCTCTGTTTTCGAATCTCTCAGTAGTGCACAAACACATTATGTTCTGCTCCTAAAAGATTATGAAATCCAATCCCACATTTGTTATGTTATGTTATACTAAATTTGTAGGGCACACGTATCAGATTGGTTCCCTGGCGCTACTCTGAAACCGGTTACTCATCTACCTGTCTAACTAGCCATGTTTTAGGAGTTTGCGGGAAGTCATGGGGTCTGTGCAGGACCTAATCTCTGGAGGTAGGGGGTTCCAATATCTGGGACCTAGTGTGATAAACCTTGTTCCCCCAAAGTGTTTCCATTTACAGGATCCCTGGGGAACACCACATGTAGTTTTAATCTTGGGGGTCGTGACGTGGCCAAGAGTGAACCTTTCACCCTTTCACGTCGCCACATTCATATCGTAGAATGGATAAAAGAGAGCAGTGTTGGTGTTTTTTTTTTTTTTGATTCCAAAACAAAATTACTTTTGAGATTTTCACCATAACCACTTGATGTGCCATTGGCTTGACTATTAGGCAATGTCCTTTTCGAAGGAGTACAGCTCTCAGATATCATCCACCCAACACAGGGCATCTATGAGCGACACCAAATATTTACAGCTCCTTGTGCTTACTAAAATGGACCCGCTCCTTAGTTTCCAGCACACAATGACCTTTAATGTCATCTGGCCCTTGTGCCTATAAAACAACTGTGACAGCCTCTGTCACCTTCATGCAATAAATAAACAAACTTCAAAAGGTTGCAGAAGAGGCAAGCCAGGCTAAGTCTCGGTAGACCATGTCACTCTGGGCTTTCCCTTGCCTCCCTGTGGAACAGGGAGAATAACCTTAAAGATGTTAAGTATGACACACAAACCCAGGCCTTCCGCATGTCTCAAAAACAGCTCAGGCTGCTGACTGTCCTGTATAGACTAAGCTGCCACTATGACTGTGAGTTGCAGAAAACATTACGCCAGCTGTTTCTGAATGGCAAGGCTAAAGATGAAAGGCAGCAGCATCTCTTGACTTAAGCGTGGAACTCACACTAATAAATACCTTCAAGATGTTATGTATGACACACAGACCCAGCCCTACAGCTTGTCTCAAAACAGCTCAGGCTGCTGACTTTTCTGTATAGACTAAGCTGCCACTATGGCTGTGTGTCAAGAATTCCTGTCATACGAGGGGAGGAAAACGGTAACCAGCGAAAACGGACTACATCTCCCAGGATGCTTAGCGGTTGAGAGGTTATGTAAACAGGAGAGCTGTTACATAACTCAAGGGAAACACGCCCTTATGTAAACAGGAGAGCTGTTACATAACTCAAGGGAAACACGCCCTTATGTAAACAGGAGAGCTGTTACATAACTCAAGGGAAACACGCCCTTATGTAAACAGGAGAGCTGTTACATAACTCAAGGAAAACACGCCCTATAAAGGGAGGAACCGGGAGGTACAAGGCTGTCGGATATTGTGTTTACACCGACGTACCTGCTTCGTGAAGAGCAGTGTTCCGGAGTGGTGCTCCAGTAAGGCAAGAACGGAGGTAGGTCGAGTCGTTACTCCCTGGGCCGAGTCTTGCCCCATCGTCCCCTATGAAGGACCCGGAAGCTCTACCGGTCAACCATTGAGCTTCGCTTTTTTGACTCGGCTGAGTCCAAGCGCAGTGGCGCTTTTGCTGGTTGGAGTCGTAACTCCCAGCCCGACCAGAGACACAGGGACTGCCAGCTGTAACGCACACCAGGAGGTGTTTGCCGCGTTACAGACTCGGAAGTCCACAGGATCGATCGAGCGGCTGCTCTCGGTTCAGTCTTCTTGCTTTTGAGTGGGGTATCGGTGACGCATCACCAGGAGGTGACTCCGCGTCCCGGTGCAGTCTGAGGAAGAGGTTGAGCGGCTGCTCCCTTCAGGTAGAGACCCCGGCTGGGTGTTTCCCTGACTCCTCGATTCTCCCCAACGCTCTTCGTGCCCCTCACAGCCTACCGATTGGCATTGTCGGCCATTTCATTTCTGCCCTCTGTTGGCATACGCCGGGATCGGCGTATATGCAGAGGACGGTTAGGACCATCCGTGCTGTGGGCTGGTAACGTACTTAGCCTGGAGGATTCCAGTGACTATAACTTTTGTTTGTTCTTTGTATTTTATTTGCCTTCATTAAAAGAACTAACCCTTCACAAGTGGTTGCGTCCTCATTGTCGTGTCTGTTAAACGATCCTGAGACGTTCAGGGCGTTACAAAATATCCGACCTTAATAACACTAACTGTCTCCCGGTCGATAACAGACATGGCAACACTTGATGATGTGCTGGCTGCTTTAGCGGCCATGCAAGTTGAAGTGGCTGCCTCTAGGCAAGAAACAGCCGATGTAAAAGCCAGACTGGATGCTATACAATTGGACCCGCTCACGCCCAGCACCTCCCTCACGAACCAGACCCCTGCGGTAGTAGTGGAAATGCCGGTAGCCATCCCCTTGGCAACACCAGAGAGGTACAGTGGGGATCCTAACACAGTGCAGGTATTCCTCACACAAGTGGCGCTACATTTATCGTGCAAACCAAAGGCGTTCCCCACGAGTCAGGCTCGTGTGGCTTTCCTTATATCCTATTTGGCTGGAAACGCGGCACAATGGGCCGTACCTCTGGTGAGCAGGGACGACCCCCTCTTAGGTGATTGGGGTGCTTTTCGCGAGGAATTCCTGAAGGTATTCGACAGAAGGGCTGACTCGTACACGGCGGACCGTGAAATGCTTGAGTTGAGACAGGGATCCAACGACCTGGTGCAGTATCTCAACGCGTTCCGAAGGCTGGTTGCGGAAACCAAGTGGCCTGTTGCTAAACAGACGGCGCTCTTCCATCAAGGGCTGTGCGATGAGCTCAAGGACGCCGTGGCTCATATTGACCCTCAACCCAAGACATGTGAGGGCCTTATCAACCTGGTATTACGGCTGGAACATAGGCTAAGTGAAAGAAAGGGGGATCATGGGAGAAAAGGAAAATTCCTTCCATCCTATGTGACGGTGGGAAGTCCTGAAACTTCCACCGCATCCAAGGGAGAACCCATGGACATCAGCGCAATACGAGCGAGCCTCACAGCCACGGAGAAAGAGTCACGCCGTAAACAAGGATTGTGCCTATATTGTGGCAAAAAAGGCCACTACGTACGTGAATGCCCTGCCAAACCGAAGACGTCACGTTATCGGGCCAACCGGTCGGTAACAGCCGTGGTGGACATACCGGCGGAAAACTAGAGGACTCCAAGACCAGAGAAGGGGCATCTCGGAGTCACTCATCCATCCCTTCACTTTCCAACTCGGTCACTAAGGGACAACGACACCTGTTTATCACGGTGCACGTGGGAGTGCATGACCAGTGGATACCCGTTGTGGCCATGGTGGATTCAGGGGCCACTGGCATGTTTATGGACCACAACGAGGCATGCAGGCTAGGGCTAGTGCTTCTTCCCAAAGCAGTACCCGAAGACGTCTATGCGGTAGACGGAAGGCGATTGGTGACGGGGCCCATCGGACAGCACACGGGGGTCCTTCCGATGAGATATGGGAGGAACCATTTGGAACAAATCGATTTTAACATCATCCGAGCGCCCCAATATGGCGTCATATTGGGATTGCCGTGGCTACAGAAACACAACCCCTTTGTGGATTGGCCAACACATCGCATCGAAATGACGTCACTGTATTGCATCCTGCATTGTGGAATAAGAACGGAATCCCTTGACGCAGATGAGAGCGGGAGTCAGACGGTGGCTACAGCGGCAGAAAAAGATGTTGCTCTCCCCCAGGCTTATCACAGTTTTAAGGATGTATTTGATGAGGTGAAGGCGGAAGTGCTACCACCACATAGACAGTTTGACTGCCAGATCGACCTGGTGCCAGGGGCCAGCGTTCCCAGCGGCAGGCTGTATGCCCTGACGGAGCCTGAAAACGTGCATCTCCGGGGGTACCTGGATAAACTCCTCAAGCTAGGATTCATCCGCCCGTCCAAGTCTCCGGCCGCCTCGCCACTCTTCTTCATCCCGAAGGCTAATGGGGAGCTGAGAGCCTGTGTGGACTTTAGGGCATTGAATGCGATAACCATAAAAAATCGGTACCCCTTGCCTCTCATCAGTGTACTTCTGGAACAGGTCAAGAAAGCTCGTATCTACACCAAGTTGGATTTGAAAGGGGCATACCATCTGGTGCGCATGAGGGACGGAGACGAGTGGAAGACCGCCTTTAAGACCAGGTTCGGCCTTTTTGAGTACCTCGTCATGCCGTTCGGTCTGTGCAACGCCCCGGCAGCCTTTCAGTACTTTTTGAATGAGGTATTCAGAGAGGAGTTGGATATCTACGTGGTCGTATATATCGACGACATCCTCATCTATTCGTCCAGTGTGGAGGAGCACGTACACCACGTCAAAGCTGTGCTCCAAAAGCTGAGGGAAAACATGCTGTTTTGTAAACTCAGCAAGTGTGACTTCCACGTCACATCCGTGGAATTCCTTGGAGTGATGCTGAGTCCAGAGGGACAGGAGATGGCAGAACGAAAGATCAAGGCGGTGAAAGAATGGCCGGTGCCCCAAAGCGTGAAGGACGTCCAAAGTTTCATTGGCTTCGCCAACTTTTACAGGCGGTTTATAGATGGATTTTCAGGAGTGGTGGCCCCAATCACACAGCTACTGAGGAAGTCCAAGGAGTTTGTCTGGTCCCCTGAAGCGAACAAAGCCTTTGAGGCCCTGAAAAGCGCCTTTCGTAAGGCGCCGGTGTTGGCTCACCCCGATCCGGATCTCCCCTACGTGGTGGAAGCGGACGCATCGGATGTGGCGCTGGGGGCTATCTTGTCCCAACGCAACCACGACACAGGGGTGCTTCATCCCGTTGCGTACATGTCCCGCAAACTCAACGACGCCGAACGCAACTACCATATTGCGGAGAAGGAGCTTCTCGCAATCAAGGACGCCTTCACCGAATGGAGGCATTGGTTGATGGGGGCAAGACATGTGGTATCGGTGTACACGGACCATCGGAACCTACAGTTCATGACGGCCACTAGACACCTTTCTCCCAGACAGCTGCGGTGGATGATCTTCTTTGCGGGGTTCAACTTCCGCATCACATATCGGCCGGGGACGGAAAACCGGAAGGCGGACGCCCTGTCCCGTCAATCTGCAGTTAAGGAACCATTGCCTGCAACCGAGCGTTCCATCATTTCCCCGAGGATGGTATTGGGGGTTATCCAACCGGATACTTTCCTGAGGGGAATAAAGAGAGGGATCAGGTCATTCGCATGGCGGAGGTGGCTCCTCAGTCACAGAGAATGGCAGCTGAAGGACGGGATACCCCTGAAGGGCAGGTGCCTATTGATACCCACGCCTAGGCTAAGGAAACAAGCATTCATCTGGTGCCATGACTCTCCATGCGCAGGTCATTTGGGCTTTGAAAAAACGGTGGCTAGCATGGGACGGCATTTCTGGTGGCCAACCATGAGAGTGGATGTCAGGAGGTGGGGACAGGAGTGTCCTACGTGTGCTACCATGAAGGCCGACCATGGCCGAACCCAAGGGCTCTTACATCCACTTCCGACCCCGGATAGACCATGGGATAGCATATCACTGGACTTCGTGGTGGGCCTACCGGTAGACCAGGGGATGACGGCAATACTGGTGGTGGTGGATTACTTGACGAAAATGGGGCACTTCATCCCCTGCAAGAGAGTCCCTACGGCCGGGGAATTGGCGTCACTACTCCTAAAGAATGTGGTACGACTGCATGGATTACCTGGGGTGATCGTGTCGGACCGGGGGTCGCAGTTTACTGCGCAATTCTGGAAGACTTGGTGCACTGCGCTGCATGTTAAGACCGCCCTGTCCACCAGCTACCACCCTCAAACGGACGGCCAAACCGAGCGCCTGAACCAAACGCTCAAACAGTATCTGCGATGTTTTGTGGACCAGGGCAGGGAAGAATGGGTCGACTTGCTATGGGTTGCAGAGATAGCCTATAACAACGCCACTCACAGCTCCACACAGTCATCTCCGTTCTATAGCAACTATGGCCAACATCCCAGGTTCTTGCCATTTCTACATCCGTTCAGAGAGGACAGGATTCCCGCCACAGCGGACAGGGTGGCACACATAAAAGACACGTTGATGCGCTCAAGGGCTGTCCTAATAGAGGCCAAGAGAAGATACAAGGCTGCGGCAGATAGGAAGAGAAGGCCCGGGCCACTGTACCGCACTGGAGACTACGTCTGGATATCCACAAGAAACATGAGGTTTCGAAAGAACAGTGTGTTCCATCCCAAGTACATGGGCCCCTATCGAATTACCAAGTGTATGGGTCCCGTGAACGTGAAGGTGTGCTTGCCCCAGTCATTGCGGATACACCCTGTCTTTCATGTATCATTGCTCAAACCAGCACCCTCCAAGCCGTCTGGGACACCTAGGCCGGTATGCGTGGAGTCGGAGGTGGAGTATGAAGTGTCGGGCATACGGGCGTCCAAATGGCGCAGGGGGAAGCTGTGGTACCTGGTTGCGTGGAAAGGCTATGGCCCGGAGGAGCATTCATGGGAACCGGCTGAAGGGGTTCATGCTCCGCGCTTGGTCTCCTTGTTCCATCGGCGTTTTCCTGCCAGCGCTGGACCCGTGGGGAGCCGCTGAGAGGGAGGATGTACTGTCAAGAATTCCTGTCATACGAGGGGAGGAAAACGGTAACCAGCGAAAACGGACTACATCTCCCAGGATGCTTAGCGGTTGAGAGGTTATGTAAACAGGAGAGCTGTTACATAACTCAAGGGAAACACGCCCTTATGTAAACAGGAGAGCTGTTACATAACTCAAGGGAAACACGCCCTTATGTAAACAGGAGAGCTGTTACATAACTCAAGGGAAACACGCCCTTATGTAAACAGGAGAGCTGTTACATAACTCAAGGAAAACACGCCCTATAAAGGGAGGAACCGGGAGGTACAAGGCTGTCGGATATTGTGTTTACACCGACGTACCTGCTTCGTGAAGAGCAGTGTTCCGGAGTGGTGCTCCAGTAAGGCAAGAACGGAGGTAGGTCGAGTCGTTACTCCCTGGGCCGAGTCTTGCCCCATCGTCCCCTATGAAGGACCCGGAAGCTCTACCGGTCAACCATTGAGCTTCGCTTTTTTGACTCGGCTGAGTCCAAGCGCAGTGGCGCTTTTGCTGGTTGGAGTCGTAACTCCCAGCCCGACCAGAGACACAGGGACTGCCAGCTGTAACGCACACCAGGAGGTGTTTGCCGCGTTACAGACTCGGAAGTCCACAGGATCGATCGAGCGGCTGCTCTCGGTTCAGTCTTCTTGCTTTTGAGTGGGGTATCGGTGACGCATCACCAGGAGGTGACTCCGCGTCCCGGTGCAGTCTGAGGAAGAGGTTGAGCGGCTGCTCCCTTCAGGTAGAGACCCCGGCTGGGTGTTTCCCTGACTCCTCGATTCTCCCCAACGCTCTTCGTGCCCCTCACAGCCTACCGATTGGCATTGTCGGCCATTTCATTTCTGCCCTCTGTTGGCATACGCCGGGATCGGCGTATATGCAGAGGACGGTTAGGACCATCCGTGCTGTGGGCTGGTAACGTACTTAGCCTGGAGGATTCCAGTGACTATAACTTTTGTTTGTTCTTTGTATTTTATTTGCCTTCATTAAAAGAACTAACCCTTCACAAGTGGTTGCGTCCTCATTGTCGTGTCTGTTAAACGATCCTGAGACGTTCAGGGCGTTACACTGTGATTTGAAAGAAACATTACACCCGCTGTTTTCGAATAGCAAGGCAAAGATGAAAGACAGCAGCATCTATTGACTTAAGCGTGGAATCACAATAATAACCTTGGTAGATCCATTTCCGTGTTACACCTTTCTACAAGCTGACCATTGCACTTTGGTTGAGACTGGGTTTTAGGCTGAACCTTTGACATATTTGTAGTCCTGCTACCAAGATAACATATAAATATATACCCTCCCTTATCCTGTTGCACCACTTGGGACACATAACTTCGTCACTTCGTACCTACCGGCATGGAACTACTGCCAAATAGATTCCCCCCTAGTACCGGATAACCCTAATAAATGCTGGATTTTGGGACAAAGATACCAGAGAACCTATGTAAATGGCCTTCCAGTGCGTGTGAACCCATGTCATTGCGATTGGTAACTGTTGCTCTGTTTGAGCTAAAAACATGCAACTTTATTCATTTAATCAGCAAAGCATGGTGGAGATGAAGGAATATGTGGCCGGCCCAAGGATATACAAAATGAGCCACGGCATTGCATGGTTCCAGAGACATGGCTGAGTGAAGCGGCCTCACGACTTTTGTGACCGTGCAGTGCAGGTACGACTGCCCATCAAAATTTAATTTAACTGATAACACCAAGATGAATCCCTACATGTGTACATATGAAAAGCTGATGTATAGCCAGTGGCGCAGGAGTCTCATGTAGGTATTAGACTGGTTGCTGCGTTTTGCATAAAGGGGGTTGCCCATAAAAGTCTCTACAAATTACCATCATCATGACTTGAAGTTGTATAAAAACCACTAGCCCTCAAACGACACTGCATAAGGACATAAGAAATGTGGGTTTTGTTCCCATTAAGTGCGTGCCTATGCACGATGATGCCGGGCCGATACCGGAGGCAATTGGCACTGGTGCACCACAATGCAAGCTTGCCTGTATCACAAGAAAACCTTCCCCAACTTGGACATACACACAACCGCCTCTAGTGTCCTGCAATATCAGCTATTCCGAATCTGGCTAACGAAAACTACCATTGGGCAAAAGCTAAAACTAATAGAAACTAGACCATATGTTTCTCAAACGCTTACCATAAACCGTACTGAGTACAGACTCATCATAGATCACCCTGGCCCCCCAAACCTTTCCCAGGGAACTGGAGAGAAATGAACTCATTTGCGCAGGGCAAGAAATACCAAAAGTTAATACTGACCACGTTTCCCTAACCACACTCTCAGATGCATTGAATTAGTTATATAGCGCCACTCCTACCAGTGTAGGGTGTCCGCGAACTTTGCATCTCACACAAAAAATCCACCGAGCCAATCAATCATATGCATGTGAATCAGTGTATAGGAAATGTTACCTGAGCCAAAGGACTCAAGCGTAGGAGACTCATGGCATCCCTACTGGCAGGCAGTATAGTTTAGGGCTGCTTGGTGCGGAGAAGCACAAGCTCAGTCGGTTTCTAGCCAAATTAACCCTCTTTCCAACATCAATCAATGTTTCAATAATGTTTGCTCAGCGGTGTGTATGCAGCTCTAGGATGAGCGTTCGTAGCTCACTGTTGACTATTAGGGCTTTAAGATATACATTGCAAGTAACAAAAGGATGCCTCTTTTAAACTGCTGACCTATTCACATCATACGCATTCTGAAATCTACTTGGCACACGTTCTTTGCAGCGGGCATATTAACCCTCTGCACTAACTACACCGAAGTCAAATCCTCCACTATACAATTCCTGATCTCTCTCCCGGAAGATAACGAAGCACCGAGTTATCATAACATTTAAGTGAGGCCTGGAATTGCCGCGGAACGAAACGCAGCATCCGGTGCTTCAAAGCATAATAAACATCCAATCCGGCAGGAGGAGACGGCAGGGAACCGCGACAGAGGACAAGATAGCGGAACATGGTGGCATGTCAAGAAAAAACAGAGATCGGAGGTGAGCCCCTGAAAGGAATAACTGTCTTATGGGCACAGCGCCTGCTAGGTGTGAAGGGAAGTGTGCAGCCTGCCCTCAAAAGGATCCTGTCTGAACAGTGTGGAGGGGGTTAGAAGTCACGTATGGAAGGGTGGACCCATTACAGCGAGGTACACTCAGCGGCACCGGGGCAGTGACGTAAGCGGGGTTTGGTTCTCCTCTACTCACCAGGGGTAGCACTGACAAGGGGAGAGGGCCCGAAAACTTGACCCTTGAACAGGGTCATAGGGACTGACCGTGAGCCAGAAGAAGCAACCCTTTCTATGATAATGACGGGTTCCTAACCCCCCCCGCACCCTCATAACGGCGTAATCTCAGCAGGGTTTGTACTTCATCATTCAAAGGCCGATAACATTGGTACCATCACGTTGCGAAACAAAAGCAGCTATTTTAAGAGCCAAGCGTCATTTTAGTTTACGCTCTACATCATTTCATTGTTTATCAAAAACCACTTTTGATTATTGCTTTGACGTTGCTTATTCCTGAACTAATCGTAGGCCGGACAAAGAGATTGGTAAGTGACGGAGGGACTAGGGCCATAGCATTTTCGCCCACGGCTACATTACATATTACAAATACAGGTACTACGCGGATGTTTCCCATTCCCATCATCTGGCAAAGCAATTGTGTAGCGGTGTGAACTACAATGCAGATCAAAACCGGAAAGTTTACATTAGCCACTTCTAACAATCACCGCAGAGCTGCGCGGTGAAGTGTTGACAGCTGGACAGGACAGGTACACGTGTAGGTGGGGACAGAGAAAAGCAGGGATGACGCACTCAGTGTGACAGGTAAAGCCCTGGTGGCTCCCAGTAGCGGGTTGCGCCCAAAACGTTGCAACGTCGTTACACCGGAGACATGTTGACTGGGCCCCCCTGTGACGAGACAACTTACCAGCAGTCCTACAATAAAGAACATTGCAGCAAAATGTTATAACCATCACGCGGCGAGCGCGGGAAAATTTAAAGAACGCTTGCCGCCAGAAAGCCAGGTGGAAAACCACCCATGAGCAATTACGGGATGTGCCATGCGCTGGACCACATTCACTTATTTATGCATTCTTCTGCCTGCCGTACAAACGGAATTGGAAACCAGTGTAGGAGCTATAAATCATAGCGCCATTGCCTCCAGGCTAAGCTTAATTTATAACCATAGCGCAAGGCAATATAACCCGATAGCCTCTTACAGCTAAGCATTATCAGGAGACGGTTAGTATTGTATAGAAGAGTATTGCTGCAATTATAACCGTCACGTGGCGAGCGAGGCAAACCTGTAAGGAACGTTCGCCGCCAGCAAGCCAGGTGGAAAACAAACCATGAGCAAATTACGGGACGTGCCATGGCCAACGGAAGTGGAATTATTTAAAAACATGTCGGACAACGGCCGCCAACAGCATGAGCCACGAAGAACGCTTGCCGCCAGAAAGCCAGGTGGGAAACCAACCACAAAGCGCCCAGCTAGTTGTAATTTATTCAGTGTATCGCTTTACACGGCCGTTATGTCTGCCCTCACTATGCACCATACGTGTTCGCTGTGCTCGCATATATTACCCGCGCGCACAACTGATCCCAAGGCGGTAAATTCAAAAACCCGCTCGACTGATGGCGCTGGTAAACTTTTTTCAGCGCTGTTGCCTAACTCCCCAACGCAACTCTGCTCCTGCTGCCGCGCCTAACACCTAACACCCGCTGGTCCCTAGATGCAGTCGGAAGAATAGCCCGAGCCCCCGAGCAGCTTCTTAGGCAACCCCCGAGGATCGACTGCGCACTACCCAAGTAAGGATTTCTGGGTCAAAATTCGCACGCTCCGACCCACGGGGGCTGCCCAACAGACCCGCCTGAGCCCCGACACCTCACCACCGTCCACACGGGGACCAGACTGCTATCCCCAGCACCGCACGGCTCTTCTCCCGGGCTGACTACGCGAGGTCCCGCGGCGAGTCCTGTCCTTTTGCACCGACGCGATGTGCGCGAAATCCTGTCGACGCTGTCCTACGGAAATGCTGTTCTCAAAATGGCGACGTCAGCAACCAAAAAGTTAACAAACAGCGATGTTCCCGGGATCTCGCGCGGCCAGGAGCGTACACAGGAAGCAGAGGGCGATCTACGGGGGCGGGAGGCTTAAATAGGGCCTGGCCCCGCCCAGCCCAGTGGCCCGCCTCCCCCAGCAATGCCTATTGGGGCCTCCCCTCCCCAAGGCGCGGCCTCTCGAGGGAGATGGACCGGGGGGGGGGGAAGGAGGCTCCGACGGGTGGCCACTAGAGGGCTGCCCTGCTGATGTCCCCCTGCGTGGGACGCGGGCAGCGGCAATTTGGCTATCGCCCCTCCCCGGCTCCTCTCACCGCTACCAGCCCTTGGCTTTCAGTTTCGTTTCTCTTGGTCCATGGCGTGGAGCCGTGGGGAGAAATATATGCTTCCAGTGCTGGACGGGCAGGTGCGAGGGCAGTAGTGGCTTTGTGGGGGATAACAGTGCCAAGCTGTGTGGTGCTCTGCGCCTGATATGTCCATACGTCCTTTCATTTTAACAAGAGGCCCGTGATAATGCCGCTGGGAACGAAAACAAGCGGCAGTGAAAGAAAGTGAAAGCGATCGCAAGCAAACAAGTGGTGTGCGAGCGTGCGCCACAGCGAAACATGTGGTTTCAATTATCGCGCCCGTGTCTGGGCACGATAATTGGAAACATATGCTGCTGCTGCACGTAACAGACACCAATAGGCCATGGGTGGAGCAATGCGCCCGTCTTTGTCCTATTGCGTGCTGTCTTTGTAAAAAACACGCACGCAAAGGCCAATAGCGTGCCCCAAAAGGAAAAGCACACGCTCGTGTGTGTGCGATTCCTAGGTCAGTTTCTGAAACCCCCTACAAAAAGTCTCGCGCTACGCACAAGACCTAAAAACGAAATAAGGAAAGCCAGAGTGGGGCGCAAAGTGACCAGATTGATTTTATTCACACCCAAAACACATTAGCGCCACTTTAAAGGTTGCCAGTGAAGCGCTACTTTTGTTATCGCGTCTTTCTTTGAACAACATTATTTTCTCCGGGTGGGGAAGTGCACCATTCCTGGATGTACTACAATACCTGGTTGATGGGTGGATTGTAAAATAAAAGGCGTACCGTGGCTCTGTGTTCACGAGTGCGGTCTTTTTAAACCATACTGCTTACGTTTTGTAAGGATATAAGTAATGAACATTGAAACTGGTCCCTTCTGGCCCCTGTAATCATGTCCATAACTTTCATGAAAAAGCATTCACTGATTTCTGAATAATAAGTGCAAAAGAGTTAAAGTAACCATGTTGTTCCTTCTAACATTTAACATGCGTTACTTAGACTTGCATTCCCTTGAGTGTTTGATTTTTCCAGGATGTTGTTATTAGGCAGAATATTACTCTTGTCTAGTGCGTTATTTGAACTGAGTAGCATCCGGGTGTTTATAGAGGGGCACGATTAGGTTGTATTTGAAGGCAGTGCGTGTTTCTCTCAGTAGGATGTGACACCATCATCGGAGCTGACGAATTTGGGACAGGGGAACCAGGAGCAGCCCATCAGACTACTCTCCTGAGGGAGCACATTCCCATGCTAGACCCTAGAAGGCCCCGCAAGACTTTAGAAGCCCTGGAAGCAAGTGTGGGTTAACCTTGAAGGCCTGTCCACCACAATCCATACTGAAGTACACCTCCAGTATTGCGGGCAGGCCTAGGAAGCAGCAAACCTTGGAGCAACAGTGACTCTGTCACTGAGGTCACAGGACCCTTGAACAGGGAGGCTCTAGGGTGGTGCGACCGGTGAGATCGCACCGAGTGCTGACTTCGGATGGGGGCATCATGTTTGCAAGTATATTATGTTTTTAAAAGCACTTGTTGCCTCCTTCCTGGCCTCCAACAATTTTCGGCAACAATAATAATGTCATGATAGCTCCGGTGATTGATGTTCTTCCTAGAAAGAGATGGAGTTTGTCAGGTGGAAGTTTTGACTCGTGAAAACGTAGCGCTGAGGGTTAATGTGCCTGCTGCAAAGGACATGTACCATGCAGATCACAAAGTGCACATAATGTAAATAGGTCAGTGGGTTACTGATTTTGTCAGTGAAATCCTTTTGTTACTTGCAGTTTATAAGTCAAAATCCTAACATCGAACATTGAGCTATTAACTGTCATCTTAGAGCTGTATGCAAACTGCAAGGTATATATTAGAGCATTATGGTTATTTCCCCAGTGTTTGATTATCCTAACGTTTCAAAAAGGATTCTTTTAGATAGAAATCAATTCTGGTTATTAAAGAAAACCCACCATGGTATTACGTTCTAAATTCAGAGTTTGTGTTCCTCCAGACCAATCACTATTAAACTATACTGCCTACTAGTATGATTGTCATGTGACTCCTACATATTGTAGTCCTTTGTGTTATGTAACATTTCCTATACAGTAAATTACACAGGTATGATTGTTTCTGTGTAATGTGTGTGATATAAAGTGCTCTAACACCCTATACTGGTATGAGAGGTGCTGTAAATCAAATTAAATGTGTCTGAGAGAGTGTAGTTATGGAGACTTGAGGGGCACTGTTAAAGGGTGGTAGTGAGGGAATCCGTGGCAGCGGAAGTAATTTGGGGGCACCAACAAACATTGTTGCACAGGACTCCACCAGTGCTAAAGCCGGCCACTACCACTTCCTACAGTTCTAACACCAAATCAAAAATGTTGATTTGAAAACCCCTTGAATCTGCAGCATACCTTCAAGTCAATGTATGATTTATAAGGGGTCTCGTTGTTCTAAGTCTTTTTTTATTTATGTACAATCTTTATTTGTTTACAATGGTGTCTTGTTGTATTATATGTGTTGTGTTTTTGCACTTAACATAATTCGGGCAAGTAAAGAGCCCACACACAAAAAACATTGTCCTACGAGTCTTAGCATGTGCGTGTGGAATACTGGTGAGAGGATTTACGTTAAAACAAATTACTAGGTATTAATGTCATCCTAAGGTGGCACAATAATGGCATGGAAAGATAACTGAGCCTTTTGTAATTTGCGATTATATCCATGGGGTGAGGGGTTATCTCTTGTTTAATTTTATATTTTGAATGATCCCGCCCCTCATTACCTCAACAGGATCTCTCGCCTTTATGAGACAGAACTGGAATTTTTATCATGCACTCATCTGAAAACAATCAGTTAACATGGAGTCAAAAATATGCATCTTTGTGGGACCTGCACCTAGCTTTTCCATCCAATGTGACAAATGTAATCCATTTAACACAGTCTTAAAATATATGTCATTATTTTATTTGTATATGTATCTTTTTGTCCTTGTTACTGATATCCACATTAGGTCTTTTCAGTGATGCCAAATAAGGTCAATAGTCCTGCGATGTCACTTTTGTGATGTCACTTCTTGTGATATTACATGCAAATTAGTGGAGCCTCTCATCTTCCCTTTCGCCCAGGGCCCCAGAAGTTCTAGGACCGGCCCTGCATGGAGGGCTGTAAAGAAAGCATTAGAATATTTCATTAATGAAAAGCCAAATGTTTTGTTCGTTTTCCTCTGGCATGCATGCCAACAGAGCCAAGTCAGGTGGGATACTAGCGATCTTAGAAGCTAAAAAGGGCTTTATTGTAGCTATCCTCCGCCTCTGCTACAATATAAATCAATGTGAAAAATGCATTCTCCCAGTTTTGTTTTCAAAATCTTCCACTTTCCTGTTGTGTGTTGTAAAATGTTGGCATGCATTCCCTTGTTTATTTTTTCCGATTCTATTTTTATTCCTACATCATTCCCTCATGGTATTCTCTTCGTTTTGCATATTTCCTACCAGTCATTGGCACTGTTGTCTCCTTTTGTTTTCTTTCCCTTCCGATTCATGTCTATTTCATAAAAAATAAAAAAAATGGTATAAATTTCTTGTTCTAGTTTTCTCGTTCCCCATTTAACATTTTATTATCTATATTTTTTACTGTCCCATAAGGTTGTCATTGCCTGTTTTCATTGCTGATGACAAGATAAACAAATCAGCGCTGTCCAGACTGACGGGCACTATATACGTTTGACAAGTGTATGTATTTTGTAAACAGTGGTCCTCCTTGGAGCGCGGCTGCTTCTGCCTGCCCCTGCAGAGGTAGCGCTGAGATGGCTCACACCTTGAGGGTGCTTGGCTAGAGAATACCCGTAAGAGCTGGCCAATAGGGTAGAGCTCCAAAGACTGCCAAAGAGCAGGGGATACACGATCCCAAGGGGATACCAGATATTACACAACACGACAGCGCAATTAGAACGGCAGATGTCGGGAACCTGTTCAATCTCAGGTCGTCAGCAGATTTAGAGTGGGATCAGGGGTACACCAGAGCTGTCTCTGAGCTGTCAAGAGAGTGCAGTTTCGTTTTTAGGTCTCGGCCTGACGTAAGCAGCGCATGCGCTGCTTTCGTCAACGGGGGCTTCTTGGAATCGATACGATTCCAGAAGTCGTGTCTCAGCTCCGCCCCCAATTTCTATTGACGTACGTCATTTTCCGTCATAGCTTATGCTAAACGTAAACTTCTAATTGTAAATGAGGCTATTTAGTCCCTCCTGGTTGCCGCCTTGTCTCCTTTTGGCCCCGCCCACTGGGATTGGATTATTTACTGGCGGCGTGTTACTATCTCATTTAATTACAGGGTAAGGACTTTTTTTGTCATTCTGGCTGGAGCGAGGCGCACACTGTGTACTTATTGTCATTCCAGCTTGTTTTTAAATGCACCATAAATGACAACTCACGCGGCAAAATATGGTGCAAGCTTTTAACTTCCCCATATCGGTAGAGGCCGACCACCCATCCATATCTTTACATACAACACATTTCACATTCTTAATGGCTGTACCTTGTTCGGAAACTCGGGTGCTTTTTAAATCAACTTAATGAGACTTGTGGCGATTGTTTTCATTGAGATCCGGGCATGCATTGATCTGCGCACATTGCAGCACCCATACCTTCAGCAGTTGCGCTTCTGCTCTGCCAAAGCCAAGGACTCTCCTTCTCCCAGTTTCGATCAGGTTGTGGCTTAAACCCCCTGAACAGCTGTGCACACAGCTGTGTGTCCATTTATTTATTTAATGCAGTTTTATATAGCGCGAACTTTGCCCAAAGGTGTCAGCACACTTTACAAGAGAATGCGAGGCAGCTGTTCAAACACAACCGAACACTCCACGTGCTCCCCTTCCAGGTTCAACCCGTTCGTGATTTAGAAAATACCAGGCCCCCTCCATAAAGCCCGCGCACATCTGCACAGTGTAAATACAGGCAACCCGAGCAGTGCACACAAACCGAACAAGCATTAAAAATGCAATAGGTCTCGCCTTTTATTAAGTTAAAGCCATATGCGTTGCAAATGGTATTGTATAGCAAAGCAAATGGCTTTAACATAGTCAAAGGCGAGACCTATTGCATTTTCAATGCTTGTTATGGTAGGCTCTCCTTTTTGGGACAAAGTTCTTTGCAGCCCGTGAGCTGAACAGTAATGGCATTAGAAAAAAAATGGGAATAATTTACTGCCCCCTTTAATGCTCTTTGTATTGCTGTGTTAAGCAGGCGCAAACGTCTTGGCATGTGCTGGTGTTAAGGTCAATGTCGGACAATAGAAGGGAACCGCAGGAGCCCACCAGTGTGCCAAGTTTTCAGCAGTGTGTCTGTTCAACTGTCCCCTTCATGGTGAGAGACGTGCACCCCTGCTCCGAGTGCCCAGCTGCCTGGATATCCGTATCCCTTGAATATCTTACATGCCAATAGACCCAATTCATGCGTGAGACTCTCGATGTTCCAAGTAAGTAATGGCTTCATTTTGTCTGTGAAATTTCTTCTCCTTCAATATGTCAATGGGGAAATACATTCTCCCGATTACTTTTAAAAAAAAATCTCCCTCTTTCCTCTTCTAAAATGTTGGCATGTATGGAATATGACCATGTGTAATGTAATCTGGTGTTCATGTAAAGCTCTCCAGTGCTCTTGGGCTGAGTTTGCGCTATATAAAACTGCGAAAAGATATCCTACTGATTTTTGGTAATGGGAGAACATGGATCATGCCTGTGAGCCATAACCTAGGCCAGTCTCATGGTGAAGTGCTCTTTCTAGACTGGGGGAATGGTGGCAACAATTGCTGCCATCAGAGTAGTAAATGGCTACTGCCCTTACCTGGAGTTGAGTGACACAGTAGATGCGAAAGGGGATTTTTTGTAATTGCCAGGATTCTGGATGATGAGACGCAGTGTATGTAGGGAATAACCTGCATCTGGGGTGACAGGTTCTTGTGTCGCTGAATCAGGTCTGAATTCCTCTGAGAACAGGTATTTTTCACAAAAGTCTTCCAGGCCACTAAAGCCTCTCAGGGATTTTTATTCAGGCTATCAAGAATCAATCTGAACACTTTCAGAAGAGCAAATGTGTGGGGTTTACTATCGTGAATAATAATGATTATAATAAATACAATGAAGTGGGGCCAAACATTGGGGAAGGCAAACAATAAGCCTTATTGACAAGCAGTGGGCAGTGTAATCAGTAGAAGTTAGACTGTTGGCCAAAAAGGAACACATTAGGTGTGTGAGTTTCTCCTCTCAGGCAGGCCCACAAGCCTTGACCCTTACATTTGCAGCTCTCTGTGTTTATTGAGTTTCTATTCTGGGTTATAGTATAGCCACTGGTGCACCTTGATGGAAGTCCATTGGCTTCCCTGCTCCAGTTCGCATGCCAGGAGTGGCGTGGCTCTACATTCTTTAAGTCTTGGTCGTCTGATTTGCTGCTGTGGCATCGATCCCCATCACTTTCTTCTTCATTTTGTCCAAACATGTCTCCACAGCTGTTGTAGTATATTTACTTCCTCTTTCTTACAATCTGATCCAGTGCAGACATCATCTGCCTAGGTCCCCTTGTCAGTTCCTTAATTGTACAATACCTAGATTCATCCTCTGGTGGAAGACACTTTTCTCTGGTTTGTGGCAGAAAAGAAAATCAATCTTGTTTCTCCTCAAGTGCTATTTAGAACTACAGCCACCTGCGACTGTTGTTCTGCTCTTTTAGAGCAGATTAGCGTAGACTGAAAGCCAGGAGCTATCGCTGTTACACCAGGTTGCACTTCCACATTTCCGTTCACCTCTGTCAGACTGCATTGGGTGCTATAGATTGCAACAGTGCCACTTTATTGCCACTTAGTTGTTTTGAGGGAGACACCGCTGCCTCATCAGTTTGACCAACAGCACACTCTTTGGGCTTCCTCCTGGCTCTCCTTTACCAATGACAGGGAAGCTCCACCTCTCAGGTCTTCACCATTTTGAAACACCACTTCTGCCCAGGTGTGAATATCTCTTTGTGACACTACAGCTGACAGAGAGAACAAATGCCACACAAAAGGTTCAGCATCAGAAAGAACATCTTAGGCAGGCCAAACCTTCCCTCAAGAGTCCCATGTAGGAGGGCGAGTAGAATCGACCAGAGGGGCACAGGGAACAGCACCCATTCTGCATCCCCCTAGTGCCCACTCCTGGACGTTTTGATTTGGCTAGCACCGTATCCCCTTGAGAGAGAAAGAGGAGGCATTTGCTATCTTTAAATTCTCAGATTCCTTTATGTGCTTCTTTTTGTGCTCATCCTGTCTCTGGATCTACCTTTGGCCCAGTTGTGTAATGTTCTCCTAAGCAACAGTTTAGCAGGGGACTTTATAGTGGTAACGTGTGAAGCGTCCCAACGCTTTCCCCGTGTCTGACAGTGTTTCAGAAGTCTTGATTACCTTGACAACCTGCATGGTTTTGTTTTCATCAGTTTAGTGCCCTAAATATCATGGGCATGCCCAAACATGGGTACCCATGCTTACTGTGCCATAGGACTACACCCTATTGACGAAGCGCAAAAAGCCAAAACCATACTAAGTTTCCTTGTGCTTCCATTCATGGGATCTGGCCGGGAAATGTGGGCAGGCAGATTTGCATGTTGCTGTTTACTGACCGTGGTGGCATGGTAGACCAAGAAAAGTGGACTTGATTGCGGGCCAGAGGACTTACCGGCAGTTAGATTAATTAAAAGCAATCCACCCATCATTCCTTTTTTACTTAAAATGCCTTCTAACAGACAAGACTTTTCAGAGAAATTACCCTTCTCAGTAATTTAGCTGGGAACTTATGGATGCAGAACCTTGGATGAATCTGGTGCAATGCTTAGCCATAACCAAGTGAAGACACATTTTATTGGTCAGATACTGAGTTGAGGTTCTCCACTTTCTGTGTGTCTAGTAAAATTATTTAATAAACCAGCATTGTCTAGCAGCTATCTCACTTTTCTTTGTTGAATGTCTGACTAGACTCAGCAGGGGCACACCAGTCTTTCACCAGGACATGCTGCTGTTTGGTCTTGCAAAAAACAGGATGTCATTCAGGTAGTTGGGGACACCTTCTATTGCTGTGTGTATTTTCTACTGAAAGATCTTTGCTCCTGATGACTCACTAAAATAGAGTGACTTATATTACTCAAGCCTCATGTGAGTGGGAAAGGTGGCGATATAACACAAAGACACATCCAGCTCTAACTGATATCCTTTTTTTGGTTTGAGCATGGGGAAAATCATGCCCTGTTGAGTTTGTGACACATCCTGGGTGTGGTTTCCAGATGGCATTCTTTTCGAAGAGCAAGTTTGAACAGTCACATGTCCACACAAATAAAAATGTGGACCCTATCTTTGTTGGGCCAATAGGGGAAATCCATGGCGTGCATCCCATTTCCAGTTGATGATGTCTTCCTTAAGCAAATAATTTACGTTTTTACTGGTTTGTAGATGTTATTCCGTTGAAGTGCTGCACAACAGATTTTATGGAGTCATCATTATGCAGCTTAATTTCATTCCTTCACAACAATGACTGCAATTAAAATTTCAAAGCACTGAAACATGCTCAGGGCCAGGTCATCTTCACCCTGGAGGAAGTCACTGGGCAGATGGTGAGAGGCCTTCTCGTCATAGGATCCTGCTCACTGAATCCAGTTCATGATTGGGCTGGGTCACTGTCAGGCAATCATCTGAGGAAGCTATTATAACAGTACAGACAACTGGCATTGCTCACAAGAGGACTCACCAAATGGGGCAGATCCAAGTCACAAATGAAATGGTTTTGGAGATCAGACTCAGTAACGAATGAATCATGGTAACTTGCAAGATCACTTATTTTTTTAACTATGTACAATCAAATTGCAAAAGGGAAGCCCACCACTTCAGATCTGGCACCAGGTATAAATATTGAACCCTCAAAACAACTCTTCAGTACACTCCTGGACCTGTGGAAGACTTCAGCAGGTCTGGCCGGACCCCGAGAGGACTGCCCTGCTGTTACCAGAGGACGGCCCTGCTGCTTGAAAGACTGCCTTGCTGCTTGAAGGAGAACAAAGCCATCCCCTTGAACCTAGGGCCACCAGAAGTGACTCCTAGGGCTAGTTGGCTGGCCTCCAGTGTGAGCTACAGGTACATAACAAGGGTCTGAGGCCTTGAACCCTGCAACTGGCATCTGCTGGAGTGATACCTAACCCCACCATCCCCCACCAAGTGGAGCCCCTCAGGTCCCGAACCCCTGGAAGTGATGTTAAAAGTGCTGTTCCTGCTCATCCCTCAAAGTAGGACTTGGAAAAAAATGGCACCAAAAAGGGACCTGAGACCCAAATCCCAGGGTGCATCGCATGTTGGCCTGACTTTGCAGTAACTCCTACTACCTTCTTTTCTGCAGCAGCAAATCCTGTTCAGAGGGACCTCTCAGTGAAAGTATCCAGCCTTGTGGATGCCTCGTAGGCCACAGCCTGCAGCTTCGTCCTGCTGGAGATTTTCGACTTCCAAAAAGGTAAAAATCTTTACTGCGACTTCGTCCAGCAGCTCCACGGTGATGCTGCCTCCTCCTTGGACACCGCCTGCTGTCTTGCTCTGCTGAACTCTACCTTTTCAGGAACTTTTCTTCAAAATTTCTTCCAATCCCGAAGGTAAGTCGAGACTGGGCCCAATCCATCACGTTTGCCTGACCTGGGCTCCATTGTGGTTGTCCTTAGCTTTTGACTTTGCCCTGGTCTCTAATGACCATATACCTTTGGTTGGTGCTTTGATGTTTTAGATGCTATTTTGACTCTCTAAAAATGTGATGTGCTTGATTGCATGCCCACTCGACCTTACTGCACAAGTGAGTTTTCATGGCCTCTCCCCTGTTTCCAGCTAAATTGGCCGAAATCTGTGTATCTGGGAGTGGGAGGCTGATTTATCTATGGAGATTTATAATCTGATTTCTTCAATCAGAGATCTTGAAAAAGGTGCTGACATTCATTGATTCATAGTGGAACATGGCTATGATTAATACCTTGGTCTAATCTTGGTTGAATTATAGAAACTCCATATATCGCCCTGGCCTGGTAAAAAAACAAAATCTGAGAAAGTTTGTCCAGAACACTATTGCTAGGCTGATTCATGGACTCTCCAGGTGACAACAGTTTACACCGGTTCCTATATCTGTGCATTGTTGTCACATTTGGAGAAGGCTCATCTTCAAAGCAACGAATGTCACCAATAATGGAATTTTCTTTAAAATCTGGGACTTCTGAACCACCAAGTTCAGGTGGCACATACTTGGTGTTGTCCTTTACATTCTAACATTGAGTTCCTGCTTGTGTTCCCACTTGCTAGCTGAGTAAAGTCTGACATTGTACAAGTAAGGTCTCAAATCTGGGTTTCTAATAAGGAGAATTTACCCCTTTTTAGGTCTCGCCTATGAGGCGCGCATGCGCTGCTTAGGAAAAAGACCTTGTGGAGTCGATTCACTTTTCGCCCTAAAAACGTGCACGCGTTGCATTGCTTTCAATGGCAACGCGTGCACGTTGGACGATTCCCTTGCAGGAGCGAGCTTTGGTGCCATGTGTTAGCAATTATCGCTCCTGGTGCTGCTCGCTCCTGCAAGGGAAACGCTTTCACTTTTGCAGACACTTTTTTTTTTTTGTACTTTTAGCACGAGGCGCGCACGCTAGTTTTAGCAAAGCCTCTGCATATAGATTATCAACAGGGGTGCCAGTTTTATTAGTCAAAGGCCGTAACCCAACAGTAAGTAATTCTGCTTCTGCTATGTACATCCAGCAACGCTTTTTTTCTTGTTAAAATAGAGACAATACATGGAAATGCTTCTGTTTAAATAAATATACATTACGTTGTTGCATGTTCGACGTGAAATCATTACTATTGTTGTTTAGAGCATAGATTTCATCTCCTGCGAGTCCAAATGTTTCAGAAGGTTGTTTTTTTGTATTGTGGTATTGATGTGTAGGTAATGGCACACAGCCGGTAGCAGCATTGAATGTTTGCTATCATCAGTATGAACGCACGTATATTGAATTGTTACGTTTTTAACCAGCAATTTGCTAAATTTAATTAATGTACTGCTTATATATTGTATTGCACAGAAGTAAGAACTAGCATTCAAAAAAAGGAGTTAAAAATCACAATTTAACACCACACACACAAGCTCCGTTTTTAAAGGAGCCCACGTGCTAGCTGTTATTTTCACCGCTGTTTTGTTCATTGGGCCGATTACGTTAACTCTTGAGTAAACAACTGACATTTTTATAGATACTGGTTCATCTTTTCTCATACATGCTGTGTGGCATATCTGCCCTATTTAAGCTCAGTTTACACACTTTCACCGAATCCGCTAAGTGCAGTATTCAGGGGTGCCTGTCATATTGAATTGATGATTTGAATGGGAGGCACTTGCTGAAGGCCTGCAAAATACATGCTAACTTCACGTTACATTCATATTACCATACCAGTAAATCGGACAATGCTTAGCGTCACGTGTGTATGTTATGCTTACTCTTTTTTTATGTCCAAGAAGACCCGTGTTGCCTTTACCTAAACAGGGCCAAATTTAACATCTTACTTAGCAGCGTAAATGTTTCACATTTGCTGACATGCTGAATGAATTTAGGTGTCTAATTTAGCGAGGAATCGATTTTCACTGTCCTGTTTGTCATGTAACTCATAACCGTGCTGAATATATAGTTATAGTCATTGGACCTCTTGTGGTGACATCACCTTCACTTGTGGCTTAATATTTATTTTGACACTAGTGGCCTTATCGAATAAAAACATGAGTTTCAAACTTTTGGTAACACAGGAACTATGAAATACATTAAAAATCGAACAGACTGTTGTATAATTCGCTGAGAAAAGCAACCATGGTTAATTCATTTTATAGTGGTATGCCACATACATTGGATGTTTTTCTAATTGTAGAAGTAAAAGCCCTTTTTGTACGATTACCCCAAGTCTTACTAGCTAGCAAGTTATACATCCAGGCAGCTCATGCCCCTCAGTAAGCAGTGCACAAAGAGCTTCGGATTCAGTGTGCTCCCCATGCAGCATGCGCATGCACATTGCCCTTCTTTGGACAGGATGTCTATGTCATTGTATTAAAACAACAAGCATTGGCCTAGCCAATAGGTATCATCTTTGGGGCCTTAGTTATAAGTATTTAGTTATTCAGCACAATATCCTTCGTGCAACAACATCAACTGTTGCATGGCTAAACACTTATAAGTCCCAAAGGCGAGACCTATTGGCTATGCCAATGCTTGTTTGTATATGTTGAAGTGGATGTTTATATGTCATATTACCTGTACCATGAAGTCTTGCATATGTGTAGGAATGTGGATTTCTGTTGCAGTAACCCCCCCCCACACTTTTTGCCAGATTTCTGAAGCACTTTGACTTGATGTGCCCTGGGTCCCTGCAAATCAGGTTCCCGGGCCTGTGTTCTTTCCCTAAAACTGTATCTTTGTACCCCCAATTGGCCCCTCTCTGGCCACATGTAAGTCCCTTGTAAATGGTACCATGGGTACCAAGGTCACTGTGGCCAGGGAAGGCCTCTAAGGACTGTAGCACATATTGTGCCACCCTTAGAGACCCTGTACCTTAACACACACGCACTGCCCTTGCAGGTTGCGTGTTTTGGTGCAGAGAAAAGCGAAGAGTCGACATGGCTCACATACCTGTGTGCCATGCTTACAACCCACTGTCTATGGTATAGGTAAGACACCCCTCTAGCTGGGTGCCCTATACCACTGGTGAGGGTACAGGTGCATGAGCCCTGTACCACTACAGTGTCTAAGTCTATTCTTAGACATTGTAAGTGCAGTAAAGCCATAAAGAGTATATGGTCTGGGAGCTTGTCATTACGAGCTCCACAGCACCATAATGGCTTCACTGAATTCTGGGAAGTTTGGTATCAAACTTCCCAGTCCATTAAACTGGTGCCAGTGTGGGATTTAATGCCAAATGCACCCAGAGATGCCCCTGAAAAAAACACCTAACTCTAGTGTCTAGTGCTGAGTGGCTGCTCACCAGCTGCCACCCCAGACATGTTTTTGGATCCCTGGGTCGAGAGCCTTCCACTCTCGGGGTCCTGAAACAAAGCAAATCCTGGACAGAGGTGCCAAGCCTCCACCCCCAGGATGGGCAGGGTCCATGAAGGGGAAGCTTCAAAGGCTTACCGCCTTTGTGAGTTGATCCAGCCAATTGCTGCTCCCGGCAACTGGCTCCCACTGGTTCTAATCCTCATTTTGGGAGGGATAATCACCGGGAAAATCAAGATAGGTGGAGAGGTGTGCCCACCTTTGCCAACTTCACCCCACAGGTGGAAGAAGAGAGGCGAACCACAACTCTCAGTCCTCACCATCTTGAAGATGGAGGGACCCATCCAACCAGAGAGAGACTTATGTCCCCCTCCCACTGTAAGGTGGCATACCACCCCAAGGAAGGGACCCATTGGTTCCAACCTGTACCTACCTGAAATGCTCCTAAATTTAATATTTAGGGGCAACCCTGAACGTTGTTTCCTCAGAAAAGCAAGAAGAAGAAGGGCTGAAGAGCTGTGCTGAAGGAAGAAGAGGAGGACACCAACTGCCTTGGCCCCAGCCATACAGGCCTGTCCCGACCTTGACCTGATCCAGCGGAATCCCAGTGTGTCCTGCAGCCAGCAGCCCCCCCAGAACCCGGAGGACCTGCCCTGCCTTCCGTACAAAGACTTTGTCTCTCGTGAGCACCGGACTTGCTCAAGAACCAGGCCCTGGATCCGGCCAAATCTGTGAGTCTGCATCACTCTGCACCCGATGCCCATGGCCTGAGTTCGAGTGACCCAACACAACGAGGAGGTCCCCCAGTGAACCTGACCTGGGATCTGGTGATCCCTGACCTACCTCAAGCCTCCCGACGACACCTGCAACCTCTATCTGGAGGGTCCCCTCGACCGCGACCGGAGCTGGTAAGGAAATCCTACGCCTAAAGACACCCCTGCACCTATATGCCCCACGGCCTTGGGTGGCCCAACGGACTGTGTCCAATCAACCACCTGCATCCCAGCTTACCTCTCCAACTGGTGGTTGCCTCCAAGAAGCCTCTCTGCCCAAATCTGCAGTGTTTGTTCTGACCGTAGATCTTCCATTGAAACCAACAGGGCACCCAACGCCAAATCAGCCACACAGTTACAAAAAAGCCTCTCATACAAATCTGGTGTCTCACTGTGTTCGGGGTCTGAGTTCCTAATTTTGAAATTCACAGCTCAATGTTCTTTAGTGTCGCACATATCACAAAGATTACAGTATCACATGCCAGAGTTCAGCACCAGGAGTCACATATTAGTAATTAACTGACATGTAATCTTTTATAATTCTCACAGAAATCACACACAATTGTCAAGAAGGCACTATTCTATAAAATACTCTTGATTAATCATACCCTACTCGCAGTGTGACAAACAATGGCAACCACCAATTTGAGATCAATCTCAAATTGATTTCAAAGCAAGTCTTTCTCTTGCTGTGGTGTAAGCTTACCACATGGCTTCCACTGAACAAACCCCTAGGCATTCCTGGATGCTTAATCCCAGAAGGAATTGGCTCGGCAGGAGACACGATCTCTGATGCTGCAGTCCTCCAAGGACAAGCTTAGAAATGGACAGCTGTCGTTTTTGGAACATTAAGTATGAAGAGTCGGCTGGTTTATATATTCACAGAGCTAACAATGCCACCTAGAATACCAAGTCTCTTTGGTGTCAGCTTTCTCACTAACCATCTCCACAAGATCAATTGGAAGTAATTCCCTTTCCCGTCTCTCACTATCTCCAAGTGTCCACATATAGTAGGACTCTAGAGCCTGTTGTAGAAGTGGAATGGTTTAAGAGAGAAAATAGAAACACAAAACCCCACAATCTGTGTAATGGTGTTGCCCTGCTGGGAGGTTCTCTACCCCTTTCTCTCCGGGATAAAGCAGTGACGCTACACCAGTTTATGAGGGGTTCTTTTTCTGTTTTATTATCAATTATCAGAATCCCCTGTCGTCTCAATAAAGTCAAGTTCAAAGAAAGAAATAAAGAAACTAAAATCCTCTTCTTCTGTAGCCCGGTCCCCTCTGTAGCTGCTCCGTAGTTGTGGGGCTGTCTGGCCTGGGCAGAAGAACTCAGAGGGAAGGTCAGGGTAGCGCAAAACAAAAGAAGAAAGAAAGAAAGAGGGTCTTTAGACACCTGTTCTTTTATACACGGGAGAGGGGAAAATAGGGATGTGTGTACCATCACCAGTGTCCCTAACTGTGCAGTGCCTGGGTTGAGGGACGTTCAAGGTGCTCAGTATACTGTGGCCCTTCGTCCCGCCCACCACTCTTTAAAAGGAAACAGGCGTGTAGACGTCACTTGCCTGTATCCATGACCCTCCGGGCCATGGTACGGGGAGAACCAGCCTCCTGATCCCTTCCTGGAGAGCCAGTCCCGTTTGCGTTTGTCAGGGAGTCTTCTTCCGTCTCTGTAAGTCTGCCTGTCTGACTGCCACCTTCCGTTGCGTTCCGCGGGGTGTTCTCGCCTCTGGAACTCGCATCGGTCCTCTCCTCCGCTCGCTCCGTCTGCTTGCTGCACCTCTCGTTGTTGGACGTCACCCAGCGAGACTGCCGGCTTCTTCCTTTATCCCAGTCTATGGTACCGGCATCAGGAGGCGCAACGTCTAGACCGTCACCACTGCTTGCGGTCAAGGGTGACTCAGCGGCCATCTTGGAATTCAGCGGTACAAAAGGGGGTGGTGATGGACGGAGCATCAGAACCAATCAAACACTCACACCCAGTCAACAGATCTGGGTTTGATCCATCACCGTTCTTTAGCCCACTCTGCCACCCCAGTTCAGACATGGCCATATGCAAATCAGTCTGACCCTGTGCCTCATGGGAACAGTCCAGCCCGAACTGCCAAGCCATGCCTTCCCTGGACCGGAAACAAGCTTCCTAGGACCGGTTTCTGGCATTTCAGCCGTCTTCAGCCAGGCTTGCTTGAATCCAGTGGCAAAGTGAGCAAGGGAATCACGTCTTAGCATACCCTGCCAACTTATGGCGAACAAAGCGGTACAAAAAGGGGTGGTGATGGACGGAGCATCAGAACCAATCAAACACTCACACCCAGTCAACAGATCTGGGTTTGATCCATCACCGTTCTTTAGCCCACTCTGCCACCCCAGTTCAGACATGGTCATATGCAAATCAGTCTGACCCTGTGCCTCATGGGAACAGTCCAGCCCGAACTGCCAAGCCATGCCTTCCCTGGACCGGAAACAAGCTTCCTAGGACCGGTTTCTGGCATTTCAGCCGGCTTCAGCCAGGCTTGCTTGAATCCAGTGGCAAAGTGAGCAAGGGACTCACGTCTGAGCATACCCTGCCAACTTATGGCGAACAAAGCGGTATAAAAGAGGGTGGTGATGGACGGAGCATCAGAACCAATCAAACACTCACACCCAGTCAACAGATCTGGGTATGATCCATCACCGTTCTTTAGCCCACTCTGCCACCCCAGTTCAGACATGGCCATATGCAAATCAGTCTGACCCTGTGCCTCATGGGAACAGTCCAGCCCGAACTGCCAAGCCATGCCTTCCCTGGACCGGAAACAAGCTTCCTAGGACCGGTTTCTGGCATTTCAGCCGTCTTCAGCCAGGCTTGCTTGAATCCAGTGGCAAAGTGAGCAAGGAACTCACGTCTGAGCATACCCTGCCAACTTATGGCGAACAAAGCGGTATAAAAGGGGGTGGTGATGGACGGAGCATCAGAACCAATCAAACACTCACACCCAGTCAACAGATCTGGGTTTGATCCATCACCGTTCTTTAGCCCACTTTGCCACCCCAGTTCAGACATGGCCATATGCAAATCAGTCTGACCCTGTGCCTCATGGGAACAGTCCAGCCCGACCTGCCAAGCGCTCCGTCCATCATCCCCTTTGGTATCGCGTTGTTCGCCCTAAGTTGGCAGGGTATGCCCAGACGTGGGTCCCTTGCTCACTTTGCCACTGGATTCAAGATAGCCTGGCTGACGAGGGTTATGAACCCGAAACCGGTCCCAGGATGCTTGTTTCCGGTCCAGGGAAGACATGGCTTGGCAGTTCGGGCTGGACTGTTCCCATGAGGCACAGGGTCAGACTGATTTGCATATGGCCATGTCTGAACTGGGGTGGTGGAGTGAGCTAAAGAATGATGATGGATTAAACCCAGATCAGTTGACTGGGGGTGAGTGTTTGATTTGCTCTGGCGCTCCGTCCATCATCCCCTTTGGTATTGCTTTGTTCGCCCTAAGTTGGCAGGGTATGCCCAGACGTGGGTCCCTTGCTCACTTTGCCATTGGATTCAAGATAGCCTGGCTGACGAGGGTTATGAACCCGAAACCGGTCCCAGGATGCTTGTTTCCGGTCCAGGGAAGACATGGCTTGGCAGTTCGGGCTGGACTGTTCCCATGAGGCACAGTGTCAGACTGATTTGCATATGGCCATGTCTGAACTGGGGTGGTGGAGTGAGCTAAAGAATGATGATGGATTAAACCTAGATCAGTTGACTGGGGGTGAGTGTTTGATTTGCTCTAGCGCTCCGTCCATCATCCCCTTTGGTATCGCTTTCTTGGAATTCCTGGCATTTTCCGTATCGAACCGGGATGGAATCTCTGTGTTTCCATCACACTCTGCTTCATCACTTCTGGGATCAAGGAAGGCTGCACGTTGTAGTGCAACCCTACAAGACAAAGAGACTCCTTTAGAAACTTAAGGAACACTAAACTCAGCTGTCATTGTTAAAAGATATAACTCAAATCTATCTCTATACCCACTCTTTATGCTTTGGCATGGCACTGGGAATTTCCAAAAGCTCAAACTATATCATAATACTCTCTTTTGTGGAAGATAAATATAGTTTTTCACTGACTGCTGTAAACCTATATGTTCATGCGTTAACATTTGTATACATGCTAAACGTTGTTTGATTTGTAGCATTGGTCCATCGCAGAATCCTTAGAACAAGAAAAACCCAGTCTTTAGAGCTCATACAAATGTCCAAATGTTTTCAAAGTTCATTTTCAAATCATGCACAACTTCAGGATACTACTCTGAGAGCCATAATGACCCTAATCCAATACTAGAGAGGTAGAGGCCTAATATACTAAGCAATTTTGCAGTTGTAAAGATTTGATTTGCAAAATCACAGGCTTTACAACTTTAAAATGGCTACTTGTTATGTACTAAACCCATTTTGAGATTCGGTAACAGGTCACCAAATTGCAAAATGGGTAAAGAAACCCATAACAAATCACTATGTGAAAGGTACGTGCTTAGGGTGTCCCTTCCAAATAGAAATCATTAAGGGATGTATCAATATTCTGAGATCTTAGTTCAGTCATGAATCATTGAAAGGTCACTGAATTTCGAGTTGGGATCCCTGTCTCTTTGTGAACGTAAAGGGGCCCACTCCCAGTGCTCAAACTTAAAAAAATAAAAAAAACTTTTCTTTTCTAAGGAAGTCCTGTTTCCTTTAAAGAGAACAGGAAGCATTTAAAAAACCTTCTTTATTAAAATGCATTAACAGACATGGAGGTCGTCTGACCCTGGGAGGCCACCATGGCTGCGATGACATCCAATCATAGTGAGTCGCAATTCATGACTTACCTCATGAATATTGATGAGGTAGGTTAGATTATGACCTCCAACTGTTCAGAAATACTTCACTGCCAATGCTCTACAGCATATTCACAACCCACTTATTGGTTGAATACAGTCAGGGTAAATAATCTCAGAGCACTGCTTCCTCACACATGAACCCAAGATGAAAATAAATAACACTTGCAGCCTTGCATCCTGACACGCTGATCTCTTGAACAGCAAAATCCTTTGAACTTGACTTAAATGCCTGCCCGGAGAGACGCCAAGTGTGGGCAGCATCAAGAGATGTCTTGAGGGGGATTGAAAATAAACCAACAATGTCGAGACAAAGGTGCCCCCAACACAAGAAATCTGAGACAATTTCCCTCCGAGGGAAACCAATGGTGAGCCAAATGCACACATCATATGTTGCCAATGCCTATTGATGGTTTTAAAGACAAGTGTGACTCACGAATGACCAGGAGTGGGTATTGTAGACTGTGGACACCACACCATGACTTAAATTCAGACATCCCTCAACCACTTGCATAATTGGCCTCCATGGGCTGGACTTTTGGTGTGTGGGGGTAGGATGGTCAGCAGTGACTCAACCTCTTTGCTGTTTGTCTAGCACCTGAAAGTAGGTTGACTCCATGTTTATGAATGAATTATAGCAGGTTTCACTGGTTTCTGCTCATGTTTAACGTCCCTGCTCCTAGTGGCAGACTCACGCTGGATGAGTGAGGTATGTGAGGTTTGTGATGCTGCAGGGCTATTTGATAGCAAATTGGGAGACTCCATCACCACAACTGCCAGTCATGTGGTGTCTGGCCTATACCATGCAGAGACCTTTCCATCTCTGCTTCACACCCATAAAAGGGTCCAGAGGGTTCTGTGTTTTCCTCCTCTTCAGCTGCCAATTGTTTTCCACACATCTTACTACCTTTAAGTCTGCTGCTTTCTCCCACCATCTATTTTATTGTTTGCCCATCATTTTCCCCATCTACTTTAATTTATTCATACTTAATCTGGTAAGAGCCTACGTTCAGCATTGTGACTGAGATTTAGCCTCAAATGTACTACAGATTAGTTTTAGGGGTTTTTGTGGGGATTACTTGCTCTAGGTTCCCATGTACAGTGAAGAATAGATCATTTTCCGCTTGCACTTTTGTCTGTTTCGTGAATTGACCTTCTTAATCCTTCTTTAGGTGTTTACAGCTCCCTGTCAAAACAACTAAATATGTCTTCCTCTCCTTTTCTCAAACACTCTTTGATAATCTTTCTAATTGATTTTTCAACAAAATTAAAGCCATCTGATCCAGCTTCAACTCTTCTTCTACTTGGCCTACCACCTACAACAGCTTTACCTCTGCCTGCACCTCATAGCACTTAGATAAGCTGTGTCTTCATGTAACTCGAAAACTTTACATTGACCTCCAATATTGTTGAACTGATCTGGACTGTGCTCTGTAAATCCCCTTTGGGCTCAGATACTGTGCCTGAAGCCTAGAAGCAGTACATGGTTCTCCCACTTTTGAAGAAATACAATACCAATACTTGTCTCATTATCATTTTATCAAATTGCTGCCCCTTCCATCTAAAATCACCTAAAGCTCATTCAACTATGGATGCTTATCATTCTTAGAAAAACATAATCTCCTGGATGCTGCTCAGATGGACGTCTAGGCCCATTATTGCACACCCAGACAATCATCAGACATCAGAATGATTCTTAATGAAGGGTCCCTTATTTTGGGGATTTCTCCACCTCTTCAGCTCTATCTCTCTTCCCACACTTATTCACCCATCACTTTTTTAGCAGCTCTTTGAGCTCTGAGTAGGAGGCAGTGCATTAGCTGTTTAACCTCTTTGCTCTCAGGACGGCCCCAGTCAGTTTCTACCTCAGCTTTTCTTTTTGATTTCATTGCTCTTGCCTTTGTTCCTCTGGGTCTACCCTCAGCCCTACTACTACTCTCTTTATTGTATATGTACGCCTTCTTGCTGCACTGATCCAGTTTAGATTAAAATGTTTTATCTAGGCCAATGGCATCCATATTCATGTTAGACCTCTTGATTGTCTTACTGTCATTGTAAATTAGATAACCCTTAATTGCTTAAGGTTAAATAGCCATTAAACTGAGATTATTATTTCAGAAGTGAGATGCCATCTCCTAGTGAGACACCTAGGGTCATATTCACAAAGGTAAATGTACACATGTAGGTTTGCTTATGTTTATTTGTTTATGTTTAATTGAGGGTTTACACATAGCGCTGGCTAGACCCGGGGGTATCAGAGTGCTTTACACAATATAGCATTAATAGAAAAAGGATTCAAGGTTGACATAGTATATCCAGATGGAATAAAATATAGTACAGCATTATATGTATATCAAAAAGTAACAAATAATACAACATTGCCCATCTGCAGCATTAGTTGTCGATTAAACGATGAAGTGGGTCAGGTGAGCATATCCACTGATCCTGTTGGTGTAGCAAGGTCAGGGAGGTGGATTGAAGTATTTGTTCAGTAATATATTTTTGAGATTTCATTTGAAACAATTATAGAAAGGATTACAGCAGAGGTCTTTAGGACATAAGTTCCAAATCTATGGATCATTCATGAGAAAGAACGTTTTAGAGAAGGTTTTTTTTCAGTTTGAGAGGGATGAAAAGGATGAGTTGGAGCTTCCTAAGGTCCAATTTCTACCCGCTCTCAATAGTTTAATTTCTAAATATTTAGGGTTTGCAGTGTGAAGGGCTTTGTCAGTGATACAGGTTGTCTTGAAGATGCATCTTCCATCTATTGAGAGCCAATTTAGACTCTTCATAGTAGGTGAGATGTGGTCAAATCTTTTGGTGTGAAGAGTTTAGCAGCTGCATTAAGAGTTGTTCTAAGAGGTGCAAGGGGGCTTTTTGGGGTCCTGGTAATTATAGCATTGCCATAATCAAGCTTTGAGAGGACTAGTGATTGTACTACAGTCTTTAAATCTTCAGGTGGGATAAACAGTTTAATTTTCTTGAGATGTTTTAGGGTGAAGATTGCTCCTTTGACTGAATTGTTGATGTGTTCTTTTAGTGACATGTCTTGTCTAGGATGATTCCTAGAGACTTCAAGGAGTTAGAGAGTGTGAGAGGACAGTTAAGAGCATCCAAGCTTTTGAGCAATTTTTAGGTCGATCTACAGCGCACATGCGCTGTCTGCAAGACCTGCTGAACAACTTTTTTCCCGCCTGCTACATACCATTGGTTCACTCCACTGTCCCTCTTCTTTGCTGCCACCTAACTCATTGGCTTTGCCGATACGTCACTTCTGCTCATGGCCGAGGCGCACCGGTAAAGTACAGTTTCCTTACGCTTTGGTTCTTCAGCTGTTGTGGGGAAACTCATTTTTAAATTTCTTTTACTTTCCACCCCCGCCGCTCGTCACTGCTTGTTCTTCACATGCGGGCACTTATGTGTCCTTGTTTCCTCCTGTAAGCATGCCTGAGTTTCCTCCTTTGACCATGTCTTCACCAGCAAGAGCACTGTTGATTCCTCCGTAGAGTTTGCCTTTGTCTCTACCTTGCGAGTGCCTCGCACCCTGATGCCAGTATGTTTATCTTTCCTCCTGAGAGTTGGCTTGTTCCCTCATGTGAGTGTGTTTCGGTTCCCTCACGAGAGCGTGCTTGTTTTGCCTCTAGTGAGTGCAGCTGTGGGTCCTGCTTTGAGCGCACCTGTGATTCTTCCTGAGGGTGATGCTTTCTTAGTGCACATTTCCTCACAGTTCCCAGCTATTCCCGCCACATATTCATGCAGCAACTTCATGGCTCCTCGGCGTAGTGGGCCGGGTATGGTCACTTTCTATGTGGTACATATAAGGTTACCTCAACCACCGACCTAGTTGTATAACAACCCGTTACTTTAATCATGTCAGCAATGTGTGGACCTGGATGTTGTTCTTGTTCAAATGCCTTGTTTTCCTGATGCATGTGGCGTGGATTTCCCATCTATTTTGGCCTTTGCCTCCTGTGTTTTTGCTGTGTGTTGGACTTCGTTCTTGCTGGTCTAGATGCTTTGGACACTTTGCCACTGCTAATCAATGCCAAAGTCAAGTGCTCCCTCTGTAAATTGTGTATATGGATTAATGTTTCCATGATTGGCTTAATTGACTTACTACCAAGTCCCTAGTACAGTGCACTGTGGGTGCCCAGGGCCTGTAAGGCAAATGCTGCTAGTGGGCTTGCAGCCCAGATTGTGCCACCCACACAAGCAGCCTTGCAAAAGGGGCCTCAGGCCTGCCATTGCAGGGCCTGTGTGCAGTTCATACTGTCATGTCGACCTGGCAAGTGAACCCACTTGCCAGGCCCTAACCTTCCCTTTTCTGACATGTGAGGCACCCCAAAGGTAGGCCCAAGGTACCCCGGGGGCATGGTGCAGTGTCTGTGAAAGGTGGGACATGTTGTGATGTGTGTAAGATGTCCTGATAGTAAACTACAGTGAATTTCGTTTTTCACTATTGAAAGGCTATCTGTCCCATAGAATTGAATGGGAGTTTGTTTATAACATCTTATAAATATAACTTTTCATTGGGACAAGATGGGAAGGTAAAGTTTAGTATGCCTGAACTCAGAATGCAAAGATGCATCTTTTAGTAAGGATGAGTTTTACATTCTGTGTTGGAAAATACCACCTTTAGAAAATAGGTATTTTCTTGCTTAGCCATCCTGTGTGCCTCTGCTGGGTTGTGTATTGATTGTCTGGTTTTGGAGTGACAGCGGCTGGTATTGTGCATTCACTGTAGACAGTCACTGGGGGGTTGAGGTGTGTTCAGCCTTTCCTGGATGAGTCAGGGCTGGGCTGAATAGACTTAGACTGCATTTAGAGTAGGGGGAGGAGTTTACTTGCACCTGAATGGACCTGGTCAGCCTTACACAATGCTGTCTCCACCTTCTCCTGGGAAGCTGCACAGAGAGGGCAGAACTGTTTTTTTGACTAAGCACAGGGCTTCTCTGCCACCAGAGAACAAAGAGATTTGCTGTATAAATATTGGGATCCAAACCCCTGAACTTTAGATTACTTCTGGAATTCAAGAGGAACCTTTGCCAAGGAGAAGAGTTGGGGAAACTGAAGGAGACGTACTGTCTCTTTGCTGTGTGCTGTCTGGGGTCGCCCTGCAATGGCTGTTTCTGCCAAGGATGGGACAAGGACTTTGCTGTGTCCCCTGATTAAGGAAGATCTCCAAGGTCCTGAAGTAGTGCTTGCCTGCTGTTATGAAATCTAAGGAAGGAGAGGTCACCCCCAGCTCCCCTGAACTTCCTTAAGGGGAGTTGTGACCTGCCAAGAGGTGCCCGTTTCTGTGTTGGGCCTCTGGAGGTTGTTCCTGCTGTTGGGAGCTGGAAAGCAACTCATCAGCACCTGTTTCCACGCATTATCATCGTGCCGCTGTAGAAACCGACGCATTACATGCCTTTGACTAGAGAAATAGCTGCACGCCGCATCAAGTACACCGATCTACGGAGTACGGATCACCACACCGATTCCAAAGCAGGCCCTGCTGTTCGGCTGCAAGAACCAACGCAGCGTGGGACCGCGGCTGAAGAAACCAACGCATGGCCATTGCAGCCGCCGCATCGAGAACTGATTCATCCCTGATCCTCACGAATTGCACCGGGGCACCAAGTCTGCATCAACGCTGGGGCCCGCGCAGTAAGAAATGGACGCATCACCTCCCCTTCAGTAAGCAACCGATGCATCACCTCCCGTGCATGGCAGTAAGGAACCGATGCATCACCTCCCCTGGAGTAAGGAACCGATGCATCACCTTCCCTGCGCGTAAGGAACCGACGCATCACCTTCCCTGTGACTTGTTCTTGATTTTGACACATTTAAGGTACATGGGGCCCGATTCACAGAACTAACTTAAGACAAAATCCTAAACTTACTACCATTTTGGTATTCACAGAAGGCACTTACTCATTTTGGTATTCACAGAAGGCACTTACTCATTTCGGTATTCACTGAAGTTAGGAGTCCTAACTTTAGGACTCCTAAATGCCTTCTGTGAATACCGAAAGTCTTAAAATTAGGATTTTTCTCAGTTTAGTAGTAGTATAGTTAGGACTCCTAACTTTAGGACTCCTAAATGCCTTCTGTGAATACCGAAAGTCTTAAAATTAGGATTTTTCTCAATTTAGTAGTCCTAAGTTTAGGACTCCTAACTTTAGGACTCCTAAATGCCTTCTGTGAATACCGAAAGTCTTAAAATTAGGATTTTTCTCAGTTTAGTAGTAGTATAGTTAGGACTCCTAACTTTAGGACTCCTAAATGCCTTCTGTGAATACCGAAAGTCTTAAAATTAGTATTTTTCTCAATTTAGTAGTCCTAAATTTAGGACTCCTAACTTTAGGACTCCTAAATGCCTTCTGTGAATACCGAAAGCCTTAAAATTAGGATTTTTCTCAGTTTAGGAGTCCCAAGGTTAGGACTCCTAACTTTACAACTACTAAACTGAGAAAAATCCTAATTTTAAGGCTTTCGGTATTCACAGAAGGCATTTAGGAGTCCTAAATTTAGGACTACTAAATTGAGCAAAATCCTAATTTTAAGACTTTCGGTATTCACAGAAGGCATTTAGGAGTCCTAAAGTTAGGAGTCCTAACTATACTACTACTAAACTGAGAAAAATCCTAATTTTAAGACTTTCGGTATTCACAGAAGGCATTTAGGAGTCTTAAAGTTAGGACTCCTAACTTCTGTGAATACCGAAATGAGTAAGTGCCTTCTGTGAATACCAAAATGAGTAAGTGCCTTCTGTGAATACCAAAATGGTAGTAAGTTTAGGATTTTGTCTTAAGTTAGTTCTGTGAATCGGGCCCTTTGTGTTGAAAGCGTCGCATCTATAATTTGCTATGGACAGAACTGTTTCTACCTTTTAAAAGTGATATTTTGATTACTGTATTGTGGATTTTTGTCGTTTTTGTCTTGTTTGGTTTAGATAAAGATTAATATTTTTATAAACTGGTGTGGTGTCCATTTGTAGTGTTTTCACTGTATTACTGTATGTGTGCACAAGTGCTTTACACACTGCCTCTAAGATAAGCCTGTCGGCTTGTGCCAAGCTACCAAGGGGATGAGTTGGGGTTATTTTAGAAGTGTATCCTCCTTACCCTGACTAGGAAGAAGGGTCCCTACTTGAACAAAGGTACCTACCTCTGCCAACTAGAGAACCCCATTTTTTACACGTGTCAACACATATCCGTACAGCTCCTTAACTGTCCTTTTTGGGCACTACCACTATAGGAGAAACCCATGGCGTTGGACCAGTGGAACTCTCAATTATATCATGCTTGAGTAACTATTCAAGTTCCATTTCAACAGTTTCTTGGAAATGAAAAGCAATTCGCCTATGTCTTTGAGTGACAGGACTTACATCCTCATTAATGTGCAACTTTACTTTCATAGTCTTAAGCTTTCCCAAACCATGAAACAAGGAAGGGAACTGACTTACAAGTCCATGGTGAGCATTCATGTTGTAGGTCACAGAAATCAGCCCCATATCAGCAGCTGTGCTGAAGCTGAGTGAAGAGCCACTTGACGCTGTACTTTGAAGCACAAGGATGGGTGCTTGCACCTTATTTTTCTTGTGTTTAATTGTTGATACAAATGAATCTTGTTTGTTTAAAGGCGTTGATGCAGCCCGTGTATACAGTTTTCGAAGACGTAAGTTGCGATAATGGAGACAAATGATTGTATTTCTCGTCAGGCATAATGTTTATTGATGCACCACTGTCGATAATGAAAGGTATGGAGCAACCATTTACTTTAATTGTGATCTTCAGGCAATGTTTGAATGACTTTGGTGCTTTGGCATGTCGACTTTTCTTTGACTGACATTTCTCTTCACATAAGGCCAGTCAAATATGCACATGCTTTTCTGAGGTAAACTTCGACCTGGCACAACCATATTCTTCACTTTTACTTGCTATTGATGTGGAAGAACTATTTGACAACGATTTAGATGACAATCAACTTTGTTCAGTGTCGATTTGCCTCAACTGATGTCGTCGCTTGGACTTGTGGGTGCGTGTCGAACTTTGTCTTTGCATCATGACGCACTTTCTTTTCTTGGCTTTACAAACCATTAAAAATGGTTCTTCTTCCCACAGCCTTTGCATATCTGTCCAATAGCGTGACATTTTTCTTTGTCTGGAAATGAAAATCAACACCTGAAACACTACTTCTTTTTTGCAGATAGACATCACCTTGTGTACTTCAGTCTTTTGTTTTGACTTACTTTCCACACTCATGATGGATTCATTCTGGGTACCTATTTCCTCCATGTCAGCAGCATGTCTATCAGCAAGCTCTTCAGCTCTGGCAGCCATTAACACTCACTCCAGACTAGGAGTTTCTTTCAGCATTCGTTGTCTAAATGAATCTGACAAGCATCTATCTAAAACTCTGAGACGCATAGCTTCATCATCATTAAATTCAATTAATGAGTGTGTCAAGTGTCCACAAATTCATCAGTGGCTTCACCAACTTTCTGCCATTCTTGGTTGAAAATGTATCATTTGTAATGATCATTTGGCATTGGATTAAACTTGAGATTCAAAGCTTCTTTAATCTGACGGTATGTGACTTCTTCTTCAGTCACTGCATTTTCTTTATGATTTCTTTTACACCATCTCGAGCAATATTTTTGACATCCTTGAAAATCTTTTTGTTATCACACTCTTCAAGTGCATCAATGAAATCATCAGATGTCTCTATCCAAACAGTCCATCTATTGCCAATATTTTGCTTTTTGGCAATACTGAAAGGTGGTGGTGGTTTCAGGCAGGCAGCAGGATTGTAACCATTTATGGAGTGGCTGACATTGAGGGTGGAGCTCTTTCAGATACTGTTGGCTGTCCACTAGGACCTGTGTCATCTGCACCATATATGAGGCTCTGCAATGGATCGGCCTCGGGCATCCTGTACAGTCTGTGGCACCGTGACCTCCTTCTTGGTCTCCATCAGAGCCCTTTCACTTTCTGGAGCTCTCTGGACTTGTCTAAGATGCAACCTGCCAGCTTTGGAGGTGAGCCTCTTCAGGTATTGGTAAGCTCAGTAAGCAGAACCCTGTGCTTCTTCTTGGGTCTTTACGCCCAGGGCTGAGATCGTAGAGCTCCACTTATCAAGGCTCTGGTAAGTAAAATGACAGTATGCTTTCTTGCTGATTGTTCTGTCAGCCAATGCTTTCAAATATTTCATTCGCATTTGACTACTGCAGTCTTTAGCGCTTCTTGTCTGTATCCGTACATATTGGCCTTTGGCAATAACGCTTCATGTAATGTATGACTTAATATTGTATAGCAGCGCAGTATCTTTATTTACCGCTTGACCAGCAGGTTCTTGGCCACCGATATGTAGATTTCTCTGCAATGCTTTTGTCATCTTCAACTTCTTTACAGCGGCTGGAGCTGCACTTTGTCTCCACATGCATTAAGCATTGATCCCGTACCTCAATGACAGCACATGTGGCATCCATGAGCAGTTTGTTTGGACCACGGCAAACTCTCTGGGAGAGCCCTGTCGATCTCCGGAGTACGTATTCCCCATCCCGTCTCCAGTTGTAGTCTCTTCCCCAACCTGGGTACCTGCCAATGACTACAGCACACTCGGAGCTCAGCGTTACACGTCTTTATTTGTCTGTGTGTAACTGCGATCCCAACATTCTGAACCAGTTTTTATTGAATTTTGCTCTAACGCATACGTCACAGCTCTATGGAATACATCAGGAGCCAAAAGGGTTTTGTTATTGTTAACTCACAAGACACTACACTGGTCAAACAAGGAACTCTGCAGCAGGGTCTTTTAAACCTATGTTATTTCTAAATGCGGGCCCCCAAGGTCAGCGCCATATGCGGCTGCACCGGGTGCACCACCCTAAAGCCGGGCCCGACTGTGTTCTTACGGGGCAAGGTGCACCCATGCTTACAAGATCCTGAGGAAATACAGTACTGAAGCAGTGACAAGGGTATTTAAAATGGCATAAAATACAATGAAAATGGGGTCAAATTAGCCAGACTCACAATACTGAAACTCGAATTTCAGGTCAGTGTTTAATAATGACCTTTGTACATATGCACAACTGATATGAGGACCTATTGTCACAATATGGACGTACATTCTCTCTTCTCTGTCTGTGAAATGTCTATTTGTGAATTTAGCCATCATGGGGCAAGACCCTTGGTTCATTATTTGACAGCCGGCATGGCATATCCTCAAAATACTTTGCTGATCAGAACATAGATCAGCAGTAAATAAGGCTTTCAGTAGTATTCTCACCCACAACATAATCCTTCACATGATCTGCGAAATGGAAGGTGCCAGTTTTTTTCCTCAGGCTCTGCCTTGATATCTGACGTCACCCACCTGTGCACGCACCATGTGACTGTGGTGCCAGGGCTATGAAAATCTCTGTGCAACAATGCTATATTCACTTTGAGAATGGTTTTCTTTTAGTCTGAAACTGGTATGTAAATGATTCTTTTTTGGATCACTGACAGAATATTGGAAACAGAAATATCGTGTGCACATAATATCGTGTCAAAAATATCTAGGACCAAAATATTGAGAAGGTAAGTACAAATAGGTAAATATAGATTTACTATTCTTAACTCCTCATTTACGTACCTCAAAGATATGTATAGCATCAAGGTACATATATTTGGAGTTATATATCGTAAAACTTTGTTTTCCTATAGAAACTTACCTTTACAATATTTGTGTCCTTGATATTCGTGACACTAACTTTTTTACATTGAAGGAGAGTAACTCACTGAAAATTGATCAGCATTTCACTGTTAAATGAAGAGTGAAAATCAAAATGAAAACTGCAAGGACTGCATCTCCCAGAGTGCTGTAAAGGGGACTTACTGATGGCTGTTGAACAGAAGGCACGCACCTGATAATATGGTCTGGTACTACCTAATACCCCCTCCATTCCATAGGACATACACCCTTGGTGAAATGAGGGACCCTCCCCACTCCCTTGGAGGTTCGCCGACCCTCACTTTCCCGTAGACAAAACAATGCAAACACCACAACTGTTTGGATTAGGGGTCGTAGTAACCCCAGATGTATTTTATTACATAAAATATTAAAACATTAATAATCATTTTATTTACATTATGTACAATACGCAGAAAGTCCAATACATTGATAGGTACATGATGTCAATTGGCTAACCTTAACATGTTTCTAATACAGAGCCAATCCTATCATAATCTAAGTGATGAAGATATTAACTTTCTGCGTATTCCTGTAGAGCCTACGGCAAGGTCAATGACTGGCGTGCCCAGATCCTGATCCAGCTAGGTCCCCACCTCCTTACCGGCGTGGCCATGTGTAGGGGGCCCAGCTTACTGGATGGCTACATCCCCCGGGCCCCCCCTACGCCCTCAACGTTAAACTCCATAAAAAGGGGCGCAGCAATTATGCCTCCTTGCACCATTGAGCACATGCGCGTGTGGGGATTAGCCAACCAGCCTACTGGAAGCGAGACTTCCCTACTCCCCGCACCCCTTTAGCCTGCCGGCTGTAACTGCCCCTGGAGTTCCATGAGAGACCCTCTGTCTCCCCCTCGGGTGTCCCCATTTTACAGTGGTGATGCCCGCTAAGGACCGAAAACTATGCTCACCTATGACCTTACCGCCTGACCAAGGATAAACGCACAAAAAATACGACAAATTAGTTATCCTGAAATTAGACTGTTCAATTAAGAAAACACAGCCCTTTTTTATCACAAACATTAAGAAAAACAACATCAAACCATGCGTATTAATTTACATTGCTCCTCCGGTAAACAGAAAACATAATTATTAATACCATAACATCTGTCTTAGGGAATGGTGGGTGGGTGAAAAAAGGTTTGTTGTGGCCTCAGCCTGAGGCCCTGTCCCTGCGTGTCCTGGCGTCAGCTGGGGAGCGGTGAAGAGAGACTGTTCGCTCTGCTCCCCAGCCTTTTAACCCTTAGGGGCCAGGCAAGGGCTTGCCCGACGTTGCTCCAACGCGTGAACCGGAAGCACTGGAAAGTGCTTCCGGTTCACGTACCGCTACCCAATCAGGCGGATGTTAACAAGGGGAGGCAGGGTGCCACGTCACTACTGTGCACGGCGCTCCTTGCCTTCCCCTGTGTGCGGGGGCCTGGCACGACCGCCATACTGGCGGCGTGCCCGAGTTGGGTCCACCTTCCAATGTAGTATGGGACTACCTAATACCCCCTCCCTTCCATAGGACATATACCCTTGGTGAAATGAGGGACCCTCCCCACTCCCTTGGAGGTTCGCCGACCCTCACTTTCCCGTAGACAAAACAATGCAAACACCACAACTGTTTGGATTAGGGGTCGTAGTAACCCCAGATGTATTTTATTACATAAAATATTAAAACATTAATAATCATTTTATTTACATTATGTACAATACGCAGAAAGTCCAATACATTGATAGGTACATGATGTCAATTGGCTAACCTTAACATGTTTCTAATACAGAGCCAATCCTATCATAATCTAAGTGATGAAGATATTAACTTTCTGCGTATTCCTGTAGAGCCTACGGCAAGGTCAATGACTGGCGTGCCCAGATCCTGATCCAGCTAGGTCCCCACCTCCTTACCGGCGTGGCCATGTGTAGGGGGCCCAGCTTACTGGATGGCTACATCCCCCGGGCCCCCCCTACGCCCTCAACGTTAAACTCCATAAAAAGGGGCGCAGCAATTATGCCTCCTTGCACCATTGAGCACATGCGCGTGTGGGGATTGGCCAACCAGCCTACTGGAAGCGAGACTTCCCTACACCCCGCACTCCTCTAGCCTACCGGCTGTAACTGCCCCTGGAGTTCCATAAGAGACCCTCTGTCTCCCCCTCGGGCGTTCCCATTTTACAGTGGTGATGCCCGCTAAGGACCGAAAACTATGCTCACCTATGACCTTACCGCCTGACCAAGGATAAACGCACAAAAAATACGACAAATTAGTTATCCTGAAATTAGACTGTTCAATTAAGAAAACACAGCCCTTTTTTATCACAAACATTAAGAAAAACAACATCAAACCATGCGTATTAATTTACATTGCTCCTCCGGTAAACAGAAAACATAATTATTAATACCATAACATCTGTCTTAGGGAATGGTGAGTGGGTGAAAAAAGGTTTGTTGTGGCCTCAGCCTGAGGCCCTGTCCCTGCGTGTCCTGGCGTCAGCTGGGGAGCGGTGAAGAGAGACTGTTCGCTCTGCTCCCCAGCCTTTTAACCCTTAGGGGCCAGGCAAGGGCTTGCCCGACGTTGCTCCAACGCGTGAACCGGAAGCACTGGAAAGTGCTTCCGGTTCACGTACCGCTACCCAATCAGGCGGATGTTAACAAGGGGAGGCAGGGTGCCACGTCACTACTGTGCACGGCGCTCCTTGCCTTCCCCTGTGTGCGGGGGCCTGGCACGACCGCCATACTGGCGGCGTGCCCGAGTTGGGTCCACCTTCCAATGTAGTATGGGACTACCTAATACCCCCTCCCTTCCATAGGACATATACCCTTGGTGAAATGTGGGACCCTCCCCACTCCCTTGAAGGTTTGCCGACCCTCACTTCCCCCCAAGGTAAAACAATGCAAACACCACAACTGTTTGGATTAGGGGTCGTAATAACCCCAGTCGTATTTAATAACATAAGATCTTAAAACATGAATAATCATTTTATTTACATTATGTACAATACTCAGAAAGTCCAATAAATTAATAGGTACATGATGTCAATTGGCTAACCTTAACATATTTCTAATACAGAACCAATCCTATCATAATCTAAGTGTTGAAGATATTAACTTTCTGCGTATCCCTGTTAGAGCCTACGGCAAGGTCAATGACTGGCGTTCCCAGATCTTGATCCAGCCAGGTCCCCACCTTCTTAACAGCGTGACCTTGCATAGGGGGCCCAGATTACCGGATGGATACCTCCCCCGGGTCCCCATACGCCCTCAACGTTAAACTCCATAAAAAGGGGCATGGCAATTATGCCTCCTTGCGCACTTGAGCGCATGTGTGTGCGGGGATTAGCCAACCAGCCTACTGGAAGCGAGACTTCCCTACTCCCCGCACCCCTTTAGCCTGCCGGCTGTAACTGCCCCTGGAGTTCCATGAGAGACCCTCTGTCTCCCCCTCGGGTGTCCCCATTTTACAGTGGTGATGCCCGCTAAGGACCGACAACTATGCTCACCAACCATGACCTTACCGCCACAGTCCGGTATAGTTGCCCGACTATCTGGCCTCCCCCCTCTACCTACTAGAAGGTCATGTCCTGTGCCTTGCTCCCTCTAACCATGCCATTAAGTTCTCAATTAATATCTGGTTGCCATGACTTGAGAGATGCACCCAATCCTGCAGAAAAAACTGTTCCCCTCGGATGTACCCATGACCTATAGATCTTAGTTTAGGGGTCCTGATTAACTTTTCCATTTTCTTGTTAATCCATTTAACCAAATTATTTAAAGCCAATACAGACTCACCCCCTCTCCACTCAAATCTAGGAATCATAGCCCACCACACTATAATTGACTCGGGGCATCTCTTTGCCAACCACTATACCTCTGTCAGCAGCGCCTCAATTACGTCCCTCCACCCCAGGTGCATCAGGTCGTTACCCCCTAGATGCAAAATCCAAACCGCAGGAGGCCCCTCACATTTTTCCAGGGCAAGTGCCACCAGGGCCCTAAACTGGCTTAGTCGCAGACCCCCCTGCCCGTGAAATTAGATTTTTGCGCCTGCATTGCGTGCCCTGGCCTCATAGGAACCTGCGAAAAAACCTGTTTTAACCTTCTTACATATGAGTGGCCGATTATCCACACCTCCTGTTCCCTGCGGTCCCAGGCGTGCACCTGGTCTGTAATGTGTGCTGCTTGATGGTGACCCGCTGACCGTTGTCTTCCTGCCTGACAGGAGGTTGCCGCCTTTGTTGGACGGTGGACCGATGCAGGCTTTCCCCCTGCGTCACAGGATGTAGAAACTGCAAGAACCATCAAAGAAAACCAACCATCAGTGTGTTATTTTGACACTTCTAAGGCATGTGTAGGCACACATAGCGTTTATAACAATATGAGGACCTCGGTGGCGGCCCCTATCCTGAAAGAGTGGGTCCCAAAACTGCCCGGGTCTAATCCGGCATTCTGCATGCCTAGGCCCATGACCCTTTTGAACTGGAAGATAGTGAGGGGGAGTCCCATCTACGTGCACCAGTAGTGGTCCCCCCACACCACCTGGACGTTGCACCAGAAATTTCTCCAGGCTGGCAATGGGGCAGCAAGTACTCCCTTCAACCCTATGCAATACCACTCCTTCACCCCTGCCTTCCTGATCAGTTTTGGACCTCACTGAAAATTGATCAGCATTTCACTGTTAAATGAAGAGTGATAATCAAAATGAAAACTGCAAGGACTGCATCACCCAGAGTGCTGTAAAGGGGACTTACTGATGGCTGTGGAACAGAAGGCACACACCTGAGAAAAGTTCTTTGCTGTTTGTATCAGTGCTACCACAGGCAGGTCCTTGGATCCTTTGCATATTTAATCCTGTATGGTTTTTAAATATATCAACAGAATGCTACCAATACCTATATAAACTGATGCAGAATATTAACACACTAATCCAATACTGAATAATAACTTAGTGCACAAAAGATTTGGTAGTTCTAGGCGTGTGCAAAATAATCAACTCAACTGTTTTAAGTTGTCATTTAAAAACTCTTTTTTCGCTACTTTGTTATGGATGGCTCTCTTTTAATTAGCTGCCAGACAGTTGCACCCCGTGGAAGACAGTTCCGTTGATCAAAAGAGTTGTAAGAGCACTACAGGCACATAGGCAAGCCTACATAAGCACCTGAGAAGACGCGCTCTTACCAACCAGGCCTGAGAGTGTTCCAAACCTATGTGGGGCTGGTGGTAAGAGTATTGGGGCAAATAGATGGGGTGGTTTAACACATGCTGACTGTAGTGCTGTAGTGCGTGGATGGCAAAATAAATCCAATATATTGATGTTTGCAGGTCCAATTTAAGTAAATTTAAAAATTTGCATATCTGAAATTCCTGCAGGTGGGAAAGGCCATTGAATGATAAACAGTATTTATATTTTGTAGGGTTTGCATTTGTAGGCGAAGCAGTGGTTGTGAAGTGGCCTTCTCATATGTGATTTACGTTTTCTGCCAGTACTGACTTTGCAGTCCTATTGATTACTTATTAACCGTATCAGGCTAGAGCCCTTTCAGATGGCTACATTAAAATGCTGGTTTAGAACGTCCTACTGTATAAATTCACATGCCTTTTTAGTATCAATGAATATAAACATGGCTTAACAGCCTTTTGAATTCCATTTATGTGCAGGAGCTGTACCAGTGTATGGCAGCCAGCCTTCCAAGTATGGGCCCGGATAACTAAATGAAGGCAATACGTGAACCCATGAGTATGACGAGGACATATTTCCAAGGAGTCTGTCTGCACACCAGCAAGACGATCCTGTACCGGTTTGTGCCAAACCCAGACATGCCTCGTCGAAAGGGAGGAGGGATGTGCAGGGGGGCCGTAGGAGGTGGAGTCATCAATCAATCAATCAATCAAGGCATTTATAAAGCGCACTACTCACCCAGAGGGTCTCAAGGCGCTAGGGGAGGGGGGTCTGCTACTGCTCGAACAGCCAGGTCTTGAGCTGCTTCCTGAAGGCGAGGTGGTCCTGGGTCAGGCGGAGGTGGGTCGGGAGGGAGTTCCAAGTCTTGGCGGCGAGGTAGGAGAAGGACCTTCCCCCTGTGGTGGCTCTTCGGATGCGGGGGACGGCGGCGAGGGCATGGCCGGTCGATCGAAGCTGGCGTTTGGGAGCGTAGAAGTTGAGGCGGCTGTTGAGGTATCCTGGGCCTTGGTTGTGTAGGGCTTTGTGTGCGTGGGTGAGGAGACGGAAGGTGATTCTTTTGTTGACCGGGAGCCAGTGCAGGTCTCTCAGGTGTCCGGAGATGTGGTTGCGACGGGGAATGTCCAGGATGAGTCGTGCAGAGGCGTTCTGGATCCGCTGGAGCCTCTGCTGGAGTTTGGCGGTGGTTCCGGCGTAGAGGGAGTTGCCGTAGTCCAATCGGCTGGTGACGAGGGCCTGGGTGACCGTCTTCCTGGTCTCGGTGGGGATCCACCGGAAGATCTTTCGTAGCATGCGCAGGATGTTGAAGCACGTCGAGGAGACGGCGTTGACTTGTCTGGTCATGGAGAGGGAGGAGTCCAGGATGACGCCCAGGTTGCGTGCGTGGTCTGTCGGTTTGGGTGCGCTGCCTAGGGCGGGGGGCCACCAGGAGTCGTCCCAGGCGGAGGGTGAAGATCCCAGAATGAGGACTTCCGTCTTGTCCGAGTTCAGTTTCAGGCGGCTGTTCTTCATCCATTCGGCTACCTCTTTCATCCCTTCGTGTAGGTTGGCTCTGGCGGTGACGGGGTCGTTGGTGAGGGAGAGGATCAGCTGGGTGTCGTCGGCGTAGGAGATGATGTTGAGGTTGTTCTGGCGTGCGATGGCTGCGAGGGGGCTCATGTAGACGTTTAAGAGGGTAGGGCTGAGCGAGGAGCCTTGAGGAACGCCGCAGATGACTTCGGTGGCTTCTGATCTGAACGGGGGGAGGCGGACTCTCTGTGTCCTTCCGGCGAGGAAGGAGATGATCCACTCCAGTGCCTTCTCCTAGATTCCGACATTGCTGAGGCGCTGTACTAGGGTACGGTGGCAGACAGTGTCGAAAGCCACGGAGAGGTCTAGGAGGATGAGGGCCGCTGTTTCTCCGTTGTCGAGCAGGGATCGGATGTCATCGGTGGCTGCGATCAGGGCGGTCTCGGTGCTGTGGTTGGCCCGGAAGCCAGACTGCGAGAGGTCGAGGGATCCGTTCGTCTCGAGGAAGGCGGCCAGCTGCTTGTTGACGGTCTTCTCGGTGACTTTTGCAGGAAACGGGATCAGCGAGATGGGGCGGTAGTTCTTGAGGTCGGTGGGGTCGGCTGATGGTTTCTTAAGTAGAGCGCTGAGTTCGGCGTGCTTCCAGCTCTCCGGGAAGGTAGCGGTGTTGAAGGAGGGGTTGATGATGTCCCGCAGGTAGGGTGCGATGACAGTGTCGGCCTTGTTGAAGACGTGGTGAGGGCAGGGGTCAGATGGAGATCCGGAGTGGATGGAGTTCATCGTGCGGACGGTGTCTTCGGTGCTGATCGGGGTCCAGGCGCGGAGGTTGGTGGTGGGGGGCGCTGGTTCGGTCATGGCGTGCGTCGGTTGAGTGCTGAAACTGTTGTGTATGTCCGCGATCTTGTTGTGGAAGTAGTAGGCGAGGGAGTTGCAGAGATCTTGCGAAGGGGTGATGTCGTTGTTTCCGGCGTTGGGGTTGGAGAGCTCTTTAACGATGTTGAAAAGTTCCTTGCTGTTGTGTGCGTTGTTGTCCAAGCGTTCCTTGAATGCAGTTTTCTTGGTGGCGTGGATCAGTTGGTGGTGTTTTCGGGTGGCGAGCTTGAGGGCAGTCATGTTGTCCGGTGTTGGGTCTTTGCGCCAGGCTTTCTTGAGGGCTCTGCAGTTCTTCTTGGAGCTCTTGAGTTCGTCGGTGAACCAAGGAGCTTTCTTGCTGCCGGGTCTGCTAGGCGGGGTCTTCAGAGGGGCGAGGTCATCTGCGCAGTCGCTGATCCACTTCGTGAGGTTGGTGGCCGCTTCGCTGGGGTTCGTTGCGCTGGTGGGTGGGTTCATGCTCAGGGAAGTCGCGAGCTGGTCGGCTGTGATCTTGTTCCAGCTTCTGCGTGCAACCTGTTGCTGGTGGATCGTGGTCCTTCTGAAGCTGAAGTGGACGCAGCTGTGGTCCGTCCAGTGGAGTCCGGTGGTGTGGCTGAAGGTGATGTCCTTGCTGGATGAGAAGACGGGGTCGAGTGTGTGTCCGGCGTAGTGGGTGGGGGTGGTCACCAGCTGCTTCAGTCCGAGGTTTGCGAGGTTGTCCAGCAGGGTGGTGGTGTTGCGGTCGTTGTTGTTCTCCAGGTGGAAGTTGAGGTCCCCGAGGAGGATGTAGTCAGCGGAGGGGAGGGCGTGCGGGCTGACGAAGTCAGCGATGTCTTCGCTGAATTGTGTGCGTGGTCCCGGGGGTCTGTAGATGAGGGTGCCTCTGAGGGTCGTCTTTGGGTCGGTGTGGATCTGGAAGTGGAGGTGCTCGGCGGGTGCGAGTGTGTCGTCGGTGTTGGTCGTGATGCGGATGGTGTTCTTGTGGACGATGGCGATGCCTCCTCCAGTCTGATTGACGCGGTCCCTCCGGATGATCTTGTAGCCGTCTGGGATGTCGGGCGCTGAGGAGGCGTTCATCCAGGTTTCCGTGAGGAAGGCGACGTCTGGGGGTGTGATGTCGAGCAGGTTCCAGAGCTCGACGGCGTGTCTGTGGATGGAGCAGGTGTTGAGCAGGATGCACTTGAGGTGGCTGCTGCTGTTGCGCGTCGTGGTCTTGGTCAGTGCTGGAGTAGTGCAGGTCCGGATGCAGGCGAACTTGCAGGTGTGGCAGCAGAAGGTTCCGTGGGTGCGTCTCGGGGTGGCTCGGTAGCAACCCGGGGTTCGGCCGGCGTTGAGTGCGTGGAGTTCGGTGGCATCGTAGGTCAGGCGGGTGGGCTGGCGTCTGCGGGGGCCAGGGGGTCTGGCGCTGGGCGCGGTCCAGGCGCGGACAGGCTCAGACGGGCTTACCTTTGGCGCACCTTCGGCGCTCAATCTGTGCTCCTGCTACGCGCGTCCGCTGCGCGGTCGCTCAGGGAGCGTCATAAGAAGGGAGCCGGGAGGGCGGGTCAGCTGGGAGGCGGGAGCGTGGGATCCAATCGGCTGGCGGGGGGGCGGGGCCGCAGGCAGGCAGCGGCGGGAAAGCGAGTGCGGGCTTGGCGGGCGGCCCTGTGGCGGCAGGGGCTCTCGCTGATGGCAAAGGCGAGCTCGCTGACGGCAAGGGCGAGCAGGCAGGCAGGCACAGCAGCAGAAGGCAGGAGGCAGGAGCAGGAGGTACTGGGAGCGTTGGGGTGACCAGGCCGAGGCGCAGTGGTCACTCCCGAGACGGGTTCCCCTTAAGAAGGGAGCCGGGAGGGCGGGTCAGCTGGGAGGCGGGAGCGTGGGATCCAATCGGCTGGTGGGGGGGCTTGGCCGCAGGCAGGCAGCGGCGGGAAAGCGAGTGCGGGCTTGGCGGGCGGCCCTGCGGCGGCAGGGGTGCTCGCTGACGGCAAAGGCGAGCTCGCTGATGGCAAGGGCGAGCAGGCAGGCAGGCACAGCAGCAGAAGGCACGAGGCAGGAGCAGAAGGTACTGGGAGCGTTGGGGTGACCAGGCCGAGGCGCAGTGGTCACTCGCACGTGCACGGAAACCAAGGCAACAGAAGATGGAGTCCGAATCTGTTGCGATTCTATTGCTTGGCGAACAGGATATTTTGTAAAGCCTGGTGAGTACACTAGGAACCGAACGCTGAGATCTACTGTCTAAACCGATGAAACACTTTCCTCTCTTGTGTTTCTGTTTCACACTTACATTCAGTGGCCTAACTTTCCTAGCATTCCTTATCTTAGGCCTGTAGAAACGTTTCCCAATTACACCTAAAAAGACATCCTTCATAACTGATATGTTAGAATAGTTCTCAAGGCTGAGTGTGACGTGTAAAATAATATCATTCGAAGGGGATGCCTTACAGAGGAGACATTATTTCCCACGGCCTCTCAATTAAACCATACACGAAAAGTAGAGCGCATTTTAAAGTATGCAAAAACCTGTATCTGCTTCTGAGTAATCCATGAAATATTTAATTGCTCGCTGGAGTGCTGGCGTTTTTAAAGATGTCCTTTGAAATTCAATGTCTATAGAAAGGCTTATGCAGTGCATTAAAGTGAAGCTTTCACCAGACTCCCTCTCCAGCTGAGCTAGGACTATATATTCTAGTTTCATCAAAAGACAGATTTATTGGAGGCAGTCCTCTTCCATGTGTTTTTGTCAGTTCAACGCTTTGTTCTCAGAGTATCTTGCATCAGAGGATACAGCAAGGTTTTGCAAGGTTTGTAGGGTCACTTGAACCGTTTTAGCTGGAAAGGGGCCCCCCTTGGTGATTGGCTGTGTGAATGTTGGCATTTTTTATGTAGACATGCATAGAATGAGAGGCAGAGCACAAAACTGCAATCCTTGTGATTGGCTCTTAAATGTGTTTGCCCTGTTCAGGAACGGAAAGGGTGTCTGGTTGGTGACACCAGCCAGCATTAAATAACATTTGTGAGAGAAGTTTTCTTCTCTTCCAGAGGGCTAACTAGCCCATATGCAAGATAATTTGAAGAGTGAAAAATCTGATAATCTCAAACAATGTGACATTCAAAGAGTATACTCAAGTTTGTTTCCAGTTTCGTCTCTCATTGCAGCATCTTCTCCGCACTTTTTAAGATACTAATCTTTTTATTAGGCGTTTAAATCATGGCATTGGTATACATCTATAGAAGACATACACATTAACCAGATCTATAACGAACAACACTACAGCACAGTAAATTACATAACAACTATACACTTTTGAACCCCAACGCAGCAAAAAGTGTGACCACAGAAGCCAGGCTTAGGCAAAATGTAGATGAAATGGGAGCGGGGAGCGAAACAACACAGGGCAAACTCTCAATCAGTCCAGCTCAGTTCCACGCCATAAATCCCTGTGCAAAAGACTACATTTACAGTCCGATAGTGTAAACCCTCGAGTCCAGCCAAATGTGCACCTTAATTTCAGATAAATTTGGGTAGCACCTTACGATGATTTATGGCCAGAATAAAGAAATGCCAGACCATCCTGACCCAGTGTCATCTCTTTTTCCTTTTCTAAATTACAGAAATTCCCTAGGAATCGGTGGGGTCGGGAAAATAGTGTCTTCCTGTCTAAATTCATCCCGAAGTAGCTGGTAACCAAAAGGGTGTGCTCACAAACTGAGCAATCATCTATTTGTAAAGATCTTCTTAGCACAGTTGTGTAGCAAACGTCTAGGAATATGTGAGTAATCACTCCTTTAAGGTCTAAATCTCTCTCTTCTTCTCAGCAGCTCTGGTAACAATACTCCAGTTGTGGTAACAATAGCTAACATTTATACATAAAATACCTACTTGAATAAAGAAAAACAAAGACATTAAAACATTAATGAATAAAATAGTCATACGTTACATAAGACACATTAATCATGTGCTCAACTGCTTTGAATGCAGAGTTCCAAAAGCAATAATCGAAACCCCCGAAATTCCTCCATGATATTTCAAAACGTGTGTGATCAGTGTGGCTAATGGTGAGCAGTCAACTTTTTTTTTTTTTTTTTTTTTTTTTTTTTTTTTTTTAAAAACCTTTATTCGTATAAGTCAGATACACAGCTATTCAGCCGACATCCCGGAGGTTCGGCAGCTAATCAGTCAACACATGAAGTCCTCCATAGCTCAAGTGCAGGATAAAGACAAAGGTTTCATTTTTGAAAACTACCTACAATAAACACAACAAGCAAGGCAGTATACACCACAAATTCGTGCCAGTTCCCAGCGGGGGCGCGGCCCCATTTCCTACATCAAATCAAAGCCACCGATCGGGAGGATGAGGGAAAAGCAGAGGCGCTAACATTCTAACGGAGGTGCTTCAGAAAGACCCAAGTCGGAAGTGAGGCTAGGGGGAAAGTTGCTCCTCTGGTGGTTCAATGGCAGGAGGCAGACATATGCCCCCCCTATATTGGTTCCAACTTCCCCATACCTTATGCCATTTCTTAGGCCTCCCCCGTGCACTATACACAGTTTTCTTCCGAAACATGCTCCAGTCCATGTTGTCCTCCCAGGCATCCAGGGTGGGCGGGCTATGAGAGCCCCACAGTCGTGCTATATCTCGCTTAGCCACCATATTGCCTAGGGTCGCCCATTGAGTCTGCGCTGCGTCATAATCTGTAGGACCCCACACATTCAAAAGACAGCGCCGCGCCTCTGGGTGCAGTACAATACCCGTGACCTCCTGCATCACAACGTGAATCCGCTTCCAAAAGTCCGCAATCACACCACACTCCCATATGATATGTAGAAAGGTGCCCACCATCCCGCAGCCCCTCTTACATAGCCCATCCTCGGAAAAACCCATATGGACCAGCCGGGGCCCAGTGACATAAACTCTGTGCAGTATCTTAAGCTGGACCAGCCGTAGTCTGGCGGGGATCGCGACCTCCTTAGGAGAGGAGACTGCGTATTGCCAATCCTCATCGTCCAGCTCAAGGCCGTCCCTAGTCCACTGATCCCGCACCCCCAGGAGGAGGTCAGTCCGGACGTTCACAAGCTTTTTGTAGATTAGGGAGATTGTGCTCTCCGGCATATGGCCATCCAGGATCCGGTCCTCCAAGGGAGAGGACTCAGGCACCTTTTCCCCCTCAACGAGTACCGACCGCAACGCATGGCGCACCTGCGCATACCGGAAATATTCCGTGCCCTCCAGCGCATATTCCGTCCGTAGCTCGTCAAACGACTTAATCCGCCCCTTGGCCAGCAGGTCACCCACCCTGGAGATGCCAATCAGATCCCATTTCTCGAATCCCTTAGAGTGCCAAAGTTTCCCCAGCATATCGGAGTCATACAACGGAGTGGCGAGGGTGAGCCTATCTTTCCAGCCCAACGAGTTCGTGACTGTCTTCCACACATTCACCGCCACCCCGGTCGGCCCCGTGAGGGACCCAGCCGGGGGCCTCGAGTAAAGTGCTCTATAGTAGCCACCCCCACGCAGCAACCACCGGTCCATAGCAAAGCCAGGGCTAAGCGCCGGGCCGTAGACTCCATGATTAATCGCACTCAGTTGGGAGGCCCAATAGTATCTTCTGATGTCGGGAAGCGCGATACCCCCGTCATACCAAGGAAGAGTTAGTTTTGCCATCGCTATACGCGGACGGCCGTCCCACAGCAGCGAGCGCTGGAGACTCTCAACCTCCCGAAAGTAGCTGGCCGGAACCAGCTCCTGGGTGTTCTGCAGGGCATAGAGAAAACGGGGAAGAGACATCATTTTGAATAGCACAGCACGGCCAAGGAGGGAAAGCGGCAGTCGCCGCCAGCCCGCTACATCCCGCCGCAAGCGCGCCAGCGGAGGGACCAAGTTCCTCTCGTACCGTACCGTTGGGTCGGTAGAGATATAAATCCCAAGATACATGAAACCCTCCCGGGCGATCTGGATCGGGCAATTCCGCGGGGGAACCGGGACGTCTCCACACAGGGCATACAGATATGACTTCCCCCAGTTAATGGTTAGTCCCAAATTCCTCCCGAAGGAAGTCAAAATGTCGCAGACAACTATGAGGGACTTCCGGGGTGAAGTGAGATAGAGCAGGATATCATCAGCATAAAGGGAGATGCGGTCCTCGTGGTCAGGTGACCAGCGAATCCCCCTCACATCTGGGTGCCATCGTATCCAGGCCGCCAGCAGCTCGAGAGCAAGAGCAAACAACAGAGGCGACAGAGGACAGCCCTGCCTGGTACCCCTCCCCAGCTCGAAGGGACGGGACGCCCTACCGTTGACCGCGACTTTAGCGAGAGGTCCTTCATATAATAGTCTCGCCCAGCCCACAAATCCGGGTCCGAAGCCGAATTTCGCAAGCGCAGCCCACAGGTATTCCCACTCTACCGTATCGAAAGCCATCGTTGCGTCGAGCGCTGCCACAATGGCCGGCTCCCGCATCGTCCCCACCCTTGCGATCACTCCGTGGATGCGCCTAAGGTTCAACGCGGTGTTACGATGCGGGATGAAACCGGATTGGTCAGGGTGGATCAGATCGCCGATCACCCTGACCAAACGGTTAGCGAGGATTTTAGCGAGGATCTTCGGCTCGGCATTAAGGAGCGAGATCGGCCTATATGAGCTGCACCTGTTCCTGGGCTTACCATCTTTATGTATGACCACGATTGTTGCCAGGCGCTGGTCGCGTGGGAGGCATCCCGTCTCCCGCGCCTCCACGAACATAGCTCGCAAATGCGGAGCGATCTTATCCGGCCGGAGTTTGTAGAACTCAATTGGCAGGCCATTCGGGCCCGAGGCCTTGCCCGAACGCAATGAACGGATAGCCCCCGCGATTTCGTCGACTGTGATATCGCCATCAAGATCGTCCCTGTCTATGTCGGAAAGGCAAGGCAAAGCAAGATCACGCAGGAGTTCACACGAATCCCCCACTGGCCTGTCCGACACGGAGGTATAGACCGTGTGGAAGTAATCCGCAAAGCACTGGACTATGCCATCCGGCTCCGCGACAACGACGCCATCCTCCGTCACGAGGTCCGGCACAACACGATTGACCCGCTCCTTTTTATCCAGCCACGCGATTAATTTCCCGGCCTTGTCCCCGACGTCGTACAGACGGCCCCGCTGTTCCCTACTCATAGCTTTGGCCGCGTCCGTCACAAGGGCCTTGTACTCCGACTGCTTAAGGGTCAAATTGTGCAGCGCCGCCGCCGTGACCTCCCCCTCCAATGCCAGCTCCAGATCCGCGATCTCCGCCTCAATCTGGGCGACCTCCGCGTCTCGCCGACGCTTGGCCGCTGCTATCAAGTGGAGGGCCTCTCCCCTAAGCACTGTTTTGAACGCTTCCCACAAAGACACCGCCGACGTGACCGAGCCGAGATTTTCCTGGAAATAACGATCGACCGCCTTCAGCACCGCACTACGAGTCGTAGGGTCCCTGAAATACCACAGGTTAATTGGGGCCACCCTACCCCCCACTCCTCTACCAACATCCATACAGATCCACACCGGTGAATGGTCAGAAATACCCCGTGCCATGTGCCTGGCCTCAGAGACAAAGGAGGCGTGTGCAGCTAGGGTAAGCACATAATCAATTCTGGAGAGACTGCCATGCGCCCCGGAGTGGAAAGTGTATTGCCGCTGTGTGGGATGCAGTAGTCTCCAACAATCAACCAGACCAAGGGTATCTACAAAGTCCGGAAGCCACTTCTGAGCCCCCCCCGAGCTCCTTGGCGGGTGTCTGTCAAGCAATCCAGAGCCAACCGCATTGAAGTCGCCACCCACCACCAACATTCCCTCTGGGAGATCCAACAAAGTCCTCTCTAAGTCGGCAAGTGTGGAAGGTTGAAGTGCAGGAGGGACATAAACCGACACCAGGACCAGCGTCCTGCCCTCCCACCTCCCCGCTACAGCCGCAAAGCGTCCCCTATCATCAACAGTAGTGGAGTCTACCTCAAAGGGCAGGGAGGACCTGACAAGTATTCCAGCCCCTCTAGACCCCGAGGAAAACCCGGAGTGTGCGACAAATTTGTAGCCTTTCCTGTTGAGTGCATAGCACGTGTTACCAATCAAGTGCGTCTCTTGCAATAAGACAATATCAGGGGTACATCGCTTCAGAAATTGCAGGACAATCCCACGCTTAATACGATCCCCCAAGCCATTTACATTCCAACTGAGTATTTTTAAGCCCCTACCCCCCATCCCAACATGTAAGGAGACCACCACCCCGCGTGGAACCGCACTAGAGTCACAGAAGCTTGCATCCTTACGCCTTGCATAACCAAAAACAACAACCCCAACAACAACCCCAATCCACCCCCCACCCTGCACCCCTGCGTAAACTCTAAAATGCCCCCCAACTTGCAGTGTGCCTGTCGCCCCATACAAAGACTAATCTACAAAAAGAACCCCAGAGGAGGAAAAAGCTCCCATACTGCCCCCGCTACCCCCCGGACTGTCACCCTCCCGGGGGAACCGGAGATCTAGTACTTAAGTCCTGGCTCATTGTTCATCACCGCCACCGTCTGCTCCACCGGAGCGTTCCACGCTAGTCCGTCCTTGGGGCAATGTGTCCAGCCAGTCTCCGACCATGTCCGGTGATTCAAAAAAGAAAGTCCGCTCTTCGAACACCACACGCAACCTGGCCGGGAAGAGCATGGCGTATTTCAGTCCCATCTCTCGTAGCCTTCTCTTGACCGCCAGGAAGCCTTGTCGTTGCTTCTGTACCATCTGGGTAAAGTCCGGATAGAAACTTACATTGGTGTTCTGGAATAGCGTCGGGCCGGACACCCGTGATGCTTGCAGAATGGCATCCCGGTCCCTGAAGTTAAAGATCCTGGCGACAATCGGCCTCGGAGGGGCCCCCACCTTGGGCCTCCCGCCAGGGACTCTGTGGGCCCTTTCAACAGTAAAGAACTTACTAAGGCCTTTGGGCGCCAGATGGTTCACCACCAGGTCCTCCACAAACAGGTCCACCGACTGTTCCTCCGAATTTTCCGGGACCCCAATAATGCGCACGTTATTGCGCCTTGCACGGCCTTCGAACTCTTCCAACCGTCGGGCAAAGTGATCATTTGCAGTCCGCAAGGTACGGACTTCCAGCTGAAGGCCGGAGACGTCGCCCAGGAGGCCTGCAGTCTTGAGGTCCAAGGACTGAACCCGCTCATTAGTTTTCCCCAGGTCTGCCCGAATCAGATTGACGTCGATCGATATGGCGTCCACTTTATGCGCCAGGGTCTCAAATTGTTGCCCGATAGAGGACTTCATCCCCTCGATGGCCCCCATGATATCTTGCAGGGTTGGTTCCGCGGAGGGGGGCGACACGTCCTTCAAGGCCTCCAGTGTCTGTCCCGATCCGCCCGGTGACCCCTTCTGGTGGGCATAGCGGTCCATGTTGTTAGTCTGGGTGTAGCCTCCCCGCCTGGTACTCTTGGGCTTCTGTTTTTCGGCGTCCGATTTGCTCGACATCGCAATCTGCCGCGGAGACAATCTCCTTGCCCATACAGAGTAGACAACCATGCAACCAGTGACTGGCGCTACCCACGTCCAGGCCCGGGCGCGGTGGAGACAGGAAAGCGAAAGTGAAAGTGGGGACACCTTCCTTCCGACGACTCGCCCCTCGCACGGCCGCTGTTGTTCAATTAGCGCCCGGGCACTGTGCCAACGCAAGTCCCGGGCACCTTCCGGGGAGTAGGCCACAAACTTCCAGGCAGTACAACTTCGGTCTCCGGTGGGCGATTTCGATCCGGACAACGGCTCTCGCCTCAGCAACGGCTCCCCTCCAGTATTCCGGGCGTCAAAAGCAGGATAATAGACAGGATATCTGCCGGAGGGAGCGAGGGTCTCGGGAGCTCTAGGCTCACGCGGCCATCTTGATCACGCGCTAAGCTCCTCCCCCAGCAGTCAACTTTTTAATTCTATGTTGGCAGTGCAGCTACCTGCAAGGCCCACTGCTTTTAATATAAATAGAGTGTGCTTTGTGTCTGCCCTCTGCCTTCAACCATTAGCTTATTTGGATCAGCCTTTTTAAACCACTGATTGGAGACATCGTCAATCACATCTTAGATCAGCCCAGAACAGTAATTCTTGCTCATTGTTTCACCACCACCAATACTTCCACAACCAAAGCCGCCACATACACCATTACCACCAGTACAAAACCACTACCAATGAAACTAACACCAATCCCACCTACCTCACTATCACCACTAGCAATGCCATCAGCACCACCACCATTAATCTCACAATCAATACCACCAAGAATACCACTACCACCAATACCACCAAGAATACCACCACCAATACCACACCAGTCCCAGCACCAAAATAATTTCTACTGATACCACCACTAATACATCATCAGTACTGTAGTGTCTTGTGAGTTAGAGATGACAGGTCCCTTTTGGTTCCTGGGGACTCCATAGAACAGTGACGTAAGTGCTTGGGTGGAGTTGATAGAATCATGATGTAAAATGTTGAGTAAACGGTTACACAATGAGATATAAAGACGTGAAATACCAAGCTCCGTGTGTTGTGTAATCATTTACATGCTCTGAGGCTGGAGAGGATGCTACAAATGGTGATGAAATAGGGGGTACGTAACCCGAAGAACCGGCAGTGCTCTCCCAGAGAGTTGGCTGTGATCCAGCAAACTGCTTGTGCATGCCATACATGCCTCAGTCACAATGAAGACTGACAGTTGGCGTATGTGGAGTCAAAGTGCCTCTCCAGCCAGTTAAAAGCTAGCAGAGAAGACAAAGGCCTTTTCAGAGAGATTTGTGTACTATCGGCAAGGAAACAGCTGGTGAGGCCACAAAAGAAGTACTGCGTCACAATGCAACACAGAGCCATAAGCCAAATGGAACAATAACACTAAAGGCAGCGACAGCCAGGTACTGAGAAGCGCCAAAAGGCATGCATATCTAGGCACAAGGCAGCCTGGATTGAAACTTTTTATGATTTCATCAATGCATTGTTAGAAGCAGATAATAAAAAGATCATCAAATATCTCAAGAATCTTGCAGGTGAAGAAGTAAAGGAGGTAATAAAGAAAATACCACATGCTGATGAAGTTTCATATAGGCAAATTAAAGAAGAGCTAAATATCAAGTTCAATCCAATGCCGAATGTTGATTACGAAAGATACTTTTTCAACCAAGAAAGGCAAAAAGCTGGTGAAACAATTATTGAGTTTGTCGAAAGACTTGATATGCTTATCAAACATTGTAAGTTAAATTAATCCAATGATGAAGAAGCTATACGTCTTTGAGTCATAGATGGTTGCTTTTCCAATTCATTTAGACGAGGAATGCTGAAAGAGACGCAGTCTGGAGCGAGTACCCATGGCTGCAAAAGCCGAGGAACATGCAGAATGACACGGTGCTGACATGGAGGCTAGAGGAGCTCAGAGTGAGTCAGAGTTAAATGTGAAAAGTAAGCAGAGACATAAGGTTGAGGGGCACAAAGTGATGTCTTCAAAGAAAAAGAAACTGTGCTTCAGATGTGGTTTTTCTTTTCCACATGAAGGTAAATGTCCCACCACTGGACAAGTATGCAAGGGCTGTGGGAAAGGGAACCATTTTGTAACAGTTTGGAAAGTGAAGGAAAAACTAAGTGCATCACATTGGGGGAAAAAATGGATTACCGAACATCCCAGAAGCGACTAACTACTCATGCCCACAAGGCCAAGCAGCCACATCAGTTGAAGCAAATGGAAACTAAACAAAGTCGATAGTCGTCTAAATATTTGTCTAAACGTTCTTCAACATAATTGTCAAGATATAGTGAAGAAGATGGATGTGCGATGTCGATGTCAGCCAAAGAGAAACATGTGCATATTCGATTGGCTGCATGCAAGGGAGAAAGATCAAAAAGTGAAGTCACGAAATTCATTTAGACACTGTCCTAAAATCACACTAAATGTGGATGGCTGTTCCATGCCTTTGATCATAGACAGTGGTGCGTCAATAAACATCATGCCTGAGAAGTACAACGACCTGCCACCAGTACCCCGTCTCATACCATCGAAGACTAAAGTATGTGCATGGGCTGCATCTACGACATTAAAAAGTCAAGGTTCATTTGTAGCAATCATGAAGGACAAAAAGACAAAAGTTCAAGCAATAATTCACTTACTTCAAGGTACTTCGTCAAGTGCCAGTTTATTCAGTTTCAGTACTTCTGCTGAATTAGAAATTATATCTGTAAATATTCATCATGAAATAGTGAGTCAGTTTCCATTGTTGTTTTGTGGACTAGGAAAATTTAAGAAATTGAAAGTGCAACTAAATATTAATGAGGACATTTGTCCTGTTGCTCAGCAACATCGTCAAATTGCATTTCATTTACAGGAAGCTGTTGAAAAAGAACTTGAAATATTGCTAATGCATGACTTCACTGAGCGATCAACTGGTCCAACACCATGGATTTCGCCTATAGTGGTAGTGCCTAACAAAGACAGTGAAGGAGCTGTACGCAACTGTGTTGATATGCGTCAAGCAAACAAGGCAGTTGAAAGAGAAACGACATCCAAGTTGAACACATTGCCGACATGAACACATGAGCTGTCTGGTGCCAAAGTCTTCTCTTGTCTTATTCTGAACAAAGGATGTTATCAATTGGAACTAGAAGATAACTGCAGGTACAGTACTACTTTGACTACCCATATTGGTTTGTTCGGATATAAAATATTAGGTTTCGGTGTGCTCAGCTTCAGAACTGTTTCAACAGGTCATTTGCTGCATAATACAGCCTATCACGCATGCTTTCAATTACAGTAATGATATATTGTTCTTTGGGGCCACATGAAAGGAACATGATAAAGCTGTTACACAAGTGTGTTGTTTACTTGCTGATGCAGGTCTCACTTTGAATGCGAAGAAGTGTGAGTTCCACAAAACAAAACTCTGGCCATATTTTCTCTGATGCGGGAATGACTCCAGATCCGACTAAAGTGCAATCTTTGTATGGCATCTGTCCCCCACAAGATGTTACCATGTTACGTTCTTTTCTTGGTATGGCCAGCTACTGTTCTTGGTACATTCGTGATTTTGGCACAGTAAGTGCCCCATTAGGAGACTTAATTAAACAAAATGCTTCATTCTAATGGTCGTGTAAATGTGATCAATGCTTCAAGAAAATCAGACATGCAATAGAGAACGCCCCTGAAATGGCCTACTTTAATCCAAAGCTACATACAGAAGTTGTTTTTGAAGCAAGCCCAGTAGGGTTGGGTGCGATTCTTGCCCAGCTCATTGAATATCCAAATGCACAAAGGTATATTGTGGCTTAAGCTAGCAGAAGTTTGTTACAAACTGAACGTGCCTATTCACAGCCGGAAAAAGAAAGCCTAGCTTATGGTGTGGGCTTGCGAACATTTCTATATGAAAAGTATTTCACTCTTATCACAGATCATCCATCGTTCTTTTGCTCAGCAGAATGGAAACAAGCATCCTGGGACCAGTTTTGGGGTAACATCCCTCATCAGCCAGACTAGATTGAATCCAGTGGCAAAGTGAGCAAGGGACCCACATCTGGGTATTCCCTACCAACTTAGGGCAAACAATGAAAACACAAGGAGATGATGGACAGAGCGTGCAAACCTTTCAGACACTTACCATCAGTCACAGATCTGGGTTAAATCCATTAACGTTCTTTAGCTCACTTCACCACCCCAGTTCAGACCTAGCTATATGCAAATCAGTTGACCCTTTTGCAACCACTGAACAATAGGGCATCTGGCGGTGAACATTGGGCCTTGTCAGGCTTGGATTGGCAAGCTGGGCAATCGTACATGGGCCAATTGGCCTGTTGCTGAGGCGAGTTGATGGGCCGTTTATTGGGTGGACTAAGCAGTCCTATCAGCCAGGGCCATCCCTATCTCCACTGCAAGTACACACCGTAAAAGGCTGTTATAACAGCCTTTGCATACATATACTGAGGATGACCCACCTCAGGCCGGCTGAGTGTTAGAGGCAGAATGACAATGGGCTGCTCCTTCAGTCACAGCATGAGGAGTCCCTGCCCCCTGGCTCCCTCCAGGTGCGACAGAAGCCTCAAGGAGCTGCTGAAGGGAAGCCATTAGCACTCCCTTTGCAGAGGACTGGGGTAGGGAGGAGGACTGGAACGTTAGGGTGGTGGGGGGATGGTTAGGGTCTGTGAGGGAGCTCCTCAGTTTATATGTGTCCCTCTCCCCATGGAAGGAGGGGGAAGGACATAAATTAGTTGTTGTTCTCCTCCTTTGACTGCAACAGGCCGTGTTCGCACTATATAAAACTACAAAAAAATGAATGATTCTGGAATATGGGCCACCTTTTTGGAAGAGCCCAGGCCTAATTGTGATTCCAATCCGACACTGGGCCTTGTGTATGGTTATTCCCCAGCCTCTTGCATTAAGATGTTGGTGTAATACGCCTACAACTTTCAGTGGCGGCCAGCAGACAGGTCGAGCGGGGTTCACACAGGGGGTGGGGGGTCATGCGGGTGTCGTGCAAAACAAATATTACAAAATAAAAAAAACTTACCTTGCCGCTGGTACCCGCATCTCTGCTCCTGCTCTCATCGTGGAACTCGAAGGAACAGGAAGCAGGCCCCACTGACCAAGCACAACACTGCAATGCAGGGTTGTGATTGGTAAGCACCCAGGCTCCCCTGACTAATCACAAGGCTGCAATTCAGTGTGTGATTGGTTTTAAGCGACCTGGTTCAAGGCTGAATCAGGGAATGGGGGCCTGGGATTGTTCTACACGCAGGCTGTAATGCAGCATGAATGGAAAATTGTGAAAGTGCGAATGAATGGTTTGGGCGGCCCGAGAGGCCCGACCAGTCATTGCGCACTTAGGAGTGGGAAAACCACTCCTCCCCAGCTCTGCTCCGAGAGCAGAGCAGCCTTGCCTACCCGCCCGCCAGCAAAGCATCACAAAGCATAAAATGATATTAACATTTTATTTTTCTTCTTCCTCGCACTGCTTAAAAGCAATGATGCGATGCTCCTCCATCATAGCGGAGGAGCTGCCACTGAGTCTACCTTTATTTGGCTGCGCAACTGTGCACTGGCAGGTCTCTTCAGGAGGGCTGGCTTACTCCTCTTCCAGTATTTATACCGTAGCAGCAAGCGGACCCTTTGAGCAGTCACGGCCAGCATGACTTACGGGTGGGGGTGCTGGGGGTCACACGGGGAAGGAGATCGCACTGGCGAGGAGGGTTTAATTTTAAATAAATGTAAAAAATGTAACTTACCTTCGCTGCCCGGTCTGGTCCCATGTCATCCTGCGTCCTCTCCTCCACACAGGAAGAAGGCAGCCTCCCTCCCCTCCCCTAAGCCAATCACAATGCAGCAATGGCAGCGTTGTGATTGGCTGGGATGCCGACCACACAGGCATCTATAGAGATGCCATTTTCTCCATGTAGGCTGCATGAAGCCTACATGGAAAAAAGGGCAGAGTGCTTATGACTGGTTTGGTTGGCCCTGGGGCCGACCAAACAGTCAGCGCCCAGAACAGTGGGCACGCCACTCCCCCCTGCCCTAGAGCAGGACCACCCACCTTCCCGCCCGCCCCCAACCAAACCCTTCTGCTTTCTCGCAGTGCGAGAAGCAGAAACATAAAATGGTATTTTTAATACCATTTTATGTTCCAGCTTCTCGCACTGCGTGAAAGCAGTGGGGCGACGCTCCTCCGCCCACATGGAGGAGCTTCCCCTGCCTTCGAGTCTATCACAACTTACTTGATTAGCCCTGAGAATCCCGCTCTACCAGAACTGCTCCCTACAAAGAAAAAGAATGCAGAGAAAATCTAAGAAAGATCGAGAAGATCAAAAAGGAACACAGCATAAAAGCGCCAGCAATCAGAGAGGTTAGTGCACTAAACCCACATTCTTTGTTACAATTACAGGGACAGGTGAACGGTAAACCCAGAACTTTTGTGACATAGAGTTAATGCCGAAAGTCTCGAATGGCGAGATTAAAAACTCATCTGGGACATCTACATGCTCAAATCAAATTGGAAGCAAATATTGTGGTGGACCATGCGTGAGAAAAATGAATTATTAAAATTGCCAGTTCCACCTGAAAGGAAGAATAATCGAGTTAGAAGGTGTCAAATATATGGCCTGGAAAAGTCAGGCATTTGGAACTACTTGTGCATTAAAAGAGTTACTGAGAGGTTCGGCACAAAATAACTTATTTTCAAAAACAGGACAGTCAGAAGGAAGTGAGCGTTCACGTGTGACATACTCAATGGGATAAAAACAATACGTCCGGGAAGTTGATGTAAAAAATATATACTAGTCCAGTCCAGTCCAGTCCAGTCAAAGCTTTTATTTCGGTAAAATACCATAAAAAGACATAAATACATAAATACATTTAAAACATGATTAAATAGCATTGTATAGAGTGAAATCCATTAAAACATTAAAACAGTTCTATGGAACTTACACAGTAAAAAGAAGATCTTTTCCACAAACGGGAAAAAAGTTAAAATTGATCCAGGGCCAGAGATATACACATAATACCTCAAAGAACTAAGATGATGATATAGGTAGTACTGAATCAGGGGGGTGAGTAGCAGAAGACAAAAATTTGGACCTAACAAACCACATTGAGAGGAGGAATTTAGCCATTGCAAACACTACCAAAGGGGTGGTGTCATATTTCAGAATTCTGAACACCTCCATATAGTCCCTAAGACCCCTAGACTTGCATAGCTGGATGATCCACTTTTTCCGTGCAATGGTATATGAGGGACAAAAGAGAACAACATGCAGCTCTGTTTCGCAAGTAGCAGAGCATAGGGGGCACGAGCTAACGGGGTTTGCAACATTAGACCATCTATGGGTGAGATCTCTCAGTGGAAGCGAACCGTGTCTAAACTGCATGTAAAGTTTCTTAGCCAGAGGAGGTTGGATCACGTCTAGGAAGACTTCGAATTTGGGACTGCACTTAATATCCAGAAAAGTGTCAGTAAGCCTGCCCAGGGGGGAATGGAGTAAGATACCCTTCCTAAAAGATTTCAAAACCTCCCTCAATGAGTTCTTCGAAAGTGTACGACAGGTCACTTCCGGGGCAGACCATAAATTCCTCATCCCAATTAGGTTGCAAAGGTTCTTTATGTAGGCAAGCCAGGGGATCTTATCCGATTTTCCCCTTGCCATAATGTCACCGAGATCAAACCTATAGCTTTCCAACTCGGGCGTTGACCAAAGACGCCTCCAGAACTGAAGAGGACGGTCCAGGGCAATCTCTTCGATGGGGATCAAACCCAGATCCCATCTCAGGGGGATTAGTGGGGTGCTGACAGGTAGTTTCAGCAATCTCCTGATAAAGGAATTCTCAATAGATGAGAGGGAAGCGGGGGTAGAGTATCCCCATAATTCAGCACCATAAAGTGCTCCTCCCCTGGCTTGGGATTTGTAGATTTCCAATGGGGGGCCCAGAGGTTTGCACGAAGAGTTATTAAACACCTTCAGGATACCCCCCACTGATTGGGCTAGTCTAAAATTTGCCTTTGCCAAATGGGATCCCCAGTTCATTTTATCATTAAGGGTCACCCCCAAATAGTCAAACGTGGCAACCCTATCCAACTCAACCTCTCCCAGTTTAGGGTGGGGGCAATTAAGTGAATTAGAACCAAAAACCATAAATTTGGTCTTAGAGAGGTTCAATTCCAGATCCCTGATTTTACAAAAGGAGCAAAAGGCCTCTAGTGTACGCTGTATGCCCATGTAAGATTGGGATAACAAGAGCGTACCATCAGCGAACATCAGGGCCGGGACCTTACGCCCCGCCAAAACAGGGGAGTCCAGGTTAGCGGAGCGCAAAAGATACTCAATCAGCCCATTGATGAAAAGGGAGAAAAGGGTGGGGGCCAGGACACAGCCCTGCCTCACACCCTTCTCTACCGGGAATGGCCTGGAGATTTCCCCGCCTCTCCCATATCTCACCCTTGCATAGGTGCCTAGGTGGAGTCGTTTGAATAAGTGGCAAAGGTAGGGGGGGGCCCCCATCTCTAGCAAAATGGCCCAAAGTTTTTCCCTTTGCACCATATCAAAAGCGGACCGAAGGTCCACAAAGATCAGATACAAATTACCAGCACCCATGCTGACTGTCTTCCAATAGATCAAGAGTAATCTAAATAGTTGATCAATAGTAGAAACCTTAGCTCGGAACCCCGCCTGTAGGGAGGTTAGGATGTGTTGATCCTCCATCCAGATCTGCAGTCTGGATAAGAGGACTCGGGCGAACAGCTTCTGAAGAACATCAATCAGGCTTATGGGGCGGTAATTGGCTGGGTCCAGTGGGGAAGATTTTTTGTGGATGGGTATGATTTCTGCACCCAACCAGGTGTCCGGGATTCTAAGGCCCTGCAAAATGGCATTAAAATATACACGTATATAAGGTGCCCAAATTTTTACATCACTTCGGTAGAGATCACCGGGGATCTTGTCGAGCCCCGGAGCTTTCCCTACTGAAAGGGAATTGAGGGCCAATTCGATTTCTGGGAGAGAAAAGAGGCTAGTCTCAATGTCTTCCTGGCACAGCAAGTCCATTGCAGTATCAATCTGTGAGAGGCCTGCATCGTTGCTACCCGGAGGGTTACTGGCCGAGAAGAGGGGTTGGAAATGGGCGAGCCAGACCTCCTCACTGAGATTAGGAATAATTGCTGGGGTACTAGCTACCGTGCCCGATCGAACAATGTTCCAAAACGCCCTCGAGTCGCGGTCTGCTAGAGCTTGGAGTAAGTTTTGCCACCTTAGATCCTCCCACTCAGCTTTTGCTTCCTTGATCAGGTCTTTGTAGGTGGCCCTAGCCGCCCGGATACTGGACAAGGTACCCTCTTTCACTTCTATTAGCAGGGCAGACTTAGCCCGCCTACAGGTACCATTGAACCAGTGCTCGGGCCTAAAGGGCCTTGGTTTTGAGGCCGTAGGGTTATAAAAGAAGAAGCTAGCCAAACTACCAAGAAAATCCTTGTGGATAGTCTGGAGTTCGAGAAAGCGGGACTGCGGGAAATCCCCAGCAGGACTCAAAAGATGAAAGACTGCTTCCAAGGAGCGGGTCACAGTACTATATATATCGGCCAGCTTTAAGTCGTCAGACGCTACCCTTTCCCACCTGATCCGTCTGCCACCTGCCGCTAGAACCAAATTCTCACTATGTAATGGAGATTGGGGCCTAAAAGATTCACTACCACCTAGATTGGTAATCAATTCCAGAGACAATAGGTTGTGATCGCTATCGACCCGTGGAATAATAGAAAAGGAGGCCAAATGGCCCCAGAATTCCACGTTCACCAAAACATAGTCGATAGTCGAACAGCTCCCAGCTCTGTTAAAGGTGAAAGACCCCGGCACGTCCGGGCAGAGTCTACCATTGCAGGCCCGCAAGGAGTGTGCAATGGTAAGCCTATTAATCTCAAGGGCAAGAGGGGAAAGACGTTTGGCCGGATAGGATATAAGATCTGGGATTAGATAGATTTCATCCTCCTCGCACGCGGGGGAAGGGATCCCTGGGAGGGGTTCAAAGTGGCAATTAAAATCTGCTCCAATTAGTTTATGGTACGCCGGTGGAAGAGAATGTAGAACATTTTCCAGGGCGCCCAGGATAGACAGACCTAACTGAACCGGCTGGGGGCGCAAGTATACATTTATAACTACTAGTGAATAGCTAGCAGGAAAGGTTAGTAGCAGGCATAGAATATCAGGGGACTTTGGATCCAGTGACTTTACTGAACACCCCAAGTGTGTTGCAACCCATACAACTAGCCCCCCTGAAGGTCTCCCTCGCGTCCCCAATATATACTATTGTCTACTTTGGACGGAGAACCAGAATAAAGCAACTAAATCTTTGCAGCCGTAAATTGGGAGGGGTCTTAATGTAAAAGGATCATATACACATATGCTGTTTTCCTATCCATTGGTTTAAAGAGGTGGAATAGCATTTTAGAATGAAAATCTATATTTACAGGGATTGATATGAGGTATGGTCGCAAAGAGCATAACTTCAATGAACTGTCTATCTACATGACCTGTAATAAAACAGGGTCTGTGGGTACAAAGTAATTACATATGGTAAAACAAGCTTTGACAAACCCATAGGTCTAGCATTGTGTGCCAGACGTTTAGCTTTGTCATGCTTGTTTTGTTTTACAATGGTTTGTGTATAACATTATTGTTGGTCTGTTGGAGAAGCTACTGTACATTTGCAGTACCCAAAAAAATACTGACTAAAAGAAAAAATATGTTTTTGCTCTAAAAAAGGACACATTGCCATATGCGTCCCGACACTGAAGGGAACAGCTTTGTGTGTTGATGTGCTCCTTGTGAAAGGTCAAAATTCCGACACTCACAGCAAAGTTATCCAATGGCACTTTTGGGCTGACAGTGTCCTTTGCTGTATGCTAAAGTGGGTGGAAAATAATGTGAATGACACAACAACCAGCAAATAACAGGGCTTAATTTGAGTCTGTGGTTGCCGATGGGGCCCACCGGCACTCGTTTTTGGAGACATGCACTTATTTTCTTCATCAGATATTGAGAGGCAAGAGAAAGAAAAACACACAAAGGGGAATGAAGAGGGAAGCGAATGATGGGAAAGCCATCACCAAGTGAGAAAGCATGGACCGGTGTGGGTGCCTAATCTCCTGCAATTCATGCACCCCAAAAATGTACTTTATCAGAACACACTTTGAATGATGAATCAGAGATGGTGTTAAACTTCCGTTCGAGGTAAGGCACCTCCAAACACAACAAAATAACAGAAATACAGTCAATTAAGTGTAGGGTCCACTCAAATAACTGAGATCTAGATCACAGGAATACATTTAAGAAATTTCGTTACAAAATTCAAAAGATGTGGTACAGACTAATTACCATGAAGGGTCTTGGTAAATAGAGTATTTCAGAGAAGTGCAAAATCTAAATATTCTAAGGCCCAAGTAGGCAGCAAAAGCAAAAGATAAACAGACAGCATCCCTAGTAACATTCCGAAAAGCTCTGGCTCACCCCCCAAACTGAGGGATTATATACATTATTTTTGCATATTAAATCACAAAAACTGCTGAATCATCATGGTATGATCAAAAGTGCCATATTCTCAACAAATCAAAACACATTTTTCTTAGCGTAATATTGCCTTAGCACCTAAACACTAACCCACTAAATTAATATTGATTCTGCCTGCTCAATTATAATGTCAGCCAGAGATGGTAGATACATGAACAACAGTAAACTATTATGAATGCGTAAAGTACAGTGAGCTAATGGAAGGACTTTGACATAAGATAGAGTTTTGTGACCATGCTAGGAAAATGACGTTGAAACCAGTAAGAGCTGTGTCAGTGGAAACAAACAAACATGACTTGGCTTGACAGTGTGCTCCAGAAATGATGATCAGTGAAATGTGCAGGGTAAAGACAGGAAGACATCCATTTTTATAAACATGACTGCCAGGCCTAAATTGAGGCCTAATTAACAAGAGTAAGGAAAGCACACTTCTGCATGTCATAGGAAATATGGTTTCAAAATAATAAGATATCAATGTGTACATGTGTAATTGAGAATAAAACTAAATTCTTCACAAAAACACGAATGTACAAAAATCCTTAACATCAGTGGTGGAACATACTTTAGAATTCATGCACTTATGACAATCATATTAATCTGTGTGCACTGTAACAATCAAATAACATGGCCGTCCGCCCAGCAAGCCCTCACAGGGGTCTTGCCTGGGTGATGCTGCCGGCCCCTCGCCTGCCCTAGGGCACAAGCAACTACCTGAGGTGCACGCAGAGCCAGGTAGACATGGACACAGATCCACCCCTACCCCTGGAGATGTAACCATAGTGCTGCTAGATCTGGAACACCATAGCAAATATCTATACACCACACGGGGGCACAAGGGCGGCATTGGATGTAGGATACAAGGCCCTGACATCCAAGGACCTATACAAGCGGGTTGGGGGGTTATTACTGTTAAAGTTGTTGGGGAATTATTTTGTTCATCATGATCAATCTTTGTACTAACCAAGGGGACCTCTTGATGACTATTATTGACAAGTATTCTCAGATTACGGAGGATGGTGAGTGGCCCTCCAGTATTGATGAACCTATGCAATTGGATACACAACCCCCGCACTCTGTATGAAAGGGAGCTAAAGACACGAGAGACTGAAATGTACTTGACTCCCTTCTTCTGCCACGGAGTGCCTCAGTGGTGTACTAGATGTTTTTCTGGTACTTGTACACATTGTAAAAGCAATAAAGACATTTACAAAAAAACTAAAATCAAATAACAATAAATGGCTGCATTTATTTCTTGTGAGAGCCATGTTTTTAATTCACACTAACTGTACTTGTCCCCAAAAAATACTTTCTAAATTTGGCCTATCTTGTAACTAGGCCCGAGTTGCATGCATTTCATGTATATAAAATGTTCTGTAAGTCTCATGTTTTTCTCTCTGAAGGTGTCTTATCGCCATACGAGTCAGCTAGAATAGGCTTATTGTCTATGGTATGAGGTTGATAGGTAGCTGAAATAATTAGAAGTTGGCTTTAGCTGTGGGGACTGAGATGGTGAGAGATATTCCTGTACCAGGCAGAATGGATCAAAGTTACATCCAAGGTCACACAGTGTACCGTATTGTCCAGCGCTGAGAAATTAGGTAGTCTGTCTATTGTCAGAGAATGGTCGATCTTGATTAGTCCATTGGAAGTAGACTGATATGAAGAAGACTTCTGGAATTTTCTTTCATTTTTTAATTATGTGTTCCTTAGAATAGTTTAACAGACCCTGTCGTGACTTCACAGAGAGAAGATCTCTTCTCAACTCTGCTGATTTCTCTGCCTGAGTGTTGAGCTTCGTGCTTGAACATTTGCATTTTCCCCTTAAACCCTTAAACTTAGTTCATCTGATGTTAACACCTTGCTCCTAGAATTTCCAGTTGCCAATTTTAATGGTTTTATTTCGAATAAGGCAGTCCTTTCATAGAATCTGCTTTCACGATATTTTGTCTGCTCTATGTAGTTCCATATTGTATTTTCTTCCTTATAAATTGCAAATTTTAATTGCATGATCATATTAATATGTAAGATTTTACAATAAATTTGCTACAATTTTGTTGATTGATTTAACATGTAATTTCAATTAAAATTCTAAATAAAACCTTTAAGGTGGGACAACATCCTCTATGTAATTTTCTGTGAAGCAAGATTAGTTTCACTGTAATGAAATTGTATTTCTGATATTAACTCCTTTACACTTCAAGTTGACAGTCAGAGGTCCATATGACCAGTGGGGTATTCTTTTTGATGATTACACTAACAGGTTAATATTCAAAGACCCCTGCAACATCATTTTCTAGCAAACAAGGATGGTTTGTCACTGAAATGTGGGGAGCTAGAAGACTCTAGAAAAGATCCGGAGCTTGTCCATGTCTAGTCCATTGGCAGTGTTTCAGTGGTTCTGAAGGTGGTTGTGCTGGCTGAGGAGTGAGTTTAACTAGAGTTACATGTTGCAATCTGTCTTTGTCAAGCTTGTGGTGTTGTTTCGACATTTTGTGTTTTGCATTGCAACAATGTTTTTTTGGCTTGATTGTGTAAATGCATTTTTGTTTAATGTTGAGCGGTTGAAGTTATTATCGATCTTGTGGTTTAAATGGTCTGTTAAGGTTTGTATTGCCGGTCTGTGAGGTACCATTGGCTGCACAATTAAGAAAGGGACCTGTAACTCATTGTTGCAGGTGTACTAATAGTGGTTGCTGTTGGTTGATCCTGTTGTGCAGGGGAGAAGCCTCACTAGTCAGGGTGGTTTCTTGCTGATCGAGATTTCCCCTGTGTGTGTCACAGTGCTATTCCCTCTTTAGCCGTCTTGAGTGAGTCATAACTTTAAACTTCTAAAGTGGAGCAGAAAACAGTTATTTGTGCTTCCTTTAACATTTTCGTAATAGTTCATTTGAACAAATAAATTGTACAGGACGGAGAGCCACACAATGTGCTGTGATCCATGTCATTGGGTGCCGCGTTGGTATTCGTCAATTGGAGTAGGAGTTGCACTAGGATTGGATATTGTGTTATGAGGTGCCATGCTGTGATAGGGGTGCCATGCTGGGAGTGGACACTAGTACCAATACATATTACATTGTAATTTGGTAGAATTTTCCACCCAATTGAATTCACGGTTTTCTTCCTAAATTGTGTTAAAAGTTACTGCAAATTTGAAATGTTTCAGACTATTAAGAGGTTTGGTGAGAGAGAATGTGAGTGTTCCCATCCCAGAGGGAAAGGAAGTTCCTCCATAAGATACACCAGATCATTATATGGCCAAAAATATACTTGTTGGGATCCACACATGTATTTTGCTTAATCAATGGAACAAGATCACTGAGAAAGAAGGGTCATTGCAGTTTCCTAGTCCTACTTCCAATGTAATCATAATTGAAAATTTGAGGCTGGTGTTATACAGTCAAAACCTCATCCTAGACCAGCACTGTTTAAAGCTTTGAATGTTTGGGAGCTTGCTGCACACACAAAGGACATGAAAAGTATCAGAATAGAGCAAAAAGGGCCATTCATGGCTAGTTGGGCACTAAGTGGCATGCAGAGCAGCAAATATGGAGGAGACACATAATTGAAAGAGACAGATTATGTCCTGTATTAACAAATGAGAAGCCTAGGAAGAGAAAAGCTCAGTGAAAAAAGACTACAGAGACCCAGGAAAGGTCCAGCTCTGACAGTGATTATAGTGAAGACTTTTTGGAAGATTTGTTGTCTTCCAGAATGCTGCCCTATAATGTTGTCAAGCCCACTGGTGTTGGCAGTACACCAAATAAGATTACAAGTGGTACTGTGCCTGCTGATTCCACTGTGACTCAGACAGGAGGACTTCCAACAAAATCCTCTATTGCAGCTGTTCTGACACCGACAGTTGCTATTATGAAAGTCCCTATTTTATTTTATTCTTTAAGTATTTTTATTGAGATTTTATACCATGTAATGCAAACATGTCAAGCGATATCAATACTTTATCGTAGAGGATATAACAGCTATGCTTGAGTCAAAAAATATGGAAAGAAAGAAACCAAAACCAAAAAAGGAAAGCATGAAAGAACCACTACAGTGGTCGTGACATCGTATCTCGAACACATCAGTAAATTGTTCCTACAATAGATCTTATCCATGGCAATAAGCAAAAGTGGCATCATATAGCAGTGTCTGGTTCATGGGGCGCTGATACAAAATCAGAAAATCCAGTTATAATCTCTATTAGGAGTCAGCTAGGGTCGAATAGTGCAATACAATGGGCTGAAACTGATGTACTCATATGGGACAAACAATACAGTTGTAAGAGAATCATGTCTATATCAATATACAATGGCTTGGTGACCGTCCCACATCTTATTTCTACCATCAAGTTTCTCTGACACATAAAGTTCAAGTTACTACCAATAATCTATTCGAGGGTATTGGATACTTTTCCCGCTAAATATTTTTGATAGAGACCCCAGAAGTTTTTGGGGCAACTCTGGGGAGGAAGTAGTTCGCTGTATACCTCTGTTTGTGTGTTACAATAGAGCATATCTCTGGCCCATTCCGCAAGGGTAGGAGATGGCCCACGCCCCCTGCGCATTGCAACTCTATGCTTTGCAATCAACAACCCCATCTCTACCATGCGACGGATGTCTTTCTTTATCTGTTTCGAGTAGCCCAGTAGGGCTAGTAGAGGGTCTGGTGCTATTGATGTTTCCACAATTCCACTCAATTCTTGGAAAATCAGGCCCCCAAATTCTGCTATACTTGGGCATAGCCAGGCTGCATGCAAAAAATCTGCCAGGAAGGCTCTACATCTGTCGCACTCCGCCGATTCTCGCAGTCCATATTTATGCAAACGGGTAGGAGTATAGTATAGTATAGTATAGTGCGAGTATTGTGACAGTCCCTATTATTAATGCCCCAGCCGTGCCTGATTCAAAAGTGAGGACCCTTGTTATAGCAGCCCAGACTGTGACTATTCCATCTGCAACTGCCTAAATAAATGTGGCCTCAGTACCTATAGCTTAGAGAACTACGGCTGGAGTGGCCGCTGTCACTACTGTCCCCAAGACTCAGAATTCATGATAGCCCTCTGGAACCCTAACCTGTTCACTGGAGGTGTAGGTCTCAGACACGCTTTAGTGTTTAGGACCCCCACTGCTCAAGGTGCTGGAAGATTCCTGAATCTAGGAGCTTTACCTAGAATACTTGGGGACTCCCAAGACAGTGGAGACATAGAGGAGATGGACGAAGACCCTCGAAAGCACCTAGACTTAAAACCCTTAAATGTCTCCAGACTGGTTGTAAACTGGATGAACTCATTAATGGAAATTTGGATTCAAAATATATAGATAAGTATCACAAAAGTGAGCTTATATATTTGAGCAAAGACATCACTTGTTGTGTTGTGGAAGTACGTGATAAATTGACAGAATTGGCAAATCAATATAACATTGATATCTCCAATAGTCCTTGGCGCTTCAGGATATATGTAGATAAAGAGACAAATGTGAATATGAGGGCTTCTGGGATGAAGACGCTTATGAGGGAACTTGTGGCCAGTATACAGAGGTGAAGTCACTCAGATACACTAAGATACAAGCGGGCTAGAAAAAGGGAGAAAAAGAAGAAAAATGAAGAAACTGCGGGAGCAACAAAGATACCCCTAGAACACCCAGATGGTACTACTGTTAAGACTTTCCTTTTAAGGGAGGTACATGGAGGGGGAATGTGCATGTGCCCTGGAGTTGCGGTGATCTTGTGACTTTTACAAACCAGTTCCCAAAATTGAAGGAGAATCCTGACATGTGGTACACTTGGTTTGACTGATTTATGAAAATTTCAAGAGTTGTGTGTGAAGACTTGAACACCTTTATTGACCTTGTTGGGCCTAGTGATTTGTAGGCTGAATGTAAGGTGTCCGTACAGTGGCCCAAGGCTGAGCCACAGAGGGTGACTTAAACTAATGCGCCATCTTCTATAGTGATGTAGAAGTATGGCCAAGGGATAAATTTCTTGAAAGGAAAAGTCCCACAAAAGGAGATTGACTGGTTGAAAATTAATCAAACTACTCAGGAGGCTCAGGAGTCAGTTAATGCTTATTATGAGCGTGTTTCCATTGCGGTGTCTATAACCCAGAAGGGGCGATAGGAGCAATTTCATTTCACAGTTTGTTCCTGGGTTAAGTTCAGAGATTAGCCTGCACATTCAGCAGAATGTGATTTGCTGGCAAAGCAAGCCGTTTGATGAGATACTTTGATATGTTAAGTATTGCAGTGATGAGTAGAAGATGAAACATGAGAGGATTAAGAAAAGGTTTATGCAGGCACAGACTAAGCTTGCCTAGAAAAGATTTCAGAATGGCCCATTGCAGGAAATGGTGTTGGTGGTGGAATGCACGGAGTTTATTATTATAACAAATTGGGCCACTGGAAGCAGGAGTGTTTATTGAACCTTAATCAAGTGTGTTACTATGGCCAAATGCAACATGGTAACTCCATGCAGATGCAAAATGTACTAATGCAGAGAGCCCAGAAGCCTGACATGCCACAAGCCCCCATGATGCAGGTTCCCCAAACCCCGATAGGCCCACAATGTGAACCAGGATCCAGGAGCTAATCATAATCCTTTTGAGAATCAAGTGTCTTTTCAACAGCTTCTGATCTTTGATGCTTCTTATCGTTATGGCTCTGATCAAGCACAATGACAGTGCCTGGGAGGGAAGGAAGATTGTGTGCTTGGCGCAGTCTTGTAGGTAGATTAGAGTGTTGAGGTGAATGGCCATCTGGTGTCCTTTTTGATTGACACAGGTGCTGATTTTAAATTAGCCAAGCAAGGGACTGCCGTTGGGCGTCTCCGCGATCCCTTGCTGGTTGGCTTGTGGGTCCCCTGAAGACTTTTCTACAGAACTAAAGGGCTCCCCTAGTTGCTCCAGGCCTGCCCTGACTTACCCTTGCTGGGTGAGTCCCTCAGACCTTGCTGGTCTGCACCGCTGACTTTCTTCACTTTCCACGAGACTTGCTGTTGCCAAGGCTTGTTAGCTCCAATCCGGTTGCCGACACCTCAGTAAGCTGCAGACTTTATGGGACACTCCGAATCCAGCTCCTGGTTGTCGTTGACACCTCCTGGACCTCGTGGCTGAAGAGTCAAGACACCCGTGATCACCTGAAATCACCTGACTACTATGGGCATCCAGCCTCCTGGCCCCGGGTCACTGGCAAGTGACTTTGAACACTGTCTCCTCTGCTTTCAGGTCTTCTTTCTTCAGAATCCAGCCTTGGATTCCACCGGACACTTCTCCTGTCTTCACAAGCAGCAAGTCTTCTTTGGCTCCCATTGAAAACGACGCCGCGACCCGACACCAAAAGACACCTATGCACCCAGCTTCCCTGGGTGAGGTAACTCGAGTACTCCAGTGCTCCTGTGTTTGTTGGCTCCAGAACTACTTACTCTGTAAGTGACTTGCTTGTAGACTCTCCCGAAGTATCCTAAAACTTTAAAATTCCAACCGCGACTTGCTCCATTGAAGTCTATTGGGATCCGCGTCTGTGTTCTCACACTGCATGCTTCTCCCATGGGTCCTTTACTTACCTGCCTTGGGTGGATTAGTGAGGCCCCAGCGCTTCTGAAGACCTTAGGCCTTCTCCCTTCTCAAGTCGTTCTTCTTATACCTCTTTTTTAGTATATGGTCTGGTACGCCCCTAGGGCCCCAGCCATATACGTGCTTAACTTGATGTGAAATGTTGATTTGTGCATATGTCCTTGACTTCTAATCTCATAAAGAAATTAGTAGAGTGTGTCTACTAATAAATACATATATATTTTATATATATACCTGTGTGGTGTCCTTTCATTTAGTGATTCAGGACATTATAAGGTAAAACAAGCTGCTTTACATTCCTCTGAGACTTAGCCTGAAGGCTGCTCTCCACAGCTACCACTAGGATAGCTTTCTTTAAAAGGTTGTCTTAAACCTATCTACCATAAGAGTCGAATTGTACTGGTGCAAGGTGGCCACTTTAACTGGTGACCAGCATATACCAGGCCAACTTCTCACAAATGGTGTTAGGTGAAATTAACTTTTCAAAGAGACCACTTTCTGCGAGAGACTTACCAACATAATTCAATCAGGGAATGGATAAACCCTTACACTGGCTAAGGCCGTTTAAAATAACTTTTCTTTTGAAACTTCCTTTGCTATTCACCCATACACTCACCCAAAGCAGGAGGGGCACAATTTAATAGAGTCTGTAACATATTCTAGGTTGAGTTCAGAATGTAAAATATAGACAGGACTAGATGGTGGAACATTAAGCAGCCGCCTACCAATTCTATTTTGCTCTACCTATGTAGGCGAAATGTTGTGATATCCTCAAACCCCCACACCATGGGTTGCCGTAGGGAAACCATGTAACCTATGAATCTTAAGATAGGGAGACAAGTGCCCCTTCCATCCGTCTGGGCTAGGCTAAACAAAGCTACAGTAGCACTCCCTAGCTTTGAGCGTGCTGCGTTCACTTGTGGTTGCCATGAATTACATCCACCAAACATGACACCCAGGTAACAAAATTTCTGTGCAGTGACCAAATGCTGCTCTTGAACCTTTAGGGATGCCAGGCATTTTCTACTAGGCCTGCAGGCTATTATATGTGATTTACCAAAATTATTCACAATATCAGATACCAACTTTGTAACAGTTGATAACCGGTATGCCGATGAAGTCGCATGGTACTGCGCTTATGGGTCCTGTGTATTAACAGAGAGTACTCAAATGAACTTGAAAATGAGACAAAGTTCAACTTGTTGTTGTCTGCTGCTGATACATGAAAGGAAGTTAAGAGACTGTAGGGGGAATTGCCAGAAACTGAACAGCAGGGATGGGTCAGAGCAGTCTGTGTGAAGAATGCGGGGGAGGTTTGGGTTTCAGCAGGTGGAAGATCTGTGTTGCCAACAGTTTGTTGTCCTTGATGGCGGGACATTTTCATGTCCCCAGACACATATGAAGAGATGCTATGCTTATGCTGTTGAGACAGAACTGGTTTAACCCTCAATTTAGAGTAATAGTCTTGAATTTATGTCACTGTTGTGTGGTCTGTCAATAGATAAATATTGGGAGGAGAACCCCTAGTAACCTTGAGTAATATAGGAAGATCAGGAAGTCCCTTTAACGGAATACAGTCGGACTTTATTAAGATGCCTGTGTGTAACAGGCTGAGATGCTTCCTGTTTATAGTGTACATTTCCTCCTGTTGGGTGGAAGCCTAACTGACTTCAAGGAATGGGGTGGCGGTGTGAGCTGAAGAATGATGATGGATTAAACCCAGATCAGTTGACTGGGGGTGAGTGCTTGCAATGTTTAACACTCCGTCCATCATCCCCTTTTGTTTTGCTTTGTTCGCCCTAAGTTGGCAGGGTATGCCCAGACGTGGGTCCCTTGCTCACTTTGCCACAGGATTCAAGCTAGCCTGGCTGATGACGGCTGATTAGCCAGAAACCGGTCCCAGGATGCTTGTTTCTGGTCCAGGGAAGACATGGCTTGGAAGTTCGGGCTGGACTGTTCCCATGAGGCACAGGGTCAGACTGATTTCCATATGGCCATGTCTGAACTGGGTTGGCTAAGTGATCCCCTTTGGTTTTGCTTCGAGGAATGATAGCCTCAATGTAGCAAAGTTGTTGGTGTGTGAATTAATACCTGTATTTGGGTTCCCGGTTTATCTGGAGTGAGACCAAAGGACTCTTTTTAATAATGAGGTCCTAAAAATGCTGTGTGTGGCCTTGAAGATCAAATAGAGACTGTACTGTAGCTACCAAGTTGAAGCTTTTAGCATTGTGGAACAGGTGAAATGGGACACTGAAGTCCCGATTGGCAAAAGTATGTGAGTCTACCTCTCTGCAGTGACCGGATGCCTTGTCTCCGAAGTACTCCTGATCAGCAAACAGGACTGTCGCCACATGAGATCTTCATGGGGAGAGCCAGGAGATTGCCTGAAAATGTGCTTGTGAATATCACAGATGATATGATTCTCAAGTACTGCAAAGGACGGGTTGGTGTGGTACATTCTATCTCTCTCCAGGCTGAAGTGACCACTGTCCTCCCACATCAGGGAAAATGCCCTGACCTCAGTCTGGAGGACCGGGTCCTTGTCAAGAAGCGCATCCAGAAGTCGCACCTGCAACCCCATTGGAAGGCACGTATAGGGTTATCTTAGTATCCAAAACAGCTGTCAAGTGTGGTGGAGTGCCGAACTGGATGCATGCCTCCCATACCCAGCGAGTGTGAATCTCAAATGATGAGGACGTGGTGATGCCTCCCAGTAATCTGAAACACAACCCTGTAATCACTCTGATGGAGCAGAGAGGGGCGAAGCAAGGCCTCAAGAACCTAAAAGTCAACCTATGGTCCAAGTTACAGAAATAGCGCAAAGTTGAATTGAGGCAAGTTCTGAGCCTATGGTGAGTGAATCAATCGGGAGTAACCACAGTGAACCAGCCACATGCGCAGCTCACTGATGAAAATGACCCTGGTGAAGGGCTGAGTAACGTGACCAGGAGTGACTGTGAGGGAGAGGAGTGACAGAGAAGGCGTAAAGGGAATTGAGACCGAGCCTGATAGATGATCACATTCTACAATCTGTCACCGAGGAGACACTCAACTATTCTGAGTGACAGTGAGGATGACCAGACAGTACTCAGGAGATCTAAAAGAGTGAGTGGGCCTTGTGGAAGGTACCCATACCCTGAGTAGACTTACTACATTGACAGTGAGCTTGACCCAATTGTCTATAATTTCGATGATCAGGGAGAAGTGCCAACAGACCCTCCATGATATGTGCCCACACAGAACAATATTTAGTTTTTTGGATTGATCAAAATAACCATAACGAACCGGGTCTATGAACTCAACTTTGTTGAATTCTGCTATGTTTTGAATTCTGAAGATTCCCTAGGGTCAAGGCTCCAGTAGAATAGTAGGGTTGTTTTTATAGTAGAAGACGGAATAGAGCTAAGGATGACTCACTAACATTGCTGAACATAAGTTAACAAGTTGTGCAACGATATAACAGTTTGGCAGTTTTTGCCCAAATAGATATGATACAGAATTTATAAGTCTGCTTGCTGCTATTCTGCTCTAAAGGTCTGACTGCATAGAAACTGTGAGCACTCTTTCTAAGAACCAATGTAGGGTAGCAGTAGTTTTAGTACTGAATGTTTCCATCATTTTCATGGGTGCTTTGCCAATCTGATTAAGATTGCTTGTTGGCGCTGGTCCCATTAGGTCTACATCTAGGCCCACATTACACTCTCCTCCATAGTAGACATGCGTAGTTTTGATGTTGGGCTTTTACTAAAGGATGCGTCGAATGGAGACTTTTAAACCAAAGCATACTTTTGCCTGCTTTACGAGCACACCGAAGTGATTGGTGCTAAATACTGTTATGTCTGTACTCAATAACCTTTTTCAGTAGCTGAGGGAATTATGTACCGTCACACTCCTCTTAGAAACTGTATCACTTGTAGTGTTTTGTTTAGCCTTTCTACCATCAGGGTCACTTTGAATATTACATTTCGAATAATGACTATGTACAAACATTTGAATCCAAATCCCAATGCTAATGAAATGGACACAGTCTTCTGGAGTTTCTTTAGGTCCACAATAGAGCTTGACACTGCTAATGCACATAGACAGAATCTGAATTGTTTACTAAGCCCAACTGAAAAGACATTAATTGATAAACTGGAAGATAAGAGAGCTGTTATTGAAGAAAGAACAGAAATGGTAGGAGTTACTGGGAAAGACAAGTGGGAAAAGGAAGAGGAGAAACACAGAAAGTGGTAGTTGAAGGAATAAGTATTTAGATTAGTTTCTCTTGATTGGTCCATTTGGTGGAAACTGATATAGTGCGGCCTTCTAGAATTTTATTTCATGTTTTAATTGTATTCCTTGGAATAGTTTAGCAGACTCTGTTTTGACTTGAAGGAGAGAAGACCTCTCAAACAATTAATCAGTATGGATTTCTAAAGCACAGTTAGTCAGCCGTGAGGGTATCCAGGCACTGAGACTCAAGCTGCTTGGGTGGCATCAGTTTAATAGCCTGGTTTTGAGTCCCCTTCTGCATTCCTGAAGAGAGGGTGAAGCCCAGAGATGGAGGGGAGGCTGTTCCAGGACTTCCCGGTGAGGTAGGAGAAGGAGCGTCCTCCACTGTTGCTTCAGTGGAAATGGGGATAGTGTGAGCGAGGGACAGGTAGGCGAATCACAGGAGTGTGGGGGGGTTTGGAGGATTTATGCTGGTCCTTGGTTGCGCAGGGCTTTTTAGGCGTGAGTCACAAACCTGAATTTGCATCTTTTGTGGATGGGGAGCCAGTGGATTTTCTTCAAATGAAGTGTGATGTGGGCCCATCTGGGGAGGTCGAGGATGAGTCTTGGCCACTGAGTTTTGAATGGTCTTTAGTCTATTCAGGAGGTGTGTGGTATCTCCTATATAGAATGCGTTGCATCAGTCCAAGCGGCTGGTGACGAGGGCATGAATGACGGTGCATCTGGTGGAGACTGGGAGCCATTTGGAGATCTTTTAGAAGCATGCACAGAGTGAGAAAGCAGGCCGAGGAGACTGCGTTGACGTGGTTCTTCATGGTGAGTTTGCTGTCTAAGATGATGGAGAGGTTCTGGGCTTGGTCCATGGGAGTGGGAGAGGGTCCAGTTCAGCATGTCACCAGGCGTTGTTCCACGCGGAGGTGTTGTTCCCGAAGATCAGTACTTGTCTTGTCTGTCCTAAGCTTGAGGCAGTTATTTTTCATCCAGTCAGCAATGCTGGTCATGCACAGATGGAAGTCGGCCCTTCGTGGTGGATGAGTCTTCGGATAGAGAGAAAATGAGCTGGGTGTCGTCTGCATGGGAGATAATGTTCCGTCCATGGTTTTTGATGATGTTGGCCAGGTGTGTCGTGAAGGCATTGATCATAGTGGGGCTGAAGGAAGAACCTTTAAGGACACCACAGATTATGCTCTTAGGCTCCAATGTGAATTGTGGAAGGCAGATTCTCTGTGTGCTTCCTATGAGGAAGGATGCAATCCATTTGAGGGTGTCCACATGGATTCCCATCTGATGAAGCCTCCTGATCAAGGTGTGGTGGGACACAGTGTCAAAGGCAGCTGAGAGGTCGAGGAGAATCAGGGCAGCTGCTTCTCCCAGGTCTAGGAGGATTCTGATGTCGTCAGTGGCTGTGATCAGAGCGGTTTTGGTGCTGTGGTTCATGCGGAATCTGGATTGGGATGTGTCCAGAAGAGGTATTCCATGAGTTGGCAGTTGATGGCCTTTTCGAGGACTTTGCCAGCTAAGGGGAGCAGGGAGATGGACCGGTAGTTCTTAAGCTCATTGGGGTCGGTGGAAGGCTTCTTTTGTTTTTAAAAACAGATTTTATTTGTCAAATAACAAAGATATTGCAGAGCACTGCCACCCAGCAACTCATGCAAAGAAGATGTAGACAGAAATGACTTTGACACTTTCTGGGGAAAAATAGGACAAATTGAGAGCAATACAGTTGCAATAGTACCCAACGAAATAAAGAGAAACAAACCCCCTAAACCCCTCCCCAATTGCACCCACGCCAACCCAAAAGCAGCACCAGAGGACACATTCCCAGCTGTCTAGATACTATACCCCTACAACCACCAGGCAATATTACATATCCCCTTTACCGGGAGTGACGCCAAGTCTGTGGGCCTGGCTACTGAAACGGGTTCCAACTCCAGGCCTCGATACTCTGCCCATCGCCTCCAAATTTTATAATGGTTAAGTGGGCACCCCCTAGCCACAAAGATAGGGATTTCTAGCCCCATACAAAAATCCATGCCATTTTTCCAAACGGATACCGAGGGCGCCCTCGGAGCCTTCCACACTTTAGCAATGTCCCGCTTAGCCAAGGTGAACCCCAGTAGCATAAGATGGCGCTTGTATATGTTCCCTCCTATGTCATCCATCACATGTAGCAGGACCAGCTTTGGGGAGCTGGGGAGGTCCCATCTCAGCACCTTGGAGAGGCATGACAAAACTCCCCGCCCAAATCGTGCTAGGGCAGTGCAGTGCCAGATAGTATGCAGTAGATTGCCCTCCTCGTGTTGGCATCGGAGACACACCGGGGAGGCCACCAATCCCGCCCTCAAGAGCCTGACCCTCGTAAAATAGAACCGATGGAGATATTTAAACTGGATAAGGCAAAGGCTCACAGCTATGGATGCCCCTCGTGGGGAGGCCAGGGCCTCCACCCAGTCCTCTTCCTCCAGCGGGCCTATGTCCTCCTCCCAGACCCCCTAAGACTCTGTAGTGTGGGGGAGCAGTGTGTGACCAAGGACTGATAGATCTTTGAGATTTTGCAGTCGTGGAGGTCCCCCATAAATATCTTAGCCTCCATGGGACTAAACTCAGCCAAGGACCCCAACCCCTCGATATATGAAGTGATAGCATGTCGGAACTGTAGGTATCTGAAAAAAGTGGGTTTTAGGCATTTGAAAGTCTTTTTGGAGATCCTGAAAGGACTTCAGAACCAAGCCACGCATTACATCCCCAAGGGTAGAAATGCCGATATGGTCCCAGCCTCGAAAACCTGACAAAGTAGCCAGCTGCGGCAGTCGCCCATTGTGCCAAAGGGGAGTCTCCCGAGTTAGCCTGTTCCACAACCCGGTCCTCCGCAGCGCCTGTCACCAGATCTGAAAAACAAGTTTTGTAGCCGGAGGCAAGGAGCTGCGTAATGACGGCGAATACAGTATAGTATGTAGGGTGTGTTCCCCCATACAACATCTCTCGACCGCATAGGCTGGATCCGCCCTATCCCCATACCACCACTCGTTGAGGACTAATAGGTGGGAGGCCATATAATAAGACAGGATATCAGAGGTTGCCAAACCCCCACAATGCGTGGACCGAAAGCACGTCCGCAGGGCCACTCTCGCCATTCCACCCGCCCACAAAAACTGACCCAGGGCCGCATTAACCCGTCGGAACCATCCGGGAGAGATCGGATATGGATGGTTTTGCAATTGGTAAAGGAGACGGGGAAGCGACACCATCTTAAAGATGGCTGACCGGCCATATATTGATAGGGGCATGCGGGACCAAACTTTAAAATCCTCGCGCACACGATCTCATACAGGGGCTAGATTCCTTTCCCATGAGACGAGTGGTGAGTCCGATATGAACACTCCTAGGTACTGCAAGCCCCCAGAGGCCACTTGAACAGAGGAGGCCCAGGCACCAGGGCCTGCCCCTCCCCCAATGACCCATAGAGTAGATTTGAGAGGGTTTATATATAGGCCCGAGGTCTCCCCAATGATTTGCATAATGCGCAGAAGGTGCGGTCCCGTCCTGTCGATGTCCGTAAGAAAGAAGAGGACTTTGTCCGCATATAAAGCAATGCGATCTGACAGGCCCGTCGCCCACTCCAGACCAGTCACTTGGGCATCAATCTGTACCCAGGACGCCAAGGGTTTCATCTCTAGGGCGAACAAATAGGGGGACAACGGACACCCCTGTCTAGAGCCCCGTCTGTTAGAGAACGTGGAGGAGACAGAACCCGCCACCCGTACCGACGCAGTCAGGTCCGTAGATAGATCTATATAGGACAAGAAGCGTGTTCCAAAATTTAACCTACGGAGGAGAGCAAATAAATATACCCAGCTGAGGGAATCAAAGGCCCTATCCATGTCTGCAAGCAATAGCGCGGCTCGCTCCACCAAACCCCGGGCGATAGCCACCGCCACGTGGGCACGGCAAATATTTTGTCGGGTTGCCCGCTGAGGCATAAACCCGGCCTGATCGGGATGAACCAGAGATTTAATATGTGTACGAAGGCGGTTGGCCAGAGCCTTGGCCAGCACCTTAGCCTCCACATCAAGAAGAGAGATAGGGTGATATGACGCATGTTGATCCGGAAGTCTACCGGGCTTATGAAACACTATGATCTCCGCGTATCTCCAATCACGGGGCAGGCAACCTCGCTCCCTGGCCTCCTCCACCACTCCCCTGATATGTGGTCCCAATTGCAAAAAATTGCATTTAAAGAATTCACATGGGAAGCCATTGGGCCCAGGGGCCTTCCCGGGCTGCATTTCGCCCAATGCCGCAACCAGCTCCTCTTCCGTGAGCGGGAGATCCAGCTCCTCGTGCACATCGTCGGAGATGGTCCTGGGCGGCAAATCATCGAGAAAACGGCTGACTACCTCCGCCGGGAGGCATTCCCTCGGGGCATAACGATCTGCATAATACGCGGCAAAGCTGTCCACTATCACGGAGGGGTCTGAGAGGGCAGACCCATCTGGATCCAAAATGCCAGGGAGCGACAGAGAATATAGCGACCGCTGACATAAGTTATGCAATTATTTACTGGACTTATTCCCCCACTGGTAGATCCTACTGCGGGTCTCCAGCCACGCCTGTCGGGCCTCATCCAGCAGAGTGTGAGAATATTCTTGCTGCATCAACAGAAGTTGGCGGCGATCCTGTTGACCGGAGCCATTTCTGCTGCTTAGTTCCAATTCCAACAGCTTCGCCTCCACCTGAATGTGGGACTCCCTACGCAATCTGCGGGCCGCTGCGCAATATGAGATATCCACCCCGAAGCGTAGGTTTCATTGCCTCCCAGAGGCAGTCCGCCCTCTCTACTGTCCCAACATTAGTGGACAAGAAGTGGTCGATGGCTCCCGCCATATGTTCTCTATAGTCGTCTCTCTGAAGGTTCCACGCCGAGAGATGCCACCAAAATGGCTGCGGCGCTCTACCCACACGCAGTGTAAGAGTGATCAGTGAGTGGTCTGACAGACCATGTGGAAGAATATCTGCGGCAACCACCTTGCAGTCTATGACACGAGAAATAAAGATGTAATCAAGGCGGGAGAAGGAGCCATGCCCAGCCGACAAGTACGTATAGCCTTGCTCCGTCCCATGTAAGCGACGCCAAGGATCCACCCATCCAGGCCCGCTACCATTGAGGGGAGCTTGGTGGTCCCACCTGCATCTGGCGGGCCGCCAGCGGTCCCCAGCCATGTCTAGCACATCATTCCAGTCTCCGCCCACAGCAGCTAGTCCATCGGGCATGTTTGTCCAAAGGGTCATAAACTTCTCCACCAAGCTCCATGAGAGGGGGGGAGGGGCGTATACACATCCCAAAACTATAGACTCTGTCCCTATCTTCCCCTGAAGGAAGATATATCGACCCTGCGTATACCTCCAGGTCTTTATGTGTGTGTATTCGACCCGTCTATGTATCAGAATCGCGACCCCCCGAGGACCCCTCACAAACCCGGAGTGTAATACATGCAGGAACCCAAATCATTGAAAACATAGCGCCTTAGACCCCATAAGATGTTCCTCCTGCAGCAGGAGAACATCTGCCTGCGCTCGCTTTGCATGCCTCAAAATTGCACCCCGCTTAATTTCATCCAACGCCCCTTGACATTCCAACTCATTAGTTTGAGGGTCCCAGCAGGAGCCCGCGCATCACTAAGGGGCCCAGCCATGAAAAAGTTCTAAGAATGAATATGTATCAGGCACAAAAACCCAGTCCGAATACAATGCCTCTGGTGCAGCGTAGGCCGGTGCAATTAAACAGTAGAACCCCCCTCCACCCAAACACCCCAACAACACACTCCCCCCCACCCTATACCTCAAAAACGATGAAGTATCTGTCGCGGCGAGCATGAGCGGGTGACCCCAACAGGAGGTCCCGCCCGCCAATGGATCCCCAACATACAGCCCATTGTCAGCTGACCCTTTCCCTGTCAACGAACGTGTTGCAGGGATATCGGCCCTCAATTGTGCTTCCCCGGTCACGGAAAACAGCTCAAAGAACTATGGAAATACAAGAACCCCCCCAAGTTAGTCTGATGTAGTAGGCAGATGCTGGGTCGAAGCAGCTCGGGATGAGGTACTACATGATTGGGACCTGCGCCCTTTGGTATCGGTTGTTTCCGGGCCATCTCGCTCGTGGAGGAGTCAGAGTCTGGGCGAAGGCGCACTGTCTTGTCGGTCCAGTGAAAGACCTCCTCCGGAGAATCAAAGAAATAGGTGCAAGAGCGATAGACTACCCGCAGTCTGGCTGGGTATAGCAGGGCATATGGGAGTTGGAGTTCTCGGAGACGAGCCTTTGCTGCCATAAAAGACTGCCTGCGTTGTTGGACCATCTTAGTATAGTCCGGGAATATGAGGATGCGGGTATTGTCAAATAGTAGTGGTTCCTTGGCCCTAGCTTGTTTCAGGATGACATCACGGTCATGATAGTTTAGTATTTTCGCAATGACAGGTCTCAGGTGAGCACCGGGCGGAGGCTTCTGGGTCGGCGCCCTGTGAGTGCGCTCTACCATGAAACATTTGGACAATGACCCCGAGGGGAGCCAACTCTCAAGCCACTGGGTGAGGAACTGCTCCATATCATCCTTCTCGCATCCCTCTGGAAATCCAACAAACCGAAAATTATTGCAGCGGGCCCTCCCCTCCGCATCCTCCACTCGGGACACCAGTCCACGTTGAATTGTCTTCAGGGAGGCGACCCGCTTCTGCAGAGTCTCCACTACATCTTCCACCCCAGAGACCCGCGTCTCAGTCTCTGTGATCCGTGCAACCGCATTGCGTAGATCTTGACGCAGCAGCATGACATCTGACACCACCGCCCCTATCTTGGCATTTAGGGAGTCTCGCGACTGAGTGATGGCTGCGAGGAGGGCGGCATTATCGGGCACAGCGCTAGGCGTCCCCCCGGACGCCACGGCGGAGGCCCCGGGTCCCGTGAATTTGTCGATAGTGCTCTGCTTGGAGGACCCACCACCTGGTCAATCTCTTGGTATGATTAGTCCAAGGCCTTCCTGTAGGTTAGGGGTGTTGCGCCTGTCCCCGGCAGAACAAACTCCGGATAGTATGAGTCCCCACGATGCCCCCGTAGGGAGGTAGTATGCCACAGCCCCAAGTTCAGCGCCCATCCAGGGCCCCCCCCCCACTGGCCCGGCTTGGCCACCGATCCCGGAATGGGCTCGAGGACAAGATGAAGGGGGGAGCTACGAAGCTCCAAACACCAGCACCCAACACCAGCTTCACCAGTAAAGCAGCAAGCGCGCCTTCGCAATGGAGGTGGCACCAAGCGTCTGGCCTCCCAAATAATCAATGCACGGGCACCTACAGAGCCCTGAAGTCGCGCTTCACATAGAGGATACCTTGCATGCCACCCCACACGGCTCGACACAGCCACCGGGCTGGTATCGACAATTCACCAGGGGTGGGCAGCAGGAGGGCATGTTGTGGCCGCCAGGAGCGCTGTCCCAACCCTCGAGGAGAGCCCGCACCGCCCGGTATGACTGCCGATGCGGGCCCCTCCCGCCACGGGGAGAACACCCAAGAACCGGGCTTCAAGTGCAGGGGAGCCTTCCGCACTGGTCCAACACCACGCACACCCACAACACCCCCTCAGCTCTCTCCCATGCGGCCCGATATGGCCGTCGAGCCCGGTAGTTGCGTTCCACGGATAGGATATTTATCACGCCCCCCCCCCACGTGGCCCGACACGGCTGCCGGTCTGATACCAATAGTTCACCGGGGTGCAGCAGGGGGGGCACGTCGCAGCCACCAGGGGCACTGTCTCCACCCTCTATGAGAGCCCGCGTGGCCTGGTATGACCGCCGATGCGGGCCCCTCCTGCCACGGGGAGAACACACACCAACAGGGCTGCAAGTGTCAGAGAGCCGTCTGCGCTGGCCCGACACCGCGCGCCCCAACGCGGCCTGATATGGCCCGCATCGTGGGACTCACCGCACTACTATCGGCAGGGGGGGCGCAGTCCATGCTCAGCAGGCTTCCGATGTTCGTTGTAGGGGGCTCCGGAGTTCCGAGGCACCGGAAAGGACCAGCGCCACCCTGGCGGGCCGTCCGCTGTCAGCTATGACAGGGCCCAGTGCTCGCTGGCTGCGCGGCCTCCATATCTGGCCGCCTGTTCCCGCCCGACTGTGGCCTCCGCTGACAACAGCCACCCCGGGCCTCCAAACACAGCAATGGCAATAATCCTTGGTCCGCAGCGCCTGTCAGGTACAATTGAGACGGGGTGGAGGACCAGGGAAGCAGGATACCGAAGGATTGCAGCGTGGGCTGGACGAAGCTCTCCTAGCACACGTCCGCCATGATGACTCGCTTCGGCGGAAGGTTTCTTGAGGAGGGGTTTCACTTCAGTGTGTTTCCAGATCATCTGGGAAGATGGCCGGGGTGATGGATGTGTTGAAGATAGCTGTTAGCTTGTTACTGATGGTCCTGTTGCCGAGGTTCAACATGTGGTGGGAACAGGCGTCTGTGGGTGCTCCTGAGGGGATGAGGGGATTGAGTGCATGATGTCAGTGGTGATCTGCATGGTGATATGGTCCTAAGTGGTGATCCGGTGGCCATAAATTGTGACTGTGGGAGCGAGGAGGCTGAAGATGTCAGCAGCGGCAGGTCTGGGTTCGAATCTTTTGGAGATGGTGGAGATTTTGTCATGGAAGCAGTACGCAAGGGTGTCATGATGATGTTTTCAGTTGCTGAGGGGTTGGAGAACTCCTTGACGATACTGAAGAGTTTTTTGCTGTGGTTGGAGCTGGCTTTGAAACAGTTGGGAAGGACTTTCCTTCTCATCTCTTTTCAGGAGTCGGTGGTAGTGGTTGAGCGATGTCTTGAAGTCAGTCCAGTTGGTGGGCTCCTTGCTTGTGCGCCATTTCCTTTCTAGTTGCTTGCAGTTGCGTTTTATGGTGCTCAGTTCTGGCGTGTACCAGCTGGTATGTTTGGTGGATCTCTTAAGTTTGGTGGGTTTGATGGAGTGACTCTGTTGGTGCAGTCATAGATCCAGGTGTTGAAGTTCTTGACAGCCTGTTCAAGGTTAGTAGTTTTATCGGGGTAGGAGGTGTTGAGGGCATCAGTTCATTTGCTTTTGAATACTTAGTTCCAGTTGCGACGTGAGGTGCTAGATGTTCTGCTGGTGGCGCATGGGGCTGCTGTGAAGGTGAAGTGGATGATAAAGTCGTCTGTCCAGGTGATCGCAGTGATATGGCTGTACCTGACTCTGTTGATGGCTGTGAAGATAGGGTCCAGCATGTGCCCTGCGATGTGTGCGGTGCAGTGACTAGTGGGGTGAGGCTGATGTCGTTCATGATTTTGAAAAGGTTGGCTGTGTTGGCGTAGTTGGGGTCATTGAGGTGAAAGTTGAGCTCTCCGAGGAAGATGTAGTGTTCGGTGTTGATGGTTTGAGGAGTGATGAACACAGGATAGTGTTGCAGAAGCTGGGGCCTGGTCTTGGAGGTCTGTAGGCAAGGGTGCCTATGAAGGTGATTTTGCCGTCTGTACAGAGTTGGGAGTTAAGGTGTTCTATGATCGGGGTGGTGTCATGCGTGGTGGTGGTGCAGTGAGTGGATGATGGCGATCCCACCTCTGTGTTTGTTGACGCAGTCCCGGTGTGCTATCTTGTAGCTGTTGGGCATGGCTGTAGCGATGTCGGGTGCTGCTGCAGGGTTGAGCCAAGCCTCAGTGAGGAAGAAGACGTCGAGGGTGAGGGAGGTGATGGTGTCCCAGATCTCGGTGGCATGTTTGTGGCGGTTACATGCATGGGTGCTTCGGTGTTGTTGGAGAAGAGGCAGTGGTGGCATGCAAAAAGTCCCACTGTTTAGCGAGGAAAGTTAGTGGCGCTGTAGCTGTGGGTGATTGGAGATCCAGGGTTCCTTGTGCAGGATGTGGTCCAGGCACATACAGTGGAGACGGGCTTGCCTGTGGCGCACTGGCAGGGCGCCCTCTGCAGGTGGCCACTGTACAGCTCTGCTGTGCCCTCCATTAAGTAGGTCCAGGGGGGAGGGAGGGGAGCTGGTGGCTAAGCAGGCTGACTCACTGGGAAACCAAACAGAATACTACAATGCACAGATTACATCAGCAATGAGGACAGAATACAATGATAATCAGGCACTGGGGCTAGGCTATGCTTGACGGAATAGAGACAATTACAACAGTAAAAGTGCTAACAGATACACAGTTCAGTACAGAAAATGGCAAGCTAAGAGTGGTGCACAAGCACTGGGATAAGCTATACAGGAAAGAACAGAGGATACAATTACAGCACTGGGCTAAGCTATACTGGAGAGTAAACAAAGGGTACAATTACAATGCAACAATAGTAGTGACCTGCAGTGGCACACAATCGGCAGCGTCAAGGAGACCTGCTAAAGGCAGCGAGAGGGAAGCTGGCATAGGGTCCTGCTCTTCTCAATAAATATTCCATATTAGAATTTGTATGTTTTAAAAAAATATATGCTTTCAACCTTGTAATGTTGTTTATTATAGTAATAATTTTTTTTTATTTTTGTTTTGGTACCACAGTATTTTCAATACGATCGTCAGAGTCGTCTGCATGATTGTTTTGTTTTCACACGGTGCCAATACATCTTTTAACACAGAATCATAGCATTATGTCACTACAGTGCCTTACGGTGGGTTTACAGTAGATACTAAGTTAATAATAGACTACTACAGTGATATCTGATTGTATTTAATAAACGCAATACAAAGTCAATCCATCATTGCTTTCCTTTTTATATATTTTCAGACAACTATAATTTCTATTACACTGCTATGTCATCATTTAAAACATCATTTAAAACATTTACAGTTCAAAATGAACATATGGTAGTAGTCATCATGAAACACTGGGGGAAAATAAATCAATTGGGTGGTGAAAAAAACCCATAGATGCTGTGCTTGTCAACAGGAATGAGAAAACACCTGTAGGCCATTCCTTTCACCAAGTTGGCACATACAGAAAGAAGGCATCACAAGGAAGCGGCCACTTCTTGTTTAATGCAACACCTAGATCTTTGCGTTCATCAGCACATTCAACACCCCCGCTGCATCTGTTCCTCCAGTAGCACCTAATAGTTCTTCTGTTCCATCAGCATCTTCATCAACACCCGGTGCATCTGTTTATCCACCAGAACCTGCTCCTGGTACCGCAGTGCCAATACATCTGTATAGCGATGTACAATCTGCTCTGCCATTTTGTCATTGTTGAGGGAGAGAGAAATATGACTATCCTTATTGAGCTTGTCATGCTTCACCACTGTCTTCAACAACAGCCTTAGGTTTTTTTGCCCTTGTCTTCCTCCTGTTTCCTGTTGAGACTATTGTGTTGGTCCATAATGTTGACCTTATAAAAAAAAGAAATCCAGAAAAAATCTAAAATTAAAACCCAGTAAAAACAATATTTCTAGAACTAACCAAATGTCTCAAAAGATAAAGAACTTCTACAAATATTGGCCCTAATTTTTTCAGGTGTCAGAATTAATAAATTGTATTTAATAAGGAGATAAATGGTAAGTTTAAGGTAAGTTAAAAAGGTGTCTTATGGTTGCTTCATAGTAAATGGTAAGTTAATAATAGACTACTACAGTGATGGCTGTATTTAATACACATAACGCAAAGTCAATCCATCATTGTTTTCCTTTTTATGTGTTTTCAGACAAACTTACCATTTCTGTTACCCTTCTGTGTCATAATTTAGAACATTTACAGTTAAAGATGATCATATGGAAGTAGTCATCATGAAACACTGGGGGGAAACAAAGCAATTGGTTGTGATAAAACCTCATAGATGTTTTACATGTCCAACTGTTAATATATCTAAGTAATTAGTTTCATATATCTGAAGGCATGGAAGACAACAATACGTAGAGCAGATTTTTACAAAAGTCGTCACCCATGCCAGGCCACATAATGACAAATCTCTTGAATTACATAAGTACAATTCATTAGTGCTATTTCCTGGAACAGCCATGCAGATCCATATAGAAAGGCACTTGTTTTATGTAGAGATGTATAGAAGGAGCTGGTGAGGTTCAAACTTTCAATTTCTCTGTTATGTCTTTGAAGAAAAAAGTGAACACTGTTTAAATGCTTTTCTAGTACTTGTTAAACATTATTGCTGCAGACTAGCTTATTTTCTTACCTCATTTTGGTTTTTGGTAGTATTGTGCTACATTAGTAGCCCAAATAGTATTCAAGCCACTAAACAAAAATTAAGTTGTTAGTATGATGTAGTTTCTTAATGGCCGATCATCTAAATCTTTTCTGTGTTCCTCATTCTTGTATGTCAGTGTTTTTTGCAAGATGGGTAGGTTTTAGTTAGTTGGGCACAGTTTTACTTTTTGGGCCAGACAGCATGCTAAGAAAACTGGTTTTGAAAATGATTTAGGTATTAAATTAGCTGAACTAACATGGATTGTTGAAAGAGATTTGAAAATGAATCACTTAGTCCCTGTATTTTCCTTTGTTAGTTATGTGATTACCCCCACTTTATGGTTATCTACTGTAGTAGCAATTATATAGGACAATTAACTGAAGTTAGATTTGAAATTGAGATGGAGACATTTTTCATCTTGATGTGTGTATTTCCAAACACAGCATTTTGTGTTCTAAAATATTTGTCAGTGGAAGTGGTCTACTGAAAATGCTGCTAAGTTTGAAAAGACCCAAAGACATGTGAACAAGGCAATATCAGCATTCCTTTGTGATCATAAAATGTCTTAGGTTTTTCATGTAATATGGCAATGAAGCACTGTATTGTCCTGATGGTGTACATTTTCCAACTTATGGAAACCATATTTGCATTTCAAACCTAAAATCTTGGCTTGACAAGAGCCACCCCATATTATGTCTAATTTTATTTTGTCATATATAGCAGTTGTGTTTTATTTCAATAAGTACCATGGTACTTCCATGATACTTTCCAGAGATTACCACAGTACTTTATAAACTTTAAAAATTATATAGATCAATAAAACTACTTTTCCCTAACTGTACAGAGTTTGCTAAACGTCCTCATTTCTTTCCATATATTAAAAAAAGAGTAATGAGCTTTGTCTCACTTTCAAACACAGAACAATGACAAGGTATGGTCTAAGAAATATTATTTTGCAAGGGCTTTGATTAACCAATAGAATTGTGTTTCTTCATCGCCATGTACCGTGGTATGATGCGGCTCAATATATCACAAAGATTTTGCCACTTATTACTTAAAAACATCTGAACAAATGCAGAAAAATAAAATTCCACACCATAATCTATATTCTTGACAAATTTTCTGTGAATTTGTTCACCCGTTTTGTCACTATATCTGTTTAAAATGCTACTGAAAATGCATTGCACCCCCTTAACCAATCACCACAAAAATGTGCATCATCAGGCAATGTAGAAAAAAGAATGGGTCTGCAAAGTCTTGTGCAGATTATCACACAGTGACAAAGTTATCCCCAATCACAATTCTGAGGAAATCCTATCCTTTGGAATCCTTACTATAACTACAGAGTGGTTACTACCACACAGTATTATATATTCACTAAAAAACAAGGGTTAAAAGGATGTTATAGTTAGGTTGAGATTTTACACACACAAAACCATAGAAATTCAGCAGTTATAGTTATACTTATCGCAAGTAACTATAACTTGTGCCCTAAGGTAACTATAAATCGCGCCCCAAACATACACAGTTTTCTCATCAATAATTTTATTGGAAATGTTACAGTGATATTATCAATGATGTCATAGAAGATGTGAGGACTGATGTGGGACAATTAGCAGTGTATGGCAAGGGCACGAGTTATAGTTTCTTGAGAAAAGTATAACTATAACTGCTGATTTTCTATGGTTTTGTGTGTGAAAAATCTGAACCTAACTACATCCTGGTTGAAGTGGTGGCAGCCAATCAGATCTCACCATGAGTTCTGTTGGATCCACGGACCCGCTGCATCTCTACATAAATATTCTTTCTTTAATAACTCCAAAACTACTGAACGGATTTACACCAAATAACATAAAGAGATCTTTCTGGACCAAGATCTAGCTTTCTGCCAAATTTGGTGTAATTCCGTTCAGCGGTTCAGATTGTAGTCGTGTCTAAAATCTCTGGGAAATTGCATGGTGAAAACATGTTTTGAGAACCCCACTTTTTCTCTGCCCCCGCTTGATGACTCACTCCAAACTTTCCAGGCAGCAGTTGATGTGAGTGCTAAATTAGTTTTGAAAATTTTGAGAAGATTCGCCAAATGGCGCCAAAATTATTAGCAAAACAAAAAATGCTTTTCCTAGGTCCTAACTATAACTACCTACTGGCAACCACTGTCCTGACCCGCTGTCTGCGATGGAATATGTTACTCATGATGCGCACTGCCACCTTTAACTATACTCTTTTCCCTTTCTTTGTACTGCAACATGTAGTTATATGTCTTGTGACGCATGCTCCCCCATGTACCCCCTCTTATCTTTTTCCTCAATTTCTTGGATGCTGTTGTATAAAATGCTAATAAACAAAGTAAAAAAAAAAGTTTAAAATAGTTTTTATATCTGGATGGTTGAGTCTGCGAGAGGCTCTTGAGAGTCTTGGGGGAGGCAAATTTAGAAATAGAGCATTCTGATTGGCCAAGGGAAAATTTTCTCCCTTGGGATTTCTCGCTCCCACTGAAGTCAGCCTCCCGCAGGAGTGAGTGCTCTGATTGGCTGCCCGCAACTGGAGAAAAATGTTGCTGGCAGCCATTACAGGACTCAGGGACTTAGTGCCCTGTCCCAAAAAAATTTCAAAACAACTATATAAAGGGGCACGGTAGGGATACTCTGCCCCCTAGGATCCATTGGGGGGCTCAGAGGCCCCCCACCTGCAGGCAAAATTAAAAAAGAAAATCTGCACATTTTGCAGCGATCCTAATGGCGTCCTGTGGGATAGCGGAAAAAACAAAACAAAATGGCGAAAACTTTAAAAAAAATATATATATATGGAGAGAGGAGAGTCAGTATGGCCCCCTTCACAGCCCATTTAGTGTCCTGAGGACCCCATCCCCTGGGGATGAGTATATTTAAGGGTAGGGGGTACATGGCCCCACCTCCCCAAGCCATTTTTAGCCCTTGGAGCCCCATTCTCTGAAGGCCTAATGTATTTATTAATGGGAGGGGAGTGTGCAGCCCCTTTCCCTAAGCCGTTTACGGCCCTGGTACCCCATCCCCTGGGGTCCAATGTATTTATTAAGGGGAGCGTGGCCATTTCCCCAAGCCTCAAGAAGGCAATAAGTTGTCAGTTAATTGTTTATTCCCAATTATGTACTGTACTGCTAATTGTACATGCATTTTCCTATAAGGGTCTACTATGGTCTTCTGGCGCATGCTTGATGTGTTATTTTAGTTATTTGTAAAATATCAGTAAAGCATTTATTTTTAAAGAAAGGCTGTAAGTTAAATTAAAAGGGTGGGGGGGCACACGTCCTTCCCTTGTCCCTGAGCCTTTACTGGTCCTTGGGATCCCATCCCCCGGCTGGCTCACTTACTGTGTTCTGGGGATAAACAGCCATTACAATGAGGCTGTTCCCACGCAAGTTGTTACATCGCATGCGTAACAATGCATGCGATGTAACAATGACTACCATTACAACGCAAACCATTATATCACATGCGCTTTTAAAACGCATACGATGTGATGGTTATCCACATCGTTGTGAGAAAACTGGCCTGTTCCGTTTCCTCACAATGGCGTGCACCACCCCTCTGTCGATGCTGAAACCAGGAGAGAGGAACCACGAGGAGAAAGAGGTAAGGGGGATTGTGCTTCGGGTGGGGGTTATTTCTTAAGGGATTAGGGTAGTGTCGAAGTAGTGTAGTAATGTTTGTGTAGTGTAGGGTTGTGTTTTAGTACTTAGGGTAGTGTCAGAGGGGGTCATGTAGGGTAGAGTTAGAGTGTAGGGACCGGACTGGGGGTAGGAGGAGGGTTGTGCTGGGGGTAGTGTTTAAGGGTTTAGGGTAGTGTTGTGGTGTTTGTGTAGTGTAGGGAAGTGTTTTGGGGTTTAGGGTAGTGCCTATGAATCCTTCGCAAGACCTTCAAATGCAGAAGAATCGTCACCCACGCACTCATAACCACCAGCAGACTGGACTACGGCAACGCCCTATATACCGGAATCAACAGAACCCTTCTACACAAACTCCAAACCATCCAGAACGACGCAGCCAGACTCGTCCTCGGGACACCGCGTCACAAACACATGACCCAACACCTACAAGACCTCTACTGGCTCCCTGTCGAGAAGAGGGCTAACTTCAAACTCCTCACCCACGCCTACAAATCCCTCAACAACATCGGACCCAAATACCTCAACGAGAGAGTATCCTTCCACGTACCTAAGAGAAATCTCCACTCCACCGACCTCACCCTGGCGAAGGTCTCCCGCATCCACAGAAACAGAACAGGCGGGAGAGCCTTCTCCTACATCGCAGCCAAGACCTGGGACGAGCTCCCCGTGAACATCAGACGCTCCATGACCCTGCACACGTTCAGGAAGGACCTCGAGACCTGGCTCTTCGACTGATCCCGAGCTGCTCCCTCCCCCCACCCCCCCCCCACCCCCCCAGGGCCTTGAGACCCTCACGGGTGAGTAGCGCGCTCTGTAAACCCCTGATTGATTGATTGATTGATAGGGTGGTCGTGCAGGGTAGTGTTAGAGTGTAGGGACCGGACCGGGGGTAGGGGAGGGTCATGCAGGGGGTAGAGTTTTAGGGTTTAGGGTAGTGTTGTGGTGTTTGTGTAGTGTAGGGTAGTGTTTTAGGAATTAGTGTCGTGTCGGGGGGTTGTGCAGGGTGGTATAGTGTTATTGTAGGAAGAGGACCGGGGTTGGGGGAGACTCGTGCAGTGGAACTACATTAGGGATTAGGGTAAGGTAGATTGGAGTCACTTACCTTGCAAACGTTTACCATGAGAATACCTTTACCACGCATGCTGTGGCGTTAAAATGGCATGTGTGGTAAAGGTATAGTCGTGGTAAAATTTTGTGTTGTAAGGGTACTCGTTGTAATTGACATCGCGTAGTAATACCCGCGTTGTAAAGGCATGCGTGGTATTTCTATGCGATGTAATGAGTGCTATTCTGTTCTGGGGAGTCTAACCCTGTGATGCAGGGAAATATGTGTTTGCTCCCATCTGGTGGAGCAATTTGAAACTCCCACCAAACGGGAGCAAACACTTGGGGTCAGATTTTCAAAGAAGTTGCGCAATGCAGCGCAGCAGCCAAAAATCCTGCGCTGAATTGTGCGACAAGAAGGGAGAGGGAGTTCACCATATCTATAGAGATATAGCTTTCTCTTTCCATCTCCCTAGCACCGGCGTTGTACGCTAGGCACACACCTACCTGAGTCTAGCATAGACAAGGTCAAACACTTTTCTCACTTTGTATGTGTGCTGCTCAGTAGGAAAACAAAGGAGAAATGAAAACATTTCTCCTCTTAATGCCTCCTTTCAGAGGGCATTAACTTTTGGTGCTAAACTCTGTCTACAATTGTTTGTAGATAGAGTTTTGCGTCAAAAGGCATGTACCACCCATGTAACGCCCCCCTTGAACACAAAGCAATGCTTTGGGCTGCTTTCTGTTACTTGTAGGGTACTTTCCAATGCAAAACAAGTTTGTGCTGGAAAGTGAATTGGTAAAAAAAGATTTTATGCTGGTTAGGATCCCTTTTGTGATGTTAGCCCAGCGCAAAATATTTGAAAATCTACCCCTTGGTTCTCCCATAATTCTGCTCCCAGTCGGCGGAATATATAAAACTGCTCCTGTGGTTCGGAGCAAACTTGTGTTCTGTTTCCCTGCCTGAAGTGACAATATAGTTAGATGAATATGTCAGTGACAACATTTTGAGCAAAAAAAAACACTAGATATAGTTACAAGGGCTAACTATAACTTGTGCCCTGCTATGTACTGCTTATACCTCACATATTAAATCACAAATGGCATAATTGATGCCATCACTGATGACATCATCCAAGCTTCTTTTGTGCACATATCTCTACAGTAGCCACATCAGGTCTGACACACAGCCCCAGTCTATATCCGATGAACAAGATGCAAAACCACACCTGCTTTGGGTTTTGGACATGCAAAAGGAGTCTAACAATGTTAACAAAAAGTAGATCAACAGCAGCAGCATATACCTATTGTGAACTCCTCTTCCCCGGACCACCAGCCTGTCTGCGAGAGGAGAGGGGGAGGCGGGAATGAGGGAGAAGGACGATCCCAAGAGAAGGAAGAGGGCAAAGAGACAGAAAAAAGGGCCCAAGGATTACCAAAGCCCAACCCAAGGGCAGAGCTTTGGTGCAGACAGGTGCAGGTGCAGACACACAATCTAAAATCTAAATGTCTGGGGACCATTCCTATGTGTCCAGCGTGGGTGCCATCAAGCCCAGATTTGGTGTGTGCTCAGGAGACACAGCAGGCTGTGGCTCTTTGGCCACCAAACATTCTAACATATCACCACATATCTCCAAGTCTCGCTCCACATTCTCACCTGTGCACACTAAGTGTAACCATTGCTCCTCCGTCACTTCCCATCCGCGCATGTCCGCTCACCATGTGTCCAACACGGGAGGAATAGTATGCATCATGTGAATGGCAAGGTGCTGCTTATCCAGCATAAATCCCAAAAGAGCAGACCTGTGTTTCATCTGAGACCCCCTTTTTGAGGTTGGTAACAGTCCTAACAAGCAGTGCTTAATTGAGATCTCTAATGGGACCCGCGTAATCTCCCGCAACTCATGCAGCACCCCTTCCCACTAAGACTGCAATCCATCTCAGTCCCAAGTAATGTGGAGGATTGTCGCTGGCTTCACCCCAAATCTGGGGCTGGTGGCAGACTGAGCTGCGTTAAACCTATTCAGCCATTGAGTTAAATAGGCGTGGTGCAAGTAATAATAAGATTTTCCTGCAGAAGCGGTTCTCTTACATCTGTAAAACCGTACAGTCTGCAATGCCACAGATATCGGCCCCATAAGTGTCCCCTGCAACACATTGGGCAGTATATATCTGCAGCAGGGGAAAAGCGCCTGCCTCCCGGAGGAGATGGAAAACTCTGGAGTGAGCCGGTTGCCCTAGATAACTTTGCCCTGCGATGTAATATTTTTGGGGCCCGAGAGCCAGTTGAACCAAAAGTGAACCCTAAGTAGGTAAAAGTACCAGTGCATAGTAAGCGATTAGAGCCAACTATACTGCTTGGGAGTCACATACATCTTTGGCCATTCACCATAATAAATGATTTGACAAATCTTGTTGACAGATCAAGGTTAGCCATAAATTGCACAAAGGAATGAACTGTGGGTGTGCAGGCGATTAAAGCAGCATTGTCCGCATATAGCAATGCTAGAAGGAGGGCATCATTTATGATGAGAATATCAGGGATGCAGGAAATTAGATTAGGACTTAGCTTGTTTCTATACAAACATAAACAATGGGGCCAGCACGCGCCCTTGGCGATCCACGCCCTCAATTCTATTTTCATTTGACACTTTGCCATTCTGGCCAAATTTAACCCTGGCCTTTGTATTCGTGGGCAGAGATACTAGTAAATGGGTGAGTGCCACATCCAGCCCCACTCCAAAAGGAGTTGCCACAGCTTAGACTGATTCACACAGTCAAGGGCCATGGACAAGTCCACAAAGGCAAGATATAAAGGAATCTGTTTTGCCACTGTTTATTTCCCTAAGATGAAATTCATGTTCAAGCATTGCTCCACAGTGCTGATTCTACTGCGGAAACCATATTGGCAGACATTTAAGATGTTATTACCATCAACCCACTACAAGATCCTATTAAATAACACCCTACTGAGGATTATAGCAGGAATATCAATCAAAGAAATGGGGTGATAACAGTTAGCCCTAGAACGATCCCCCTTTTTAAAATCAGAACATTTGAAGTGACCCAGTATCTTGGTATAGTGAAATGACTTAGACTGTTAAAAACCTTGGTCAACAGCAGGGCCCAGAAGTTGAGATTGTGTTTAATTAAATCATAGGGAGTCATCCGGACCTGGTGACTTGCCTCCGCACTCTGCTGTATTGCACTTGTGACTTACAGTAAGGAGACCAGCATAGATGGGGAGGAATCCCTATTCCCAAACGTTCTAGAATTTGAATCAGTAATTCAGTACATCTGGGAAAAATGTGCTACTTATGCCTCGCAATTTACATGGCAACTAATAGGAGTGATTACTTGATTGGCAGATCGCATGTTTGATACAGCTCTCCCCCAAAAAAATGTATTATCTTTCGTTCGGGCAGTGTGTGTTAGTGTAGCCCACTGCTGAATGATAACTTCCTTCCATCTTCTAGTTGTTTCTGTTTCATATTGTTTCCGAAGAATAACCACAGCAGAAGGATCTCTTGGACTCCTATTTAAGGCTCTGAGCAATAGGCGGTTGGCTATTGAGCACTCATGGTCAAACCACTGCCGGGCTGAATGCAACGGTTTTGAAGATTTGGAGAGAGACTGTTTAATCCTGGAGCAAAGGGCCACAAAGGAGCAAACTATCTCCCCATTTTCAGTGTCATCCACCAGGCAGTCCATGACTAATTCCAGATTCTCAGTAACTATTTTCCTCACAAATTGGGGAGGGGCTGGAAATTTCCAATACAGCCTAAGGGTGTCCAAAAATGGCACTAGGTTGCTAAGACCAAGTTTTACTTGGAAATTCTCCAAGTAAAACTTGGTCTTAGCAACCTAGTGCCATTCAATAATATAATAATAGCAATCTCAATAGGGTTATGGTCACAAAAGGTTGTGCTAATGATAGTGCTGTGCAACACAAAGTTGTTTAAATAATGGGAGACAAAAATATAGTCAATAACTAGGCTGTCCAGTTTTAGGTATAAATCTATAATAACTGATAAAATCCCACCGAAAGGCAATTAGCCCTCACCAGTGTAAACATATAAACACTGGAAAAAAACATGCATAACCACAAACTAAATGCCATTCAAAGAAAGGAAAAGGAGGGAGAAAGAGTCATTTTTTTCTTCCTTAAGGGGACAATACAATGTAACTTTGTTATACAAGCTAGCAGCAAGAGAGACTGGGCTAACATTATTCTGCTTGAGGTTTATCGTTTACGGATGTCACTAAAATACTGTTAATTCTCCCTTTTCTTTTTTCAGTTTTGTGCTCTTTGGTCTAAAGATGCAGGGTTTAGAAGCTGGTTTTAGGTATTGCTTAATTATTTTATAAACTGTAGAGAATCAAGAAATATCAAAATCATGTTTGATATTTTGGCTGAATTTGATTCTTTCATTTCTAGGTAAAATGGTTGGTTTCAGAAGAATCTTTCCCAATATGTGCCATCACATTTACCCACAGAAAATGGGTAAAAGCCCTTGATATATCAGCCCCCATTTTTTAGTGAGTCAGTATTGATAGTAGGTGAATTGCCAATACCTCAGGCTTTAAACAGTCAATGCAAGGTATAGTGACAAGTATCTGTGAAAAGAGTGCTATCACCAAGCATCTGGGATAGTGGTAAAAACATGACAGGATGGAACATGGAACGCAGTGTCACTTGGAATGATGCTGCAAAAAGGTTCTTTCCAAGTTCAACAAATATTGGAGTGATATTGTTTGTATTTACAGGGATTCAGCTACGTATTTGAAAAAGTTGTGTGACGACCTGTCAAAATCGATACCTGAGCTGAAGTGCTTCCCTGTAAGAGATCCGTGCCACTTGTTAGATGGTATGTTGAAAGGATATTTACAATCTTCAGAGTTAATGAAGAATGCTATTGACTTTTTAGTCCATTCTGGTGCACTGTTTTGTGCTTTCTGTGGCATCAAAGAAAGAGTCACCCCAACTTTGTAACTTAGCTAATGGTTTTCCGCCCAAGGGGCTGTGAATTCTATATTATCCATTTGGTAACCGTTTACCAAATTTTTTCTTTTGTCACATATTGATAGTGATGTGAAAAAAGTACACTCTACTGCATTCTTAGATTTTTACAGGAAAACATAACTGCTGTAGAGGACATAATAAAACACTAGAGTCTGAAAACACTCTTGTCTGCCAAGTGTTCAGCATAATTGATGTAGATGTTAAACATCTCCTTACGAGTAGGCTGGGCGACACCTTTAGTGACTTTGGCACTGCAACATGTTCCATTTTAGAGTGCTTGGCACCTGGTAAACAAAGCAATGTTGAAGAGCAATTCAGGAACTTTTATTTTACAATGTATGAGAAATGGCTTGCAATGATGCATAGAATTTTATCTGCAGTTTCAAAAGTGCTGCTTCATTTTTGACCGCTTTAATAACTCTGAGGGTATAAGTGCCCAGTTCAACGCAAATGTTGCAGAACCTGCCCAGAGAATTGCTATCTTCAAGTGCACCAGTATTGGCATGGAAAGCTATGTCAGTGGCCAGAGTTAGCAAATTGTGTATCGGCTGTTTGGGTGTTGTCCGTCTCAAGTGCCAATGTTGAGAGTGCCTTTTCATAGAAAAAAGTTTACATGGGAAGGAAAAAGCGAGCGCACATGACCAAATACTCACTGAAGATGTATTTTATGGTGTACTACAATAGTTTCGATTTGCAAAAATTAATTTGGACATCATATACACTGCATGTACACTGTCATGCATTATCAGTGTAGTCAAGCAATAATAAAAGCAAAATGTTCCATAAACACTGGAAAACACTGTTTCTGTTGTTTTTTATGGCGCAAAAATGTGTAGTCACTGATAACCATTGTTTTTTTAAGGTATTGAAAACACTGAAAAAACCCCACCAGTATTTACCACAATAGAAACTGAAAATAGGAAAGCCTATCAATAACTGATTACCTATTCTAGCCCGTATATGTGGGCAGCCCCATAGCACCAGTACCTGCTGCCGCTAACACATTTAACAGATCAGAAGAGGCAAGTAGAACCTCCAACTCCTTGCCTCTCTGATCAAGGCCCCAGGTCACGGCTGTCTCTTTCCAGTTACTTGGATTGTTCAATCTGGTGTTGAAGTCCTCTGATAAACATAAGTGCATTTGCTATCCCTCACTTGAGGGAATCTACGATTGGGCCCAATGACAAAGTCATTAGTACAAAAATAATAAGATATGGGGTCAAAACCTATTTAAAAAGTACTACTTGAAAGTCACTGCCTGGGGTGTTAAAAGCCTCTGTGTGTCCCTTCCTGCACAAAACTAATCCAGCCTGCAACTCAGGCACCCTTGCACCATGGTGCAAGGATGCCTGCGTTGGCCGTCACTAATGCATGCAGAGGGAGGGCAGGAATGCGCCATATCGTAGTAGATGTTGTCTTGCTGTGTTGCACTGCTTCAAATGTTGGTAAACCTGCCCCCGAGTGTGTATCTCAGTTCGTGGAGCATAAACACACAGTTCTTGTGGCTCTTCTCTGTTGGAGAGCTAGGGAAGTGAGGAGTGTACATGTGGCACTTCTGGTCATTCTGATCCCAGTTTTCTCCGGCTCGCAGGCGGCTTCCTCTCCCGGACACCGAGCCTCCTGCTGATTGCGCCTTGATAACCACCGAAACAATATCCCCTTTCCCATCTGGATTCTGATCGGACTGCGATTTCTCATCTCTCCTATTCCCTTGTTTGATTTTTACATTCTTAGACTAAACCTGACCATTTCCTGACAGAGGAGTCTGAGCATTATGGCTGTTGCCCGGTGGAGCTGCCTAGACAGCTATAGAGGAGATCAGCCCTGGTTTATCCCCTTGGCCGTCACCTACCCAGCCGTACATTGGACACAGTTTCTCCCCGTTTCCCTGTTTTGTCCCCTTCCTCCCCCTCCCTCTGCTGTATTACCGCAACATTGCTTTTTTATCCCATGTTTGACTATGCTTTTGTAACAAATGTAACTTGTAACCTATAACTCATGATCCTCTTGTAAAGCACTCTGATACCTCCGGGTTTAGCCAGCGCTATATAAAACTCATTAAATAAATAAATGAATAAATAACAGATTAACCCATATCATTAGACCCTCTGATGCTCGACTGGAGAGAGATGGAATAGCAGGTAAATTAAAACATAGGAATCCTTTGAATACAATGGGGTTAGTGTCCTTGGTTTCCTGCATTAGCAAGATGTCATAAGATCTTATAAGTGATTGTCATTCTGAAAGGGTTATCTTGGAGCAGGCCTGCGACATTCCAGCTTAATATTCTTATGAAAGTATGTTTAGCATGTAAAGCTGGAATAAGTGATCCCGAGGCCAGGGAGGCGGGCACAATTATGGATTTGGTTGTCAAAATGTGCCCCGAACGGAAGGCAATGGAATTTCAGCTGTGCATTCGGGCTCGGCCAAGGCTGCAGGGTGAGATGGCACAACATTCCCCAGGCACGAAGGCGATAAAGTTACAACTAATCATTGGGCACGACCGCACCCCATGTGAGTGAATCTTGCTCTTCTGTTGGCCTGGACTCTCCCTATCAAATCGTTTTTGTTGAAATCTAACAATACTGCGTACCTGTTATCGCTTTTAAAACCCTGCAGCAACTGAGACTGACAGGGATATGACAATAAACCCGATCTCCGCTTAGGTGGCTTGTAAATAGTTCCCCAGAGACAGTGTAAGGATACTGGCTTTGATTGGTGACTCCACTGAGATTGTGCCTAATAGTTTCCCAACACTGAACGGGTATCCAAAGTGAACTACAATGCTGTCCTCTGCAAAGTCTTTTATTTTAGGGCCGGCCCGCCAACTCTCTGCACCATTAAAATCCTGTTTCCCTCTGCTACATCGATGTTTCTGTGTGTGCCAAGCCAGTGGAGACCTCACTGCAGGCCTGTTCCCAGGACTCCGTTTGATTGTGCTTTAAAGGCGGCCCTCCTGCCAGTGGCAACACGTATGGTCAGGCCTCGGGGGTAAATGTAGGATCACGGTCCTAGGATTATAATCCATGGCTTTGTTTTCCCCATTTACCACAGTCACACGGCCCTGCTGCCTGCCAGCTATAAGGTGGCCGGTGCCTGGGCCCCTGCGCCATGTTTCGTAGAAGAGGTACCAGCAGCGTCATGAGTAGGTTTATTCCGTGAAACAAACATTGAGGTGCCCCAGTTCCGAAGCGTAGACCGAGCCATGGGGGCCTTCCCTGCTGTGCTCTCCTGGGGCTGCAAGCAGGCTCAGCGAGTCCCTCGATAGAGGTGGTCTCACTGCTAGCCGTGGGGCGGGGCTTCAGCAGATTTACTAAATGGGCTTCCATTACAGCCAGTCGCCCCATTCTTGGGCTCAATTGCCGAAAATGTATTATATATCTCCTCTATACATGTAATTCTTGCAAGTGTTGAACCCACCCCATTGCCAGTGGTATTTGGCTAGTTTGGAATTCCACCCAAGTATCGCGATTACTGATCCTCTTACGCTTAACAGCTAGTTCAGGGGATGATTTGGTGCTGATGGTGCTCAAAGGGGCCAGACAGCTGCATAGATGAACCCGCTGGACTGTAATACATTTCTTAGCAATTGCTTGACAGGGGTACATTGACCCCCCTTTATCCCTTGCTGCTGTTACTGCCATTTGGCTTCGGAATTCTCCAGCAGGTGTTTCATTTATTTAAACTGTCTCCCTCGAGCCACTCGCTTGCCCTACTGATAGTCTGCGTTCGGTTAGGGGTTATTTCATTAGTAACAACCCCTATGGCCCTCTCTAGCATGGTATCAATGCCTGTAGGTTTGTGAGGAAGTAAGGAGCGTCCAGTCGCTTTGTGCTTACCCAGGTGATTCAATAAATAGAAGAAGTGCTCACCTGTGGTATTCACTGGTTGTGAAGGAAGCGTAGGCCCGCGTCAGAGAGGCGGCCCAGCCAAGCCTCGGCCAGAGATTGACGGGCGCAGATAGGCCCAGTCTTTGCCAGGGCAAGTCCTGCACTATGGGTTTCAGGGCCACGTTATGTAGGGATGTGAGAGTCTGGTCTTTGGTGATGCAAGTGCTTCCTGGCATGCGGTGATGTGGGGTTTGGAGTCCCCAAACAAACACTTTTGTGTCCCCAACAAACAGGTTCATAATTATCTCCAATAATGCACTCACTGATCACTCTCGGTGAAGGACGTAGCTTAACATATCATCAGCAATAGGGAGACGATGTAAGTGCGTCACCTCACCACAACACCCCACCAAGCCATGTCATGGCGTAGCCTAATCACCAGAGGCTCCATTGCCAAGGTGAAGAGAAGTGATGACAGAGGACATCCCTGCCTTGTGCCTCGCTCAATAGGCAAATACTCAGAAATCACATTCCCATTTCGAACATGCGACACAGGTTGGGCCTAAAGCAGACGTATCCATGATAGAAATACCGGACCAAGTCCCATCCTCCACAGCAATTCCCAAAGACAATCCGAGCCAAGAGTATCAACGGCTTTTTCAATATCCAACACCACCACCACCGCCTTCAGATCCGAGCCTGCCGCCAAATGGATAACGTGGGATCTCCGCAAGTTCATCTGCATCCCTCTACCAGGCAGAAAACCACACTATTCTTCATGTACCAGATGGGTTACCACCCGATCCAAGAGCATCGCCAGGGCCTTTACCAGGACATTGATGTCAACACCCAGCATGGACAGAGGATGATAGGAACCGGGAATCATCGGGTTCTTACCAGGCTTCAGGAGCATGACAATATGGGCCTCCCACATAGAGCGTGGCAGCAAACTATTGTGCCTGGATTCTCAAAGTGTCTCCAGTAAGCGGAGTAGCAAGAGCCAAGCGAACGTTTGATTATATTCTACCGGAAGCCCACCTGGATCCAGAACCTTACATCGTGCCATGGCATGGCTGTTACACCTTCGATCCTGCACCCGTTTCTGAGCCCAGGTACGTCAGCACACTACAAGACCCAGAAGGCTGTGGGAAGGGGGAGGAGGTTGTGTGCACTTGTAAATGTCACCTGATCAGTAAGGCGTATATCTACCGCTCCTCTGCCTGCTATCGGTGCTTGACAATCCTTCCTTCGGATGGACCACGCCTCCCTGCAGCTGCTTCGGCAAACTCCCTAATTGACTGTGCATCGTGTGGCGCGTAGCTACTGGAATCGTGCTTGTCCCGTGTTTGGGAAGTTTCCTGTCTGCATTACGTATCCTCGGTACTCTGGTGCCTATCTCCCGCGGCACCAGCGTATGCTTGACTTCCTTTCCCCGTGTTCTTGGACGAGTCAGACGCCCGACGGTGGATTGCCTTTCCCGCCTCCTCTCGACCTAATTCAGTCCGCTGTTTGACTACACCCTCGTCTTCTCCAAAGATGTCCGTTTCTGCCCCCTTAACTATCCTACATGAAGAAGGTTCTCAGTGGATGCCTGGATAAATTCTTCACGCTCTTGTCACGTTTCAATCCCGCTGTCGTTACGGAGCCAGTTGTACTTTCGTGGGATACAGTTCACCTATCGCCAAGGTCTTGTGCCCGGTGCTTCATGGGGCGTGAGAGGCTCGTGTGAAGTACTTCTCGTACGTCCAGGAAGACATCGTACAAGACACTGACGCCGACGCCATTCCCTTTCTGTTTGGACTCTGTGGCCCGCAATTTCAGGCCGTTAGTGTCTCAATGCTTCTGGACTGCTACAAGCACTTCTGCCCGCCCTACCTCCACGGTGAGTTTGCAAGAGCACACATCCTGGGAAAGAGTTTAGGGGCGAGTAAGGTACTAGGGGGAGGGGGAAAGTATACACTTGTGCCACACACGTACACCCTCATTTACTTACTGTTCCTCTCTCTTTTTCTGTAGGAACTCTTCACTCCTGAAACCCTGCTTCATATTCGCACCCAGCTTCTATTTGATGGTCCACACTGGCTCTTCTCTCCCAGTGGGGTAGTTTATCTGGTTTGGTTACAAATACGAACTAGGTGGTGCCCTAGGGGGAGAGTAGAGACCTATCTTCGCTCCCGAGGTTGGAACCTCTACCTGGAACCTTGAGTCCTGACAATAGCCTGCCTCTTGCACTTCCTCCACCCCGAGGTCATCCTCGAGACCCTGTCTCTGCACCTCTGTAGGGTGAGGGAGGTTTAAATCATCCAGGTACCATCCAACCACCACCAGGTGATTCCAGAGTCCTACAATGTAAACAGTGACTAGGTGGTCTCATAAGAGTGAATTAATGCCCGCCTGTGTGTCCACCATTGTGCCGTACCGGTGCCTCAGTGGCAGTATGACTGGAGGCGGGCATTCTCTTTTTAACAGCCATGCCAACATCCTCCCTGACTTATCACCTTGCTGATGTAGCCACTGCCGGTAATAGCATCTGATCAAACAGTCTATCCTGTCACACATGTCTCCAATCCATCACTACGTTGCCAACAAGGACATCCGCCACTCCCCATCCATATAGTCATTTCGCTGAAGGTCTGTCTGGACCCCCTCTGCCACGTCAGCTCCAAATCAAGGTAACCTCTCGTACCACTAACGCGGAACATGCACTAGCTTCAGGGTGTCCCATTCCAGCCCCCTCTGTGTGGTGGACAACCAATTAGTGTCAAAGTAGCTGTTAGTCACCTCACGGAGCTCTTCCTGATACAATGTGTCACCCATGCCTCCAGGTGGAGATGCCACAGGGGGACCTGTGGCTTAGTGCTGCCCACATCTCAGCCCAGAAACAGCGGTGCGTGGTCCGAAAGGAATCTACCCAGGATTTGGACCTGCAATATGGCAACCACCATGTTGCATGACACCAAGAACCTGTTGAGTCAACTATAAGTCTAATGCGTTGACACATATCATGGGAATTTCTGCACCCCAAGGTGGGTTGAACGCCAAGATTCTATACATTGTTAGTGCTCCATCACTGCACGTAGGGCATCCAACATATGCGGTTTAATGTTCAGCGACAGAAAATGCCAATCTAACTCCAATCCAGCATGCAATTAAATCTACCGCCCACAACAGAGGAATACCGACATACTGGCGTAGTTCTCTTTTCAACCCCAGATAAAAATCGCCATCATCAACATTTGGGCCATAGACATTCAACAGGCATACTTCCACTCAGTCTAGGAGGTCATGCAATATCAGGTACATCCCCTTGATGTCTGCCTTAAAGCCATGAGCCCGGAAGGGAACCTGGGAGCTACTCAGGTCACAACCCCAAGGACATAGTTGAAATATATGGCAGAATACAGCTGTCTCCTCCATTTCTTGGGTCCCTTGTGCATCTCACTGTCCAATAAATACGTCTATTGCAACAATGCAAAATGCCCATGATGTCTGGGCAGATACATTTGTACCCTATATCTCTTCACATAGGAGCTGAGCCCATGAACATTCCATGTTACTAACTTAAAATGTGCCATCACGATGTCTCCCCCTCCCCCTCAGCCACAGCCCCTCATCACTCCAAACCACCACAAACTCACAACCTCTCCGTCCCTGCCGTCATATCCCAGCTGAAACAAAAACAGTACCTCCCATCCACAGGGTAAAAACTGAAAAACAAGAACTCGTGCCTCCCCAAACATAACAAACCTCCTTAATCCCACACCGTTAACAATTCAGCACACGGCCAACCACGTTCACAAAAATAGAAGAGATAAAAACAACCAAGCAGACCACAAATCACCGCAGCTAATTCCCTCAAACCCCCTCGCAATGTACAAATCTATATGTATTGAGGGAGGTGCACGCCCAGTGCTGTTAACACACACATAACACTTACCCACACACATGACCATGACACCACAAATGCACAACTCACAGTACAAGTATAATCACACAAACACCCAAAATACACACTCTCCAAATGTAAGCAATCAAGACAAAAGTGAGGGGAGTGGACCGGCCCATACATTCCACATCCATCCCTTGCACTCAACCGCTAACACAGTTCTTATACAGTGTACAAGTCAGGAAAGTAGACCGCGCGACTGGAGACCCATTTCTCACCGACCACTCCACGGCTGCACGAACAAGACCAGCACAGCTGCCATCACAGGAGAAGTCTCCTTCAACAGTCCGCACATGGCATAGAAGAATCAAGACTCCCCTGTTGCCGGAGTCTCCTTCACCACACCGGCCCCACTGTCTTCTGCATTTAGAGGCAATCACCACCTCCACGGGTGCCCTCACCTCCTCATGCTCCGATCTTGATGCTGAAGGTCCATATACACCAGTGACAATTGAACAATGTGAAAAAAAACGCTATATACCTCACTGACAAAGTTGAAAAAATTCAGCAAACTCTTATCCTCAATACCAATCTGTCATCTCTGTCCAACTGTGTAATTGACCCTTCGGTCGCCCGGGAACCTCTTCCCTGGGCTCAACCTACAACCAGAATGTCCCAACAGAACCTGAATTTAATCAGTACCGCCATCAGCCCAAAAGCAATGCTAAGTGGACAGACTTCACATCTATTACTGAAAATGAAGTCTACAAAATAATAGCAAACCTGGAGCCTACTGGCCACATTTCCGACCCACTGCCCTCCACCTTAGCACAGAACCTCAACTATATCATCTCCCTGCTCTGGACAAAAATCATTAATGCCTCTCTCTTCTCAGGCTGCGTTCCGGGGTCCCTCCATATAGGTCAAGTCACCCCATTCCCAAAAAAACAGGAATGGACCCCAATGACTTAAGCAACCTCAGACCTGTCACAAACCTTCCCTTCCTAGCCAAAATACTGGAGAAATGTGTCCTCCTTCAACTAAACTGACACAATTCCACTTCCATGACGCTTTCCAATTAGGATTCAGGAAAGGTTGTAGCACCAAAACCACTTTGCTCAATATTTCAGGCGGCATTCACAGAAGCCTGTGCAAAGGCGATGCCTGCCTCCTAATCCTACTCCACTTATCTGCATCTTTCGATACAGTAAATCATCCAGCTCTACTTGAAACTCTCAGACATTGCACAAACGTCAATGGCACAATCCTGAAATGGTTTACGTCCTATCTACAACATCACCGTCAGCAAATAAATATCCACTGCTGTCTCTCTAACACAACTCCTGTGATGCAGGGCGTACCCCAAGGCTCTATCCTCTCCCTAGCCCTATTTAATCTCTTCATGGAACCCCTCACTGCCATTTTGAACCAAGCAGAGGTCAAACACCAACTATATGCCGATGACATACAACTCTACTGTTAAATCAAATCACCCAGCGACCTCCGACAACTGAACAACACACTTATTAATATACAATCTTGGCTCCAAACCAACCATCTTAAACTGAATCCCAAAAAACAGAACTACTTCTCTACTCCCCCAGAACAAATCCTTTACCTATCCCAGAATGGATCAAGAATCTGTATGCTCCTAATTGTGCCTTATCTCTCTCTAACGCCGTCAAGTGCTGGGCTTCACCCTGAACTAGAGCATGTCCATGGTCGAGCACATCAACAACTCTGCTAAGGGAGCGCTTTGCACACATAGACACCTCAAGAAAGTAAAGCTGTTTATCCCCCAGATGATCTTAAGACGGTAGTACAATTGCTTGCCATCTTAAAACTTGACTAGGGCAATTGTCTCCCTACTGGAACCCCTAAATGTCACCTGGCACTCATCAAAGCTGCTATTAACGCTGCTGCCAGACTCCTCACAGGTACCAGAAAATACAACCACATCTTTCCTGCCCTCAGTAGTCTTAAATGACTTCAAATCGAAGGCAGATGCTTTTTCAAGACAGCCTGCATCACCCACAAAGTGCTTCATACAAAACCCCCCAATACTTCGAAACCAGAATTCCAAGAGCTAGAAGAGCCCAAACACTGAGAAGCTCTTACACTCTTCTTCTCATCCCTACAAACTTCAAGAAGAAATTATCTCAATCTCGCTCCTTCTCAGGTAATGATTTGAAGACCTGGAACTCGCTACCTAAAGATCTCCGCAGTAACCCCTCCTTCCCTCATTTAAATGTGAACTAAAATCTCTACTCCTCAACAGCTACCTCAATAGGCATACAAACTGTTCTTTGTTTCCCTCTTTGATTAACACTGTCTAGATGGACACATTCCTGCTCAATTGCCTTCAACGTGACTTGCTCATTTGCCTTTTTGTCCCCAATACCTTTCTCCTCCATATGCCCTGTATTTTACTTTGTTACTGTATAACCATTGAGTGCTTTACTGTCTAGTGACTTTCACATTAAGAATTCCTTCTGTACCTCCTGTGAACATATTTATGTATTCGCATAACCTGTAAAGCGCTCTTATACCCTTGAGTCCAGCAAACGCTATATAAAACTCAAATCGATAAATAAATAAAGGGTACTATCACAGCGGACCACCACTTTTGTGGAAGACCAGGAGGCCACGTGGCCTATGCCCCCTCACTGTTCTCGAGTGGTAGGTATCCGAAGCCCAGTCAGCAGTGGTGCGAGAGGCCAGAATCAAGATCCGTCCCTCACCATGCACCTCCAGCCAGTCCCACACAGCCTTCGGAGTAGTGAAAAAATGTGTACAGTCAGCATGGAGCACCTTCAACTCGTCCGGGTAGAGAAGTATATAACATAGCCCCATTGCCATCAGTTTTTGTTTCACTCTTCCAAAGGACATCCACATCTGCTGCACCTGCCGGGTATAGTCTGTAAAAATACGGCTCACATGTTCTCAAACATAGGATCCCCAGCCTGCCGGACAGTCTGTAGAACTGCATCCCTGTCCTTATAGTTGAGCATTTTCGCCATGACTGTGCATGGTGGGGCCCCTGCCCGTGGCTGCAGAGCAAGGGCATGATGAGCCCGTTCAACAACAAACAGAGAAGACAAAGTAGCAGATGGGAAAGATTTCCTGATCCAGCAATTCAGAAAGAGTTTGGGCAACTGGTCCTCCGCTCCCTCCGGAAAACCAACAAAGCAAAGATTACAGCTCTTGGAGCGATCCACTGCATCCTCAGCTCTACACTCTAGTGCGGCTGTTTTGGCTGAAAGATAAATCAGAGCCACCTTCAAGGCAGAGACCTCTTCCTGTAGTTTGATATAATACTGCTCCATGGCCAGTGACTGTACCGCCACTTTATGCAGGTCAACTCTCAGGAGTCCAACATCCAAATAAACTGCATTTATCTTGGCCTGCACCGCCGTGATGCACAGCCAGTATTTGTGTGTCAGTAGGTCCCTGTGGCTCCTCCCGGTCCCCTGCCTGATTGTCACAGAGAGGATGTCCCATTATATTCATCCTGGAGGCCATGAATTGGTCCATCTTGGTCTGTTGCGCTCCCGGTCATGGTCTGTCCTTTCCCATGATATTGATGCGCCTTAAGGAGAAAAGGGGGGCAAGCCAAAGCACTGCGCTCTGCACCCCTAGCCACGGTAGTACTCCTCCCCACGGCGCGGGCCGCTGTGTAAACACATAAATCACCAAATGCCCTGAAAGCTTCAGGAGGGCACACAGTGACCAGCCAACCATCCGGTTTTCTCTCCGTGACTCCCTTCAGCATCTCCTGTCAATTTCTCTGCCTGATGCGTTTCGATGTAAGCAACATCTTACTCATAGGCTTGCTGCAAGGTTAGTGCCGGAAGTGCTCTTTTTATTTAAATACGCCTTAATTCAATTGGTTAGTTGCCCCCAATTGATTTTTGCTTAGTGCATATAATAACAATGGCATCATGGAACTTGAAGTCCATTAGTGAGCAGTCATCTTTCCCTAAGTGGGTTTCCGTGCACTTACACATTTAAAAGCATTTATATTTCCTGTAGTAGGATTTTGGGATGTTAGAAGAGAGTCTTTTTATCTGTCAGGCTGGTTAGGCCATGCGATTGTAAAAGTTCACAATTGCAGCCTCTCTGCTGCATTCCAAACGAGATGGTGCTCCTCCCCACGGTGCGGGCCGCCGTGTAAACACATAAATCACCAAATGCCCTGAAAGCTTCGGGAGGGCACACAGTGACCAGCCAACCATCTGGTTTTCTCTCCGCTACTCCCTTCAGCATCTCGTGTCAATTTCTCTGCCTGACGCGTTTCGATGTAAGCAACATCTTACTCATAGGCTTGCTGCAAGGTTAGTGCCGGATGTGCTCTTTTTATTTAAATACGCCTTCATTCAATTGGTTAGTTGCCCCCAATTGATTTTCGCTTAGTGCATATAATAACAATGGCATCATGGAACTTGAAGTCCATTAGTGAGCAGTCATCTTTCCCTAAGTGGGTTTCCGTGCACTTACACATTTAAAAGCATTTATATTTCCTGTAGTAGGATTTCATATCTCATTTGTCAAGCAGCCTTTGATTAAGAGGCGGAATGCCTTGAAACGCGTCAGGCGAGAAATCTTACCAAGATGTGAAGGCGCTGTGTCACTGTAAGCCGGATGGTGGGCTCGCTGTCGAGTGCGTCCTTGCAGATAAGGGCAATTTATTGGTTAATCTATTCACACGGCGGCTCCGCCGTGAAGGACTGCACCATCTTCCAAACATAAAGAGGCTGAGGTTTGAAACTACGTTCAACCAGTGTCAGCCCAGCAAGCCAGACGAAAAGAATGCGCCAAAACATCTGGGATCCTACCAAGGAATGTAAATAATGCTTTTAAATTGATGAATGAGAACGGAACCCACTGAGGGAAGAGTGTTTGCTTCCCTTTCAGACTACGTGTCCCAGCATGCAATATTCTTCTGTCATGCACTCAGCACAGCCAAATGAGGGCTGAACAACCAATGACATTCATGCTTCAATTTGAATAAAAGGAAAAGCGATTTGTATCTCATTTCTCAAACAGCCTATGATTAAGAGGCGGAATGCCTCGAAACGCGTCAGGCGAGAAATCTTACCAGGATGTGAAGGCGCTGTGTCATTGTAAGCCGGATGGTGGGCTCGCTGCCGAGTGCGTCCTTGCAGCTAAGGGAAATTTGTTGGTTAATCTATTCACACGGCGGCCCCGCCGTGAAGGACTGCACCATCTTCCAAACATGTAGAGGCTGAGGTTTGAAACTACGTTCAACCAGTGTCAGCGCAGCAAGCCAGACAAAAAGAATGCGCCAAAACATCTTGGATCCTACCAGGGACTGTAAATAAAGCTTTTAAATTCATGAATGAGAACGGAACCCACTGAGGGAAAAGTGTTTGCTTTCATTTCAGACTACATGTCCCATCATGCAATATTCTTCTGTCATGCACTCAGCACAGCCAAATGAGGGCTGAACAACCAATGACATTCATGCTTCAATTTGAATAAAAGGAAAAGCGATTTGTATCTCATTTGTCAAGCAGCCTATGATTAAGAGGCGGAGTGCCTCGAAACACGTCAGGCGAGAAATCTTACCAAGATGTGAAGGCGCTGTGTCATTGTAAGCCAGGTGGTGGGCTCGCCTATTTTCCATAGGAAATCCGCAACACTCTATTCCCAATAAGTCTGGCACCGGTTGATGAATCCTCGCGAAATTTTCCAAACTTTTGGCCAACTTTGCTCCGCTCCTTCCCTGAAAGTTTCGTGGTGATTCATCAAGCAGTGGCCAAGAAAAAAGGGGAGTCCCAAAACGTGTTTTCCCCATGCAATTTCCCATAGGATCTGTTGTCGCAGCTACAGCCCGAACCGCTGGACGGAATGACATCAAATTTGGCAAAGAGGTAGTCCTCAGTTCAGACTCGTGCCTTTTGCATAAATGGTGTGAATCTGTTCAGTAGTTCCTGAGAAAATTAGGGTAAAAAAGTTAGTGATATCTATGGCCGGGGAGGATCCGCGCACCCTACCAGCACCGTAAGCGCACCCTCCCCGAACCGAGCGTGCACCCTGACGATCATGCGCTGAATGCTAATTGGCTGTCGAGTGTCTGTCTACATTCGAAACCAGGAACTGTTGGCAGCCATTTTCTGCCTCGGTAGAAGCGAGGCTGAAGAAGCAAGGGGAATAAGTGTGTAAAACATATAAAGGGGGCAGAGTGGAAATACTCTGACTCTCTAGATCTGCTTAGGGGGTCCCAGAAGGACCCCCTGGGGCCCCCTTTAAAAAAAAATGGCAAAATGCGCGCAGGGTACGCGCATCCTATCGCGTTGGGTGCACGGATTCACTCGCGTTGGGTGCGCGGATCTAAGGAAAATAAAATTGAAATTTTTGGGAGATAAACATCAAGCTTAAGTGTTTTGTTCTTGAGTGGCTCTAAAAAGAGCCGTTGTGTCCATTGAGAGTTTTTGGTACTTATAAGTAAGTACCTATACAGAGTCTAAAGTTGTTGAGGAAGACTCTGTTTCCTTCATCAGTAAAGTGTACTCCATCTCTTGCATATGAAAGCGCAGATTGTTATTGTAAATGGACCCCAGTCTATAGTCTCGGAGAAAGGCAGAAACAGATTTATTCACATGTTTCCTAGCTTTCTCAATTTGTGGACAAAAATGATCAAGAAGATGCAATACAGTTAGGAAACTTGGAAGAACAACTAAATGTTGAACAGAAACAAATATATCAGCAAGTGAAAGAGCAGATTGACCATGGATTACTTCATGAAAAGAAAGGGTGCTCATGTACATCATTTCAACCTATCCGAATGTATGTGAGTGGTCAATCTGGAACTAGGAAAAGGTTTCTCAATTAAAGTAATTACAAGTTATCTGCAAAAAACAACTGAGTCGCATTTGTCTTGTGTTGTCACTGCTCCAACTGGGTTGGCAGCACATAACATTAAAGGAATTACTTTACATCGTTCACTAATGCTGCCAGTAGAGCATGAGAACAAATTGGAATACCACAAGCTATCTGGAGAAGCTTGTTGTGAAGTTTCAAGAGTCCTGAAGAAAATGAAACTTCTCATTATTGATGAGGTGAGCATGGTCTCAAACTTGATGCTTGCCTTTGTGCATTTAAGAATGCAGCAAATTCTTAAAACAGAGTATGACGTGTTATTTTCTCGGCCCCCGCTTGACGAATCACCACAAAACTTTCAGGGTAGGAGTGGAGCGGAGCTGGCCAAAAGTTTGGAAAATTTCGCGAGGATTCATCAACCGGCGCCAGACTTATTTAAAGTAATTACAAGTTATCTGTATCTTCCTCGAGACAGCACTGTTTTGCAAATCTTGCACGTGACCAAGGTGGCATTGGTCTTCGTTTGCCCCTCGGGAAAAGTAAACAATTTCCACACCACAGATGAAAAACGTGGTGTGCGTGGTGTCTCCTCCAAAAATTCATCCTCAGATGTATGAGGAGATGCAGGTGATGCCTGCTGCCCTGAAGCCATTTGTGGTTGAAAAAAGTTAAACTTAGTCTAAAAAAATCTTCTTCTCTGCAAAGAGATGCTCCTCCAAAGAAGGTCAAAGAAGAATGATTGAATTGGGTGGGGTCTTTCGATAGTTAGAACAGGAAGTGTAATGAACCAATCAAATCTCTTTTTTTGCAGGTCACATGGGATCCGCGCACCCTGCGCTTACGCATCACGCACCCAGCGCGCATCCACGAAATTAAATTAAAAAGAAATATAGGATTAGATGTAAAAATATATTACTTTTAAGACTAGTTTAGAGTTTGTCTTCAATTAATATTCACATGAAATACATATATATGTTTTTTTAAATGTTAAATATTTCGCGGGATCCGCGCACCTACCGCTTCATAGACGCAGATGACGCATCGCGGAAGCGCGTAAACGTCGCTTTACGAACATCGAACGTGTCGCGTATAGGCTGGGAGTCGCGTACCGGTCGCATTGCGATCGCGCACTAAACACGTACCCAACGCATACCATGTGCGGGTGCTATCGCGTAGGGATCGAGAACAGTGCGCATAGGGTGCGCGGATCCAAAAAACATGGAAAAAAATATATAAAATAAAGTTTTGAACATATAGTTAAAAAATATTTTTAAAAATATAAAGAAATATGTTTGAAAAACACAATAAAAACAAATAATATTTTTGAATTTTGAAAATATTTAAATGAAAAAATAGGTTGAAAAAATAGTGTTAAAAAAGAATTTCAAAAAAACATAATTAATGAAATTGACACACTGAATTTGAAAAATACAGAAATCCAATGAAAATCATTAAACATGATATCTTTAGAGATAAGTTATAGATAGGAATTAGCATTTAAAAAACCTTTGAAATTCACTGAAAAAACCATAGGTTTCATGCACGTTATAGTTAGGAATTGGCATTTAAAAAACCTTTGAAATTCACTGAAAAAACCAAAGGTTTCAGGGGCCTTATAGTTAGGAATTGGCATTTAAAAAACCTTAGAAATTCACTGAAAAAAACATAGGTTTCAGGGGCGTTATAGTTAGCTGGACATTTCCCTTGTACAAAACCCTAAAAATTCCCCCGTTATAGTTAGTTCAGCTAACTATAACTTGCGCCCCCGCAATGCACTGCTGATGACGTCACATATTACATCACTCATGACATGGTCAGTGACATCACTGATGACATCACTGGTGACATCTCAAATGACATCACTGATGACATCAATGATGACGTCATCCATGTGATAAATTAGTGCATCTTCTCACACCCTAATATAACCTTTGATACACCGACTCAAAATTTCAGACGGCCATTTTGAAAACCATAGATACTCCAATACCAATAACTACATACCCACTAATTGATTCTTAGGTCTACATACACCTCCACTCACTCACCTGTATAGTCACTCATACTTACAGTCACTCCGTACAGGACTATCATATGCATTTATACACCAATATAGACACTCACACCGCCAATCATCCATTGAGGTACTGACACACCTAGTCAGTCATGCAAATAATTAAACACAGTCCAATTTACTCACCTATACAGTTAAACACACTCAAGTTTACTTACTCATAAAAATACTAACAAATTCTGACGCTCTTATACAATTACTGATACAAGCACACACTCATCCATACAGCCACTCCCGCAATCACACACTCTCACATATAGATAGTTATATACTCTTACATACATATACAGTGCGTTTCACATATGTAGTTACTGACACATGTACAACGGAGATATACATTCAATCACTAACACACCCTTACATACACTCACCCAACCATACAGTCCATCACAGTTGCACTCTTAAAACCATGCACCCATAGAAACACCCACTCACACATCTGTGCACAGAGTCACACACACCCTACCCACACAAACACTCAGGCACCCATACAGATACTCAGACAACCAATCAATAACCCATATAGACACTCATATAGCTATTCACAAAACCATGCAGCTACTTATACACCAACACACAGACACATACAGAAATTCACACAGTTTAGTCACTAGTCTGCAGTAAGATACATTTAATGACTCACTTATAGAGTCAGTTACGCACCTAGAAAATCATCCATTCACACACTTGTACACCCACTCATTCTTCAACAGGCCTTTCCCTATATATATTAAACATATTAAAACTTTACAGAAACACAGACTCACTGGATGACGTCATCAGTGATGTCATCAGTGATGTCATTTGAGATGTCATCAGAGATGTCATCAGTGATGTCACTGACCATGTCATGAGTGATGTAATATGTGACGTCATCAGCAGTGCATTGCGGGGGTGCAAGTTATAGTTAGCTGAACTAACTATAATGGGGGAATTTCTAGGGTTTTGCATGAGGGAAATGTCCAGCTAACTATAACACCCCTGAAACCTATGGTTTTTTCAGTGAATATATATATATATATATATATATATATATATATATATATATATATATATATATATATATATATATATATATATATACCTCGCTCAACTGCACCTGAAGAGCGCGGCACGCTGAAGGCGGGTGCTTCAAATGCGGTGGTGCCCCGCAATTTCTATTCACGCTCCATGACTCCTTCAAGATTACCAAAAGGAAACTCGGGCACTCACGGGTAAGTAGTATGGCAGCTTCGTTTAATTCGGAGAAATAAACAACAAACGCGTTTCGGAGCTAGTCCTTCTTCAGTGTTGTTGCTATGTTCATTACAAGATACTCTTTATATACATCATTGGAAATAAACATAAAAGAGGTCAGAGGGGACGGCAGTCCGGGATTTTTTGGGGCGCCATCTTTGAAGGGTCAATCTATAAATCAATTGTTGAATACAAGGGTGTATAAATAAATAATTACGGATTGACTGTGAAAATAACAATTAATATATGTCGAAGCACATAAACATTTCATTAGGTTTTCATCCGACCAATATAGAAGTCAAGATTACTTCATTCAATATGATCTTCACAGTATAACCCAATTTATGAAGCCGTGGATCGGCAATTCGCCTACAATAGGCGGTTTGTGTGACCCTGCATGAGCGCCATCGGATATTGTCCGGTTAACCGTAATTTAAATTTGATGGTTATAGCACCTTTCAATGCTCGCCGTGTATCGGCTTGATGCTAACTGATAAAATATATGGTCACGGGCAATCAGTTTAAAGAAAAGGGAAAGAGGCAGAAAAAGAAAAGGAAAGGGGAGGGAGAGATAAGGTGTAGAAGAAAGATAATATGACACAGTTTCAAGAGTCAATACTTAACAGCATATTCAGTTGGTTCATAATGGGTCACAGTGATAATTACACTTAACGATTGATAGGTCAGTTATTTTGGAGTGGCAGTGACTACTGAAATGTGTACTACTAGGTCCCTAGGTGTACTATCAATTCTTCTCCAGAATTCAACCCATATGGGGCCTTGGTTTGGAGATCGATTATGTATCTTGATTCCAGTCGTCTCAATTTTGCTACTCTGTCACCTCCTCTGGCATGCGCAAGAACACAATCAATCGCAAAAAACTGCAACAGGTCCCTGTTGCTATTATGTTTAATGGCGAAGTGCCTAGCTACGGGATAGGTGAAATCTTTCTTCGCTATCGCTCGCATATGTTCTAGGATTCTGAATTTTACACTGTTCACTGTACTTCCCACATACATGAGTCCACATGGACATTTTAAACAGTATACCACATATGGTGTTTGACAGGTCAGAAATTTGGCAATAACTCTTCCTTTTGGTAGGCCTTTAACGTTATAGCTAAAAACTCTCTTGCTGAAGGCACAGGCCTTACACTTTCCACAGGGAAAAAAGCCCTTCATTTCTTTTAAGGTGCCCTGTTTACGGGGAATGGGATCTAAATGGCTATGTACCAAATTATCTCTTAAAGATCGAGCTTTTCTGTATGTGATTTGGGGGGTCAGTGAAACATCAGATCCAATAATAGGATCAGTTTTTAACACATGCCAGTGTTTTCTAAGGATAGACCTCAACCTAAATGTGTCACTGGAGAAGGTCGTGATCAGCCGGAATTGGCCCTCCATTGATCTATTGATTTGTTTTGGTTGTAAAATTTGTTTCCTTGATGTTTTTCTGACTCGTTCTAGAGTGCTCTTTAAGAGGTTGGTGTTATAGCCTCTTATTTCGAATCGTCTGAGGCTGCTCTCAGCTGCTAGCTCAAAATCGCACTGTCTTGAGCAATTTCGTTTCAATCTTAGGAGTTCGCCATATGGAATACTATTCTTTAACTTATCAGGATGGGCACTAGAAGCATGAAGGATACTATTCCCTGCTGTTGGTTTGCGGTAAAGGTTAGTTGTTAGTTTCCCTTCTTTTACTTCTACTTTCAAATCTAGATAGTTTACTGCCACTAAACTGATCTCTCCTGAAAAGTGTAGGTTTACATTGTTTTTATTGAGGTGTTGGATGAATTCATTTGCTTTGCCCATGGAACCTCTCCAGATTATAAAAAGGTCATCGATGTATCGATGCCAGGATACTATTTCCTTTGTCCATTCAGAGTTGTCCGCGCTCCAGACCACCTGCTCCTCCCACCAGCCTACGAATAGATTCGCATAGCTGGGGGCGAAGCAGGTGCCCATCGCGGTTCCTGAGATCTGTCTAAAATATTCTCCTTGAAAGAGAAAAATGCTATTATAAAGACAGAATTCAATGAGTTCCAACAGCATTTTGTTATGGGTTGCAAATTTTAAGGCTCTTTTCTTGAGAAAGTGTTCAATAGCCTTTAGCCCTTGGTGATGGTTAATACATGTGTAGAGACTCGTAATGTCTAACACGATCATACAAAATGACGAATCCCACTCGATTTTTGCAAGTTGATGAATAAAATCGGTCGGGTCTTTTATATAGGATGGCAGTTTCAATACGAATTCAAAAAGAAAATGATCTAAAAATCTAGACAAATTCTCAGTCAGACTTCCCATGGACAAAACAATTGGTCTTCATGGTGGTAGTGTTGCATTCTTATGAATTTTGGGTAAATGATAAAAGGTGGGCGTGACGGGATTTGTCGTTCTCAAGAACAGATACTCTTCTAAGTCCAACATTGTTGTTGAGACGACTGGAATCAAGATACATAATCGATCTCCAAACCAAGACCCCATATGGGTTGAATTCTGGAGAAGAATTGATAGTACACCTAGGGACCTAGTAGTACACATTTCAGTAGTCACTGCCACTCCAAAATAACTGACCTATCAATCGTTAAGTGTAATTATCACTGTGACCCATTATGAACCAACTGAATATGCTGTTAAGTATTGACTCTTGAAACTGTGTCATATTATCTTTCTTCTACACCTTATCTCTCCCTCCCCTCCCCTTTCCTTTTCTTTTTCTGCCTCTTTCCCTTTTCTTTAAACTGATTGCCCGTGACCATATATTTTATCAGTTAGCATCAAGCCGATACACGGCGAGTATTGAAAGGTGCTATAACCATCAAATTTAAATTACGGTTAACCGGACAATATCCGATGGCGCTCATGCAGTGTCATACAAACCGCCTATTGTAGGCGAATTGCCGATCCACGGCTTCATAAATTGGGTTATACTGTGAAAAACATATTGAATGAAGTAATCTTGACTTCTATATTGGTCGGATGAAAACCTAATGAAATGTTTATGTGCTTCGACATATATTAATTGTTATTTTCACAGTCAATCCGTAATTATTTATTTATACACCCTTGTATTCAACAATTGATTTATAGATTGACCCTTCAAAGATGGCGCCCCAAAAAATCCTGGACTGCCGTCCCCTCTGACCTCTTTTATGTTTATTTCCAATGATGTATATAAAGAGTATCTTGTAATGAACATAGCAACAACACTGAAGAAGGACTAGCTCCGAAACGCGTTTGTTGTTTATTTCTCCGAATTAAACGAAGCTGCCATACTACTTACCCGTGAGTGCTCGGGTTTCCTTTTGGTAATCTTGAAGGAGTCATGGAGCGTGAATATATATATATACACACACTATGCTGCACTCCCGGGGGATTTCAAATTCACAGATTTTAATAGGCAACTTTAACCAGCATGTCACAGACATACAATTATTTCCTGTGCTCACCTGCCTTATATTGTTCACAGGCTTCATGGTACTTGAAGTCCAAAGGTTGTTTGCATTTAAACTGTTGCTGGGTTTGCCTAATAACATTTGTGAATTTGAAATCCGAAAGGAAAAAGCATCTTTAAGATTCGAAAAGCTGCGAGGGACACCCTCGGGATACTAATCCAAGCCGATGTACTTACAATGGAAGACTTGAACAAGCCCGGATAGGCATGGACTTCCAAACTGCCTTGTAAGTTTCCGCAACTGTACGGCCATGACAGCCTCGTGAAAAGGATGAGTGCGTGTCTGTAGTTGAACTGTTTTCGTTTCGACGCGACCTCATTATTGTGAGAGGTCCGGGGGTTTCAAACTTTACTTTGGCAGCACTACAAAGTACAGTGCCTAATTCAAGGAATCGGCAACTTGAAAGGAAATTCCTTATTTATTTCGGGAATGCTGGGGGTAAAATAACACGCACGCAAAGTAGTTTAAGAAAATAAAAATAAAATGGGGTGTTTTTGAAGCCGATGATATTTGCACTGAGCCAGAAGACATCAGGCAAACCCCCCACAGTGACATCTGGGGAATAAATCATCAATGAAGAATTTTTGTTATATTAATAACAGGGATAATCCAGTAACAATTTACATGCAAACAACCTTTGGACTTCAAGTACCATGATGCCTGTGAACAATATAAGGCATGAGAGCACAGGAAGTAATTGTATGTCATATCCAGCCACCGTGATCAAGACCGTAATGGTTAAAATGCATAGGTGACATGCTGGTTAAATTTGCCTAATAAAACTAGGTGAATTTAAAATTCTCTGGGAGTGCAGAATAGTACTTTGTTGCTTGGAATAATTTGTTTTTGGGATAGTGGTCACATCCCAATGCTTCAACAGCAGTAAGAGCGCACTGCATTTCGACCACTTTGCCATGGATGGAGATATATATATATAAATATATATATATATATCAAAACGTCTTGGCTGATGCTAGACCACAAAAAAAAAATTCTACACAACTGGAAAAAAGAAGACTGTCAGGTCCCGCGTAGGCCTCTCAGGATCGGTTCGTTGCTCAATGGGGGCCCCCCTATTGACAACCCTAATTCCGAATAGCCGTAACGGCACGGAAGCTTAAGGGGGTCAATCGAGGGGCAGGAAAGGATGGGAACAGCGGGGAGGGAGATCTGTAAAGGAAGCACAGGTTTGGTTAGCCGGATTGCCTGTAGCTGAATTGGCTTTACACCCACTTGACTCACATAAACAATTCAGTCTACCTGTAAAGAAAAATAACCAGTTCTATCTGTGACAGCAGAAGGGCGATTAAATATCGTCAAGGCCGCTTCAACGCCAGCTAGCTGCAGTGTGCACGACTGTAGATACACAAACAATACATAAGCACCCCCCCTTTGTATTAAACCAGTAGCAGAATATACCTTTTTGCCAATATAGGGTAACACCATATACCCACCAAAGAGGGTGTGCAGGTAGGCCTCACTGAGGAAGGAAGGTCTTACGCTGTAGCCTAGCTGCCCCTCTACAAACCCCCAGCTAGAAGACAACACAACACACACACAGTTCATAAATACATGTTCAGCGGTGACTTCAGGTAAGGCAAAACATTGGTGTAAAAAGAATTCACAGCGTGGTATTTAGGGTCATACCACCTGGTAAAGTTCAAGCGTGTATGTCGAGCGCTCCACGCACTCACTCCGATTCTCTTAAAGGCTTGTTAATAAGTCTCACAAGCGTATTCGATTTTTGGCAGTCTTTGATATCACCAGCACGGAAATACAAACGGAAGAACAAACGTGTGCCCTAAAGGACTCTTGGCGGTGTCACTGACACCCTTACCGCACCCGGGGAACTCCACAATGAGATCAGCAACACGGTCAGGTCAGGCTTCAGGATAATCTGCGAGCAGTTCTCCGCGGTTCCTGGCTATATGGATTCCCGTCTATTGTGCCGCGTCACTTCCTGTGCGCGCGCGTCGGGCCTAGAGGTTGCTGGGAAGTGTAGTCCCTTGGCAGCTTTGGTAGTCTCCCATAATCCCCGCATTGCGCGGATATGGTTCGCGGCCTGATTCCAACGGCCCGCGTCTTCCCTGATGGACGGCGAGAGGGCAGAGGTCAGGTGAGTTTTCATGACAGCACATCCCTCTCCCCGCGACCTCTGCCAGGAGCCAGGTTTGTCGGGATATTTTGCATGGAAGGCTTTTACACACCGAGGAGCATGTACCCCCCTGGCAGGTTCCCAAGAATCTTCTTCCCGTCCGTATCCTTTCCAAGATACCAGGTACCAGAGTTTGGACCCCCGCATTTTTGAGTCGAGGATGGCCCTGACTTCGTACTCCGGTTCATTGTCTACCCAGACAGGAGCAGGATTCTTCTTCACCGGGGTGTAGGAAGGTTTCAGCAGCGACACGTGAAATACTGGATGTATTTTTAGAGATTTTGGTAGCGCCAACATCATAGCCCTAGGGGAGATAACTTTCTTTATCTTGTATGGCCCGATGTACCTTGGGTTGAATATGCTGTATTTCCGGAATCGTATGTTTCTGGTTGATAACCATACTACATCATCCTTCTGATAAGGAGGATTAGGTTTCCGGTGTTTATCTGCCTGGTCTTTGTACACTATTTTAGCTTTAGCCAAGTTTTTGTATGTACTCAGAAGGATTTTTCGAATATGTTTGGTTCGGGTACCAACTTCCGGGACCCCCGGCCTGCTCACTGGTTGGATCAAAGAGGTAAAACGAGGATGGAAGCCATAGTTGCTATAGTAGGGTGAGTACTGTGTAGATTGATGTGTGGCGCTATTATAAGCCACTTCGGCCAAACAGAGCCATTCAACCCAAGAATCAGAATTGTCTGCCACATAGCAACGTAGGTACTGCTTAAGATTCTGGTTGAGTCGCTCCGTCTGCCCATCCGACTGGGGATGGAAGCTAGTTGATTTGGATGACTTCATGTGTAACGCTTTACACCACTCCTTCCAAAACTTAGCTGTAAATTGAGGGCCTCGGTCCGAAACGATATTTGCCGGGAGTCCGTGTACTCTTATAATGTGGACCAGGAGTAACTGGGCTAACTGCCCTGCCGTGGGTTCTTTGGCACATGCGATAAAATGTCCCATCTTGGTGAGGCTGTCTACCACTACTACGATGGTTGTACAGCCTTGGTCCTTTGGAAGACCCACTATAAAATCAATAGAGATGGTTTCCCATGGTTTCAACGGTGTGGGTAGAGGTTGCAAGAGACCCTGCGTCTTCCCATGGTCCGTTTTGACTTTAGCGCAAGTTTCACAGTGCCTTACCATGTTTGTGGTGTCTTTCACCACTGATGGCCACCAGAATTGTCTTGCTATTCTGTCAAGAGTTTTTCTGACCCCATTATGGCCAGCGCTGGGCGTGGAGTGACACATTTGCCATACTTCCTCCCGCAAGGACTTCGTTGGTACCAGCAATTGATTGCCTTTCATCGGCAGACCTTGGTGTAGCTTCCATTGCGGATGTGCTTTCAACCATTGTCTCCAGTAAGTGGTCTTGATTCCTACGAGTATCCTTTGAAGGAAGTCATCCGTATGTAAAACTCCAATGACCTTCTTTGGGTCCAAAATAGCCTGCTGTTCTTCTGTCGTATGTTCAAGGGGGGTAGTCTGCCTGGATAAGGCATCTGCCTTTCTGTTCTCTGTCCCGGGTCGATATGTCACTATAAAGTGGAATTCAGAGAAAAACAACATCCATCGCAACTGCCTAGGAGATAACATGCGAGTTGAGCGCATGAACTGCAGATTGCGATGATCAGTATAGACCGTGACTACATGTTTGGCTCCTAATAACCAGTGCCTCCAATCCATGAAGGCTTCTTTAATGGCTAAGAGCTCTTTTTCCGCTATAGTGTATCTGGTCTCAGCAGGGTTTAACTTCCTGGATAGGTAGGCAACTGGATGTAATTGCCCGGTAACCTCATGTCTCTGTGAAAGAATAGCACCTATGGCTACATCAGAGGCGTCCGCCTCTACAATGTAAGGACGCTCAGGGTCAGGGTGAGCCAACACCGGAGCGGTCACAAAGGCCTCTTTCAAACATTGAAAGGAATGTTCGGCTTCAGCCGACCAACTAAACTTTACGTTCTTTCGTAATAGGGCTGTGATGGGTGCCACCATGTTTGAGAATCCGTTAATAAACCTGCGATAAAAGTTCGCGAATCCCAGGAAACATTGCACGTCCCTCACTGTGGCAGGTTGGGGCCAGGTTTTTACCGCCAAGATTTTCCTGTCAGACATTTCTTGCCCCTTGGGTGTCAGTATAACTCCTAGAAACTCCACCTTATCCACGTGGAACTCGCATTTGCTGAGTTTACAGTACAAGTTGTTTCTTCGTAACGCCTCAAATACTTGACAGACATGCGCCCGATGCTCCTCAACCGAGGAAGAGTAAATGAGGATGTCATCTATGTATGCTACCACAAACCTGTCCAAGAACTCCCGCAACACCTCATTCACGAAGTATTGAAATGCCGCGGGAGCGTTGCACAGGCCGAATGGCATTACGGTATACTCATACAGCCCATACCGTGTCCTAAAGGCTGTCTTCCATTCGTCCCCCTCTCTTACCCTTACTAGGTGATATGCCCCCTTTAAATCAAGCCGCGTGTATATGACTGCTGTTTTGACTTGTTCTAAAAGTACAGGGATTAAGGGTAAGGGGTATCTATTTTTTATGGTGATATCGTTTAGGGCGCGAAAGTCTATACAAGCCCTCTTTTCTCCGTTGGCTTTAGGGATAAAAAAGAGGGGAGAGGCAGCCGGAGATCTGGAAGGACGGATAAAGCCATTCTCTAGGTATTTGTCCAAGTATTCACGCAAGTGGGTGTTCTCGGCTTCTGTCAAAGCGTACAAGCGCCCACAGGGGATCAAGGCCCCCGGAACCAGATCTATGCGGCAATCGTAATGCCTATGAGGGGGTAATGTGTCTGCCATCTTTTCACAAAAAACGTCCTGATATTCCGAATACCAAGACGGAAGCTGTACATCCGTTTCTGCTGCCGTCGCTACACTATAGGACGAATGCAAGGCCCCCTCCTTGTCCGTACCCCTGCCAGTACAATGAGCTTTGCACCAGGCCCCACTAAACCTCACCTTTCCTTCTTTCCAATCTATATCAGGGTTATGCTTTCTTAACCAGGGGAGCCCCAATATTACTCCGTATTGCGGAGCTTGGAGGATGTTGAACTGTGCCGTCTCGGTATGGTCCTGCTCGCACTGCATGAGCAAAGGTTTAGTATTAGAGGCAATGGGGCCAGTACTTAATTTCTTTCCATCTACCGCCAGAACCTCTTCGGGATGGTCTTTCCTTACTAACACGAGTCCTAAGCTTAAAGCCACTTCCCGATCCATGAATAGCCCGGTGGCACCGGAATCAACCATGGCTTCTATAGGTTGCCATCCCTTGGGGGTCTTGAGGTGTATGGGAAGAAAAAAATGGTGAGTAGTGTACTCCGTCGGTTTAGATAACGAAGGGACATGAATACCACTCAAGGAGTTCCCTTCAGTGTTCCCTGAGTGTATTAGTTTCCCTGTTTATCTTCCGTTGTGCGTCCGGAGGTTTTAGCCGCTCCAAATCCGGTCTTGGGTTTGGCCAAACACTCCCTAACAAAGTGGCCTTTTTTACCACAGTACATGCAAAGCCCCTCTTTGCGTCTATTGTCTCTCTCAGCTGGTGTGAGCGGTGCCCGTACGGCCCCTATATCCATAGGTTCTACGTGAGCTCCAGCCCCCACACCTAGGCCTCTGTTGCGGTCAAAGCGCAGAGGGGGTCTGTCTACCTTTTTCCTATCCCCTCTACGTTCTCCTAGCCTATAGTCTAATCTCAAGGCCAGATTTATTAAGTCTATGCACGTGGAGGGTTGGGGGTCAATTTGAGCTATTACGTCCTTCAGGTCATCTTTTAACCCTTGATAGAATAGCGCCCCTTTCTTGTCCTCGGGCCACTGAGTTTCGGCCACTAGTCTCTGAAAGGTGTTAACATAGGTAACTATATCCTTGGTACCCTGTCTTAGTTCTAGCAGCTCTCGATCTGCTGTGAATGATGCCGCTCGGCGATCAAAGACTGTTTCGAACTCTTTCTTAAACTCATCCCAATCATATAACAGAGGGTCATCTCTCCGAACATACGGCACGGCCCATTGAGCGGCTTCCCCCGTTAAGTATGATATCATAAAGGCCACTCTGGCCTGATTTGTGGGAAAGGCCTTCGGCTTGCACGAAAAATGCATCAATACCTGTGTCATAAAGACCTGGACCTTAGTGGCATCACCCTGAAAACGTTCAGGGGCGGCCAAGGGAATGGGAGTAGGCATTTCTACAGTTACTGGCGTGGTGGCAGAGGGGGTTCCAAACTGGAACATACCCCCGACTGCTCCACGCCCTACCTGGGCATCAAAGGGGTTTCGCTGTAACCGGTTTACTGAGTCCTGTAGAGCGGCCGTCTCAGCCCTAGAGGCTGCTACCTCATGTCGGGAATCAGCTACCTCTTGTTGAAGATTTACTAAGGTGGCCAATACATCCTCTAGGGTGGTCATAGTGACAATGAACCGACCGGGAGAGGTATATTAAGTTTAAGGCAGATTATTCTGTCAGGTCCCGCGTAGGCCTCTCAGGATCGGTTTGTTGCTCAATGGGGGCCCCCCTATTGACAACCCTAATTCCGAATAGCCGTAACGGCACGGAAGCTTAAGGGGGTCAATCGAGGGGCAGGAAAGGATGGGAACAGCGGGGAGGGAGATCTGTAAAGGAAGCACAGGTTTGGTTAGCCGGATTGCCTGTAGCTGAATTGGCTTTACACCCACTTGACTCACATAAACAATTCAGTCTACCTGTAAAGAAAAATAACCAGTTCTATCTGTGACAGCAGAAGGGCGATTAAATATCGTCAAGGCCGCTTCAACGCCAGCTAGCTGCAGTGTGCACGACTGTAGATACACAAACAATACATAAGCACCCCCCCTTTGTATTAAACCAGTAGCAGAATATACCTTTTTGCCAATATAGGGTAACACCATATACCCACCAAAGAGGGTGTGCAGGTAGGCCTCACTGAGGTAGGAAGGTCTTACGCTGTAGCCTAGCTGCCCCTCTACAAACCCCCAGCTAGAAGACAACACAACACACACACAGTTCATAAATACATGTTCAGCGGTGACTTCAGGTAAGGCAAAACATTGGTGTAAAAAGAATTCACAGCGTGGTATTTAGGGTCATACCACCTGGTAAAGTTCAAGCGTGTATGTCGAGCGCTCCACGCACTCACTCCGATTCTCTTAAAGGCTTGTTAATAAGTCTCACAAGCGTATTCGATTTTTGACAGTCTTTGATATCACCAGCACGGAAATACAAACGGAAGCACAAACGTGTGCCCTAAAGGACTCTTGGCGGTGTCACTGACACCCTTACCGCACCCGGGGAACTCCACAATGAGATCAGCAACACGGTCAGGTCAGGCTTCAGGATAATCTGCGAGCAGTTCTCCGCGGTTCCTGGCTATATGGATTCCCGTCTATTGTGCCGCGTCACTTCCTGTGCGCGCGCGTCGGGCCTAGAGGTTGCCGGGAAGTGTAGTCCCTTGGCAGCTTTGGTAGTCTCCCATAATCCCCGCATTGCGCGGATATGGTTCGCGGCCTGATTCCAACGGCCCGCGTCTTCCCTGATGGACGGCGAGAGGGCAGAGGTCAGGTGAGTTTTCATGACAAAGACCTTGAAAGCTGAGGAATCTTAACTTATTAGAAAGCAACCCTACAGAAAGTAAATTTTTCCTTCAGAATTACATAAATTGTCTACAAAGTCATTTGTTGCAAATTCTTTGAAAACTATGCATAGAACAGTCTAAACATCGAACATGTTCATTGTTCTAACATGCACGTGATTTGCTTTGCCAGTATTCCTCCTCAGATCTATTAATGCCTGCTGTCACTTTCTTTCGCTATGTCTCTATTTAATATATTGTAAAAATACGTTTTTTGTAATGTATTTTGTCTGCTTATTTACAGGGTAGACATAATAAAGAAAAATGTTAGCGCCGTTTACAGAGAGTGCATTTGCAGATTGCATTTATAGAGGTCATTGAGGTTTAACAAGTAGGTAGCTGACTTGAATATAGATGGTTCATATTAAATAACTACCTTGTGCAATAATGACGAGCATAGGTGGACAGTGTAAAATAATGAGGAAAGCGTAATCAGGGATGTGAAATTAAGTGAAAAAGGGTGACATGCTACGATGAGAAATTGCTGTAATGTTATACTATGCATGACAGCTGTCTTAGGAAGCACCAGTAATCTCCCTCAAACATGTCAGCTCTGCTGAGAAATGTTTGTGCTTCGTCGTGTGGTGTATCAGGTCGGATGAAAGGTGCGGGTATTGTGCTACAAAGTATAGCAGTCACTCATAAGAAATGTTTTCTCTGTCCAGTCAGGTAAGGCTCTGCCAATGCACTTGAGACTATGCCCGACATTTGTTATTATACCTGGAACACAATGGCTCTGTGGAGCATTTGGGGCCAGATGTACGACTAATTTTTGCACGCACAAATGGGTTTTAGACCTGTTTTCTCATGCAAAAAAACAGTGGGCCATATACTAACCCTATTTTGCGAGTCGCAAACAATTTGTAACTCGCAAAATAGGGCTTAGCGACTCACTATTAGGCAAGGGCGTTCCCTTCCCAAGAGCGACTCCAAAAGCCATGTAAGAATGTTTTGCAACTGCAATTACAGTCGCACAACTCTCGCAGTTTACCACCCTTCTCAGAAGGGTGGCGAAGCACTCGCAAACAGCAAGGGGTCTCCAGGGGACCCCTTCCCCTTCGGGAATGCATGCGCAAACATTTTTTAAGTTGGTAAGTAACATTGAATCCTATGGTGTCACTGGGGTAACTGAGTAGGCCATGTACCTTATGATGTTATAGGAGTGCCCGAAGGGCACATGATGTCTGTCACAGGCACTAGGCCTGGCAAGCTGCACAAGTATTCTAACAGAATTTGAAACATTTTACTTAGACTAGAGGACTGAAACTGAAGATTCACGGGAATCTACATCAAAATCACCTTTATCTGATTTCTTTTCGTTTTTGGTTGTTATTACCTGGCAGCTGGACTGTTATCCGTTTTACTGCGCCAGAGTTTGTTTTTCACATTTGTGTTGATTTCTGGCAATTGTAATCATCATTTTAGGAAACAGGAACAGATTCTTCGTTCAGGATACATTTCGCTTCCGTTTTCTGTCTGTTTAGTTTTGTAACTTGTGCGTTAATCGAATGTGTTTTTTTTTACCTACTACATTTAAACTGTATTTAAGCAACCCACTGTGAACATCCAGAAAAAACTGTGATTGATTTAGAGCTCCATTGAGGGCAATCCGAAGACCTCCATTGACTACCATCCAATAGATATAACAGCAAAACAACAAACTAATGTAAGCCCTTCAGCACGTGATTGGTTTGCATTTAAAAGCTGACATTTACAATTATAATATGTCACAAGGGGACTGTACACTTTCTGTTTTGTGTACAGTTTGACATCGACCTGTGACGTTCAATTCGCCCTCCCAGGCATGGAGGCTGGAGAATATGCTAACGTGAACTTATTTAAATCATGGGGCAGACTGTACTTTTAGACCTGGGTCCAGATAGAATAGATGCCTTTTGTAAGCTACATTGCTCCCTGGTTCCGGTATGCCTTTAATGTATCGTCTACTTAACATTATTATAAATTAGGTAAACGACCCTGTGACTCATATGGAAGTACTGCCTGGAGCAGGAAAAGTCTTGTAGAAATATTGGGGGGTATTGGGAGTGGTGTCTGACCAGAATGAGGAACAAAAAATAATCCTTGTAATAAAGATTGCCCTTTAAGCTTGAAAATTACCGTCATCGGAATTTCCCATCCCTGCCTAATATTTATGAAGATGCGTTAAGCAGCAATACACACTTTAAATGACTCCGAGGCATCATTACTGCAAAGAAATAGATATTTATCAGAAAAGGTACAGAGATCTGTGAGAAGTTTGAGAACTTGCCAATGCAGCAGTCCTGCTTTTCTTTTAAATGGAGAACCCTCCAAATTTGGTCTATTTGGCCACCATACTCCTTGTCTAGTGGCCTTGAATCACCCGTGGTAAAGGGAAGCACTCTTGAAAATTTGGAAAATCGTTTGCCTAATCCTTCGGCTGGCTCTTGGTAGCTATTGATGGTTTAGAGTAAGCAAGTCCCCATTTGAAAGTGATCTGACTTTCTGAAAAATGTATTCCTGTCAATAAAGTCTGATACCACCCTGCCCAAGGAGATGAACAGCGTTCCATTCTTGTCTGAAGGAACCAGGGATTGCAGAATCACTATCTGACTGCAATGGAACACTGATCCAATTTTGGGCATAAAATATAGAAGGGGATGAAACTCTAATTGCCTCATTACGAGTACGGCGGTGGCGGTCTGACCACTGCCAGGTCCGCCCGCAGTATTTTGAGCGTGGCGGCCTAACAAAGTTGCCTCTGTGACACCACTGCAGCATCACCCGCCTTGGATTCAACTCTGAACCCTGTGGGCGGACACACCATGGACCTGGCGTAGCTTCTGCGGGCACAGCACTGGAGGGGCTGCAGGATGACCGACAAACTAGGAAGAAGGCCCAAATGCTTTTTGGGGGATATGCAAATATGACTTTCATCTTGAGAGGGCCCCAAATTCCTCTTGCTATCTTGCAGAAGTAATTGTCACTAAAAATGTTTGATAGAGAGGAACTTAGAGGATGTCTTTGACAATGGCCCAAATACAATTTAGTGGCAGCTCTTAGAAAGCTCAACACAAAACACACAATGTAAAAAAAACTAATTTTGCCACAAAAAGGGTGCAAGACTCGATCATGTCATTTATGGAATTTCTGTTGATACATCAAAACCTTATTACAATTTTTCCCCCCCAATATTTTAATTTCACCATCATATCCATCAAAAAGATTAAATGTACTTTCACAAATACGACAAACAAATTATGAAGGAAAATTAGCCCTACAACTAATGAGCTGTAGAGTCCAATGGAAAGTATAAAAAAAAGTTCCCTGTTGTCTTACAGTCACCTAGATTTTGGCGAAGGTATTACTCATGTACTCACATCCTCCTTGGGTGACGTACAAGAATGGGCTAACAAACTCTCGATGTATGTTCTTCTACATGCCCCACCTTAATCAGGACTGTCGATAATGATATATTATAGTTGGAGTACTTCATTTTGTTCAATATGTTGTAGGGCATTCCAAATCAACTAAAAACTTTCCTTATTCTTCTTAGAACCAAACCCAGGAAAAGGACGAAAACTGATACCCAGAAAACCTAGCTGTAGCTTATAACACAAGGACTCAACAATCAGTCCTTGTCACAAGCTTGGAGCTTGAATCGCTTAGGTTCAACTAAATCACACAAACATTCTTCTTGCTCCTCGTGTGGCTGGCAGCTGGACATCTCCACTCTTTGCCACTGACTTACCAGCTTCTATTCACCTGTTTTCGTCCTTTTGCTGGATTTGGTTCTAAGAAGAATAAGGAACGTTTTTATTTATTTAGCATATTTAATTAGTTTGTCTAGAAATTTGAAAGAAAACTCATTTATATTATTCTTCCATTATTGTCCATTAACACATAGCAAGTTAGATGTTCTTACAGGCTGTGAATACTCTGCCATGAAGAAGGACTGCTGTGCTGAAACTCTTCCAGTTCCATGCTCATGCCGCATGTGCTGCGTACTCATCATGCTTGTCTGAGCAGAGCGTTTGCGTAGCATGCGGGTGCTGTCCCCTGCCGTGCCTGGACTACGTTTGCCCGATCGCTCATCTGAGGTGGCCCGCCTCCCCTAGTGCATTTAGCCTGGTTTCTCCGGTTCTTTCCTCTAGCCCCTATTCCTGTGTGTCCTCACAGGAACTGTCCCTACCACCTTTTACCACCCTTCACTGCCCTCAACACCTCCTGCCTCTGGCAGCGAATAGGTCATTTGCCTGTCAGCTTGCCAGCTTGCCGTTCCTGATTTACCTCCAGCTGGAAATCCTACAGTGTCTCTGAAACCTCAGCATCAGACCCTGAGCTACCCTATGGGGGCCAGTAGCTGAAGGAGGCCGATGAGGACTGGGGTTGCCTTTGTCGACCTCTTTCCCCCAGTGTCATCCACCACAATAACCTCCTGGGCCACCTATTCACAACCAAACCTGTGGGGCCAGTGGCTGTGGCAGCCATAATGAGTGAGGCAATCTGCACCTCTGGTATACTTCTCTTGTGTGCGCCCCACATGTTCCTGTTGCCAAAGGCTCAGGGAAGGAGGGGGCCAAGGGTGTGCATGTGATATAGCTATAGGTAGTTTGGGGGTTGAGGAGGTCTGGGAACAGTTCAGGGGGTGTAATTGGGAGCGTGAACCTGGTTGTGAGGGTGGGGCGTGGCAGGCAGCAGGCTCACCTGAATCCATCAGGTTTCGTATATCACGTTGGTGGCGGTTGGGTTGCGATTCCTGCACATCCAGCATTGATTAGCACTCTCAGTTGGCTTATAAACTCCTTTAGGTGCCTCCTATTCAAGACTTGCTCTCAAAAAGAGTCTTGGACTATTAACAAGTGCCCTCGGCTTGTGAGCTCTAATAGTATCGCTAGTACCAACAACGACAAACTGTTAATAGAGCAAGTTAGATCTGCCACTACAACCCCTCATGTTGGAGGCACCCATCTCACCCCAGGGGCTCAGCTTTCAATGGGTCATCTTTACCTGCCTCAAGATTCATCACAACCAACAACATCAAAAAAGATTCAGCAGTTATCTATTAAAGATTAAAGATAATCATTATATGGCGTCAAATTCCTTGGGTCATCAACCCAGGAGTATCGATGACAACCTTGAAGAAGACCCTGAGCCATTGCCTAACACCTTCAACAATGCTTGAACAGATTACCCACCAGTTTCGAGGAAGGGTACCCTTTTAAACAGAAACCACCCACTTAGCAAATTCTGGGAGTGCCAAGAAGGCCATTAACCGGATCTGCGACACTGATCAACCAGAGTCCTTAGTAAACTCAATCTGTATTTCAGAAGGGTTGGCTTCAGACCTTGGTATTTTAAGCACCATCCAATCAGATCTCTGTCCTTCTATTAGCCCAATAACAAAAGTGACCTTAATCAGTGACCCTCCAGCCAATGCAATCTCATATATAAACCAGTCAGACACATATTCTGTATATTGAGTAGACCCTAGGAATGACCTGGAGAGCAATATGGCCGCTACTTCAGACCTGGCGGCCTCCATAAGCAAGTCGCACAACTGACTTGCAAGCTCCATGGATAATACAGCCTTATTGGAGGAGCTTCCTGACTTAAAGGGTCCCTTGCTTTCAGAGTTGCATTCTAGTCCACAATTTTATCATAATTATAGTTCCACCCTTGATGACTCTTCTATACCATCAGCATATTCAGTGTTGCTGGCCTTGGGAGTAATTACAGTTATACTTGCCAAACTGGCCGAAATTATGGGGCGGCAATATGATGTCCTGACAGAACAATCATCTCTTTTGAAAAAGATTAAAGAAGAACTCAATATAATTAACCCTATCTATTCAGTTGTACAAAAGGCTGACACAACTTTACAAACTGTGGTCTGACATCTAAATAATTTGGCAAGGCTTGACATAGTCAACCTTTCACAGCTACTGCCAATGAAACTATCTCTTACGAAGGCACTCCCTCTACAAGATGCATTGTCTTTAGTGACATTTGGCACCCCAACTAACACCACCACCCGCATGTCATTCTCTGATACTACCCAACCATGAGTTTTTTGGAAGTTATACACTGTGGAATCCTCTCATATCACAGCTTTTTCAGTTCAGAATGCACTGTCTTCACTGGTTATGGACACCCCAATTGATAGCACTATTGGCTCTTCATCCTCTATGGCAAATCAATCAGGAGCGCCAGGGAAGTCCCCCACTGAAGAATCCTCTCATACTATGCCCTCAAAGGTTAGCCCCTTTTGTTAAGAGGGGGGGTGCGACTCTTCCAGCAGGCGTCATAACAACTGACAATTCTTCTGCGTCACACGTAACCACAGCAGAAGCGGAACTTCAACTATACGTCAGTAAGTGACGTATAAGAAAGTCAAGAAGATTAGACAAAAAGGCCATGCGGAATGACTCTAGACAAAATAATCACTGAGAGAAACTAGTAAACCTCTTTCCAATATTTAGTAAAGATAATCATTATATGGCGTCAAATTCCTTGGGTCATCAACCCAGGAGTATCGATGACAACCTTGAAGAAGACCCTGAGCCATTGCCTAACACCTTCAACGATGCTTGAACAGATTACCCACCAGTTTTGAGGAAGGGTACTCTGGCTGAACTCTCTAAAGATGAACCTCCTTCGGGCGGAGCCTCCTACTGCATAGAACCAGTCAATGTAATGATCTCAGAGACTACCTGTACCTAAATATCTTGGTGGCACATTTACCTAAACAGTCGAGTCTTTTTGCCTCACTGACCCCATAAACTCAAATTTACCAAACTTGGCAAAAACGATTGTGATGGTTTTCTGTTCTGATAAAAGAACTTACAAAGAATGCAAAATAATCTATTCAGTCATCACCTCCTATTCAGTTCTATGATTGTACCCATCAAAATCTCTCACATGATTATAATGTAGCTGAATCCATCACTTCATCAAATATAGCCCCCCCTGCAAAGGCTTTGAGACCAAGCATAAGCAACCACATCAAATCACAGGCCAGTTAAACTGGCATCCTGACGGGTCTTATGGTTGATATATCCTTGATTTTACTCGTGACTCACAGGGCCCTTATGACATTCTAAATCGACAGAATATATTAAACGTATTATCTAAATTCCCGGCAAAGTATTGATGCGACAAATTTAATCGGTGTGAGCTTTCTCTGGGATCCAACAGAGAAAATTGAGTTTACAAGGACTTCCTGGTCATTGAATTCAATACTGCAAATGATTCTATCAAAGAAAGAAGAGCTAGCAGATTGAGGCATACTTATTTCAATTCCAATCAAGCCCAAATATGCCCATATCTTATCTTATGAAGGCCAACATCTAGATTCAAATAATAGAAAGATAAGTTGCATTTCTCTGAGTACTTTTCTACAGAACAGGAATTTAAATGTGCATGTACTAAAAGACACTACTACAGGATATCATAAGAGCCAGACAGATTTGCCAGCAAGTGGAACCATCTGAGGCCCAGGCCTTTCATCACATACCTAATTGATGTGAAAATATTCATGATTCACTATCCACTGATTTAATGATGTGCTCTTGGAACATTGCCGGGTTTGAGCGCCACCTAGCTTAAAGTAGGTCTAGTCTTACTTAATTTTTATCAAAATACAATGTTATTTGGTTGCATGAAACCTGGCATACCAGTCCAGTTACCTTGCCAGACTGTCACACATATGAAATTGGTGCGTCTTCTGGGAGGACCCACTGAAGGACTGATGACCCTGATATAAACTGTGTTGCAAAAAGAGTTTTTCCTTTGGAAAGCAATAGAACCTCAATGGATATTATGATATTATACACTCGCATGCTAGCCTCATTCATCTACATTCAAATTCTAATCATTCTTATGAGAGAGATATACATATAAACCCAAGATCAACAATCTGGAAACAATGTTTGTAAAAAATATATATTGCTCTATTTATTCATGATGATATCATACATTACATAAATCATTTCATACCCAGTCTTTGACTTAAAATATTCCTAACATCAAATTTAAAATAATTCATAACATTTATACATTGTAAAAATAACTGGATTGAAATGAGAGTACATCAAAGAGACAAAGGAATATGTCATTAGAATGCACACATCCGTGATCTCACAATAAATAAGACCGGAGTCCGAAACTGCAGTAGTTATAATTCTGTAATTCCGGCCTACACACGGATTGCATTTCTGAGAAGTGCGTCAACGCGTTTCGATGGTAAACCTTATAACACCATCTTTATCAAGACTGTAATTTTTGACTCTCAATTAAAATAATCTTGCCCGGAACATTTGTCCACACCTCTTGAATAATATTAGGATGAGGGTATAAGAATACTTTGTTTCCGAGCGTGGGCATGCAAGGCTGGGGCTATCACCTCCGTCTTCTTGCGTTCTCTCCTCGCTCAAATATTAGTGTTTGTCTTGTTTTTACAGATAGCTGGCATCGGTGATGTATAGCCGCGTGTGGGCTTCTGTCACTTCACACATAAAAACTATTTCCAGCGCTGCGTCTGCAGGCGTTCCTCTTCATGGACTCGCTTTAGTCACTGGATAGTCACTGGATACTTGCTTCCTTCTGCGATCTCCAATTCGCTTCTTTTATTAAATTAGAGTCTTTTACTTAATTAGAGTCGGTCTGCGTGCGAACGCGTAGTGTCACTCGTCCGATTTCCTTCATGATTAAAAACTGCCTATCACTAAAAACTTTAGTCTTAAAACCCAGATCAGACTTTGTGTTACTGGTTTTACTGGGTCACAAAAGCCAGAATCAACTACTGATATTGTATGTATATTTTCCACCAACTTTCATAAAGGCTAAATCTAAAACCTCTAGCCATTTGCACAAAATCGAACACGTTCTAGACCTCTTTCGACTGCCAAGACATGATCACTGGCGATTACAATAACAATTTACTATTCAGTTATGGGACGAAGATGTTGCTTGAAGACTTACCAGCTTCAATTCTTGGCATTTCAACACCAATTATTGGCAATTGGTGGATCCATAAACTGCTTAACAATTAGTATATGTATAATCTTCTATTTGACTTGGGTTCTCAGGCATTAAATGGCTGATTCATCACTGACCAACCTAACATGTGTGACACCAAATTACAAGAATCAGCTGGTGAAGCTTCTAAGAGGAAGTATGGGAGGCAACTATGTCACATCCTAATGGAACAACCCTCCACACTTTGGGATTTGCACATAAACGGGCTAACAAAAGGCTATATGAAGAAAGTTCAGGAGCTCTGGTATACCCAACACGATGTTACATGCGTGAACCTACATCATGCAATTAAATAAAAAAAATTGAAGTGCTTTTTATCTTTGATTGGCCATGGGCTTGTTGGCCATGGGCTTGAATCTTATCACCCTGCAACTGATCATTGTATCCTGTTTGATAAATGGAAGCTGTTTTTTAATTAAATATATATAATAAGAAAAGCACGCATATTGCACACCGGATCTATAGTCACAATCAAGGAAATACCAGGGTTAATAAAGAAGTCACGCTCATCTAAGGCAACAGGGCCCAACAGAATTCCCATTGATATGTTAAAGCCGGACCAAGATCTCTGGGCAGCAGTTTTAAATAGACTGTTTTCTTACAGTCAGGCCAAATTCTTCCATCCTAGAAAGGTGCATTAATCTACCCAATTTATAAAAAAGGTCAGAAGGAGGAACCGAAGAACTATTGTTTTATTGCCTTACAAGACACGGAAGTGAAGAGTTTGGCAAATTTTTTATTATCCTATCTCAATGACTGGGCATTCGATAACAAGTTTATCCCTATTAATCAAACCGGTTTCAGACCAGTCTGCTCTACCAGTGGTAATGTCACAGCTTTTAACTTGCTAGTGAACAAGACAGTGAAAAGACACTTGCCACTATATGTATGTTATATTGACTACTCACAGGCTTTCAACAAAGTTAATAGGGACAAATTGTGGGGTAAAATAACCAACTGGGACATTGATCAAACCTTGGTATATTTTTTAATGGCATTGCATGATAACACCTGGACGCAAATAAAACTTGCAGGGGGAGTTTTGTCACTGAATTACGGAATGCAAATGGCCTTAAACAGGGGTATGTCTTAGCCCCGTTGTTATTCTCTATATAGGGCAGACATATTCCTTTTTTTGGATGACTCTAACAGCCTTGCCCCAAAATTAGGCAATTAGACCATACGTTACCTTGCATATACAGATGATATTGTCCTTTTTTTCAATTAATTCCAAAAGCACTCCAACTCCAACTGACGAGCCTAAGCAAGTTTAATAAGTTAAATGATTAGCAGGTTAATTGTGATAAAGGTAAAATAATGTCCTTTGAATGCAAAAGAGTTTTTCCAGGTCGTACACTTGAAGATAATCTCTTAGAAGAAGTGGTGCATTATAATTATTTGGGTGGAACAATTGACAAGAATTTTACCTGGGCAGATAACCTAGCCAATAAACAAACAAAAACTCAGCTAATTACACAATCGCTGATTTTCTTTTTTCAAACTTACGGTGGTCAGGCAATATCTCAATCAGTTATAGCACTTAATATCAAGTTTAATCCAATTCTTCTGCATGCTTTCATGGTCTTTAACGACAAAACAATTGCTGGGTTGGATACTTTACATTTACAAACTTAAACTATTACTGGACCTTCACACTTCAACCTCTCACTGTAAGATTCAGCTGGAGTTTACTTTAAAAAAAAAAAAAGAAATATCAGTTTTTAATTATCTTTATGTGAGTTCATTTATTTAATAATTTTTGGGTTATTATTTTTGATACAATTGTTAATAATTTTAAATATAGTTTGTGATGTTAAGTGATTGAAAGTTTTTAATTCAATTATAATAGTAATTTATATTGTTGTAGCGGATTGCTGGGTTTGTAGGGGTGTAGGATGGGAAGTTTATACAGTATAATTCATAAACAAATAAGTATGAATTTATTATTAACCATTAAATTGGTTATTAATTCTGTTAATTGTTTAATTATATTTGCTAAATTATATATTATGTGTGGGCTGCTGGGTTTGTAGTGTATAGGGTGGGAAGTTAATTAAGTAATTATTAATTATTAATTGATTCATAATTATTTAATTGATTAGTAATTATGTAAATTATCTGATAGTCATAATTTTTACGTTATTTTTTAAGTGCAGGTTGCTGGGTTTGTAGGGGTGTAGGGTGGTAAGTTAAGTAATAATGAATTAACAATGTATTAATACTTATTTAATTGATTATTAATTATGTACATTTTGTAATCATTTTATTTTTTTAGTTATTTGTTAGGTGGCGGTTGGTGGGTTTGAGGGGTATAAGGTAGGAAGTTCATTTTCAAGTAATAATTTTATTAATGAATTATTACGTGATTAATAATCAATTAATATTTAATTTGTTATTAATGATGGTACTTGTTTTCGATTTCTTTCTTTTAGTTATAGTTTAAGTGTGTATTGCTAGATTGCTAGGTTTGTGGGGGTATAGTGTGGAAAGTTCATTAAGTATTAAATAACAGGCAATTTTTTAAAACTTATAATTAAATATTACATTGTTTGATAATTATGTTGATTGTTTTATCCTTTTTTTGTATATATAATTTTTTGGGGTTAATGAAATTTATAATAGGGGTTTCAGATTTTTTATAAATTAATAGAGTTATGTTTCATATATGTTATGTGTTTAAAGTGAAGTACTTTCTCTACTATTGCACAGGCTGGAATGGAAATAGTACATTTTACCCCTCTGGATTCCAACACATTTCTTACTGTTGCACAGACTGGAGTGGGAATAGTAAATGTTACCTCTCCGAAGCGCAACTCTTTCCCTACTGTTGCACAAAGTGGAATGGAAATAGTAAATGTTACCCCTCTGGAGTCCAACGCTTTCCCTACTGTTGCAGACCTCACTGACCTTGTCATCGCATGTTGCTGCCCCCGCCGCATAGCTCCACCTACTAGTGGTCTGCCATCCTGTGCCTTAGATCCTGAGGTTGAGGCCATCCTCCACCTGCAGGCTCCTGCCTGTGCCTCATCCCTAGTGGCCCAGTGGTGAGCTCTTGTTCTGTCTGCTGTTGTTCCTTTTCTTTCTTTTTATTATTTTGCTGTTGTTTTCTTTCTCTTATTTCTTTGCGCTGCCTCGTGCTTTCACTTCTGTCTTTTACATACATACATACATACATACTTTCACTCCGGTTCCCCCCTTTTCGCCCTCGCCGCTCCTCACTCCCTGCGGCCCATCTCCTTTCAAGTGCCATTTTTCCTGCCTCCCGCCTCTCAGGTGACCAGCCCTCCGGCCCCCCAACACTACTTAATGGTGGCTGCTGCTCTGTGAAGTAGCGACCTCAATGACCCTGATAGCGCGTGTTGCCCCCCGCCGTAGTGGTCTGCCCTCTTGTGTGCTAGATCCTGAGTTTGAGGCTCTCCTACACCCGCAGGCTCCCTCCTGCGCCTCATCCCTGGTGGCACAGTGGTAAGCTCTTGTTCTGTCTGCTGTTGTTCCTTTGCTTTCGTTGTATTCTATTGTTAGTGTTTCTTTTCCTTGCCTTTTCTGTATTTCTTTGCACTGTCTCTTGCTTTCACTTCTGTCCTTTGCTTTTACTCCGGTTCCCCCTTCCTGTCCTTGCCGCTGCTTGCGTCCTATGGCCCGCCCCCTTCCGATCGCCGTTTTTCCCACCTCCCAGCTGACCAGCCTTCCCGCCTCCCCAACACTACTTAATGGCAGCCTGTGCATAGTGAAGGAGTCACCTCACTGACCTTGTCAGCGTATGTTGCTCTCCCTGCTGCGCAGCTCCACCTAGTAGTGGTCTGCCGTCCTGTGCCCTAGATCCTGAGTTCGAGGCCATCATCCACTCGCAGGCTCCAGCCTGCGCCTCATCCCTAGTGGCCCAGTTGTGAGCTCTTGATCTGTCTGCTGTTGCTCCTTTTCTTTCTTTTTATTCTATTGCTGTTGTTTCCTTTCTTTGCCTTTTCTGTTTTTCTTTGAGCTACCTCTTGCTTTCACTTCTGTCCTTAAATTTCACTCTGGTTCCCCCTTTCCCACCCTCATTGCTGCGCTCTCCCTTTGGTCCCACCCCCTTAAAAGTACTGTTTTTCCCATGTGTGCATCGGTATGCCGGAGGCATGCCAAAGGCAAGCCCATCTACGCCCGTCCGTGCCTGGATCGCGTCGAGCGCCACAGACCCTGGTTCCCGCACCCTCAACTGCTACAACACCAGCACACTCCAAACACTCAACCCCGGACGTTCCACCGCCTGCCACCTCGCATCACAGAAAACACCCAAGGCCCATTCACCTGCTGCAACTGTGCCTTCTCCGGCCTCCGCACACCAGACGTGCAGACCTCACAACCCTCAAGAACCAAACTGACCTCCTCAGCTGCATTCTACTCAACACCCGCTCCCTCAAAAGACACACTGTGGAAGGGACCTCCTCGACTCCATCTCCCCCAACGTCACCTTCTTCGTAGAAACCTGGATGAATCCCACCTCATCCCTGGACATCGCAACCGCCATCCCCAACGGCTACAAAATAATCCTCAAGGACTGCGTCAACCGGCCGGAAGGATGCATTGCCATCATACACAAGAACACCCTCTGCCTCACAACCAGCTCCCATGATCACTCACCTGACATGGAACAGCTCCACTTCCAGATCCAGACCAACCTGAATGCAACCCTCTGCGGCACCCTCATCTACAGGTCTCCTAGACCCGGCCCCCCCCTTCAGCGAAGCCATAGCCAACTTCATCACTCACCACGCTCTCACTTTAATGGACTACATCCTCCTCTGCGACCTCAATTTCCACCTGGACAACCTCAACGACCACAACACCTCATCCCTACTGAAGAACCTCACCACCATCGGACACAAACAGCTGGTCACCTCTCCATTCCACTGAGCAGGGCACACGCTCGACCCCATCTTCTCCGCAAGCAACAACATCTCCATCAACCACACCTCTGAGCCACCTCTGAGCCACATTGGACCGACCACCACTGCGTCCACTTCTCCATCACCAAACCCACCGTACTCCCCATGCCCACCATTATCCTCGCATGAGCTGGAAAAAGGTCACCAAAGACCAGCTCACCACCTCCCTCAGCAAAACCCCATGACTGACATCCACGGATGCCAACACCTCAGCACGCAACCTCCACCATTGGATCTCCGACTTTGTCAACACACTGGCTCCCCTCAGGAGACCCTCAGGCAAGCAGCCCTCAAGAGTCCAGGCGCACCTGCAGATGGCTCGAGAAAAAATGGAGGAGCAGCAATATCCTGACAGACCACACAGCCTTCAAAACCACCAACACCACCACCTCATCAGAACAACAAAGAAAGAAGCCATACAGGAACGCATTAATGCCAACGCACACAACAGCAAAAAACTCCTCACAGTAGTTGAAGAATTTGCCAAACTCAGCACAGAAACAGCAGACTACCTCTCAAGACCTCTGCGACAACCTCACCACCTTCTTCCACCGCAAGATCAAGGAGCTCTACAACAGCTTCACAACCCAAGATCCACACACCCCACCCGTAACCTCCTCAATCAGTGGCTCCAGACGTCACAGACCTTGCCCAACTGGACCACCCTCACCTCTGATGACACCCTCAGGATCATGAAGAGCATCCACTCCGACCCTTCTTGGATCCATGCCCTCACCACATATTCAACAGAGCTGGCACCTCCATTGCAATGGAACTATGCTGCACCATCAACTTCTCCATCAAGTCCACCACCTTGCCTGAAGACTGGAAACATGCAGAAATCAACCCCCTGCTGAAGAAACCCTCTGCTGACCCAATGGACCTAAAAAACTACAGACCCATCTCTCTGCTCCCCTTCCCAGCCAAAGTCATCAAGAAAACCATCAACGGCCAACTCTCTGAGTTCATTGAAACAAACCACATCCTGGACCTCTCCCAATCGGGCTTCAGAAGCAACCACATCACCAAGATCGCTCTCCTCGCTGCTACAGATGGCATCCACACCCTCTTCTACTGAGGTAAGACTGCTGCCCTCATTCCCCTGGTCCTCTCAGCTGCCTTTGACACCGTCTCTCACCACACCCTCTGTACAAGACTCCACGACACTGCCATCCACGATAAAGCCCTAGAATGGATCCGCTCCTTCCTCACTGGCTGAACACAGAAAGTCAGACTTCCACTGTTCACCTCAGAACCACCAGGGATCAGTTGTGGAGTGCCTCAGGGATCCTCCCTGAGCCCCACCCTCTTCCACATCTACATGGCCCGCTTGCAGGCATCGTCAGAAGCCACGGACTCAACATCATCTCTTACGCCGACAACACCCAGCTGTTTCTCTCCCTCACAAACCCACAGCCGCCAAGAGCAAGTTCCACAACAGGGTGAAGGCAGTCGCCACCTGGATGAAGGACAGCTGCCTCAAGCTCGAATCAGAGAAGACCAAGGTCCTCATCCTGTGCTACCCCCCTCCACCTGGGATGACTCCTTGTGGCCTGCAGCACTCTGAGGCCCCCTACACCCACAGACCACGCACGAAACCTCAGCATCATCTTGGACTCCTCGCTCTCTATGAACTGCCAAATTAATGTTGTCTCGTCCTCCTCCTTCCACACTCTCAGCATGCTTTGTAAGATCTTCAAGTGGTTCCCCACTGAGTCCAGGAAAACGGTCACCCATGCATTCGTCAGCAACAGACTCGACTACGGCAATGCACTCTATGCCGGCACCACCCAAAAACTCCTAAAGAGACTGTAGAACATCCAGAACGCCTCTGCCAGACTCATCCTGAATGTCCCCCGTGGCAGCCACATCACCATTCACCTGAGAGACCTTCACAGGCTACTTATCAACAAAATAATTATCTTCAAGCTCCTCACACAAGCTTAAAAAGCCCTCCAAAATGCCAGACCTGCATACTTCAACCATCGCCTCTCCCTCTACACTCCCACCAGACATCTCCGCTCTGCCCAACTGGCCCTAGCCACAATCCAACGGATCCGCAAGACCATGGCTGGAGGAAGATCCTTCACCTACCTCACTGCAAAGACATGGAACTCCCTCCACTACATCTCAGGCAATAAGCATTGCTGCCTTAATTCAGGACCTCAAGACCTGGCTGTTCGAGTGAACCACAGATCTACCGACTCCCCCCAACTCAGCGCCTTTGAGACGCTAACGGGTGTGTAGTCGCGATATACAAGGAAAATGATTGATTGATTGATTGCTGAGTTGGGGGTAGGAATAGTAAATGTTACACCTTCGTAATACAAAACTTTCCCTACTGTTGCACAGACTGAAGTGCAAATAGTATATTTTACCCCTCTGAAGTCCAGCGCTTTCCCTACTTTTGCATAGACTGGAGTGGTAATAGTAAATCTTACTACTCTGGGGTCCAACGTTTCTCTACTGTTGCACAGACAGGAGTGGGAATAATATATCTATTATTCAGAGACTTTAATTCTTTTTTTAATATTGTTTAAATATAGTTATTATCATTTGTTTGATTTCATATTATTTGTTTATATATATATATAATTTTCCTTATATCTTTAAAACATATTTTTAGTAAATATGTATTTTTTTAAATGAATTAATTTGGGAATTTATTACATGTTTTGCATTTGATTTCGTGACATTGCAATACGCTTGCACGTTTAAGAAAATGTAAATTGGAGTCTGTTGTTTATATCTATTAGATGTGTCACATGATTGACTTAAAAAAAATGGTGAAGTGCACCCCCTTTTACTCGTGAGCAAGGAGCGGACGCTCCGAAACGCATAGGGTGCCGTTGCCTAAATATATATATTTTTATATATATATATATATATATACACATATATATATATATATATATATATATGTATATATATATATATATATACATAAACATAGGCGCCTCTATATTTATGTGTGTATGTTCATATAAATTTATATTGATATATAGTATTGAATGTTATTTAAATGTATTTAATTTATATTAAAATATTTTTATATATTAAAATATTTATGATTTACTATTTTAACCCATATGTAATAAAAAAATACTATTTTATGTTTTTTAACAATATTAGTGTTAAATTATATTTTTGGGATATTTTTGTACTTACCTTTATAATTATAGGAAAATTATATTTTTGTAAGTGATAGTTTTTACACAATATTTATGTATCATGATATTGTTGTGGTCGATATTATGTCAGTGATCCGAGTGCAGGTGTCAGTAAGGTTCTAAGTCAAAACAACTAACCTTCCCTACTGGTTCTTTCAAGATTGCCGCAGTTGTCTCAGAAAGGTCTCATAAAGCAAGCCATCAAAGCCACCTCGCGACAGGCAGATTTAGCACTCTTACAAGTTAACAAACATTCAGATTACATCGATGTTACCTGCCTAAATAAAGCTCAGGGATATCTCTCTTGCACTTTAAATCCAGCTTGTAAGCTCACGTTTTTGAGGTTCGCCCTCTTTATCTACCGATTACCCAATTTGAAGGATCATGGAAAAGGAAGTGCAATTCACTTAGACTGTGTCGCGTCTGTGGCTATAAGAGTGAATCTTTAGAACACTGAGGACCTCATTATCTCCGGTCGGCGGACCTGACACTGCAATTAGGATGCAACCACACATGGTGCGGTCGCAAACTTCCATTTTACAATGGGAGCTTGTGCGGCGGTCCAAAACTGCCCGCAGCACAAGCTCTCATTGTACAATGTACGTTTTTGCTCATCCCTGCACCGTGTGGCAGGCACAGTGTGGTAGGCACCATAGGTGCCCCCCATGGCCTGAACCGGAGGGCCAGGGGAGAGAGGGGCCCTGCTAGGGGCCCCAAAAAGGTGCTCTCTGACAGCCTTTTCATGTCGGAAAGGCCAACATGGAAAGGCTGTCGGAAACGGACATCATAATCCCGACGGCGTCCTTAAGCGATTATGAGCAGTTTCCGATTGGCCCACAGGTTTCTAGAGCCCATAGCAAACCAGTCGGTTTCCCCAGCCAGTTTACACTCTGATCGCCGACATTGTAATTCGGCAGTTGGAATATAAACCTTTCATGTCGGCTGGAAAGCCTCCGACTAGCAGTCGGAGGCTTTCCGATCGACATCAAAATAAGGCCCATTGTGTGTTTGTGTCCATTTTTACAACGCGCAAGGAAAAAATACTTGAAAGTTGGTTTTATAAAAGCAAACTGTAGATCAATTCATGAAGGAATTAGATATTGTTTTTCTGCTTATTATATTAAACTTATTGGGAAGCTTGTAAAATGTTTAGATCTTGCGTATTGCTTTCCTGGATAGTCATACTTTTAAATCCATGGTTGTAATTTTTTATTTCATTATTCTTGCTGATTTTATTGTTTTATGATGTATTATATATGCAATAAATGTACTGCTACTAGTAACTAGGCTCATTGATACTCGCTGTGCGAGGGGAGCATTAATAGTCATCACTGCCATTGTAAAACATTCCAGTGTTTGCCCATTCATAACCTCAGAAATGAGTATTCTTAAGTGTAAACATTATAGGAGTTTCTGTTCAGATCAGGTCCATGTATGTAAACTGGATTTTGTTTCATACTTTTTTATAAGATTAATCAGATACTGATCATTTGAAGGCAGCAATGATCGCTGACATGGAGGTGTGATAAACACTACAAGAACACAACATGTTACATGTATAATTAGAAGTAACTTTTATCTTCGGAAACAAATCAAATCAAATAATGTATATAATCCACCACAGAATTACAGTGTCTAACATTGCACATATCCATTTGTGATTTTCAAATGAACTAAAAAAAACAATTTATGAGCATCATTTACTTCATAGGTATGCTGTTAAACGCCCAAGGAGTTCCTAAAGGTGTGCTTGCAGGGCTCTCAGCCTATTGCAAATGCCCTATTGAAACAATTTCTCATGAGTGTACCACAAATGCAATATTTGTAGTCTGCCAGTGCGTCCCAATCACTATGTTTGTGGTTGTAGTCATACAGTGGGTCCTACTGCTTGAGGGGTTTTGGAGTGGGACAAGTGTCAGATGCTCTTCACTGCAGACGAAAATTCAATGATTAGCTTGAAACACATGCTCCCTCTCTACCTTTCCACTTGGTGCACTGGTAAAATCAGGAACTTTAGCCTGATGAAGTTGAAGACACATGACAAAGCTGAAAACATTAGTTAAAGTTATTTGAAAAGAGGAAAGGCTGACAATAGATGAAAACAGGCAACTTCTTGAGTGCAGCTTTTTCCAAGTGCCCCTTGGCTCGTAGGCAACTAAAAAAGCCCTGATGCGTTCAGCGACAAGACTTACTACAGGCTCAAAAAAGTTGATCACAGAATACCGATCTTAAGGAACTTAAACTTAGTTAGAGACAAGGATAAAAACGTCAAACTTGCATGTATTACTTTCATAGAAATAAAACCAGTTTATCTTCATTCCTCCCTTTGTACGTCTGGAAAAGAAAAAAAATCTCAGAACTATGGAGGGCGTAGACAAATAAATTCAACACTAACTCTGCTGCTTTAAAAGCATGCTCTGGGTGAGGACGCCCCATAATTATGGAACTCTCTCCCTGAAGAGCTAAGATGTCATGAGAACATTGGCTTTTACAGGAAAATCTCAAAATTCACCTCTCCATCTATATAGGCAGGACTGACACACACTTCTATTTTTTCTTCTTTTGAGTGACTTGACTCGCCCACGCCAATATTTTATAAACTTCCCTCCTCTTGCTGCTGATTTGCTCTCTCTCGGCTCTAAAGTAAAGGGTGCAATGGTTGTAGCGTGCCTAAAGTTAAATATAAAACCAGGTCAGTGCTTCTACTTATATTTTTACTGTTCAATCGAAATTCCACTGAAGACCTTTGGAGTTGAGTGGCGTTATATAAGAAACTCCAAATAAATGAACAATAAATAACACGTATTTGTTGTATAGATGAAAGATCTATCTGCAGTTCTGCATCACCCACAAAGGGAGGAGGTCTATGAATGACTCTGGGCTGGATCCACTCCAGGGAATTTGGGCTTGAAAACCCTATATTACTCTCATCATCAAAGACACATATTATCCCGATGCCTGCACTCATATAATCTACTTTGCGCCCCAAACCATATAATCTGCTTTTCGTGCAATTAATGCATAAATTATATTATATTGAACTAGTTAATAGCCATGTGTTTGTGCCTAGATCAGTGATTTATTCAAACGTCCCATTAACATTTTTCAATTAACAATGTAGTCTAGTTGGTCACAAACTACTCTGAAGACGGATTCCATTACCCTTTGAGTTGTCTTCCTTACTCTTACTTCAGTGGAAATATATGTATTTAAATTGAGGTGACTCCTGATCCTAAACTCCAGTTCCCAGTTTCAACTTATTAACCTGTTAAGTCCACCAGGGGTTCCAGTTACAGGGGTACAGGGCCATGAGAAAATATTAACTCGGACTGGCCAGTTGCCTAAATACTGCCATCTAAAAGGGAGTTTGTTTGCGCCGCTGGAGGTTTTGACTGTCCCAGTCCAATTCCAGGCACCATGCTTTCCCTTGAGAGTGTCAAAACCAATCTGCTAGCTTTCAGGAAGGCACTGAAAACATGGTTATTTAACCTCTGATTCTATTCTGCTTCTTTACACAGCTTACCTATCTGAGGCCAGTGCCTAGATGCCTTCGGGCATTAGTGTGCTTTATAAATCCCTTTTTCATTTCATTATATAATCGTTCTCTCATTTGCGCAGTGTCCCGTGTGAATATGAACTCCCAGACCATTGCAAGCCCTATTAACTGGATAAAATGGCCTTTTATTAATAGACCTCTGAGACCCCATGCAACATTTTTGGACTTGGGCGGGAACCCTGTTGTAGTTTGTGTATTGGGTTTTTTGGTCTCATTGGTTTTTGGATGGTGTTAATAGAAACTCAGTGTCACTGGGTAGGTGGTGAAGAATTACCTGAGTACAGGAATGTGGATCTACTAGAATGGGGGCTCGCACAAAGGACCGGAAAAGGAAATCAGAAGTAGTTAAAGGGAGAAAGGACTTCCAAAGAGAAGTATAGAAAGGGAAGAAAGATGAAAGATTAGAATAGGAGAGATACAGAGAACAAAAGGACGAAGGATGTAGAGTAGGTAAAAGACAACAGTAAGGAAGGACTGTGTTTTAGGGGGAAGAGCAACCTCTGAATGAGACAAGGAATCCAGAAACACCAGTGCAAAGCTGCAGCATGGTCCAGCAAGAGAGTTGGAGCGGAACTGGAAGAAAATGCTGATTGATACAGCTGAAAAGCGGTATGAATCTATACTAGATGCATAAACCGATTTCGAGACGTTTTAAGTAATACATGAATAAACGTTCACTAACCACACGATAAAGAGACATCAGAAATAAATGTAAGAGAACTTAGTTACTGCATTGTAAAAACATGCAGCTAATTGTAGAATAGATGAAATCGTATTAATTTGAATAAAATAGGTTCATATTTTATTAACCAACTTCAACATGTTCTTTCAACATCCATTAAAATGTTAAAGTAATGTACTCACATGTTATGTAATTCCTAATCATCCTCATTGAATTAGTAATGTGTGTAAAGAATTAATGAAATCTAATGTGATCTAGATAATTTCACATGTGAAATTGAAGGGTTTCATTCTGAATTTTATGAATTACATATGTGAAATTGTGCACCAAATGAGAATAGAAAACTAATGCTGCATAGCCATATTTATTGTGAATGTTCTGAAACCGTCAGATAATAATCTTCACATATGGACTAATGTAAAACATTTAAAACAATATTAATATTTTATGATTTGAAATAATTGTATATGTTATTCTGAGTGCTTATAAGTTGAAAGGATTTTTAGAATATTGACTTCCTCTATAAAATGTATATTTCCATTACTTCATATTCTGCATATTTTAAATTAACTTTATTAGAGGCCTGCATTTCCTACTTTTTTTCATCTTACACTCGCGAGAAGTTGTCTTAATTTTCAATGTGAAGTGAAACTGTGTCTTACTAGAAGAGTACTCACTCGCTTACGACGACAATTGCAATGAAAGTTGATACTTTGGGAACATATGCTATGGGAAACTGTCCTCTTGAACTTACTTATGTGACTGTTGTTAAAGGGCCATTGTCTGGAAGTTTACTTATACTAGATGATCTGAAAACTTACGTGATCAGTGCCAGCTCTTTCTATAAGGACTGGACCCAACCACCTCAGCTGCATACTTCTCATCACCCGCTCCGCACACAAACACGCCGTCGAGCTCTGGGATCTGCTCGACACCGCCGCCCCAGACGTGGCCTTCCTGACCAAGACCTGGTGGAACGACTCCTCGGCGCCCTACATTGCCATAGCCATCCCGGACGGCTACAAGATCACCCGCAGGGATCGCGCCAATGGAATCGGAGGAGGAATAGCCATTGTCCACAAGTCCACCCTCATGGTGGCCACCCACGCAGATGACACCCTCAACACCGCCGAACACCTGCCCTTCCGAATCCACACTGACCCCAACACCACCCTCAGAGGAACACTCATCTACAGACCCCCCGGACCCTGGGCTCAGTTCAGCGACACCATCGCCGACCTCTCCAGCTCCCACGCACTCGCCTCCACGGACTACATCCTCCTCAGGGACCTGAATTCCACCTCGAGAACAACAACGATGCCAACTCCGCCACCCTGATCGACAACCTCACCAACCTCGGCCTCAGACAACTCGTCACCGCACCCACCCATGCCGTTGGCCACACGCTGAACCCCGTCTTCTCCACAGGCACCCACGTTGCCTTCGACCACATCACCGAACTCCGCTGGACCGACCACCGCAGCATCCATTTCACCTTCAAGAAACCGACCACGCACCACCGCACCCAAAAGCTGCCTCGCCGCTGCTGGAGCAAAGTCACTGAAGACCAGCAGATCACCACCCTCACCCAGAACCCACCCACCGACCCCACCAACCCAGACGCCACAGCCCGCAACCTCAGACAGTGGATCAACGACTGTACCAACACCCTCGCCCCACTCAAGAAACCCTCCAACAGCCACGCCAGCAAGAGAGCCACCTGGTTAACCGACGAGCTCCAGACCTCCAAACGCGCATGCCGTAATCTGGAGAAGATATGGCTCCACGAACGCACACCGGACAACCACGCAGCCCACAAGGACGCCACCCGCAGACATCACCACCTCATCAGATTAGCCAAGAGATCCTCCTTCAAAGACCGCCTGGACAACAACGCACACGACAGCAAAGAGCTCTTCAGCATCGTAAAGGAACTCTCCAACCCCAGCGCCAACGCCAACGACATCCCGCCCTCACAAGAACTGTGCGACTCACTCGCCGCCTTCTTCCACCGCAAGATCGCTGACATCCACGACAGGTTCAACACCACGACCGCCAGACTACACCAGACTCCACCTCCCCTGCGAACACCACCAGCGCCAACCGCCTGACCTCCTGGTCCAACGTCAATGACGACGAGACACGCAAGGTCATGAACTCATCCACTCAGGATCTCCGTCAGACCCGTGCCCACACCACATATTCAACAAAGCAGACGCAGCCATCGCACCCCAACTACGGAAGGTCATCAACATCTCCTTCAAAACAGCGACATTCCCGGAAAGCTGGAAGCACGCCGAAATCAACGCCCTCCTCAAGAAGCCCAAGGCGGACCCCAAGGACCTCAAGAACTTCCGGCCCATCTCCCTGCTCCCGGCGAAGGTCATCGAGGAAATCGTCAACATGCAATTAGCCCGCCACCTGGAAGACAACAACATCTTGGACCCGTCCCAATCCGGATTCAGACGAAACCACAGCACCGAGACAGCCCTCATAGATGCCACAGACGACATCAGGTGCCAACTAGACAACGGAGAAACATCAGCCCTCATCCTCCTAGACCTGTCAGCCGCTTTCGACACGGTCTGCCATCACACTCTAAAGACACGCCTCCTTGAAGCCGGAATCCAAGAGAAGTACCTTGACTGGACCACGTCCTTCCTCTCCGGCAGAACCCAGAGCATCCGCCTCCCACCCTTCCAATCCGAAGCCACCAACATCATCTGCGGCGTCCCCCAGGGCTCATCCCTCAGCCCGACGCTGTTCAACGTCTACATGGCCCCCCTCGCACAAGTGGCCCCGCCATCATGACCTCAACATCATCTCCTACGCCGACGACACCCAGCTCATCCTCTCCCTCACCAAGGACCCACACACCACCAAAACCAACCTCCACGAGCGATTGAAGGCTGTCGCCGACTGGATGAGGAGCAGCCGCCTTAAGCTGAACTCGGACAAGACGGAGGCCCTCATCCTCGGACTCATCCCCATCAGCCTGGGACGACTCTTGGTGGCCGACCACAATGGGAACAGCACCAACACCCACCGACCATGCACGCAACCTAGGATTCATCCTTGACTCCTCCCTCTCCATGTCTAAGCAGGTCAACGCCGTTTCCTCCTCCTGCTACAACATCCTCTGCATGCTCCGTAGGATCTACAAGTGGATCCCGACCGAAACAAGAAGAACGGTGACACAGGCCCTCGTCAGCAGCAGACTGGACTACGCAGGAATCCCAGCCAAATACCTACGACGACTACAACGCATCCAAAACGCCTCAGCCCGACTAATCGTCAATGTCCCCCACCGCAGCCACATCACACCCCACCTGAGAGACCTACACTGGCTCCCCATCAACAAGAGGATCACCTTCAAGCTCCTCACCCACACACACAAAGCACTTCATGATGCCGGACCAGCCTACCTGAACACCAGACTCAGCTTCTACACCCCCACCCACCAGCTCCGCTCCGCCAGCCTCGGCCTCGCTGCTGTCCCTCGCATCCAACGAACAACCTCCGGCGGCAGATCCTTCTCCTACCTCGCCGCCAAAACCTGGATCACCCTCCCTACCCACCTACGGCAGACCCAAGACCTACTCGCCTTCAGAAGGCTCCTCAAGACCTGGCTCTTCGAGCAGTAGCGGCACCCCCCCCCCCCTACCCCCCCTCAGCACCTTGAGACCCTCACGGGTAAGTAGCACGCTTTACAAGCACTCTGATTGATTGATTGATTGATTGTCTTCCTTTACGCCATATGATAATCACCTTATACGAACTGACCAATGGACTGAGTGGTCTGATACAATGGGGTGTCCAAGGAGGTGTCGCCCCAGAACTGGAGGATTATAATATACTTGTTTTGGTGGATGGACGTTGTGATGGCTGGATAGCTCTCTGACAGACCCTGAAGACTTCTCTTTGATCTGTCTTTTTGGAAACTTTTGCAGACTCTACTTGCTTTTTCCCGGCAGACGCATACGTTGTGTGCGCCAATATTGGACTCCTTCTCAATGGGACACTACACATGAGCTGTCGTGGTACATGTCCTTGCTTCCAAAGCTCCTTTTAATTTATGACAAGCCTAAACTAATTAGACTGTACTACACACTATAGATCTTAAATGTTAATTAATGATGTATGCCCTTTTTATTTCTTTGATAAATTCACCTTTAAATAAACCATATACTCTGGTTTATCATAACTTGTCTCCTTAGTGCTTTATTAATGATGGGGTGAGATCGGCACAGAGAAATTTCTGATCATTCAGTCCTAATGTTATTGGTTTGTATTGCCTTAACAGAATTATTAGTTTGCATGATTTTAGTCCTGCTAAATGTTTTCAGAAGGTTTGGACTAGCTGTAATAATGCTTTACTTATACAGTTTACTGCTGAGAGTCATATACATTAACTTAATTACACATTTTTGAGTCAGTGATCCAATTCCTGATCCTCATTGGTATATGGATATTTGATCTCTTAAATCCAACCCCTCAGTGGCACAATACAAGATCCATCGGAGGATCAGGTGAGTGTCAGTTAGCTAAGTCGTATGGAAGAGACAATAAAAATGAGAGGAAAAATTGTATTAATCCCAAAGGGTCAAGTATCCTCTGCACAAGAGGCATGGTGATCCTGATGAGCACTACTGCAGGGATCCGTGCCAGATGCTGGGAATAACCCAGAGGTGCCAGACGATCTTGTGGAGGAGGAAATCCTACACATGGACTCCCAGGAAAGCTGGTGATTCCCAGGTCGCTCCACTAGGGTGAGCAAACATTCCCTTCCAGGGCTTTAGTACAAGCCATGGTGGAGCAAGTTCTGAACAATTATAAATCAGAGGAAGGCGCTGGGTGGTTTAAGAGGGAATATAAAGATGGTCAGAAGGTTGCACTGACACAATACAAATCCTAATACGCTGGTAACAATTTACACTGAGGGCGGTATGAGGCAATGTTTGGATGATGTCCTTTCGTTTCAGAAAGATTATTTTTTTCTCTTCACCTTCGTGTTTCTTTTGGACCCAATGGAGAAAGGACAGAATAAACGAGTGGCTGGAAGGAAGAAATATAGGGTAATTTACAAGAAAGCCTGAAGCATTAAATAAATAAGAATACAGAACTAGAAAACTGGGAGTGAATGGTAGTTCAAGGTTGAAGAAAGAGAGAAAGGAAAACAAAAAACTGGAAGTCAGTAGTTGAGAAGAAAGCACAGAAAGCAAGAAGAATAACAGATAATCGCAAAAATTGAGCAGGTTGTTAAGTTTTTTTTATTGTTTTCCATTTTGCTCATACAAATCTACCTGGGCTTCCTTAAGGGAACATCCTTGGTGAAATGTTGGCACTCGGCATGCAATATAGGATGCGACGTAAGAGGATTTATAGTAGTATTGCTTTATTTTGACAGTTGTTTTTATAGCTTGATGTGTTTCTCAAGTCTTCTTTTTCCCCTTTTTCCTCCAGGACTGAAGATCCTGTCTGTCGGTACCCTCGGAAAAGGAAAATAATCCTTAGGTAAATTTTGGTTGTTTCTCCCAGATCAAGGTTAGCAAAAAGGTGCTCTTATTTTCTCTGTGGGAATTGGTCTCTCACAAGGTTAATCATGTGAGGGATTATTTTTAATTCCTGTGATTTAAAGGAAGGAGATAATGTCTAAAATCAAAACCACCAAAACCGAAGATAAAGAAAGAAGGAAACAAAATAATAGAGAAACCTAATCCTTTTCCTCTAGTGCTCGTTTGGGAGAAATTGCTCCTTTAGTCTCAAAAGCTATTACCCAAGCCCGCCCGACTTTGGCGGCGTGCGTTTTAATAGTCTGCAGTGGTTCGGGACAATCCAAAACATTCCTTATTAGTCTTGTGAGTGCTTCCCGAAAGTATCAGCAGTATGGATATAGTAATGATATGCAGGGCACAAGTCCTAAAAAAAGAAGTGGGGGGAATCACTTAGGCACTTTGCAAGTGACATCACGTTGCGTGACATAACGTCGCGTGACATTACATCGCGTGACATCACGTCGCATGACATCACGATGCGTGACATCACGATGCGTGACATCACATCGTGTGACATCACGTCGCATGACATCACAGCGCATTACATCACACGTGGCATCACAGGCATTGACATCATTTGTGGTGACAGCACCATAAGTGATATCACAAGCCACGACTTTACAGAAAGTGGCATCACAATTAGTGGCATCAGATCTTAAGCTCTCACATATATGTTTAGCAGGTCTATCATGTGTGCGTTTCAGCGCATTGCGAGGATAATAGCACAGTGAGCTATGGAAGATGATATGTGACCTACACCTTGTAATCCCCAGTTTTATGTAACACATCCTGTACATTTATTTACAAACTTATATAATTTATTGTGTATGTAATATACACGTCTGTGGAGGAGTGTGGCTCAATGGTTAGAGCGGCAGACCCTGAAGCAGAGTTCTGGCCAGGGACCAGGGTTCGATTCCCGCCTCGGCGGGGCTCGGGCTCAATTTCCTCAGACCTGTCTATTCTCGCCTCGGTGCCTATTCTAATCACGGGCCCCACGCTGCAACTCTGGGCAATAGCTTGCTTAGCCTCCACACCGGCCCCAACAGCGCTAAGGATGCCTGGCTTCACCCTGGGGGTGCCCAGGAGTGGACTCTTCACAGGGAAAGCCAGGAGGGGTTCCACAGCGGTATGAGTATCAGCGCCAGGAAACCGCAAAGGCGACACCGGAAGGTGGCCGTCTGGTGACAGTGCGCTCTATAAGTACCTTGACATTTACATTTACATTTACATTTACTGATGTAAAGCGCTCTGACACCCTGCATTGGGATGAGTAGGGCTACACAAGAAAAAATAGTTGAACTTACATTATTTCAACGCCTCCTCAGGGGTAGTCAGCTCTATATAAATGCAATTTGTTTTGTGTAAATACTGGAAAAGACCAAAATATCTGACATTCTTACAGTTTCTGCATATCTCCTAAACAGGGACTGAACAAAGTGATAAGCTGCCTTTCTCAAGTATGTGTGAAGTGCTAACAAGGTGTGAGCCTTTGTTTCCCCGCCGCTGCATTTGATTCTAGGGGTGAGGCTCCTGAATGCTCCCAGCCAGGAGAATCAAACAAAAGGAGCCCTGATGACCTCTCAAAATCGGCCTTTGTTATGGGCCCAGAAGGAGTCTTAAATAAGAAAGCCCCTGCCGCCTTCATGTTGTTGCTTGTTGCAGATGGAAAGCAGACAACGTGCAGGAGCTGCTGCGAGGGTCCCGGTGTTTGGAAATTACACCGGGAAGACTTCAGCACATTATTCAGTAGGACCCAACTTCTTGCCAGGGTGGATGACGTTCACCCTATGAAAATAGTGGGTGGACACCGTCCACCCACGTGTACCCCGACTTGTGCCCTGATGATATGATTAAAGTGTTTTACATGCGATAGGCCACTGAAAAATGAAACCCGTCGATAATCAGAAAGCCCTCCCACTCTTTAAAGGTTAAGGCTAAGGTTGCAAGTTTTCCTGAAATTAAACATCAATGTTATCTCAGGCCCCAGTTAGACTACAGCACGGCCCCCTCCTTCCTCCTCTGCCATAACCAGACACGTAATGCAATGCAATGCGTCCTCAAGGCGGCCCTCCTGGTTTGCTGGAACCTTCCATCCCAGTCTGGGCTCCCATCGCCTTCGGCTGGTTCGTCGGTTTAACCCCTTCGATGCTAATGACGGAATGGTTCCGTCATGAGCATCGGTGCCCCTGTGCTCATGACGGAACCATTCCGTCATGAGGCCAGGGGCACACAATCCCTCTGCTGCAGACAGCAGAGGGATTTCTATTTAATCCCTTTGACCTTGGGAGCTGGGGAAGAGCTTCCCCAGCTCCCGAGGCCCCCTCCCTGGTTTCTGTGGAATGAAGATCAGCGCGCACGTCGCGCTGTCTTCATTGCACAGAAACCGTAACTGAAATGAGCCTTTGGGCTCATTTCAGTTTCACTTTCTATGTGCTCAGGGGGCTATCTCAGCCCTCCGGGCACGTAGAAAGACGGGAGAGGTATCATTGGAAAGGGGAGAATCTCCCCTTTCAAATGGCACCCCTCCCCAGTGGATCCCTGCTTGGGGATCGCCCAAGGAGGGCGATTACCAAGCAGGGATCCACCCACTAGACACCATGGAGGGGGGAGCGGCCCCTTGGACAAGGGCCTTTGCTCCCCCAATTAATTTTGGCATCATTTAGTCTTTTTGCACCCCCCGGGGCCAGATGGGGGCAGTAGCCCCCAATCTGCCCCCCAGGGGCGCAAAAAGCCCACTAGACACCAGGGATATTTATTTTTGCCCGCATAATTTATTAGGGTGGGGGCTGCCCATAAAGGGCATGTCCATGCCCCCACCCCACAAAATGTACAGCCTTTCTGCCCCCCCTGGGGGGCAGTTGGGGGCATCAGCCCCTAATCTGCCCCCCCCGGGGGGCAGAAAGCCCACCATACGCCAGGGATTTTTTTTTTCTTATAATTTGTGGTGGGGGCTTCCCAATATGGACATGCCCATGCCCCCACCCACCCCGCAAAAATGACAGCGTAAAAAATCCCTGGTGTCTTGTTGGGCTTTTTGCCCCCTCCGGCGGGCCAGATTGGGGGCATTAGCCCCAAATCTTCCCCCCTGGGGGGGCAAAGAGCCCAGTAGACGCCAGGGATTTTTTAGGCAAATTTTAATTAGGGTGGGGGCATTGGCATGCCCGTTTTGGGCAGCCCCCACCCTAATTAAATTTGCCCAAAAAACTCCCTGGCATCTTGTGGACTTTCTGCCCCCCCGGCGGTCAGATGGGGGCATTAGCCCCCAATCTGCCCCGCCGGAGGGGGCAAAAAGCCCACAAGACACCATGGATTTTTTGGGGGCAAATTTGAATTAGGGTGGGGGCTCCCAAAACGGGCATGCCGGTGTCCCCACCACCCGCCCACAAAAATAACAGCCTTCCTGCCCTCCGGGGGGCAGATGGGGCAGTAGCCCCCAATCTGCCCCCCGGGGGGGGCAAAAAGCCCCCTAGATGCAGGGATTTTTTTTGCTCATTTTAATTAGGGTGGGAGCATTGGCATGCCGGTTTTGGGCAGCCCCCACCCTAATTAAAATTTGCCCAAAAACTGCTTGGCGTCTAGTGGACTTTCTGTCCCCCCTGGGGGGCAGATGGGGGCATTAGCCCCCAATCTGCCCCGCCGGGGGGACAAAAAGCTCTCTAGACGCCAGGGATTTTTTGGGGACAAATTTGAATTAGGGTGGTGGCTTCCAAAACGGGCATGGCCATTCCCCCACCCCCACCTGCAAAAATTTCAGCCTTCCTCCCCCCCTGGGGGCAGATGGGGCAGAAGCCCCCAATATGCACCCCGGAGGGGCAAAAAGCCCACTAGACACCAGGGAATTTTTTGGGGCAAATTTGAATTAGGGTGGGGGCTCCCAAAAAGGGCAGGCCCATGCCCCCACCCCTCCCCGCAAAAATAACAGCCTTCCTGCCCCCCGGGGGGTGGATGGGGCATCAGCCCCCAATCTGCCCTGCCGGGGGGGGGGGGCATATAGCCCACTAGACGCCAGGGTTTTTTGGGGCCAAATTTGAATTAGAGTGGGGGCTCCCAAAATGGGCATGCGCATGCCCCCACCCCCACCTCTGCAAAAATAACAGCCTTCCTGCCCCTTGGGCGGCAGATGGGGCAGTAGCCCCCAATCTGCCCCCCCGGGGGGCAAAAAGCCCACTAGAGGCCAGGGATTTTTTGGGCAAATTTTAATTAGGGTGGGGGAATTGGCATGCCCGTTTTGGGCAGCCCCCACCCTAATTAAAATTTGCCCAAAAACTCCTTGGCGTCTAGTGGACTTTCAGCCCCCAATCTGCCCCGCCGGGGGGGGGGGCAAAAAGCCCAATAGACTCCAGGGAGTTTTTTTGGGGCAAATTTGAATTAGGGTGGGGGCTCCCAAAAAAAGCATGCCCATGCCCCCACCCCTCCCCCACAAAATAACAGCCTTCCTGCCCCCCTGGGGAACAGATGGGGCAGTAGCCCCCAATCTGCCCCCCCCAGGGGGGCAAAAAGCCTACTAGACGCCAGGGATTTTTTGGGCAAATTTTAATTAGGGTGGGGGCATTGGCATGACCGTTTTGGGCAGCCCCAACCCTAATTAAAATTTGCCCCAAAACTCCTTGGCTTCTAGTGGATTTATGGGGGCATTAGCCCCCAACCTGCCCTCCGGGGGGTAAAAGGCACACTAGATGCCAGGGATTTTTTTGGGGCAAATTTGAATTAGGGTGGGGGCTTCCAAAACGGGCATGCCCATGCCCCCACCCCCAGTCTGCAAAAATAACAGCCTTTCTGCCCCCCTGGGGGGCAGATGGGGCAGTAGCTCCCAATCTGCTTCCCCCCCGGAGGAGCAAAAAGCCCACTAGACGCCAGGGATTTTTTGGGGCAAATTTGGATTAGGGTGGGGGGTCCCAAAACGGGCTTGCCCATGCCCCCAAACCCATGCCCCCAAACCCGCAAAAATTACAGCCTTCCTGCCCCCCTGGGGGGCAGATGGGGCAGTAGCCCCCAATCGGCCCCCCCAGGGTGCAAAAAGACCACTAGACGCCAGGGATTTTTTTGGGCAAATTTTAATTAGGGTGGGGGTTGCCCAAAACGGGCATGCCAATGCTCCCACCCTAATTAAAATTTGCCCAAAAAACTCCCTGGCATCTAGTGGACCCTCTGCCTCCCCTGGGGGGCAGATGGGGGCATTAGCCCCCGATCTGCCCCACCGGGGGGGAAAAAGCCCACTAGATGCCAGGGATTTTTTGGGGGCAAATTTGAATTAGGGTGGGGGTTGCCCAAAACAGACATGCCCGTGTCCCCACCCCCTCCCCGCAAAAATTACAGCCTTCCTGTCCCCCCAGGGGAGAGATGGGGCAGTATCCCCCAATCTGTCCCTCCGGGGGGCAAAAAGCCCGCTAGACGCCAGGGATTTTTTTAGGCAAATTTTAATTAGGGTGGAGGCATTGGCATGCCCGTTTTGGGCAGCCCCCACCCTAATTAAAATTTGCCCAAAAAACTCCCTGGCATCTAGTGGACTTTCTGCCCCCCAGGGGGGAGGTAGGGGCAGCAGCCCTCAATCTGCCCCCCTGGGGGGGCAAAAAGCCCACTAGATGCCAACCATTACGCTGGCTTTTTTTATGCGTGGGGGCTGCCCAGAATGGGCATACCAATGCCCCCACACCCCCAAAAAATAGCCACAGTATTTCTGCCCCCCTTGGGGGTATATCGGGGCAACCCCCTCCCCCCGATATCCCCCCCGGGTGGCAGAAAGCCACCTAGGCACGGAGTTGTTATTAGCAATGTGCCTACCTGTGGATTTTGGGCCCTAGCGCAGCCGGCACATAGGTAAACCTACCAAACCCACACATTTCTGAAAACTAGACACCCGGGGGAGTCCAGCGAGGTATGGCTTGTGTGGGTCCCCTAACGTTTTTCTACCCACAATCCCCTGCAAACCTCAAATTTAGCTGAAAAATTCACTTTTTTCTCAAAGTTCTGTGTGGGAAAGTTCTGGAATCTACGTGGATCCACAAATTTCCTCACACCCAGCGTTTCCCCAGGTCTCCTGATAAAAATGATACCTCACTCGCGTGGGTAGGGCAAGTACCCGAGACAGGCAAGGGCCCAAAACCTATTGAGGCAATATCAAAATGACCTATCACAAAACACCTGGGGGCAGATTTATGTTAACTGGCGCATCCCTGCATATCAGCAGGGATGCGCCAATTATTATGCGCCACAGCTGCGCCACCATTGATGCGCCGCATTTATAATGCGGCGCACCATGGGGCAAAAACGGCACAGATGCGTGACGCATCTGTGCCGTAAAAGTGGCGCATTGCTGGAGTTGCGTCGCAAGCGCGACGCAGCTCCAGCAATGTTCTGGGGGGCCCTATCTGTACAATGCTGCGTCAATCCTTACGCCTGCTTCAAGCAGGCACAGGGTTTTGACGCAGCATGGGCCTAAAAGTGACTGAGTGAAATCTTGTAGATTTCACTCAGCCACTTTTAGGAGGCGTTTCTGCGCCGGAACGCCCCCACCTGCCCTGGAACGCCTACATGTGGCGCAGGGCTTTACAACGTGACGCTTCTCCCAGATGCGTCACGTTGTAAATACCCCGCACCATGGTGCAGCATTTGCGCCGCTGCTGCGTCACAAAAGTGACGCAACGGCGGCGCAAAAGTGGCGCAAGTGCAACATAAATCTGCCCCCTGGTTTTGCAAGGGGGGTCACCTGGGTTTTTGTCTCCGGGCTCGGCGGCCATCTAGGAAAACTACCAAACCCAAATATTTATGGAAACTAGACACCCAGGGCAGTCCAGCGAGGTATGGCGTGGGTGGGTCCCCCATCATTCTCCTACCAAGAATCCCCTGGAAACCTCAACTTTTGGCTAAACATTCAAATTTTTCACAAATTTCTGTGTGGGAAAGTTCTGGAATCAGGGTAGATCCACAAATTTCCTCCCAAGCAGTGTTCCCCCAGGTCTCCCGACAAAAATGATACCTCACTTGCGTGGGTGGGTCAAGAACCCGCAACAGGGGAGCCTAGCGCGCAACCAAGATGGCCGCGTAGGTGCGAGGCTCCCAAGGACCTCCGCAACCTCCTTCGATTATCCTGAAATTATCCTGTCCCGGATGAGGGGACTGTGTTGGTGAGCCTGAGCTGAGGTGGCACCCGTTTCCCGTTTCCAAATCGGACCTCGGACACCGGAGTGAGCACCGATTGCGGTTTGCGGCCTTCTCCTCGCCGGACCACGGATTTGCGCTGAGGGGTGATCCAGTGGCAAAGCGAACAACAGCAGCAGGCAGGGCCTGGCGACTCGCGTACCCCGCACTTTCGCTTTCGCTTTCGCACCCCCTTGCCGTCTATGCGGGGTTGGGTCGCGGGGCTCTTTGTGTTGGTGTGGCCTCGCTGGGAGACCCTGCCTACCCGCCGGCTGTGATCCACCCCGCTGATCTGAGGTTGCCCCGCCCGGAGCTCGTGGCCCTGCTTGCCTGCCCTTCACGACGTGGCTGGTGCGACTGGGAGACTGGTGGCCATGGCCACGAAACAAGATGGAGACCGGGCAAAGATCAAATCGACCCGGCGTGGAGCCGTCCATCAGGCCAACAGTATGGACCGCTATACCCTCCAGAAGGGATCTCCCGATGGACCGCACAAGTCCCCTGAGGGCCCTCCTGATGCCCCGGACCTGCCCGCGGATTTGACTCTGCGAGATGTCATGGGCGCCATTGCCGAGATGAAGGCCTCGGTGGGCCAGCGGTTCGATACACTGGCGCAGAAGATCGACTCGGTCCTCGTGGATGTTGGCCTGGAGAGGGCCGATCTTTCCAAAACCAACGACCGAGTTGATTCTTTGGCCCACACCGCATCGGGCCTTACGACAGATGTGGCGGCCCTACAAACAGAGGTGCGCCGGCTTAGTCGGGCGAGTGCGCTTATGGATCGACGCCTGGAGGACTCCGAGAGTCGGGCCCGGAGGAACAACATCCGCATCATCGGGGTGCCCGAGGGACGCGAGGAGGCGGCGGCGGACCTCTTTGTGGAGGACCTGATTGCTACCCATCTCCAGCCACGGGGGCTGAGTAAATTCTTCGCTGTGGAGAGGGCCCACAGGGTTCCCGGGGGAAGGCCGAAGGTCGGAGCCCCTCCGAGACCTCTCATTGCCCGGATTTTCAATTTTCGGGACAGAGACGCTATCCTGCAAACCTCCAGACTGCATGGACCGGTTAAGCTTGACAATATGGAGGTGAATTTTTACCCTGATTTCACCCCAGCGGTCCAGAAGCAGAGACTGAGCTTCCTAGGCGTCAAACGCCGTCTTCGGGACCTAAACCTCAAATACGCCATGCTCTTCCCAGCCAAGCTGCGAGTGGAGGTGGAAGGTCGCACGCACTTTTTTGATCGTCCCGAAGCGGCCGGGGACTGGCTGGATACTCTGTCTGGGGATCGTGATCGGGGGGCGGGGGGGGGGGGGGCGGCGGGGGGAGACGGCCCACTGGATCGGGACTGAGGGTTTAATATTAGGCCTCGCTCTGGACGAAAATGATGCCACTTTCGATTATGCGTCTGTCTGTGTAAGTTCCCCTCCTATGGAGGTTGTGTAGGGTCTATTGGGGGTTCTCCCTCCTCCTCTAGGGGGTCTAGTTAGTTTAACTATATATGGGGTGACAGGCACACTGCACGTTGGGGGGGCTGTTCGGGCTCATGCAGGGGTGCAGGGAGGGGGGAGTTTTGTTGGGGTGGGTGGGTAGGGATGGGGTGTTGTTCGTTTTCACCACAAGGCAAAAGTATTTTTGTGTTAGTTCTAAAGTGCTCTCGGGGGGACGAATGATGGCTTCTGTATATGATGGGGGGTAGGGAATTAACTTTGTTGTCTTGGAATGTGAATGGACTGGGGGACAGGATCAAACGAGGTGTGGTCCTGCAGTTCTTGAAGCGAATCTCGCCCGATGTAGTTTTTCTGCAGGAGACACACCTCATTGACAACTCCTTCTGCGCCATGAATCGGCGTGGCTACCGCCTAGTGGCCCACTCGGGCTTCACGTCTGGCTCAAGGGGTGTGGGCATCATGGTGAAGAACTCGCTCCCGTTGGAGATTGATGAGGTGCTCCACGATGACAGGGGACGTTACACGGTCTTGGTGGGAAGAATGGAGGGCAAAGTGGTTGTCTTTGTGTCAGTATACATCCCACCGGGGCTGCAGTCGACCACCTTTGCGGACCTGGGGCGCCTTCTCCTTGGCCTTCCAGGGGGGCTTCTAGTGGTGGGGGGGATTTCAATGCGGTGGTTTCTGGGACTGTGGATCGTCACCCCCCTAGGGACCTCCCCCGGGCACAGGCGTGGCTATCTGGCCTCTTGGATACATTGGGATTGGTGGACTGCTGGCGTTTAAAACACCCCACGCAGCTGCAGTACACTTTCCACTCGGGGGCCCATGGTAGTCTCTCACGACTAGATTATGTCCTTGTCCCGGCGGCCTATGCTGGGAGGGTGGGAGAGGTGCGCCATTTGGCACGGGGTATCTCGGACCACTCCCCGCTCTTGTTACACTTTGATGTCTTTCCGAGGGGTGAGGGTAGGGTGGTCCCGATCAATCCCTGGTACCTGCGCGACCCCACCATTCGCGCTGACTTGATTAAATCCCTTCAGCGATATTTTGACGAGAATGTGGGGTCCGTGCCTTCGGCTGTATCACTATGGGAGGCCTTCAAGACAGTACTCCGAGGAGAGGCCCTATCCCTTATTTCCCACGCCCGGAGGCGCGAGCGGGAGGAGGTGACCCGGGTGGAAGCTGAAATAGCCGAGTTGGAGGGTAATCTAGAAGGTGGGGTGACGGATGCCGCATTACATGTCCTCCAACTCCAGCAAGCGGCCTATAGGGCCCTCGTCACGGAGGCGGCCGGGGGCCTCAGTAGAGAGCAACAGGGGCGACTGTATGATGTGGGTGATAAGGCTGGTAAACTGATAGCGTGGTTGGACAAAAAAGAGAGAGCGAATCGTGTGGTCCCGCTGATTGAGAAAACGGATGGTGTGTGTGTAACTGAGCCAGAAGAAATTGTCTCCTGTTTCGTTGATTATTTCCGTGGGGTGTATTCCCCGGTGTCTTCCTGCTCAGAAGAGGATTCCCGTGCCCTGCTCAGGGATATCGCGCTGCCGTCCCTTTCGGGGGAGGACAGGGTGTCGCTGGACGCCGCTCCCACCTCCGACGAAATCGCCCTCGCCATACGCTCGGTCGCTTCCGGCAAAGCCATGGGTCCTAATGGTCTCCCGATCGAGTTGTACAAGTTGCGACCGGATACGCTGGCACCACACCTCCGGGCTATGTTCCTGGCGGCCCACTCGGTGGGCTCCCTCCCGTTGGACCAGCGTCTGGCTACAATCGTGGTTATCCACAAGGAGGGGAGACCTCGGTTACATCCTATCGGCCCATTTCGCTACTGAATGCGGAGCCCAAAATTCTCACCAAGGTACTGGCCAATCGGCTGGTCGGCGTGGTGGGCGATTTGGTTCATCAGGACCAGTCCGGCTTTATTCCCCATCGCAACACAGCCCTTAACTTGCGGCGTTTGCATGGGGTGCTCGCACGTGTCCCGTTCATATGGGAGCCGGCCATTTTGGCGTCCTTAGACGCCACCATGGCGTTTGACACGCTTGAATGGCCATACATCTGGGCGATGCTTGCGAAGTTTGGATTTGGCCCAGGGTTCATCAGTTGGGTCAAATTGCTGTATTCGGGCCCATTGGCGCAGGTGGTGGTGAACGGTAGAGTATCGGCTCCGTTCGAGCTGGGCCGGGGCACGCGGCAGGGCTGCCCCTTATCGCCGCTCCTTTTTGCGCTCGCCTTGGAGCCCCTGGCGGAGTGGCTGCGGTGGCATCCTTCTATCCGTGGTCTCCGCTGGACCCCCGAGTATGAGGACCGCGTATCCCTATACGCTGATGACATCCTCTTGTACCTAGCCTCCCCACGTAAATCACTGATAGTACTGGTTGATGTTTTACACTCATTTGGTCGCAATTCCAGCCTTGTCATCAACTGGGCTAAATCATGTGTGTATGTGCTCTCTGGGGAGGCTCCCATCCTCCCGCGGGGCTGTCCGATCCAGATCGCCCCGCGGGGGTTCAGGTACCTGGGTGTCTTCATTACTCTGGACCCGGAGGCCCGCTACGATCGGAACTTGCTTCCCCCCCTCCAGCGCCTGAAGGAGGACGTCGCGCGCTGGCGGCGCCTGCCGCTTTCGCCGCTCGGCCGGGCGGCATTGTTTAAGATGATGTCGTTGCCGCGTTTCCTGTACGCTTTGCAGAACACTATGGACCTAGTCCCGGCGCGCTACTTCCGTGAGGTGGAGAGTTTGCAACGCCGCCTGTTCTGGGACGGGAGGCCGCGTATTGCCCTGGCGAAGCTGACGCTCCCATGGTATGACGGGGGGATTGCCCTCCCGGATATTAAACGGTACTATTGGGCCTCCCAGCTAGCTGCGATTAATCACGGCCTATACGGGCCCGCCTTAAACCCGGCATTCGAAATGGATAAGATGCTACTCCCAGGTGGTGACTATAATCGAGCGCTCTATTCCAGCGCGCCCGACGCTCGCCTAACGGGCCCCACGCGTGTCATGGTGCGAGTGTGGCACGCAGCCAATGTAGCTATGGGGTGGAAGGACCGTTTGACCCGGGCGTCACCACTATACGCGTCTGAGCGGTTGGGCTCCCTGTGGACCTCGAAGGGCTTCGAGAAGTGGGACATAATAGGCATCAGCAAAGTGGGGGATCTCTGGACGAGGGGAGGATTTAAAACGTTCGAGATGCTGCAGACGGAATTTCAGTTGCAGGACAGTGAGTACTTTCGGTATTTGCAGGTCCGTCATGCACTGGGCTCCGTCTTTCCGGACGTTGCCTCCATCCCGGAGTATTCCCCCCTGGAGGATAGAGTGCTGGATGGACACGTCCCGGACAGCACGATCTCACTGATCTACAAAAAACTGATCAACGACCGCTCGGGCTTGCTGACTGCCCTTCGTGAGGCTTGGGTTGCCGATGGGCTGGAGCTGGACGACGTGGACTGGATCTCCGCGGTGGCCTCCCTGAAAGAGGTGGCCATACCGGCCCGCCTTCGCTTCGTCCAGCTCAAGATACTCCACAGGGTCTACATGACGGGGCCAAGGCTCCTGCGTATGGGCTATGCTGTGGACGGGTTGTGTAAGCGCGGGTGTGGTGCTTTGGGGACTTTTCTGGATATCTTGTGGGAGTGCCCGGAGGTGGAGGGGTTCTGGCGTGGTGTGCATGAGGTGCTGCGAGTGGTTACGCATGTGGCGCTGTTGCCCGAAGCGAGGAGATGCCTGTTGAATGTGTGGGAACCTACCGATTATTCGGCGCCGCAGACGTGGTGGGTGACTCTGGGATATATGGTGGCCAAGCGCGATATTGCTCAACTGTGGGGATCCCAGAGGCCCCCGACTGTCTCGGCCTGGAAGGAACATATGGATTGGTGCATGCTTCGGGAAAAGGTGGTGTATGTGGCGAGAGGTAAGCCTGGGATATGGGTGAAAGTATGGGGCCCCTGGAACGCCTACCGCGGGGGAATCTGTGCTCCGCCGTTATTGCCCGATCCGTCGCCGGCCCCGTCCCCTTAGCCGACTCATCCCCCCGGTACCGGGCATTGGGTTTACCCAGCCCTAGTCCTGATCTCTTCCCCTTCTTGAGACTCCTATGGATGGTTAGGGTCCCCCCTCCAGGGGAGCACATGCTGCTATTTCCGATTGTGGATTGCCTAGTGGGTTTGTTTTTTTTTTTTTGTTCTTTAAGTTTAAAATGAAACCGTATAGTGGGGTCTGGATGGTGTGGCTCTCAACGCTGTTAACTCCTGTGCATGCTCCTCCGCAGCACCACGTGCTTTATAAATGTGTGTTTGCTAGCGGCCGGCCGGAAGGTTGTAGGCCCATCTTTGTATATTTTTTGAGTCTTGTAATAAACGGTTTCAAAAAAAAAAAAAAAAAGAACCCGCAACAGGCAAGGGCCAAAAAGCTATTGAGCTGACATCAAAATTACCTATCACAAACCAACCTGGTTTTGCATGGGGTGTCCCAAGAGTTTTTGGCCCGGGGCTCGGCAGCTATCTAAGGAAACCTACCAAACCCACACATTTCTGAAAACTACACACCAGGGGCTTCCAGGAAGGTATGGCTTGCATGGATCCCCCAACGTTTCCTTACCCAGAATCTCCTGCAAACCTCAATTTGAGCTGAAAAAAATCACTTTTTTCACACATTTTTGTGTGGGAAAGTTGTGGCATCACCGGGCTCACACAAATTTCCCATCACCCAGCGTTCCCCCAGGTCTCCCGATAAAAATGGTGCCTCACCAATGGCGACGGAGGGGTTTCGCTATCTGGGAATCTTTGTTACACCAGACCCAGATTGTTTTTATAGCTCCAACCTGGCCCCCCCTTTGGCTAGATTGCGAGCCGACGTGAAGCACTGGAGGTCGCTGCCTTTAACACTGTTGAGGAGGGCTGCACTCTTCAAGATGCTGGCCCTTCCTCGTTTTCTTTATATACTACATAATTGCCCGCATAGAGTCCCGGATTCGTACTTTAGAGCAGTTGAAGGTGAGATTCGTACGCTGCTGTGGGATGGAAAGGCCTCCAGGATAGCACTGAAAAAACTGACGATAGGTTGGTACGATGGAGTCATTGCACTCCCTGACCTACAGCGTTACCACTGGGCTGTGCAACTGGTAGCTGTCAACCACTGGATGTATCACCCCCCGGATGTATCACCCCCCTGACGACCCAGCGTACGTTCTTGACCGCTATCAAACTGATCGGTCCGGATATCTGGGGGCTCTATACACTGCCGATAGAAAAAAGAGGGGGAGGTTCTTCGGACCTACTCAACATACACTAGAGATCTGGCACTTAGTCAATTCCCGGTTGGGGTGGGCTGGAGTCCTCTCGCGGGCCACACCGTTGTGGTTCTCCCAGAAGCTCGGCATGGTGTGCTATCAGCCTGGGTTCGATAAGTGGGACCTTATTGGGATTTCGGCGGTGAAAGACCTGGTTCAGAAGGGAGCACTACTTACTTTCAAGGACCTCCTGAGGCGCTACCATATGGCGCAAGGAGAAGTTTACAGATATTTGCAGATAAGACATGCGCTGAAGGCGGCGTTCCCGTCTTTTAGAGATATACCAGAAACGTCGTCACTAGAGGACCGTCTATTAGATGGGCCTCTTAATTTAAAGGCAATATCCCTAACTTACAAAAAGTTGAGCAATAACTTACCAGACACATTTCAGAAGCTTAGGGAGCGGTGGCAGGATGACTTAGGTCCTATAGATGATGAGGACTGGCAAACGGCTCTCATGTCCCCTCGAGAAGCAGCCATCGCACAAAGATTTAGGCTGATTCAGCTTCGGATATTGCACCGATCATACATCACTGGGAAAGTTCTGGCGAGAATAGGAGCTAGACCTGACGACCTATGTATGAAGGGGTGTGGACAACAGGCCACATTTTATCATACTCTGTGGAGTTGCCCAAGGATACGTGCACTTTGGGAAGGGGCTTCAGAGCACATGCAAACCTCCCTGGGGAAAGACATAGTACTGAAACCACAACTGAGACTGTTGAACATATGGGAGGCAACTGACCTCACGGAAACTGAATAGCACTTCACAACACTGGGGTATACGTTGGTGAAGCGAGAACTGGCCAGAGGCTGGGGGGGAGTAAACCCACCACTCGTCACCTTGTGGGCTAACGAAATGGATAGATGCATGCTAGCAGAGACCGAGGTTTTTAAGGCTCGGGGTGCCCCAAGAAATGGGATAAGAAGTGGTCGCATTGGAATGCATATCGAGGGAATCTCTGTGTATCGCCTACTGTCGAAATGGAGATGAATAAGCAAGTAGGATGTGAGGGGAGGCTGTAATATGCATTGAGAACTAATGTCTGCTTCCTTACCATGTTGAACATCTTGAATATGTCGTCCAATCATGTATGTATGGCTGTGATTGAAACTAATAAACAAATTATAAAAAAAAAAATTAAAAAATGGTGCCTCACTTGTGTGGAAGGTCCAAGTACCCGCGACAGGCAAGGGCCCAAAACATTTTTTGATAGGCAATGTTGATGTTGCCTCACTACGTGTTGGGCCCTTGCCTGTCGCGGGTACTTGGACCTTCCACACAAGTGAGGCACCATTTTTTAATTTTTTTTTTTTTATAATTTGTTTATTAGTTTCAATCACAGCCATACAGCCCCCGGGTGTCTAGTTTTCAGAAATGTGTGGGTTTCCCTAGATGGCCGCCGAGCACGGGGCCAAAAACCCAGGTGTCTCTTCCTGAGCAGCAGCCTGCAGGGAGCCAAGCCTGTCTCTACACACACCTGGCCTACGCCCAAGGACCCTCGGTTTCAGATGGCCACAAAACAGGCCAGCAGGCCTTTTCCCTCAACAGCCCGCTTCTTTGTCCAAGGCTTGGAGCAGCAGACCCCCTTCCCCACTTGACATAAGAGGGGGGTCAGAAAAAGAAAAAGTGGCCCACCACTCCCCTATCTGAACCGTCAGCCCTATGTAGAACGTCCCCTCTCTGGAGTCAAACCAAAGGGGGATCTACTGAGACCCTAGCCCACTGCCGAGGCCTCACTGCCCAAGGCTGCGGGGATCAACCAACCAGGGGTTCTGATAGTATTACACCGGCCTCACCTCGCCTCATCTTACCACGTGCACCCCTGCCTGCGGACCTTGGCCCTGGAGTCTGGAATCCTCACAGGTGAGTGAGACTGAGGGACATGTCTTCTGGTAAAACAAATGGCAAACCAGCACGACAACTTCCTTTTACTGAGGCTCTCAACCAAACCCGCCCCATTACCACCCCCATGGGGATCATTGTCGACGGTGTCCAGCCAGCTCCCGCTCACCACTGGCGACGCACAGGATACCACCACGGACCGCATCCTCCAAGAAATCACATTGGTAAGCCGGTGCCTGGAAGGGAGGGACTCAAACATAACAGCACTGAAATCAGAGACAATGCCTATGCCACCGGACATTGCAGGGATCCAAACTCGTGTAACCGGCTGGAGCAGCAGGTCACAGCTATGGAAGACTGTCTTAACACCGTGCCAGAGCGGGACCAGGAACTCCTAGTCCTGTAAGTCATCAACCTACAGGACAGGAGCTGGAGGGATAATGTCTGATTTTTTTGATTCCCGGAGACCGTGGAGGGGTCAAAGGCCAGGTCCTTCCTCAGGGACACCCTCCCAATGCTCACAGGCCTTGTCTTCAAGCCCCCTCTGGAAATACAGTGTGCACACCGCCGCATTGGCCCACCCCGCCAAGATCACCAGACTCAGCCCCGGCCCCTCATTGCCTTCTTGCTGAGGCATGATAAGGCACGGCACGGCACCCTCTCCCATGGTCCCTACACATAAGAGTGCCATGAGGTCTGCATTGCAGCGGATTTTCCCCATGAAACTAATGACCGCCGCAAGGCTTTCTCATCTCTCAGGCCATGGCTCCGTCAGCTGTACATAAAGTATGGCCTCTTCGAACCTGCCTGGCTGAGGATCACCAGAGAAGGCGAATCAAAGGACTTTTATTACCTGGAAGACCTGCGCCGTTTCCTGGATGGACTCTATACTCAGGATATGGACATTACCTCTCTCTCACCAAAGGAAGCCAACCCCCAGCCTACGATGTCCCCGCCCGCCTCCCCTGGAGGGGGCTGGCACAACGACATCGGAAATCGACACAGGGAGGGACCCAGACAGAGCAGCAGGGTCCACAGGAGACAGAGTCCAGGGACTCCAGGCGGTAGCCGCCCTAACCCAGGACAGGGACAAATCATTCTCTCCTCTGAAACCTGCCCCCGGGCTCACTGTGCCACTGGATTCATGCTATCCTGGCTGAAGAGGGGTGAAACCCCGAAACCGGTCCTAGGATGCTTGTTTCCGGTCCACGGAGGACCTGGCTTGGTAGTTCGGGCTGAACTGTTCCCATGAGGTACAGGGTCAAGACTGATTTGCATATGGCCAGGTCTAAAGTGGGGTGGCATAGTGAGTAAAAGAATTATGGATTTAACCCAGATCTCTTGACTGGGGGTTAATGTTTTGATTTGTTCTGCATTCCGTCCATCAGTTGTGTGTCTTTTGCCCATTGAGGACTGAGGCAGCCATAGACTGACGCATCCTGCTCACACGCCAGCATGTGGGTTGGAGCATGACCGAAGGGTCCACCCGCTGACAGACAGCTGAATATCACTCTGTTTTGGTTGTTTATTGTTGCTGAGGACATTGCAAGTTGTGCCTTATACTTAATTAACCCACCGTCGGGGACAATGTTATCGATATTATGTTATGCCATGTTATGACTCATAATGCCTCACTTTGCACTTTTTTATTATGCCTCTGGTTGTGCATGGTCCCGCGACACCCCTCCCTCGCATGCCCTTCTTGCTGGTGCACTGGTGCTTGACAATACCCTGTTGCATTTTGAATATGTTCTGTGTTTCATTGATGCTTCCACATTATATATGATTGTGCTGGTGGTGGGGGTTGGCGGCTCCCGACCTGCTCCTGGAAGACCGACCTTTCACTCCTTGTATCCCCTCTGCAAAGGCCCTTCCGAGGAGCACAGTAACTCACTGCCCTAACACTCACTATCTTTCTACTCTAATCCCTCACAGCCCCATCGTCATGCGACAAGTCGTAGATTCTCCCATCGATCTCCATGCCCCTGCTCGGATGCCTCGGCACAATGTCCCTTCCCTCAGCATGTTGTGGACCCCATCCGCCATATGATCACCCCACCGTTGCTCACCTCATGCTCCATCTGCTCTGCCCTCCTGAAGGCCCCCCTCCCACGATGCGCCAGCCCGCAAGCTTGGACCCGCGGTTTAACAGACCAGGGTCCACCAGCTTCAGTTCAGGATAGAGTCGTCCCCCCACTGCTCGCCTGTTTCTGTTTCTCATCCTCTTCCCACTTCCCCCTCCCCAGAGCATCTTCCATCAGTACTTACCAATTGACTTTATCCCACCTCTGTCACTGCGCTCCACACGGTGCCTCTCTCCGTGTCTGAGGGGTCCCAGCTCTTATCGCCTGCCCGGTCCTGTCCTCACTCCTCTCTCCCCATGACCCCTTCACCTCCTTTCATTTGTCTATTTTACCACTCTCCACCCTCTTTCTCCTTACTATTAGCACTACCCTTCCTTTTTATACTACCTCACTCTCCCTTTTCTTATCCTCCCCCACCGCCTCTTCGCTCCTTCCTCCTCCGACTTTATCCCACCCAGTCGCACACCTACCCAGTCTCCCGTGCTCTACACACACCACAAGGCCCCTCCCTCTATTCCCCCCATCCGCATCAGGCCCTAGTCCCCCCAGACTTCGTCCCTGTCAGTTCCGGTCCCATCCTGACTGTGAGGCCATGACGGGTCACACTCCGCATGCCCCCACCCACTCAGTGTCCTAACCTGGAATGTCAATGGCCTGACGCACTTTGTCAAACGGAAGAAAGCGCTTTCTTATCTGTAGTCGAAAAGGGTGGATGTGGCCCTCCTACAGTAGACACACCATGACGGCCTGGAATCCGACAAGGTGTGTTGGGATTGGGTGGGATGGGTGATCCACAGCAGTGTGCCGGCACCACTGAGCTCCCTGAAAAGTGGGGTAGCAATCCTCCTCCATAAATCACTGCCCGTCACCATTTTCAAATCATGGTCCGACCCAGAAGGCAGAAACGCATTTGTTAAGATACAGTTGGGAGACAGGTCACTCTGTGTAGTGTCTGTGTACGCCCTGACAGGCGCCAAACGCCTCTTCTTTCTCCAACTGATTCTCCTACTTGTGTAAATAGGGGCGTCACAGTACATTATCGGGGGGGACCAGGACCTCGCCCGGGACGTGGTGTTGGACAGAACCGGCCCCCTGGGCAAGGGCAACAGCTAGGACAGAGCGCTTCTAGAGGATGGGGCCTTGGACCACAGGCTCAAGGACCACTGGAGTGTAAGCCACCCAAGGAATATACTTTTCATTCTCTAGTCCATGGTACACAGTCCAGATTGGACTACTTTCTCATCTCCCAGAGAGTGGTGGCTCTCGTTCATGAGTCCCGGATACTGGAAACCGCTTTGTCCAACCACTCTCCGGTCCTCTTTTCCCTAGGCATGGGCTTAGCCTCCCAGACCGCAAACCCTGGTGCCTGAATATACAGCAGTACCACACACCTCAAGTGAAGGCTCAACTGCAAACGCATGTCTCAGCGTACACACATGACCACAAAGGCTCAGTGACCTCCCATAGGGTCCTCTGGGCAGCCGCGAAAGCGACAATACGGAGCTAGCTCATGAGCGATGCCGCCATATCGAACAGGCATAATTCTCTTCGCCAGGCAGAACTGAAAGGCAGATAGCATCCCTTACTCGCCTCTATTCTGCGCTCCCCATGCTTCCCACCGGCTGCCATTTGGAACAGGCTTGAATGTCCCTCAACGGTCTGTACACCTCTAAAGCTTAATATGCGCTGCAACGGCTAAAGGGCATCACTATGAACAGGAGGAGAAGGTGAGGGGGTAGTTGAGGCTCTGCATGCTGCCTTCCAGGAGGCGGTATAGGTAGGATCCTTGGGATGTCTCCAACAGAGTGTTGATCGCCTTCCTACCCAAGCCGGGGAAGTACCCTCTTCTGTGCAGCAGCTATAGGCCCATATCTCTGCTAAATGGAGACATTAAAATCCTCACTAGCATCCTAGCTGCACACCTCAGCAGAGTCATCTCATCTCTGATACACCACACGCAGGTGGGTTTCGTCCCGGTAAGCTCTTTCAGGAACCACTTGCCGGCCAGAGAACTGCCGGATGATGCCTTAGCTCTCTCCCTCGACACCGAAAAGGCATTTGATCGCATCGAGTCAGGATACTTTTTCGCCACCCTGAAAAGGTAGGTTCGTGCAGGGTGACCAATTCATAGCCAAGGTCTGCCTGCTGTATGACTGCCTGATGGCCCAGGTCAACTATGGGGGATTTTTATTAGACCTCTACCAGATCTGGAGGGGCACACACCAGGGGTGCCAGCTCTCCCTACCTCCTCCATTATCTATCTCCCCCCCCCCTCTTCTCCCTGTCTACTGGCTCCCAGTTATATTTCTCTCCTATATATCTCTCTCCCTTCCTATGCCATTCTCTCCCTGCCTGCTCTCTCCTGACTCCTGTCTCCTACTGCTTTTGTTGCCCCCCTCTCTTATCCCCCCTGATCCCCTCAGACACACATCAGCCCCTTCCTAAGCCCTGGGCTCGTGCCATCTCCCAGCCCTCCCCTACATGTGTGCCGTCATGGGCCCATTCCTCCCACCCATATCTCTGGGGGCACAATAGGCTGCTGGTGTGGGACGCCCCTCGCTCCTTGCTTACACCCTCTCTCCTCCCCTTTACAGCCACACGATCCTGGTGTCCAGAGCACCTTCCCTTCCCCTGCTGTTGACTGTCCATGCTCTCTGTCCATGAGGAATGGCAATCTGCCAACATTTGACATAGGATGATGTATTCTTTATGGTTGTCATCTGTACTACTAGCAATGCAATTTTGCTCCTACTATGCCTCTTCCCTCCCCTCCCCTCCCCCTTCTCCCTACTTAGCCATCGCAAATATGTACTCTGCTACATACTGTACATTTGCTGCATAGCTTTGTTATCAATAAAGAAATGCAACACAAAAAAGAAAAGTTTGGGAGAAGATTGAAAGGAATTCTGTAAATTCTTAATGAGTCTTTGCCATGAACGTTTAGATCTGCCGAATTAGAACGCAAAGAAGAACTGATTATCTTTGTATAAGGAATGTACAGTGGGACAGCAGGAGGCAGTATAAAGGTCCATCATGGAAAACCATTGGGCTCTTGCAGTGATGGAAGAAAGGATGGTGGCAGGACTTGGGTCTACAGGGGAATCTAGGCATAACCACATTATTAATGTCATGGAGCTCTTCTATGAATGTGTGCACATGGGTCTTTCCCACTTAATAGGGAGACTTGGGGTATTGCTTCTACTAGCAGTTGGTACTAAAACCCTCTGCTTAATGAGAAGTGAGATAACAGAACAAAGTGAGGTAGACTCCATAAGGGGTACAGAACACTGTGCAGTTAAGTTTAGACAATATATCCTACCCCAACAGGCGGTGGGATAGGACTTAATAGGGAAGCATACTTATTGGTAATGGGTCCAGAGGAGATAGAGACAGGGTTGGAAATATGATGTGGAACACACTAGTTAGAACTACTACTGACTGTGTCTATGGACAAATCGGAAAGAAGTAATGATGGAATCTCAGAGATTTTCAAGGCAAACCTGCTGGCAAGTGTTGATAAGACAAGTGTTGCATTTAAAACTCATCATGCAATCCACAGAGGAACCTTTCTGATCCACCAGGGTATTCAAGGGCTCCGTCAAAACCTCTCTGGCTGTCCTAAAGATCAGGATAAACATTCTGTGTATTTTGATTAAATTCAGGTGGGTCGGCAAGACCTGACACTTTGAAACAGCATTAGGAAAGTCTATTTTCCAATGGCCGCGTTGACCACAGGCAATAATGATCCTCCTGCACCCAGGGTTTCTTCTCTGTCCCTTTCTTTTCCCCATCTTGCTGTTCTTTCCCTATGACCTCCTCTAGGCTCCCTCTTTCTTCACACCTTGCCCTCTCCCTTTCCTATTTTTCTGCATGTTCTGCAAGTTCAAAGCCAATAATTTGAATTGATCAATCTCCGTCTTTCTGATGCTGCACAATGATTCTCAGGACTCAATAATGTTGTTAGTTTGCCTTCCAATACATATTATCAACAAGTGACTTCTTACATGTAGTAACAAACCTGACACAAAAGTAGTTCCTAATGCTTCCTGAGCCATTTATGCCAGATGGGTACTGCCCAAGTATCTGTCAACACATCCTTAAGGCTGTCTAGGTAATCTGCAGGCAACTCGTAATTAATATGTTTGCAATTTGAATTCTTGGGCCAATCTGTTTTCACTGGGAACACATTTGACACAGTATTCTACAACGTATATTGTGCCATGTTCAGGGTCCCGTCATTTCCAGGGTCCTGTCTCCGCAATGCTGACTTTTTCAAGAATGATCTCTCATTGCATTGGGTACCACCAAATGTAACAATTGATTTCCATCTGCCCAATGTGGTCTGTCAACTTTTTTTTTTAAACTTTATTTATCCATTCATAACAGTCATAGAAACACATCATAGAGTGCAATTCGCTAGTCACAAGTGCACCATGATACATCCACAAATATTCTAATATCAAGGAATAGACAAGGTGATCAGTGCAGAATAAATTGTGTTTGCAGGCCATTCCAAAGTATACAGATCCCAGCCCCAGCTTGCGAGCATGCTCCTGGCATTCGATTTGACTCATTGTGAAATCTGACTCCTCCCCCCTTGGTTCTAATTCAGTGTCAGGGTCTCCATATTTATTAAACCTGTCTAGTAACAATACCTAAATTACCATATCCCTGGCTGACTTGTCATCGAGTCGAGACAGACGCATGTGTTGCTCCTCTGGAATCCACCATTCTAGGACATCCTTAATCCATAATGTTGTCTCGGGAACACGAGACCCCATCCACCCAATTGCAGCCCACTGTTTTGCCAAAAGGAGTGCAAACTGTAAGAACTTATAGTGTAGTTTCCGTCCCCTTAGGTCACTACTCCCAGCAGACAAGCTCTGGGGGTAAGGTTAATTTTGACTCCTATGACCTTCTTAATTCTGGGCACCACCTCTCTCCAGAACCTATAAATCTCTATGCAGAGCCAAGCAAGATGTAGAAAGGTGGCCCCCTCCATCCCGCAGCGTGTGCACTTTATTACTAAACACAGTGCCCCCCTGAGGTCACAGCACTACCCTCCACAGGTCAGCGCCCGGTGCGGCCGCACCAGCCGCACTGCCCTAAAGCCGGCCCTGCCCATTGTATCAGCTCACCCAAATCCTGAGATGGCAGTAGTGCTGCACCACACTTCCTTTGCCGTGTTTGCCAGTTTGGCATAATGAAGCAAGTGATCCGCCCCTACCTGAAGTGTGTCCTGTGCATTCTGGAAAGTAAAAAAGGTCTCTTCCAATTACAGGTCCTCGGCCTGACGGCAGCCCCCGCCCCTCCAATCTCCCATGGACATATCGGAGTCTATAGTACCAAACAGCTCAAGGTCCCAGAGGCACAGCCCCCTATCAAATGGGGCCCTACAGAGTACCTTTTTTGCCACAGTTTCCTAGATTGCGGCTATATGCCTCCCAAGGAAAGGGACAGAATGTTAAGAGCGGCCCCCTCTCATCAATGAGCTTCCCAATGTGTCTGCCCTAATTATACCTTGTAAAAGTCTCTTTTCCCAATCTGAGGCTGCCAACCACCAAGAGGCGTGTTGCAAATGTGCTGCAAAATGATAGAGCTGCATATTTGGAAGAGACAAACCATCTTCCTCAATGTCTCTCTTAAGAAATGGCAAGGCAACCCTGCTTCTCTTCCCCGCCCACATCAAGGAAATTAACAGGCTATTCGGTCTCTGAAACAGCCCCGGACCAAGAGGGTACAACGTGTTTTGCACCATATATAAACATTGTGGTAGAAAATCCATCTTGGCGATGGCAGCCCGACCCATAATGATAGGGGTAATGTATTCCAGAACTCCACCGAGCCATCAAGACCTCTTAGCACTCTATCAATATTCAGCCATTGATAAGAGACCTCTGTATGAGTCAACTTGATGACTAAGTGGCGGAAGTCCTCCGTTGTCCAACTATCCCAAGCTCCGGAAGCTGCTCACGGGGGGTCACCACCAGCCTACCGAAAGGGAATATTAGCATCATTCTAATGTTAACCTGCAGGCCAGAGACACCACCGTACACAGCCATGAGCCTCATTGATGCTGGTAGAGCTTCCCTGGGGGAATTGGCATAAAGCAACGCATCATTAGCATATAAGGAGATAAAATGGCTGGACTGTCCCACCCGTATGCCCCAGTGTTCCAAATCCCTTCGCAGAAGGATCGCCAAAGGTTCAAGTGCCAAGTGCCAATAGGTGTTTTGAGAGAGGACAACCCTGCCGGGTGCCCCTCCCCACAGTCCAGGCCTCCAAGACTGCACCCCCACCTTTACTCGCACCAAGGGATCAGAGTATGATAGTCGCACCAAGTACCTGAAGAATGTTCCAAATCCCATCCCTTGCAATACCGCCCTCATATAATTCCAATTGACAGAATCAAATGCTTTCTCAAAGTCTATTGATACCAGTGCCATATCCTGGTCCACCCCGGTGGTGTCATGTACCAGTTCCTGTATTACCCCTCGCAACCTCATCACCAACAATTTACACAGTATCTTGACGTCTGAGTTTATTATGGTGAGTTGTCTATAAGAAGAGGGGTTCTCTGCATCCCCCGATGGTTTAAACATGAGGCCCTTAGTGAGGGGGAGAACCCTTTCATCTTTTGCCTCCAGACAGACCTCCAAGAGTCTCTCCATAAATAATGGAGAGTAAGTCTGAAAAAATTCCACGGGGAACCCATCACCACTAGGGGGCCTTCGAAGCACTGAGATCTCATAGTGCCAGTCTCAACTTCTCTAATGTAAGGTCACTATCTAGGTCCATGCATACTCTGGCGATAGGCATGATAATTTCACCCCTGCAATAAATTCCTCTGCTGTGTCTCCCAGGGAAGCCTCCTCCGCCCGGTGTACATCCCAGAGATGTGCGCCTAGGGTGTTCAAGACATCTTGGTGACTCGTCACCAGCCGCCTCACCCCCAGAGTTCAGAGGTGGAGTATAGTTGGGGCCTCCCTCTCATGCTTCAATATCCAGGCTAGGAGCTTCCTTAAATTATCGCCTTCTCTATGCAAATGCTGCCAATAGGTTTTGAGGGTACATTTGTCCAGTATATCCCATGGGGTAAGCAACGATTGCTGAGTCCACATGACTTCCCAGCATATATCCGTGGAGTCTGCCTCACCCTTGTGGAGATCAGCTAAACGCCGTTCTTGATTTTTCTTTTTTAACAATCTTTATTCGTTTTACGTATTAAAGTACAAATTACACTGCATTTCCATTTGCATTTTTGTTTTGTGCCTACTGGGTGAGGGGGGGGTGGGGGAGGGGGTCAATCGTTCCAGTTAACATTACCGCCAAACATGAACAGCAGTAAATCACTACAAATATTATCAGCAGCTGTTACTGTACAAAGCTGACTTGAATCATGGTGCAAAAGAATAGAAGAAACAACGTAAAACTATTAAACTTAATACCACCTTGCGAATATGCATATGATATGCGTGCCGTGAATATCTACTCACTTGATATTCCGCCTATTCAGAGTACAATCTAAGAGGGCCCCGCTGTGAGAAGCATTAGTATGAGAGCAGGGAAGAGGGAGAAAGATTGCTGTCCCGGTGTTATAGGTTATGTGGATGCGATTAGGCTGGGCCGTAGGTGCCAAACAATCATTTTGAAGTGTCGCACCCGTATGTGTGAGTGTGCGGCCCCGCTCCATGGCCGTGAGTGTATCTTAGCTTGGGTGCTCAGGGTGACTCAGGTATTTTAGTCAGAAATAACAACAGTGTTAGTGCCCTATTGCCCATGTTCATTCATGTCTCGGAGCCTTGTTTCTATGGCGCACCGAAGGGCAAGGAGCCAGTGTCTTACATTTGGGCCAGTCGGGAAATTCCAGGCCATGGCCAAAGAGCATTTGGCCAGTACCAATGCCAAGTCAATGAATTTGTTGTGATTCTTGCACCTCGCATTCCTCTTAGTAATACCTAATAGACAATGCGCCCCCTGAATTGGAGATGTGGTTCCAGTTGCCGCAGCTAATATGTCAGATACCTTTCCCCAGTATGCCGTAATGTAGGGACATGTCCACACCATGTGCATGAAGTCCGCGCCTGAGTCGTGGCACATGGGGCGTGCATTCACAGCTGACGGGCACATTCGTGCTAGCCTGTGCGGGGATAGATACGTGTGATATAAATAGTTGAATTGCGTGTATTTCAAGCGGGCGTTCATTGAAATTATTTTGGGATTCCCGACGCATTGTTGCCATTGCGCATCTGTGATTTCTATGGATTGCGCCTTCGTCCAGTATTCTCGCAGAGTGGTCAATAAAGGGGCTGTATCCGCTCCAAGAGAATTGTATATGGCCGTGATGGCGTTCCTACCTGCTCCATGCATCAGTAATGTCTGTAGAACTTCAGAAGTTGTGGTGTCGCACTTATATCCCCCCAGGCATGTATTGCCTGTTGAGTCAGTGTCGCATATAGAAGGAATGTACCAGGAGCCACCCCGTAATCATCTCTCAAAGTGTCAAAGCCGCATAAGGCAGAGTCCACAAATAGGTCTCCCCATGTTGTCATCAAGGTGAATATGCGATCCTGGGATTGTCTCGATGGGGAGGTCTGGGGCGTATGGCCTAGGATGGCGTTTGGGCATAATATAATGTGACCAGGCGCTACAAGCTGCCCGTAGTAGAGTGCAACCCCCTGTCCTCTGGAGCTGAGTACTAGTACCTGATAGCCATTCAAGCAGGTCTGGTCGCGATAGTGATGTTGCCCAGGTGTCTAATTCTATTAGGTTCTTCTTTGTGAGTCAGCGCATGGGCCATTGGAGCTGGGCAGCTGCATAGTAGAACTCATAATTGGGTGCCCCTAACCCTCCCTCTGATATAGGGAGATGGAGCTTTGAGAGTGCTACCCTCGCCCTGGAATTGCCCCAGATCAGAGACACTAGAATTGAGCGTAGGTCACGGAATAATTTCTGAGGCGGTCTATTGGGAAGAACGGCAAAATAATATAGGAGTCTGGGAAGAAAAAGCATTTTGGAAATGGCAATCCAGCACATGGGGGATAATGGAAGAGCAGTCCAAAACGGGAGACTCGCCCTAGCATTGGTGATCACCTTACCCAGATTGCCATCTATCAGATCAGACGCGGAGTGATAGACCTGAACTTCCATGTATTTGAATGAATCATACGCTCTGCTGAGTATCGCATGGGGCTGCCGTTGCCTGTGCTCGACTTGGATGGGTGACATCGGGAATAAGACTGACTTGTCCCAGTTGACTTTCTGGCCCGACAGGCGTGCGTGGGTGTCTAAGAGTTCCACTAGGCCTCGGAGCGCCTCGCCCTGGGTGCGAAGATAAATCAGCGCATCATCTGTATAGAGGGACACTATATGCCACTGTGTGTGCACTCGGATGCCCCAGGACATAACCTGACTGTGGGGCGCACAGGCCAGGGGCTCCATGGCCAAGGCGAACAGCATGGGTGAGAGCTGGCATCCCTGCTTGGTACCTCGCTCAATATCAAGGGGGGGGCGAGATAACTCGGCCTGTTTTCACCCGAGCACATGGGCTGGTGTATAATATTTTTATCCAACGCAGAAGCCTAGGACCCATACCGTATCGACCCAGCACCGCCTGTAGGTAATCCCACCCCAGGGTATCAAATGCCTTTTCTATGTCCGAGGCTGCAATCCAGTGTCGCTCGGGAGCCGTTTGGGCCCACTCTAAGATTTTAAACAGGCGGTGAAGATTCAGCCCCGTGCTTCTACCCGGGACAAACCCGTTTTGGTCTGTGTGGACCAACAAGGGAACAACCTCCAGCAATCTGTTGGCCAGCAGCTAACCCAAAAGTTTGTAGTCCGATGTGAGTAGAGATAACAGGCGGTACGAGCTCATAAGTAGGTGGTCACAACAGCGTTTTGGGAGGACCACCAGTACAGCCTCACAAAGGGAAGAGGGTAGTGTGCCTCTATCAAAAGATTCCTAGAATACCTTAAGCAAGTGGAATAGGTGGCATAAAATTCTGTGGGCAATCCATTCATACCTGGAGTTTTGCCCCTCGCTAGTTGTTTGATAGTGTCTGTGATTTCAGTTGCTGTGAGCGGCGCCTCTAAGTCAGAGTATTGGACTTGCGTTACTTGTGTGACGGCTGCCTGTTCTAGGAACTGCTGCATTGCCTGTGGATCACCGGACTCTGGGTCCTTATATAATGACTAATAATATTTATCAAAGGAGTCAGTAATTTGTTCTTGGGTATTGACTAAGTTACCATCGAGGGTATATATTGCGGTGATGGGTGGCTGCGCGAGGTTGCATCTTGCCTGCTTTATCTCCCTCCGCATGTCTTCTAGCCAAATACTGCTTATAATCTAGAGCACACAATTTATCCAGTGCTTCCTTATGTGCTAACCGGTTTTTGGAGAGTGCCGGTAGTATGCTTGGGTCCGTGGGGGCTGAGAGTTCCTGATGTAGTATGTTGGTATCTAGCCCTTGGATTTCCCTGGTGAGTGTCATACGGGTACCATATTCTGCCTGAATAAACAGTCCACGTAGGACCACCTTCAGGGCGTCCCATTCAATACTGAAGTGAGTGGCCGTCCCCTGCCGTTCTTGAATCTTAATGTCGGCCTCAAGTTGCCTGCAGACACAACAAGTGGTCCCTATACAGACCCCCTCAGAACCACCTTAAGGGCTTCCTATTCAGTAGCTCTGGTAGTAGTGGTGCCCCAATTATTCACCAAATATTAAGTGCGTTTGCCAAGGACTCTTTACAGACCGCATCAGTCAGGAGCTCTGGAGGCATGTACCAGTGTCTAACAGACTGCAGTCCCCCCCTCCACTGTAAGCAAAGCAGGACCGGTGCATGATCTGGGAGGAACCTCCCCAAGTGAACAACCGCCTGCAGTCACTCGGGGCTGACCCCAGGGACAAGCAGAGTTTCCAGGCAACTACGTGTTGTGTGTCATCAAATGACAAGTGTATTCGTGTGTCTGTGGGTTAAAGGAGGGCCAGCTATCCAGGAATCCCAAATTGTTCGTGACCATAGAGCGTGATTGTGTCATGTGAGGTTTAGTTTCCTGTTTTGGCGAATGTCTATCCCTGTCCCCATCCAGGACACAATGAAAATCCCCTGCCCAGATGACCAGGGAACCTCTACTGTCTCCAGCAGTTCTGGTACCCAGCCATAAAACCCCCCATCATCTACATTTGAAGCGTGAATGTTCAAGGTAGTAATATCTTTGCCATCTAACATGCCTGCAGCAACCAATAATGCCCCTCTATACCTGCTTCACTGTATGTGTGATGAAATAGCACCCCAGGTGCAATCCATATGGCCACCACCTGGCATACGAGGAGTACGTCACTGAGACAAATTACCCCCTCCACGTTTTTCGCCAACTTCTGAGCTTCACTCCCATCGGATGTGTTTCCTATGGACAGGCAGTTTGAACCTGATTACACCTCAGATATGAGTGCACCGCTTAGTGTAGCCCTCAAATCCCGAACATTCCAGGCTACAATAGTTGTGCTGTCAGCCATAAAAGGATACTGTCCACCTCCCAGGCCTAGTCTAGCCCATTTCCCAACATGCAGTCCCGTCCAGGACCCCCCCCCCTTGTAATTAGCTTAGCACTTTGAAGCAGCACATGCACTGTGAAGAGAAACCAAACCCACTCAATATCTATAGGTTGAAACGTCAACAACCAGTAAATTCCGCCCACTCTGGCCAAACAAGCTAACAACAAAACATTTTGTTTATCCATCTATTCGATGCTGCCAAGACCTGCAACATAAACCCTCCGCCCTGAACTTGGCCTACCACTTCATGTGGAGAGGGTTCTCTGGAGCCCCACATCAGCAATGTAAAGTTGTACCAACACCAGATAATCTTACGGATCAGTGTAAAATTCCAACTATAGTGGATACAGAACTCATACTGCACCCCTGACAGGTCCCCACCATCCCATTGTGCTTTCACCTAAACAAAAAACTGCAGCAGGTGCCTGGGACGCCCAATTAAGCAGGAGTGTCACTCATCTCAATGTTCACTACCAGGATAGGCAAGGCTCCTCCGATCCCCAGTCCAGCGAACGTGGAGTCCAGTGCCATGGTGCCATTCCCTGGATAATAACCGTTGTGGACTACGGGTCATCATGGTTTCGGCCGTTCCTCTGCTATTGATGGCCATGCAGCCTTCAGTCCAAGCAATGAGGCCCTACCTCAGCATGAGTTCTAGATCTCCAGGAGCTCATTTTATCAGGTGACACTTTATCCCACATCTCCAACCACCTCTGGCTAGTCAAAGAAGTGTGACCTACCCTCAGAAATCACATGCAGTCTGGCGGGAGATAAAGGCATGCATTTGAGCCCCATATTACTCAGCTTTCTCTTAACTTCCAGAAAAGATTTTGGATTTCCCTGCACTTTCTGGGTATATGGAAATATTATGATTTTCAAAATGGGCATTGTCCATTTCTCGGACTGTGCGAAGTGTACTGTTTCTGTCTTTGTAGTTCATAATTCGTGCTATGATAGCCCGAGGAGGTGGCTAAGAATGCCAACAGGTTGCAGGGTTTCAATGTATTCCGGATCCAGTGCTCGACAAAGTTTTCCACCGCACCACCATCAGCTCGTTCTTACCACGTCACCCTCCACAGGCTCAGCCCGTGCTTCCAGGGTCCTGTTTTTGATGTAATGCTAGCCACCTGCCTTTTAAGTGAGATCACCTCCGCTTGAAGATTAGCAATGGATCTCATTAAAGTATTAACTTTGTCTTATACTTTTCGCAGGGCTGCTCGGAAGAGCTTCACCTCAATAGACACTGTCCCTATCTTTTCTTCCAAGGCTACTTGAAAGCCCTGAATAGCTGCAAGGACATCTGCCTGGGATGGCTCCTCTGGGGGCTGCTCACGTGCAGGGTCGCTGCGAGCTACCCCCTGCCAAGTCCTATCTCTGTGAGGCTGGCATCTGAATTGTGTAATGTTCCATTTTGTTCCCCTGCATGGGACACTGCAGTTTTCCTTTCCCCATCCGGGTTACTCCCTCTGAGGGGCACCACCTTCGCGCAGCAGGGCACCTAACCAGTCGTCATCTGTCTCTCCCAGGGGCCACCGCTCTTGCTGCACCCTTCTTCATACCCATATTCTCTTTGCTGCAGATCAGCTCCACCCAGAAAAATCTTAGGCAAGGCCCCCCTCATCCCCCCTTCAGGAGTCCCAGGAGCAGGGGGCAGTCACAGGAGTCCCCCTGGTTCACAGAGGTCCAGTGAAGACAGCGGGCCAGGCTAAAAAAGGTACAGAGATGAGGACAGCCCAGTAAAGTCCCAGTGCTGTCCCCAAACAGGCTATTTGGTGAGTTGCAAGCCAATCAGTCTTCAGGCCTTGCACACCGGGCCTTGTTGTCTGGCCCCCGTGGTGTGATGCTTGCCTACCGGGGAGGAGGTGGAAGGGGGTACCCCCATGCCACCAGCTGGCTTGGTCCCGCATGGCGATTCCCAGGGGACCCGCACCAGCACTCACCCAGTACAGATCTCCAGACCCCACAACACTCACCAGCAACTCTGAGCGGGCCTCCCCACTCACTTACCAGGGAGACCAGGTCCCCAGCGTCTGGCAGTGCGGCATCCCCTGCTGCGTGGACTCAGGCGAGGCAGTCACTCTCCTACTCTGCCTCCAATGTTCCCCTGCACCCCATTGGGTCTGTCGCTGTCGAATGCTTTAGGAGGGAGGAGGCAGGGGGAGTGCCGGTGCTGCACTCCCCAAAGGTTTTACTGTCTCTGCTCTGTCTGGCTGCAGGGGCACACCGCCGAGCAGTCTCTACTAATCCCTAGAGACTCCACTAGGCCCAACCAGTCTCACCGCAGGGCCATCCAGGCCTCAACCAACTAGCAGGCCGGCTCCGCGTCTGGCTCAATCACATCCAAGGAGGTCAATTGAAGTGGCAGAAACCTGCCCAGAATCACCACAATCCGCTCCCTCTGCGATCTGCTGTTCAAACTTCGTTGATCGTGCGGCACAGATCAGGATGGTGAAGGATATTAGTGGGCCCACAAGGAGCCACTCAAGGATGCGTCCTGTGGCCCTCTTGTGTGGCCATGTCCACACGGTCTGTACACTTTAAAAAGTTTTTCAATTCTTCAAAGCACTGGGTTGAGTTTTCTCTAATGTTGGGAATGTGTTTCTTAATAATCATCAGGTCAGAGGGGTTACAAGGGACAGTGATTCTACCACAGGGCAGTTTCTCAATGGAAGGAGGGTATTAGATGTAGAAGGGGTTGGGTCTTTATTATTTACATTGCTAGAATGAGGGGAGGGGAAACATCTCCTAGCCAGTTGTCTACTGCCCTTCTTAAGCTCTTCTCTAGTATTTGTGGGGCTGCGCTAATGGGAATCTTTGTGCCCAGTTGGGATTATTATTAAATATTTGTAAAGTGCCTGACTACCCTAAGGCATCCCCGCGCTGTCAGTGACAAGAAAAGCTAAAAGGAAGCAACTGGTTATGGCAGATTCTGTAAAAGCCAAGTCTTCAGCTGCTTCCGGAAGGAGTGATGGTGTGGGGTAGAGCACAGATGGATCGGGGGGTATTCCAGAGCTTGGCCGCATTGTGGGAGAATGTGCGGCCACCTGATCTCACTCTCCTGATTTTTGGAGTCACTACCCGAAACTGGTTAACTGACCGAAGACATCTTGTTGGGTGGTAAAAGACCACAAGAGATTGATTTATCTTGGGACCTGTTCTCCACAATGTTTTATGGGCTATACACAAAACTTTTAACTTGATCCGTTCACTAATAGGCAGCCAGTGAAGTTTTTTTAGAACAGGCTTCGCTGACTGCCAGTAGGGTGCGGGATAGAGCAGCCTGGCTGCACAATTTTGTACCACGTGTAGTTTCGTGATGGTGGCCTTTGTGGTGCCTAATTATAGGGAATTCCCACAATCCAGCCGTGAAAGCACCAATGCCTGTACTATCACTCTTCGTGCCGAAACCGTGAGTAATAGGAGGATTTTCCGCACCATTCTGATGATTCCAAAAAATGTTGCGGCTAACTTGATTACTTGGCTATTGAAGTTGAGAGTTTTATCTAGCCAAACTCCCAGACTTTTTATCTGATCTTTGGGGGTTGGTGGTGCACCAAGGCATTTAGGCCAGCTTAGTCCCGCTGGTTCCATTGCAGCACCGGGATGGTTACTTAGAATCATTAATTCCGTCTTGTCTCCATTGAGCTTGAGACAAGACTGATCCATCCACATGGCCACAGCTTCCATACGGGATTCAATATTAATCTGTGTTTTCTTAGGATGCTTTAACGCTACCATCAATTGCGTATAATCCGCATATGTGATAATTTGAATCCCATAAGGTAGGGCTAGTTCGGCCAGTGGTTTAAGAGAAATATTAAAAAGTGTAGGGCTCAATGATGAGCCCTGAGGGAATCTACACGAAAGTTGCAGACATTTGGAGGTGCGATTCCCCTCGAACACATGGAATGTTCTATCTTCCAGGAAAGATTTGATCCATGTCAGGGCCTTGCCTGAGACTCCAACCATTCTGAGCCTGTCAAATAAGGTGTTATAATTGAGCGTATCGAATGTGGAGCTCAGGTCAAGTAAGATGACCGCCACTGTCCCTCCCTGATCAAGGATTTTCCTGGATTCCTCCACAACTGCTAACAAGACTGTCTCTGTCCCATGATTCGGATGGAAGCCTGTCTGGGTGGAATGCTGAAGGGAGTGATTCTCTAGGTGTTCTGAGAGGAGTTTATTTACATATTTTTCCAGTATTTTGCTGGTCCGGGGAAGTAGATTTACCGGGCGATAGTTACTCGAAACCTCCGGGTCAAGGTTGGGCTTTTTCAAGACAGCTTTTATCATAGCATGTTTCCATGACAGAGGTACATGTCCACTGGATAATGAAGAGTTTAATACCTGCAACAGAACCGGAAGAACAGTTCCTTCTGCCTTGCGCAGTTGTGCTCTAAACCAATCCACAATAGTGCAATGTGCATCTAGTCTGGTCATTCATCTCTGCCAGGTGCTTTGTTGTAAGTCAATCACATCGCAGTTGTCACTTACTCCTTACCTCATTATGCTCCATCCACTGGCTGTCCTGCAGATGCTGCTCCATTTTAAGGTGTATCTGCTGCTTCATCCCCAGCCCCTCAGCCGGCAAAGGGAAAACATCCAGTGAATCCTTCTCCCTTTGGTCTTTGCTCTCTTTCTTGTTGTCCTGTGGTTCAGTGATATGCCTATATAGGTAAGGAGGAGGCAGAGGAGTAGGAGCACAAGCCCTAACTCTGTACCTGAGGTGACATACTTGATATTCCTTCAAGGGTTTGTCCTTCAGGTTCTGGTGCTTATGGCTATCTTCTCAATCTCCGCTCTATTTCTAAAGCCTTCTCACTCTAAACCATGACTTTAGAGACCCACAGTCTTTATTTCTGGACGCCTCCCATTCTTGTGTACCCAATCAAATGTCCTGTTATCTCCTACCAGACAACACCCTTTTGTGCACTTTTAACACATTACAAACAATGCAAGCCAATACCTGGAGCACAAGCAAGCAAAATAGTGTCAGTACAATTACAATTCACCTAACTTTGGTTTAATGAGCTGGCACTGTCTGGCCTACCAGGTCCAGTGCTAGGCCGTGCTCTAATCCAGTTCCCCATGAGAAATCTCTCCCTTCCCTCTGACACCTGGGGATGTCAATTCAATTCAGTGTCGTGAGGAGTCCATTTCAGTGCCTACCTTGTTGGCTGAGTGCAGACGCGTCCTGGCGCCAGGTCCTGTAAAAGAACACACAAGCACTCGGAATAAATCATATAAGTCTAACATGTGTGTAATGAAAAAAAGCCAACAAGCATTCAGAAGTAGCAAGGCAATTGCTTTTTCAATGAACCAAAGCTTCACCCATGATCAATTGGAACACGTGATGCAATGAAGACCTACAGATAGACACTAATCAGCAGGTGACCGGCTCTTCTTGTGGGATGAATGATGGAAGACCTTGATTGAAATTATACATATAACATCAGCAACAGCTAACTCTACTTCTTTCTGAAATCCTTGTGTCGATGTGCCTCTGTCTCACCTTTTCTTTGTGCATTTCTTAATTTCTTCCCTTCTTCCCCTTCTCTCACTGTATCATCCCCATGTAGTTTTTTATCCTCTGTCTTTGTAGGTCAGCCTCTTTTCTTTGTACCCTACACCCTTTCGTGTTTTCAGATAATAGTATTGGCGTGATTTATGCACTTGCAGGGCCTCTATACTACAGATTATGGGGGACATTTACCAAGGTTTTGCATTGGGGTTCCATCACTTTTATGGTGTAAGCCAGATGCAAAATCCTTTTTGCCATTTACAAAGCCACGAAAATCTACCGTGCATGGCTTTCTGTGGTTTAGTAAATACAACCTAACGCAAGGCAGCGCCTGCCTTGCGATACTATGTGTCCGGGAGGGCATTACATAGGTGCAGCATGGGTGTTCCCATGCATCCACCTATGGATTTTGGTGCATTCTCTGATTTACACAGACTTGTAAACTTGGGAATGCATCATAAAGACATGCCTCCCTGAAGCCGACGTAATGAGGAGAAATACATTTATTTCTCCTAGTTACTTCGTTCAATGTGTGCTGGATTCACATATACGTGGACCCACAGATTAACAGGGACAGCCGAGTATTCCTCAGCATGCATAGAAAGAGGAAAATGCTTTTAATGATTGCTCATGTGCAGGAAGGTGTCCCTTCCTGCAAAACAAAATCCTGCCTATAACGCTGGCCCCTTTCCCCGCGAGTGTAAGTGATAGTTTCTCCATCCCTAGGACGTGCCACAAGCAATGTAACCACCCTGTGAAGGTGGGGATATGGGAGGAACGCCAATGTGTCAGTATGTTTTGGAGAGCGGAACCTATGGCAATGGCAATCAGCCGGCCCCTTCTGGATTTGAGTGGATAGGTAAGGGGGTTAGGTAGACCCAGTAGGATGTATGCTGGGAATCTCGGAAGTTGTGTCTCTAAGTGGGTGTCTATGTCACCGAGAACCTGTTTCCAGTAGGCTTGAATGTGTTCGCAGTCCCAGAGAAGGTGGGTCAAAGTCCCTGTACCCCCGCAACCCCTCCAACATGTGGCGCTTTGCTGTGAGTCAAAGTGGTGAAGCCGCTCAGGCGTGTAGTACCAGTAGGTAACTAGTTTTGTCAAGGTCTCCGTAAGTCCCGAATGGTAGACTGAGTGTCTGGCCCTGTAATAAATACCTTCCCACTCCTTGCGTGTTAGTGTTCTGCCCAGTTCTCGCTCCCAGCGTTCTCGGCTAGAGTTGTAGGAGTACTTACCCTTCGATAACAACATCTTATAGAGATCAGATATAAGTTTCTTGTTGGATGTACGAGTTATGAGCCATTTTTCATAGGTGGTTAGAAGGCGTTGAGCGACAGGTCGAACCTGCGGGTGCAGGGCCCAGTGGCGGACTTGCAGGTATCTTAACCGTTCTCTCTGCTATGCCATACTCAGCTTTGAGCTGTGTGAAGGGCATTATCCCATCCAGGTCAAACAAATGGCCATGCTGTGGATCTCCACTCGGAGAACGCCCCCGCCTCTGTACCTGGCTGAAAGTCTGGGTTATCAAATATCGGAGTAAGAGGGAACGGGAAGGTGGTCAAATGGTACCGGACATTAGTGTGGTCCCACGCGACCATGATCAGGTGAGTAATATAAGATGCATAAAGATTGGGTGGCCTGTGGCGCTTCGGTAAAAACAGGATTCTCTGCAAGGGAGTGGCGGCCACTGCTTGATCTTGGAATAGCCAACTTTTCTCTGATTCCAAACGAATCCACTCAACTAGATAACGCAGTTGAGCAGCATAATAATACAGCTGAATATCGGGGACCCCCACCTCTCCCTCTTCTGGTGGAAGAATCGCTATAGCGTGTTTAAGCCGGGGTTTGCGGACTTGCCAGATGAATTGTGCTAACTCAGATTGAGCTTGCTTAATCCAACCCTTTGGCGGAGAGAGTGGCAAAGTCTTGAAAAGGTAGAGGATCTGGGGAAGGATAGTCATCTTGATCGCCGCGATCCTGCCGAGCCAGGAGAGTAAACTGTGTTTCCAGCGCGCTAGTTCTTTGCGTATAAGGGAGCGCAAGTTAGCATAATTGATGTCGGCAGTGGACGGGATGGTGGAGCCTAAGTGTATCCCCAAGTAGGGGACTGATGTAGAAGACCATTGAAGGGAGTGTTCGTCTTGGAGGCGGGATAAAGTGGATGGCGACAGGGAAAGATTGAGCACCTCTGATTTGTTCAAATTGATTTTGAACCCTGACGCTATTGTAAAATAATGCATTTCAGAAAATAAGGCCCTCAGAGCAGGGATTGGGTCAGACAAAGAAATCAGGATGTCATCCCCGTAAAGACTGATGGTGTGTGCATCCCCACCAAATTTGACACCGGTTATGAGAGGGTTACATTTAATCCGTAGGGCAAGGGGCTCCATGTATAAAGCAAATAAAAGGGGAGAAAGTGGGCATCCCTGCCTAGTTCCTCGGTTAATGGGGAATCGCGAGGAGGTGTGGCCATTAACCCTGACAGTAGCTTTGGGGAACCGGTAACAGTTAAGGATCCAGGTGCGCAATTTCTCTCCCAGGCCTACCTGTGCGAGGACCTTCTCTAGATATGGCCAGTGAACCCTATCGAAGGCCTTCTTGGCGTCGATCGCAAGCAGCATATGCTCCCCACACGTCCGAGAGGCCTTTTCAATCAAGTGGAGCACCCGTTTAGTGTTGTCACTGGTTTGGCGTTGTGGAATGAATCCTACCTGGTTTGGCCCACCAAGGCGGGCATATATGGTGCCAAGCGAGTGACTACTATGGCGGCCTCAAGCATGTCAGCCGGGATTGCCCCTACCTGCGCAAAGGAGTTAAATAATCTCGTCATGAGCGGGGACAAAAGAGGGCAAAAGGTCTTGTAAAAGACCACTGAATAGACGTCAGGCCCAGGGCATTTGCCCACTTTGAGGCGAGAAATGGCTGCGATGACCTCCTCAATTCTGATGTCCCTGTCCAGCTGATCGGCCTGTGCCAGAGTGAGTGAGGGCATGCCACCTGTCACAATATAATCAGCGCTATCGGAGGGATCCAAGTGTTCCCCGGAGTACAGCTGGGCGTAAAAATCACGGAAGGTGAGCTCCCCTCCTTTTGCGCGTATGGTTTGGACGCCCTGGGTCTGTCTGGCCTCACGGAGTCTGTGCGCCAGCAAGCGGCCGCATCTATCTCCCCCCGTGTAGAAGGAGTGATACCGCCTAAGAGCCGCAAATTCCGCACTATCTTGATCTAGGGCAGCCAACTACTGCCAGGCCGTGTGCAGTTGTCGCCAGACTCTATGTGCCCCTGTCCTTTGGTGAATTAGTTCGAGCTCCTGCACCTGTTGGGTGAGGGCGTCCCTCTTGCGACCCTGTTTGACGTTCTCCGCCGAAGTGATGGCAATGAACTCCCCCCTTAAGACCGCCTTGAGAGCTGTCCATTGTGTAGACAAGGTAGTGTCGGTGTTGGCATTGTGGTGTAGAAATTCTGTGATCGCTTTCTGAGCTTGCTTCACCACGGAGGCTCGTTGGAGAAGGGTGTCTCGCAGGCGCCATAGACGGATGGGTTGCTGCAGGGGTGGAAGCTTAAATGGTGCGAGAACGGGTGCGTGATCTGATAGAGAGGCGGTGAGGATCTCAGTCTCCGTCGCCAGAGCATGTAAGGAAGAGGAGCAGAGGAAGTAATCAAGTCTAGCATAGGTTTTGTGTGCCCCTGAGTAGTGAGTGTATGCCCGGGTATGGGGGTGAAACTGCCTCCAGAGATCTACCGGCCCTAGGTCGGCTACTCGGGTGAGCCCGGCCGTGGAGAGGGCTCCAACCTGACCCGTACGCTGACTGGAGCGATCAGCGATATTGTCAAAAACCAAATTCAAGTCGCCCCCCAGAATTATCCTACGCTCTTGTTGGCCGTGGCTTCAGCTAGGGCGTGGTGGAGAAAGCTTTCCTGACCTTCGTTTGGGGCATATACAGACCCCACAATGAATGACATGCCCCCCACCTGAGCTTGGAATGTAAGAAGCCGCCCCCTGATCTCCGCTTCCTTCTGCAGTGTGTAGGGAGGCATCAGGAAGGTAAGACATGGAAGAGTGCTATACGGAGAATCACCACAGGCAGCGGGGACAGAAAGCGGCCAGTAGGGAAGTTGAGAGCATGGCCCTCTCGAAGGGGCAAAGGAACTGCAGGGACGGTGGACGAGGAATCCCAATCCCACGGTACAGAAAAACCCTCGGTAAACCATGTCCAGCAAGGGGCTAGGACAAAAAAATGTAAAACAAGCAACAATAGAAACAAGAGTCCATCATCGCTAGATGACCAGTTCAACATCGTAATGGGGTCCATATTGTGGTCAAAGGAGGAGGCACCCGCCCCGCCCGCCGTCTGCCTTGAAGACATAGTAGGAAACCGGGCTCTCCAGCCCCCACACGAGCCCCCAGGGGGGGACCCCGCTAGAGCCCCCATCGTGGCCTCGAGAGCCGCTCGTTGTCCCCTGGCAATTTCGGCCTTGTCTGGGCTTCTGTTTCGCCGCCTCCTGCCCGGTCGCCGCCACCCCGACGGTGTGGTCATGGGCCCCGAGTGTGTACTGGAGCAGTCCTCTTCTTCACTCGTGGAGTGATCCCCAAAACGCGGCATGCTTCAGACAGGGAGCGTGATTAAATCAGTTTGCCATCGTGTCGGAAGATAAGTCTAAAGGGATGGCCCCAGGAATAGGAGGTCCTAGCTTGGCGGAGATGGTCCGTAACCGGGCGGAATTGCCGGCGTTGTTGCAATGTTATCAGCGACAGGTCCTGAAAGAGCACTGGCGATTGATCCTGGAATTGGATGGGGTGCATTGATCTCGCCTTGGTGAGGATGGCCTCTTTCGTTTTGAAGTCGTGGACACAAACAAGTATGTCCTCTGACGGCGCGTTGTTTGCCTAGGGTGGGCCCACCCTGTGCGCTCTGTCGAGTTTGATCTCGGTGCCAGGCGGGTTGCCCGAGATGTGATTAAACAGCTCCCCTGCGAACGTAAATAGGTTGTTGGTAGCCGTGGTGTAGCCGACTCCTCGTATGCGAACGTTATGTCTGTGGGAGCGGTTCTCTAAATTCACCAGGTGGAGTTGTATGTCCAGGTGCTGTTCATGTAGCCTTACGACCTCCTGTTGGAGGTCCAAGAGCTCAGTCACGGTATTATCACTGCGGTACTCCAGAGCCGCCACTCTCTCCCCAACACTGTCCACATCCCAGCAAATGTCCTTTATTTCCGCGGTGAGATCCTTTTTCACTGTCTGGAGATCTTCACGGAGGGCGGAGAACAGCGATTCCAGGAAGGCCTTGGTGATCGGCTCCCCACCCGTGGAAGTCGCGGGGACTGGCGGGAAGCTGCTGACACTGCCGCTGGCCATGTTGGGTATGGAGTGGGAGTGACCAAAGATGTCTTTCAGGGGCTTGCTTTTCGACGCTTTAGTGGGGGCCATCTGCAGTCAATGAGCGCTAGTGTAGCAGCCCGATATTCAGGGGCGCCACGTGAGGCACCAAAGCCATGCAGGGGGACCGGGTATCCAGCGAGCCGCCCCCGTCTGAGAGGGCACCACCACGGCCACACCGGTCTGCTGCAAGAAGGGGGAGGGAACCCGGATGGCCCAGGGGTCCCCACAGCGTTCACCGTCCAATCTGGCTGATCTATGCGCAGGGCCCACATCCAAGCTGCAGCACCCAGGCGAAGGGAAGGCCACAGGGAGCGAGGTGGACAGCCGCAGGGTCCCAGCGCGTGAGGGCCTCCGCCACGGGTGATGGCTATGTGGCCAAGCCACCAGGTGCCGCGGCACCCGTCAGAAGCAGTGCGGGGAGCGCCTGGGCCCAGCGGCAAAGCACCCCCTGCCTGCCGCCCTCCTCCAACAGTGGCAGCGCCATGGATGGAACTCCCGTCAGCGGGGGGAACGGAGGGACCCACAGCCCACCAGCTAGGCCCCGCCGGTGCTGTATCTCGGCAGTGCAGGCAATAAGCAGTCTCTCAATCAGGTGGGTGCCGCCGGGGCAGTGCAAGGCGGTAGTGTTCCCCGGGGGCACCCTGCAGCGCCACGAGTCTCGGCCAGGGAGCAAGGCCGGCGCTATCACCACCCGACCAGGCCGGTGCAGGGAGGGAATCCGGCAGTGGTAAGGCCGATGGAGGGCGCTGGGCCGGGGCCGCACGTCGTCTTCTTACCCGGCCTCCAGGCAAGCGCCGGTGCGTCGATGGGGTCCGCCTCCTCCGTGTGCTCCGGCCGTGCAGAGCAGCAGCAGCGCCGGCCTCCGAGTTCAGCTGCCAGCCCACCACGCGAGGTCGGGGATGCTCGGGCCCATTAGCCCTCCGGCCGTCTCGCCCTCGATCTCCACAGCTAGGTCCTCTTGTCCGCCCCGGCGCTCACTCATCCAGGCTCACCCTGGATGGCAGCGTCCCGAAGCAAGAAGGAAGGGGTTAGGCCTCAGCGTGCCAAGTCCGCATCCACCAACGCGGCCAGATCGCAGCACATGCTCGCTGACTGAGGCGGCACGGCCGAGACAGGCCCTCAGGGAGCGGCGCCCGCTGGACCGCAGGGCAGGGGCCTCAAAATCGCCTCGGGGGTTTCCCGCCTCTAGCACTGGTCAGTGGGGCCACTCCGGACACCGCAGGGGCACTGGAAGCCCGAGAACTCGCGAAATGGCAGACAGCGGGCAGGAGCTCGATTTAGTGTGACCTACCTAGGGCCATCTTGACCCACAAAATCTTAGATTGGGAAGTTCCAATAATTCACAATGAAGAGAACACCATCTTGGCTTAGGCAAAGTCAGTCTTTGTAACTCATGGTGACCGTGATAACAAGAAGATGACATTTGGTGCGCCATGTTTTTTTGGGGCAGGGGGGGAGGTGGAGTTAAAAAATTTGGAGTAGCGAATTTGAGATATCAAAATATCAAGTAGAGAAAACCGAGATATCAGAATATGATTGCCAAAATATCGAGGGCCAAAATATTGTCAGGTCATGATACATAGATAAGTATAGGTTTCATCAGGACCGCCCAAGCCCTGCTCCACTTTAGGGATTAGTAGAAGCTGCACCCCTTTAAAGAACAATAAATCATGGTGTAGTAACATTCCACTTTTGCTCCAAGAACCCAGCTAACTCTCTAATCACTCGTTGACCTTGGGGCTTATTTACAAGCTCCTTGCACCGCCACTACTTCACTTTTTCCAGTAGTAAAAGTGACGCACCTGCAGCACTAGGGGCTTGTACATAAGCCCCTGCATCTTTTCTTTTGACCCTGTACAGTGCCCTGCTGCCTTTTGGCTAAATTTGCACAATACAAATACCACGTTCGTGCAATATTCAGATTATGGTCATCAATGCACAGAAACTACAACTATGAAGTAATACAAATGGATACATTAAGAAATATGTAAATCACACACGGAGTGTATGTTTTTGTGCCTTGTGTATTTGTAAATGGATTACAATGAACTTTGTTTCCAAGCCTAATGTCTTGGAGGCCTTTTACTTTGAAACCTTAAACCACACTGTAACCACCTTGCAACTGAACAAACAGGATAATAACAAAGCAGGATGAGCATGTGCCTGGACTGAAAAAAAAAACATATCTACAAGTACATGAGAATGCTGCATTGCAAGAAACCGAGCACGCCCGGCGTTCTCCTGAAACAGGCAGATAAGAAATGGCGCCAGCTCCACCCTTTTGCTGTATGTTGTATATCAGCTGCAGAATCCCTGGCTACATACACGCAGGCTTTAACTGCAGCCATGATATATAGTGCACTGTTTCCGAGCGTTTGCAATGCTGCTGTAAATACAGTTCTTTCTGTTCCTGCTCTCTGGTGCTCCCAGGTCTTATTTCAGCGCTACGGTGACGAGGGGTCGGCCGAGCCCTACCTGTGCAGGGGCTCTGGTCGGCCCTAAAATAAAAGTAACATAAAGACCTGAAGGAAATAAAGACCAATTATCCTGGCTGCTGAGTAGCAATGAAAGAGCATACAATGGATGCCTGCACAGGCTTTATTTGGAATGAAGAGTTGTTATTGCTGAAATTGATTGAGAGAAAGGAGCACAGACTCGTGCAGCAGAAAATGTGGTGCCCGATCCGTAGTATACATAGAGAAGTTCCTGGGCAGCTGCCTTTGGAAAACAAAAAGTGGAAAGTGATATATATGGATGAAGGTTTTTAAAATATGATAGCACCATGTCCAAAGTCAAAGGACACTGGGATTGAATTGTGTTGTGGTACAAGATAGTAATTGGTTAGGTTTAAAAATAATGGGCCAGATGTACGACCTGTTTTTGCATGCGCAAATGGGTTTGCGACTTGTTTGCGCATGCAAAACCCTCATGGGCCTATTTAGCGAGTCGCAATTTATTTGCGATTTGCTAAATAGGTTTTGCTACTCGCTATTAGGAAGGGGCATTCCCTTCCTAATAGCGACCGCAAAGCCATGTACCAATGTTTTGCAACCGCAATTGCTATTGCAAAACACTGACAAATTACCACCCTCTTCAAGAGGGTGGTAATGGACTTGCAAATGTGAAGGGGTCCCCAGGGGACCCCTTCCCCTTGGTGACTGGCTCTGAAAATATTTTTTAAGGGCAGGCCTAGATCCCAGAGACCACTACCTGCCCTTAAAAAATTAAACAAAAACGTTTCATTGTGTGTTTTTTAAATGCATCCGGTTATCCTTTCAGGAAAACGGACTGCATTTAAAAAAAACTGCTTTATTTATAAGCAGTCCCAGAAATAGTGGTCTGCTGAGCCCAGCAGGCCACCATACCTGGGAGAGCCTGCCATTCCCAAAAGGGTCGCAAATTGCGAGAGGCTCATTAATATTCATGAGCCTCGCATTTTGCGACCCCATTGGGAATCGCTAACAGTGTCTCTGACACTGTTGTACATCCCAACTTGCGACTCGCAAATTGCAACTCACAATTGCGATGCAATTTGCGACTCGTAAATTGGGTGGTTGTAGATCTGGCCCAATATCTTGTCACTAATCTCCAAAAATCTGGCCATCACTGACCGTAAATGATTATGAAGTGGGGCAGCAATCAGGTGAAAGCAGGCGGGAGCAACAGGCATAACTTTGTTCTGCTTGACTCTGGAAATCTGTCTGGAAACTCATTGTTGAAGGTTGGTTAGTGGGAGTGGGAATTTCAGCTACAGTGATCATTGTTAATCTGATCTACCAAAAAACTCGAGCAAACGCATGGCATGGTTTCCTGGTGAGCATATCATTAATCCTAATAACCATCATAAACAATAACTAACGAAAGCCACTGGAATAGTGCCCTTGCATGCTCATCAAAGAAATATCCCTTCTCCCAATACTTTAGCCGATTTTGTGGCAGACCTGCCTTCAAGACGCATTAAGAGAAACTCCTTGGAGGGAGAAATTACAAGTGAGGAGTTATGTGCAGCTCTTAGGCAAATGCAGTTGGGTAAAACTCCGGGGCCAAACGAGTTCCTGGCAAAATTCTTTAAATCCTTTGCTTCTAAAACCCTCAACTCTTTCACCGCATTATTGACGGCATCCATTGAGACCAAGAGATTACCCCTGGATCTTCATACAGCAGACATAATACTTGTCCACAGGACAGGCAGACTACCTGATGTGTGCTTCTTATATCGCCTGATCTCGCTTTTGAAAGAGGAGGTCAAAATTCTAGCTAAAGCACTGGCTAATCCATTCCTCACTGTGATCCACTCCTAATCTGGAGACACCGATCCGTATTTATGCCTAGAACGCCACACAACATAATATTAGGTGCCTGCATAACGCTTTGGCATTGGCAGAATGGCTACACAACTCCGTGTTGATTCTCTTAACTTGCTTTGAGAAAGCTTTCAATTCAGTGGTGTGCGATTATTTGTTTGCCTTGCTGCATAAGTTTGGCCTGAGTGAAACCCTTATTAAATGTATCCAGCTCTTATACTCAAACATGAGTTACAGTGTGGCGATACATATCAGCTAATTTCCAATACGACAGGTGATTGGATCGATCTTAACTCTGATGATGTCCTGCTGTTCCAATCGTAAACCGAGTGGTCAGGCCTAGAGTCTTGCATGTCCTCCGTATATTCAGAGAAATTAGTGGGCCCTTATTCCTTGAGGGGGAGATACACCACGTCTTGACAGAGCTCGGGCATCCATGTGACAGAGGGTGATTTCAACTATTTAGGATTTTATATCACTCAAGTCCATCAGGCAGCATGGTCCCGGAACATTCAGCCCTTTTAAATAGTTTAACTGATGATATGTGTCGGTCAGGGCTCCCACTCTCTTTATTAGGGAGACCAAACATTTTTTAAAAGGTAGCATTGCCACAATTACTGTACCAACTGCAAAATTGTCAGTTCAATATCTCTTGTGCCTCTTTCTCTAACATCAATTGTATCTTTAGAGAATTATTGTGGAATCACGGTACACTCAAAATAGGGTTGTCCAAATGCTTTAAGTCTACCAACTACAGCGGTATAGCGGCAACTGACATCCTGTTTTATTAGAGTATCACAACTACTGACCCTAATGGAATGGTATTGTGACATGCAGAGTGACTGCATTTGTCTCTAAAAAATGGGCGATGGAAGACATGTTGGTCCTTCACCCAGTGTATGGGGGCAAGGTGTACCCCTTTTTCATGCCAGCCACCAAAGTTATCTTCAAAGTATGGAGAGACATGATTAGTGATATGGGCTTAAGACAGAAACTAACTAAAGAAATTCCTCTTTGGGTCGTATGCATGTTTCAGTAAATGCCAATACTCTGGGAATTTGAACAATGAGACAAAATAGGAATATCCCAATTGAGAGATGTGTCATTGAAGTTGAAACTCCTAAATCATTCATGCAATTTCATGAGACTTTTGGGCTACATAAAACCCAATTCTTCAGATATCTTCAACTCAGCCACGCACTAACCCTTTATCTGTCTCCCATCAAAATAATTCGAGACTTTAATCCATTTCAATCTACTCGATGCAACATTGCTCATGGCAGATTTGAAGGATTATGAAACCACACAGGTATACTGTTCCCTGGTCCCTAATACTCCGACTCTTTTGGAGTGCTTTGTCAAGCATGGAAGAGGGACTTAGTCAAATGTAGTCGGATAAAACTCTGGAACCTAACAAGTTCCAGGCAAAATTCTGTAAAGCCTTTACTAGGAAAACCATCAGCCATTTCAGAGCAGTATTGACAGCGCCCATTCAAACCAAGAGATTACCACTGGATCTTCATACAGTGGACATAATACTCATGCACAAGACAAAGAGACCACCTGACGCATGTAACTCATATCACCTGATCTCACGTTTGAAAGTGGAAGTCAAAATGTTGGTTATTTCAATGAGGATTGGCAGGAAGTGCTAGCATCCTATAGGGAGTCAGCTATTGCTTCTCGATACTGACTCATCCAATTGAAAAGCTACACAGAGTATTTTTTACCAGATATAGGCTGTGGAAAATAAGAATGATTTCCTCCCTGATATGTTTAAGATGGGGTATAACAGGGATTTATTGCACATAATCTAGGATGTAACAAACATATCCCTTTCTGGAAAGGGCCTGCCTGTCTTGTGTGTAAGTATTATGTCTGCTGTATACAGTGATATGACGGGGACTTATTGCACATGGTATAGGATGTAAAAAATATATCCCTTTCTGGAAAGTGGTCTTTGACACCATGGAGGTAATGCTGGGTTGGTCAATACCCCATGATCCTAAAATTGTCATACTTCAGTTTCATATCGACATAGCCCGGCATTGGATAAAATCCAGAACCCCCTTTGCTTGGTAGTGGAGGTTGAGCCTGGATAGTTGCATTGACTTGGAAATGCCTGTATACCAGGTGAGGGGTTGCCCTAAAAAATATTACAAAATATGGAGTGATTGGAGCAATTACTGGGGAATGAGAGATGTTGGACTTGACCTTTTTTCCTGAAATTTTTCGCTTTTAAGGGAAATCGCATGTTAAATAAATGCGAAGATTGAAGCTGTGTGATGGTGTACGCAGACTGAGTTTCCCCATTTTAAACATGTAACTTAAAATGGATGCCATAGCTGTGGGGTTGCGCTGTTTGACTGAGCTGGGTTAACAGTCTAGTGGTTATTTCCCAGCAACCCCAGCTTTTGGAGGGAAGCCTGTCACCCAGGGTGCTCTACCTGACCTGGCGGGTGGGACATCTGTTAGCAGTGTCCCCCCAGAAGTGTCTTCTAGGGGTACTACTCCCGTTGGGAGGGTGCGGAACTCTGGGAGAGGGTGCAGGGGGAGGGAGGACTCGCCCCTGGCACCGGTACAGCCTAAAGGTTTGGACCCTAGGTTGGGGAACCAGTTGCAGGGTCAAGGCCCTGGACTGGGGAGAGAGTGGTGGTCTGAGGGTGCCTCGCATGGGAGTAGGGTGAGGAACCCCAGAAGGAGAGGTAGGGGGAGGAGAGCCTCGCCCCTGATGGCTGGTCAGCCTGAGAGTGAGGACCCCAGGTGGGAGGACCAGTGGCAGTTTGGAACTGCAAGGAGGAGGAGGAGGAGAGTGGTCAACGGGTACTACGGTCCTGGGGTTACTGCCCCCCACTCTTTTAGACCGCAAGGGCCAGAGACATCAGGATGGCACAGGGGCCAGTCCTGGCCACAACCAGCTAGGGAACCCCCGGGTGGTGGCTTAGTCGGTCGAGGAAGGTTTGAGAGAGGGAACCATCGGGTGCCAGAGTGGAGGAGAACCTGCGGGTGCTCCTGCAGTTGCGAGCCTGCGTCCACCTGTTCTCGCCCCAAGCAGGGAAGCTTATCAAGGCATTGATCAGTCTACCCTGGCTTTTAGCTGGAAGGGGGTTATGTTGGACTTGGCCCTTTTCCCTGAAATTTTTCGCTTTTAAGGGAAATCGCATGTTAAATAAATGCGAAGATTGAAGCTGTGTGATGGTGTACGCAGACTGAGTTTTCCCATTTTAAACATGTAACTTAAAATGGATGCCATAGCTGTGTGGTTGCGCCGTTTGACTGAGCTGGGTTAACAGTCTAGGGGTTATTTCCCAGCAACCCCAGCTTTTGGAGGGCAGCCTGGCACCCAGGGTGCTCTACCCCTCCCCCTAGGCCAGTTAGACCCAGTTTCCCCAGACGCTTCTAGAAGCTTCTGGCACTGTCTGGTAGGTGGGGTGAGGGGCATATAAAGGGCGGAGCTGGGCTGCCATGTGCTCAGTCAGAGGGTGGACCTGAGAGAGAGGGGACCTGCTGCCAGGGGTTACCGCCACATGGGCCTGTGTGCTGGGCCCTGAGCTTACCTACACCCCTCTACTGTCCACAGGGCGAGGGAAAACTATAGTTGGGACGATGCTGACCTGGAGGAACCTACGCAGGAGCTTTAGGCGGTAGGGCTTAGTCAGGGACCTATGCCGCTGGAAGTGACAGGGCTTAGGTGCTGCCTTTTAAGCTGAGTGAGGGATCCTGAACTAACCCACTGATCTGGCCTGGCGGAAGGAGAACCCAGGGACGACCTGCAGAGACTAATTAGTCCGTCTTCAGCCACCAACTCAACCCCCCCTTAAGAAACCCTCAACAAAGGGCGCAGGAACCAGCAAGCGCCTCGTGGGACCCTGACTGCAGTCCCTGCGGGGAGAGAGCACTATATACAAGCTGCCTGTGGAAGGAGAGCGCTATATCCGGTGGGCGCTACATTTTGCTGACTGTGCTCTGCTGGTGAGTGCTGCCATCCCAGCTATCTGCTCCCTAGTGTCTGGTGGGCGCTGCAGTCCGCTTCCCCTGCGCAGCAGCGACGTGTTGGGCACAGTGGAACCCGTGGGAGTCCACCCCATGGTTCGGGCACCATCAAGATGATTTAAAATCGGAGCGGGAGCCCACACCACGTGATGCCGCCTTTAGTGGGTGCCTACCCCACTATATGTTTGGGGAGATAACAGGAGCCCACCCCGCGTGTGTGCGCGCTGGTGCCGATGGAAATTAAGGCGGGTGCCCACCCCTCGACATGGTGCTTACTGAAGTCAGCGGGAGCCCACCCCGCACTTCAGAGCCGCTAACTTCACTGCCGCAGCCCGGGGCCAACGAAAAGAGAAGAGCCGCTGCGCTGCCCGCGGTGACCCGGAAGATGTGGAGACTGCCTGGCGTGGGCGGAGCCTAGGCAGGAAGGACTGGCGTTGCTGAGGGGGCCGCCCGTGAGGCCGGACGAGCCCAAGCGCAGCCGGAAGCCGACCGAAGGACGAAGCCAGGCGGGAGCCTACCCCGCGCTGGCCGGCAGAGTGCTCCTGGAGGCGGGGCGCGCCGGAGGTGTCGAAAGTGCTGCCCGCTGCCTGGCCTGAAGCCGCGAGGAAGCGGGAGCGGAGTCCAAGTCCCGGCTCCCAGGAGGGGACCCGGGTGAAGCCCAGCGAAGGCCAAGCATCGGCGGGGCTCCCGGGAGCGAGGGAGAGCCCCGCGAGCCAGGCCTGAAAGTCCCAAGTCCCAGGAGGGGGCTCGGGTGAAGAGCGAGGAGAGCCCGGGTGAAGCCGCAGGAGGAGCTGGAGTCAGCAGGGCTCCCCGTGAGCAGAGGAGAGCCCTGCACATGAGGAGACGGAGCCCAGAGCAGAACCCGGAGAGTCCCGGTGAGTGAGGGGCTCTAGCGCCAACGTGGGTGCCAAGGGGGCCCAGGTCTACTGTGGTGGGGGGGTGTCAGGGCACACTATCGGTGCCCACCCCCGGTGACTCTGCTAACTGTACTTTGTGTAGTTGCCCCACCGGACAGTGAGTTCTGCGGCAGTGGGCAAACTTTCCTTCCGAGTCCCGGAGGAGACCCCAACATTGCGGGAACTTGGTGCACTCGGCACAGCTGCCCCGCAGGACAGTGGGCAGCTGCAACGTCTTTGGGGCATGTGTAGGCGGGTTGTCCTGACATATGCCTGATAGTCGCAGTGGCATGCATAATGTTGAACGGCATAGTGTGCTTGGACGCCTAATGAGATGCATATTGTTTTATGCCACAATGTCTCCCGAATGCTAGTGGTTTGCTATGTGCAGCACTATGTGGAGATGCCAGGTTTTAAAGCGCTATTGAATTGCTATGTGCAGCGCTATGGTAAATGCCATGTTTTAACGCGCTATTGAATTGCTATGTGCAGCGCTATGTTAAACTGCCATATCTGAAGCGCTATTGAATTGCTATGTGAAGCGCTATGTTGAATGCCATGTTTTAACGCGCTATTGAATTGCTATGTGCAGCGCTATGTTAAACTGCCATATTTAAAGTGCTATGGATTTGCTATGTGCTGTGCTTTGATTCCAGGCCAGGTTTCGATGTGTTAATGACCTGCCAAATTTATTTCTAATGCACTGCTTCTGATCCTAATGTTGAACGAAATAAAACTGATTGGTTTTATTCAACCTACTGGTGTGGTGTCAATTATTGCGTGCGTTTCCTGTCTCAGTGGATGTGAGAGCTGTATGGTCACTTTACACGTAAGCCTTTGGTTGCCTACCTGCTCGAGTCACGTTACCCCCATAGGGCCTGGTGACCCCCGGTCCTACAAGAGACATCAACATAGAAAAGATAGAAGGAAGTAGAAGCAGAGAGTCCATTATTGTAGGACAATGAAGGAAACATATGACATCTGCAATTTGAAATATGTAGTTCCTGGTGGTGTATCTCCTGTTATTGATTATTGATGGAATTATTTATGCTGATTTGATGATGTGGGTTTGGTTATACCTCATTTTTACAATGGATAAACTCAATCAAAAGTTTTTTTCTAATAAAAAATGAGATATCCCATCACTGAGAAATAACAAGGATTGGTTTTAAGCAAAAGCTGCAAAATGTTAGGATAAGAAATGTTTCTCCTTGTGCAGTATGATTTTTTTGTTGTGATAAATATTTTTATTTAAAAAAACCTAAAGAAATGCATCCGAATTCTTCAGAATTCTGAACAATTTGATAAAACTAATGCATAAACACAATTATTTTTCCAACACAAGGTTAAGGTTAATTATCACAGAATTCATGTGTCGTGGTTGGTACAATATATTGAAGCGCAGTGAAAGGTGGAATAATTGGTCCACGAAGGATATATGGTCTTGGTTAGCAAATGCAATGGGACCGTCCTCATACTACTTTCCAGCTGTGCTGCACTGTCATCGAAACTGCTGGAACTGGCGCTAGCAAACTTGCATATGTACTTTATTTAATTGATTATTTGTACAAACGTGTAATAGCCGTTAAACTTTCAAACAAAATTAAAAAAATATTGCCATCTAAGATGGCATCACTGAAAAGGGGAACAACAAAAATGCATCCCTATTTTCAGAGAGTTTCTCAATTATGACCCAAAACAGTGTTATGCCTTATAACCTAAGTAACATTCATCTACCTGTTTTCTAGTACTCTACCCCCTCCCACTACAACTGACTTTGCTACAAAAGTGCAAATTACAGAAAAAGAAAAAAAAGTTGTTTGCCAAAACATTGCTATATCTCACCTCGTCTTTTCTCTGCCACACAAAGTAAGTACGTTGCTTTAAAAAAAACAAAAAACATTCAGATGACATTGCTGCCAATTTGTGGACTATGAAAACTAAAATAAAACAGAGGTTACAGTGAATCATTAGAAACGTGATGCTCCTCTCCTCCCTGCTAAATATTACCACCTTAGCCACAAGAGTAAATACTTCCAAAGAGAACCAGCACCTTTTAGTATCACTAGTTAAGGAGTGCAATTGTGAAAAATCATAGTGTTTCCAGGTTAACGGAGCACACCTCACAGATCCCTAAAATTTACCCGGGTGATCCTTGTGAAAACTCCATACCACAGGTCTTGGTTAGCAACCTTGACAAAAAGGAGAGCCGACCAGTCAGTAACAAGCGTCATACAAAAGCAAGATGTTCGGCTCTGCTTTGGAATGCATAAAGGGAATACATTTAAATTGTGCATCTCGGCCGAAAGATCTTGCTGTGCCATGTTAAATATGGCATTTTAATAAAAAACAAGATTTCCAGTTTGAAATTGCATTGACTTCTCTGAGGTCAGGGATCAGTGCTAACGAGAAGTGGGAAATTCCTAAAAAGCATGAGAGTTGCAAATTCAACTTGTATAGAAGCACTGAAACTATATGGCAATTCTTGCTTCTCCCTTGACTCCTTTCTGAATGTTACCTTACTTTGTTAGCCTTCATGTCTCGGTGAACACAGCCCCAGTTGGCAGCACCAGAGGAGCAGTGAGGGGAGTGGCTGTTTGGAAGCAGTTGACTGCATACTTGTTATTTCACCCTCTGAACTCATCCTCGTCCCCGGGGGGGGCAGGGAAGAGTCCTCAGTGCAAGAAAACAAACGCATTTGCAGAAAGATGCGTGTTCTCCACAGTCATAACTTCTAAGGATGTGGATTAACAGAACTCTATTTGGCCTCGTTATCATACTTAAAAGAGTCCAGGGCAAACATAGAATGTAGAGACAAGTGGGTACCCTGCTAATAAACTAAACAGCAGCTGCCATGCTGACACATGAATCGCGGTGGCCGTGAATTGTGTGCACTATTCTATAGCAAAACCTTTATCTACCCGGCCTAATCCCTCTAACTTACCCTGCAGTAGAGTTAGTTAAGTTTCCATTCCTTACCTTACTGCCAAGCGAGTGCATTTGTTGGAAATAATTTTGAGAGGATTGTGAGGCCAGAGAGTAAAGTGAGACTGAGTATCTGATTTTGAGTTTTAGGGATGAGATACTCTGTGATGAACATGAAAAATGCAGTCTATATTTCCCTTTTCTTTCCCTGTACAGCTGTGCATGGTTTTTCCCACCATCTACTTACGGCAGACAGGATATCTACATTTTATACATGGCGTGTGTTATGCGGTACCATTATTATTCATCTGACCCTTTGGAGTCCGGGTAGAATTGAAAGGCATTTGGAGAAGAGAAGGGCCATTGGAATTAAAGTAAGATAATTGTCCATTACAGCTGCCCCAACTGGTGACTGCAGAGAGCAGCAAAGTACCCAATGTGCTAGCTAGCATGCCTCCCCTAATTTAGCACAACAGGAATACTTGTACTCCATAGGCATAATGCTTTACTCATTAATGAGAGGTAATTTATTTTTATTTTTAATCTCAAAGTGTCAATTTAGTTTTTAACTAGGAAATCCTTTAAAAGAAAAAAATTAACAGGTTTTTAATCTGGTGTGCTGTTATTCTGCCTTAATTCCTTTCAGCCAATCAGTGCTTTTATGTGAGGTATGTGTGTGTAAATAATGGCCCTGTGACTCGTAAGCATATCAAATTCCAGTGGCCCTAGGGGACTAGCAATGTGCTGCTACTGTGCCACTATATGATTTTAAATAAGTGTTTGCACAAAGCATTGTTTGCAATTTGTCTTTTTTTCTAGCTTGAAAAAAAAATCCTGGTGGTCTACCACCTACATAGCCTACCACCTACACAGCAGGAGATAGCAGCCCAGCTTTGGTGGCAGAGGTTGAAGGCCATTGGGGCTGAGTACCAACTGCTGGTGGCTCTGGGGGAGGAGGCGGCTGAGGCATTTGCCGCTGCATCTGGCCCATGTTCTCCCAGCTAGCTGCCAGCACCTCCAGCCTCCTGGCAACAGCATCACCAGCACTGCCCGTGGAGCTCACCTGGTGTTTCCGCAGAAGCAAGGTGGATGAACAGATGCCGGATCACAACTTCCCTCAACCACCAAATCAGCCCAACACAGTCAAAGCCAAAGAGGAAAAAGCCGGGAAGAGGGGAAAACAAAACAAGGAAAGGGAAAAGGAGTCGAACATGATGGAATGATATTCTTACGAGGTTGATTGTAGATACATCCTATGTGAAAATAACATATCGTAATGATATTCATGCATACAGAGGAAAGTCAGTTTAATAATAATGTGATGTATATTAGAAGTGATATACCTTATAAACATCCCTCTTCCAATTCATTTTCAGGTATAGATGTGCAGGAATTATCTTAGAACTGTTGTGTCTACAAGCATAAAAGGTACTAAGCATTAACGTTAGGGCTGTTGAACCGGGTATTCAATTAATGAAAAGTGTAAACAGTACTTACCTTAACGAAGGCCACCATAATATCCACAAGACCCAAAAATACTAATGGGAAAAAACAAAAAATATACTTTCCACAAAAAGGTGCTGGGTCTCATTAGAATAGGCTATCCTTAGGGTTCAGGAAAATAACCTATTACAACTCTCTTATTTTCCAGCATAAGGGAAGATGCTTAAAAACCAAAGAAAAGGCTCCAAAACACCACTGCATAGCAAGCAATAAATCAGGTAAGTAAAATATATTATAGAAATACGATTCATCGATCCTACTGTGAGTTAGGAGGCGAGGACTCTTTAAATACATTCTTCTCCTTTTTTCTCCTTACAGGTTTGGTGAAGAAAAAGGAGTTGTGAGAGCGCTGTCCAGGAGAAGCTGTATAGCGAGGAGAACTGCCGGCGAGGAAACGCCAACAACAGCTAATGCCACAGAAAGAAGACTGCGACCCGGAAGAGAAGACTCCTCCCGTCGCAGTAAGAACACGCCAGAGACGTCTCCATGACCCAACAGCGTACAACAACGAGAAGACAGGTAGGTGCGGCAAAAACTGGAGTGCGGGTAAGGCTCGGCAGGAATCTGTGATGGAGGTTGAAGCGCGCTCCATTCACAGACTGCCCTCTTTATTGGCATCAGGCACCGCCCCGTCCACTGACGTCTGTCGGCGAGCAGGGTTTTCATGACACCACCGGCATCTGGCAGCCACCCGTACAACCACCACTGCTGCCCCTCCTTCCTCTCGAACTGCCATTTGCAACATCGTGCCCTGCACCAGCTGGCGCAGTTGAGCCATTGGATGGCATTCCTAGAGGAAAACCTGGAAAATCTCCAGGCCCATATAGAGAACACCCTCTTCTAAGACCTTTTTTAATTTTGGTTGTGTAAGGAGGGACTTTTGTTGTGGGTGAAGAGGGTGGGAATTGGGAAGGGAACAGGATTTCGGTTTTGAGCTTTATTGAACTAGTTTTCTTTGAAAACATTTTGGGACATTGGTGGGGGACGAGGTGATTTGTTTGGGGAGAGGGGTCGGTCTGTTGTGGGTGGAGTCGGTGGCTAATAAAACTTTTATTTATATTGTTGAAAGTAAAGGGAAAAATTATTCTTCGGATACTTTATGCCTGAAGTATTTTTTGCATTTTACTTTTACTTTGCACTGCAGCCTTTTTGCGCAACCAGGTCCTACTACCATCTGTAACTATATTATTGACCATTAGGGGCTAGGATATGCTGCCATTGCCTATTTTGCCGAACAATAGTCTACCTAAACAAGGAAAATTAAAGTACTTATCTGCAGTAGAAATTACTTACTCACTAACTAAACTAGTTCACTTCACTCCATAGTTTTCATACCTCAATAGAGGAATCAATGGCTTCTACCTCCCTCACTCTTCCAAAACTAACTGCAGGGTTTCCCAAGGGCCTTCTTAATGGTGTAGCTGGCTAGTGCGCTACCAGGGAAGACATAACATTGACAACAAGTGAGGTCCTACTTTCACCTAGGTGAGCTCCAGCTGTAGGATTAATACAAAGAATTATCCATCACATGCAACTAAATTGAAAGAAAAACAGTTAGTGGGCTATATATTTATATCATAGCTTTACAGTGGCTAAGACCAGACTACTGCCACCCGACACAACAAAGAAAAGAATACCTTATATTATAACAGAAACAAGCAATAGTAACTTCTTCTGAACAATGAGGAGCAAGTATTTAATGAAAACTAAAAGTATGAATTCCTTGAGTCAGGAGAAGTAGATTCAGAGTCGGGAGTCGAGAAGGCCTGAATGATCCCTTTTATTCGTGGGTGAGTAAGCGGGGCTGGTGTGGGCTATTGCTCAGGAAAAAGAAGACACCTCAGTGAGTTGGTGTTGCTTTCACTACACCTGCCCCACCAAGTCTGTGATCCATTTATTATGTAAATTAAGTCACACCTCAATAAATCACATAGCCCCGGGAAGAGAGTTAGGGGTTTGATGAATGGATGGGAAAGGGAATTTGAGGAAAGCTGTGACAAAGACTAACACTACACAGCGACAGAGCTGTACGGAGTGGGAAGTGCCTGGAGCCCGAGCAATGTGCATCCAACCGGGCACTTAAGAATGAACAGTGACAGAGGCACCTGGGTTACACTTAGAATGCAAATGGAGGGCAAATAGGAAGGGTGATTGTGGTCACTCAAAGACTTGATAAATTGGTTGGTGCACTACCAAATATGGGGTACTAGGAGGGAACATTTAAGAGGCAATGAGATGAGGGTTATCTGGAGGTCAAAAAGGTGTCAATGACACAGAGGTATGGGGATCATGGTCCGACAGTGAGAGGGGTCAAAAGTCCCTGCTAAAGTTTACTGTACAACTGTGACCACATTTTGTGCAGCCTGGCTTCCTCTGTAATTAGTGAACCCACTAAGTTCTAAAAATTATGGTTGTTAAAAAACTAATAATACTGTATTGCCACATTGGGCGGGGCATCTGCATTCTGCATTCTTCCCTGAATGCCCGTCTTGGGTGCCTGGCTGAACCTGTCCGGTAAGGTAAGCAGGAGTGTTATGGAGCTTTCACCTTTTGTGCAGAAGAACCCTGCAGCATTTCCCATATCAATGCACCTCTGACCAGTCCACAGAGCTGAGTAGGCCTCAGAGTCATCATCATATTGGTTTTGCTTCTTTGAAGTCAATAGACTCAATTCCTTCCTTCTTCGGGCTGTTGAGGTAGTCCCTCCCTGAATCCTTCCATCCTTCTCCTGACTCCAAGTAATCAGTCAGTCCAACTCCGTCCTGACTCGAGTGAGATAGACCTGTACTGCACGGCTGTTGATGAACAAGAAGAGAAACAGAATTTGAGTATTTTTCATGTAGATTTGTGTTTGTTAACTAAAGTGACTGGTCTGGACTCTGTAGAACCAGAAAAAAAGAGTGGATCCTGCAAGTAAATCCTGCTAAGTGTGAAAGGACCAATCACCTTCAGGAAAAATGATCACACATCAGGCCTAAAACATTGCAGGTCATTGAAACCAAGTTTACAAATTATTAGTTGAACACCTTTCCTCACTGTCTGCCACCACATGAATCATCAATCATCACTCACAATCACTTAATAATATATCACTCATTGGTGCAACAAGTTAGTTACCTGTTCCAATCCAAGCACAGTGGTAGGTACACAATTGTATCTTCTCTCTGATGCAAGCAACACCTTGGAATTTGACAGTCTTGTAAATCAAGCAATCTTTACAGGTTAGCCGTGCTTGGGGATGAAGAAAAAAGGATAGGCATGGGAGGGAGACAGACATTGTCTTCAATGTCCTTGAAGGAAATGGGGAGGATTCTTAACTGCACACTGGTCCAACTCCAATCTGGCAATGCATGTGTATAACAATGGTGAGGCTACATAGGTTAGACACAAACATAATGCAAGCTATATACTTTTTATTTTTCTTTGGCAAATCATTTCAACAATAAAGAATTAAAAAGTTTGATGTTGGCATGCTCCCAGTCAAAGAAGTAGAGTTCATCCTCAAATTAAAGTGGTTCACTTAGATGTTGGTCAGCTAACACACTTGAGTCTGACCAATCACCCTCATCCTCCTCCTGAGGTATTTCAGGAACGGTGTAATTGTGTGGCATGAAGTGTTGGTTCATTTTGAACATGGTCAATAGCTCCAAATTTTGAGGCGAGAGACTGGTGCTTCTCACTGTGACAACTATCCCAGTTGCACTGGACACACGCTCAGCAGAAACTCCAACTACCGGACAAGACAGATACTTTATTGCCAGCCTTCTGAGCTCTCTGCTTTGGTGCATCTTCCCATTCCAATGCACCAATGGGTTTTGATCCACCCAGACCTCTCTTGGGTCATCCAGATAGTCCTGGAACATCCTCTGAATGGTCATTGGTGCTGTCACTTGCTTGACCTCTTTTGCCATTGCCTCTGCACTGGACTTAAGACCTGCCACTTGAAATGAAGTCAATGCAGAGGTTGGGGCCAATTGTTGTGTACCTGTTGTTGTTGCTTTTGTCACCAGTGGTCTTGTTGCTGGTGTTGGCTGCTGTGAGACAACAGGACTGCCATCTTTGGAAGTTGATGGTGGCACCCCAGAACTTGTGCCCGAGAGTGGGACTCAAGCCATTCTTCTTCAAGGTCTCTGGCTCACTCAACAATCCACGTATTGTATTCTGCAACATCCCCTTCTGAAAAAGGAATTAAAGTGGCCAGTATTTTTTTGTACCATGGATCAAGTATTGTTGCACAGATGTACTCTTTGGACAATACAATGTCTCTTTGCAGACTTGTATCATTAGCCAAGTGAAGGATTAAGCTCTGAACTAAGTTATACACATCTTCATTTTTGTTCCCACCTGCGAACCTTTCAGACAGCATTTTTAACTTGTCCTGTAGCAGATGCAACAATGGGATAGATTGGCCCATCATATTGTTCTCCTTGCTGACGTCCCATGTGAAAACCTCAATAGGAAGTAGCACCTCTGCTAGGAATTTGACTATGCCCCAATTGTCCATCCTAATGGTCGTGTTTTTCCCAGTTGCAGCCCCTCCTTTTTGAATGACATTCTTATTAATCGGTTTGTACTGCTCAAACAGATGTTGCAACTTGAAATAGGTTGAGTTCCAATGTGTTGCCACCTTCTGTATGAGGGCTTTAACTGGGATGCTGAATGTTTCTTAACTGCTTCTGGGCTTTAAAAGAATGGCTGAAATGAGTGCAGATTCTTCTGCAGTTGGCCAATACGTTTCTGACTAGGTCTTCTTTGTAGAGAAAGTTCTGCACAATGAGGTTGATGCAGTGCACCAAACACAGCACCCTGAATTAGCCACCATTTCCCATGGCCTGAGCTATATTACTGCCATTCTTTGTGGCAACCAATCCCTGGGTAACCTCTGGGTAGCAGCTATTCAAATACCTTGCTGTTAAAGTCTTCTAAGATGTTTGCAGCTGTTTGGGATTTCTACATGGCGAACATGGCTACTGTTGCATGTCACCGAACGCTCTTGAAAGATTTTCAGTGCTGAGACCTGTACCTAGCTGTTGCCTAACCCCCACTAAAGAGATCCAGTGTGCAGTGATACACATGTAATCAGTAGCTTGACAACTGGTCCACATGTCTGCCGTCGGTGTAAGATAGTGTGAACAGCACTCTGCTGTAAAATTTGTGCAACCATTTGCAGCACATCGTGATCGAGCACTGGAACATCAATTCTCGCAAAATAGGTCTGGCTGTGAACTTTCCATTTTGGGCAGATAGCGCCACAAATTCTAACAAACCCACTCCTTCCACAAAAGAAAAAAGGAAGAGGTCCAGCGCTAACATTTTAGCCAGCTTCCCTTTGTACAAATGTGCCGTTGGGTGCTTCCGTTGGTATGGCCTCTTCTGCCTCAACATGCCCGTAATAGTAGTTTGGATTCTTTTTTCTTTTGTGCTGCCACTGACGCAGGCAACTTCTGGACAGAAGAACCAGCAGGTAGGCTCAATGTACATCTTGTGGCAGTCACTGTATGTGTTACAACCCCCACTCACCTGAATACCAGGAACCGCAGGAATGAAGAGAGCCACCCCTCTCACCTCTGGACCAATCCTCCACACAGACTACCACAGTATGGGCGATTGGTCCCAAGGGGAAAGGGAAGAGAAATACACCACCCCTGGTGTGCTGGGAATTGAAGGAAAGGTACTAGGCGTGATGTTAGATCGTGGCGTGAACAGGAGGAAGGGATATACAGACAGCGACTGTTGGGTAGCCACAGAGAAGGGAGGAACAGTTTTAGGTCTGCAAGACAGAAGCAATAGAAGGACTTTAAAGGTGAAGACAAAAGGGGTGGGAAACACACACCAGTCAAAGTCGTTGTCCTAAAAGGGTTGTAGAAGAAAAAGAAAACACACTCACCATGGTTGACACAGCATGGAAGGGCATTAGCACAATCCTGTTGAATTAAGATATGCTGTTCCAAAGGGCATAGTCATTCTCCATGGATGCGGCATAGATGATACGTATGGTTTTGGGAAAAGGAGAAGAACTCCATACAAAGTAGTGCAATAGGCCCTTGCACAGCGGTGAAAACTAAACCAAAGGAAAATATCTCTGTCCACACCCAACACCGGTTCCAGAAAAAACGCTGCACCTCAGGGGATTTGTTAAATAAAATACGGAACAAAGCGCTGGCAACTCCTGTTGGTGCTCGTTCCGGAATATGAAACACAAACAAAAGAAATACCAAAATTGTACTCACATTGGAGGTGGGGCTGCTGGCTCCTGCCGTGCACCTCTATGGGACTCCAACACTGAAGAACCGCATGCGCGGTGTAAAAACCACAAGCTGAGGCTGCCGGCTCCTGCCACGCACCTCAATGAAAGGGGAAAGGTCAAGCGACCGTGCTCGGCGTCAGAAAAATTACTCGCAGCTCCTGCCGCATTGGGGATATCACTTGCGGCTTCTGCCGCGTCAGGGAAATGACTTGCGGCTCCTGCCACGTTAGGGAAACACTCGTGGCTCCTACCGCTTACGGGAAATACTCGCAGCTCCTGCCGCTTACGGGAAATGCCATGAGGCTCCTGCCGCGATGGGAAGACACTTGTGGCTCCTGCCGCGCATGGGGAATGACTTGTGGCTCCTGCCACGATAGAGAGACGCTCGCGGCTCCTGCTGCGTACGGGGAATAACTTGCGGCTCCTGCTGTGTTAGAGAAACAGTTGCAGCTCCTGCCGCGTCAGGGCAATCACTAGCGGCCCCTGCCGCATACGGGTAGTACAATAGAGAGGAAGAGAGGCATGCTCCTGTGTCCTCTCAAGACGTGAGTCTGGGAGTCAAAGAGAGGCATGCTCCTGCGTCCTCTCGGGCCGGGAATCCTAGAACAGCAAAGCTAAGCACCAGTGTCAGGTATGGGAGGCACTTTAATCGCCACCTCCCCTTACCACCTGATGTGCTACAACCAATACCGGTGGAGAGGGAATAAAAACAGACAAAAGACAGAAAGCGGTAGCATGAATCGGGCTTGAGAAGGGAAAGTGGTAACAGTATGCAGTTGCTGTGGTATCTCCATCTGACCCTTGTGCCATTTCAAGGTTGTTGATGCAGGTGCTACTAGTACACTGTTGGGGGTAGGGTTGTTTTGGGTAAAGCTGCCACCCTCTTCTTCCTCATCACCTTCACCTCCCACCATGATTGGAGCAGATTCCCAGCTCTCATCACCTTTAACACCACCACCACCAGCAATAATTTTAAGGTGAGCCTCCCAGCGGATTGCGTGATCATTTATCATATTGGGCATTTGACCTCCATTACCATAGTGTGAGCCAGGCTTATCGTGACAGACACTCGCATTGCAAATGGAGCATATTGCAATGTTATCCTCCTGCTTGCTAATTGTAAAGAAGTCCCAAACTGGGTAGGTGAACTTTTTCAGTGAGCCACTGGTGCCACTGCCAATGCCCAAAGAACTGGAGTTAGGTGGGTGTGTCCACAATAACCTCTCTGTAGTGCATACTTCTACTGAGGTAGTGGTGAAAGCAGGTCTCAGCAGGGGCCTTACAAATATGAGAGCTGGTGCTGGTGGTGGTATCAGTGCTGCATACCTTGGAGCTGACTGAATTAGATGGGTAATGTGGGTCTCTTCTGTGCCAGCTTCCATGACAATGACTGGCTTGTCATCTTCATACCCTTCCATAATTGTAAGGCTTTCAGAAACTTTCCTTTTCCCATGTTTCTCCTGTTGTGTCTTGGACTCAGCTGGGGTCCAATCCATGTCCAGATCACCAGAGGAGGGGCTTGGAGAAGATGGTGGAGTACATGTATGAAAGTAGTATCTGCTTCTTATGGTTACCCCCACTTTTTGCTGATGTCACACTGTTTTTGGCCTAGTCTGACTGGGATCCTGCTATCCAGGATGCCAGTCTATATGCTTTCTCCTGTAAATTGATATGCATGTACTTTAGGTATACTCCAGATTGGATTCTGGGGTACCCTTATCAGCCCCTAGTATATGGTACACCATGTACCCAGGGCATAGAAACCCCAGAGGCCTCCCATGGGCTGAAGCATGTATTATGCCACCCCTAAGAGGCCATCCAAATCGGCACGACCAGCCTGCTACAGCAGACTGTGTAAACTGGTGCTTTCACCACTTACTTAAGATATAGGTTCACTATATCTATTTAAATCACTACACTTAAATACATATCAGTCACCCCTATGGCAGGCCTCAACAATCCTAAAGGCAGGGTGCTGAATTTTATGTGAGAGGGTGCCCCTGCCTGAGCAGAGCCCCTCTGCAGCCTTCGGAGACCATTCTCCAGGGTTGTCTGTGATGCAGCCAGACATATATGTTTAAGTGCATTATAACCTTGTGGTAAATGCTAACTTTAAAACAGCTGCTTAGAAACATGTCGTGTTTGGTGTCAAACACCTTGGAATCATACTTCCACGCCAGTAACTGACGTGGGAGGTATGATTCCATCCTTCCAAAGGGACATATGTGGGTCACCGGTCTACCCGGTACCAGCTTTCTCAACCTGGGCAGCACAAAATGGATGCTGCCAGCCACAGACACAATTCTGCTCTCCTGCTGCTGAGCCAAGCTCGAGCAGAGGAAGGCATGACAATAGGCCTCCTGTCACAGGGAGGTGTGACCACCTCCCAGACAGGGTTTAGTGTATTGGGGCTGGGTGGGTGCTCTCTGAGAGTGCCAGAAAGTCTGCACTGGGGGCACATTTGGTGTCCCTGTGCATAGTCCAGCTCAAACCAGTTCTGGGAGCCATTTGCTTCTGGTGCGAAACTGGACAAAGGATATGGGTGTAGCCACCCCTCTGTCCTGCCCCTCCCTCAGGAGGGTCCACAGAATCTTTCCAACCCCTTCCTGTGGGTATAAAGTGGGTTACCTGACTACAGGACTTTAGATTTTACCTGGACAAGATTCTGCCAAGATTCTGCAAGATTAGAATTTACCTGGATTTACCTGGACAAGATCCTGCCAAGATTCTGCACGATGCTGGACGACTGAAGAATCTCCCTTGGAGTAAAGGAGTTACTCCCCTGCAAAAGCAGGCACCTAAACGCATCTGACTGATTTGCTTCTCCCGAGCTCCTGAGGACGAAGATTTCAGCAACACAGGAGGTGGGTTCCCGAAGCTCCCTGAGGTCGATCTGCCCTCTCAGCGATTCTGAGACCAGTATCCATCGTGGGGACCATGCAACACGACACCTGTGCACTGCGTACATTTGCAGTTGCATATGCTTAGTGACGATTCCCAAGCCTGTGCATTGGACTCCGTGTAGTCCTGACCCCGAGCAGTATTTGCACAGAAGATTTCCGGCCTCCACTCCATGAGTGTCCTCTGGGCTGGTGCTTTGTAGACTTGCTTGAGGTCTCTTTTCGCGATCCCTGGTCTGTTGGCCTGGGGGTCCTGGGGAGGGTCACCTTGTTAATTCTTGGGCTTACCTGGCTGCTCCAGAAGTGCCCTGACTCTCCATTGCTTGGAGAGTCCCGTGGACCTTGCTGGTCCTCACCGTAACCTGTTTCCTCTGACCACATGGGTTGCAGTAGCCAAGGCTTGTTGGTGCTCCAGCCGGACATCGACCCCTCAGCTCTCTGCATCCTTTGTGGGACAGCTCACCTCTGGACGCTGGCCATCCTCGACGTCTCCTGGTCCCCGTGGCTGCAGAGTCAATCAACCCTTCTTCACTCTTGAAGCACTCGACATCGGTGGGCATTCGGTTACCGAGCCCCTGGTCACCTGAAGTGACCAAGACTCTGCCCCCTCTGCTTTCAGGTTCTTCTCACCTCGAATCCAGGCTTGGATTCCACCGAACATCCTTCGCCCTCCTGGCAGCAGGATTTTTTTGCAGCTCTCCATTGAAAACAACAAAGGTTCCCGACACCACTTGACCCCTATGCACCGGGCTCCTCTGGGATAGGTAACACAGGTACTTCAGTACTCACTGGTGGGTTGGCCTTAGAACCTCCTAAGTTCCAAAGGGTTTGCTCGAAGTCCTCTTAGAAGTATCCTTAACTTGTAAATTTCCAACTGCGACTTTCCCATCGAGTTGTATGGAGCACATGTCTGTGTTTCCTCACTGCACCCATCCTCCGTGGGCTCCCTGTGTCACTCCTCTGGGTGGTTCCTTGGGGTTCCGGCGATTCTACGTGTTCTAGGCACTGTGTCTATTAAAGTCGTTGTTGTTATACCATTTTTTTTGTATATGGTTTGGTCTTCCCCTGGAGCCCACTGTGTATTTTGCTATTTACGAATGTTCTATGGATTTAGTATTGTGTGCTTTATGCCCTAGTCTCGTGTAGAGAGTGTTATATTAATGAATACATATTTTTATATAAACACTGTGTGGTTCTCCTTTCATTTAATCATTTAGGAGGTGATAGTCTGGTAAAACAAGCTGCTTTACATTCCTTCAAGATTAAGCCTGAAGGCTGCTCTCCATAGCTACCACTAGGATAACTTTCAATAAGGTTATTCTTGACCTCAGACATCATAAGGGTCGTGTGACCTGGTACAAGGTGCCCACTTTATTAGTGGACAGCATATGCCAACCCACCTTCTCACAGTATCCTTCCTCTTTCTTGCTGGAGATCTGGAAGCCTGGAGGTTCTTACTCAGCAGGAAGCTCAACCTCCTGTTCTCCTCCTACCGCAGAATAATCCCGGGGATGGCTGAGATGGCTGGGGAGGGACTGACTCCCCAACCCTCGATAATACAAGATAAACCCTTTAGGAGACTTCGGCCACGTCCCTGGTGGAAAAGTACCGGCCTGAGCCGAACACGAACAAAGAAGGCACAGAAAGATGAGCTAACACCTGCCAGATGGGCATGCTATCAGCAGCCCAAGGTTACTGTGCCGAGTCTCATCGCCTCTTAACCTGGGAGCAGGACTACATGTATACGTTGGAATGCAGAGCAAAATAATCATACTGTTAGCAAATCGAGTTGCAGCCTTGAACATGAACGGTAAATATAACGAGATCCAATGTTCTGCTGAGGCAAGCGATTCTGAATTCTAAGGCCTAGCATGAGCACGAAACTGGTAGTCTTATAGGAATTGCGAAATATAAAATGGAGTCACACTGGCTAATGGGGCTGCATACTGCGAGGAATACTGGACAGGTTACTGAATGCAAGCATCAATACATGTAATTTAGCCACATAATGCTAATCTAAAACAGCACGGCAGAAGCATCATAGGAAAGAGAATTTTAAATCTAACAGACCCTCCTTTTAGCAGTGTTGGCTAAAACCTTTATTGCTAGCCAGCAGGGTCTTTACAATTCTAGGGGAGGGAACAATACACATTCATTTATCGATCAAAGCAAGATAATAACAAGTCAAGCATTTCAATAATCAAACAGGCCTTCATCGAGGAGCATAATTGACTGCACTTCTTGCAACATCATTTTGGAAACTTTAATATTGTGACCAGAGGATCTTGGAGTTGGTGTGAGCTGAGTAACACAGTAAGTGCAGCACACTGGGAGACAGTGGATGCACAGGCAACAAATAAAGATGACACCTGCAATACGTATTAGGACAAGCAGAATCTTCCATCCCCATGACGTTAGTAGACCCCAAAGCCATCCCGTGAGAGATCAAGAACCGTTATCTACATGGATCTCTGAAGCTGGCTTATGTAGTTTCTGAATTGCTAAGGTGACAGTCGGGGCAGTGTCTGGTATGTATACACAGCAACTGCTCCTGATGACGCTGCATGCTCCATCCCTATCAGCGAATATAACATCTAAAACCATTCTGTTTTGAAGCCAGATGAGTCTCGTAGCCTGGAGCTCAACTGTGATGTTCGTGAGTATATCTGATGTGGTGTTAATGACCCCTTCTACTACCCTTGCCAAACGCCTAATGTTGCGACTATTGAATATGGGACCCCAGAATGGTGTGAGGCCCTTCATTATATCAGTGAACTGCTGCAGAGATGCGTCTGTCTGATCAGTATCATCTGGAATGACAACTCTCTTGACTCGGGAAACTGTAGCATGCCGGCGCTGCAGTCGGTGTGTCTTGTGATAATTGGAAGCGGCCACATATACTAGGGGAAGGAGGTAAGAGAGATAACACCGCCCTGACCACCACTCAGGTAACCACACATAACCACTGTCTCCACAAATAAAATAAATGTTATGTGGTGGAATCAATGGCAGGCTCCTAGGCATCTTGTTGCAGGTACTGTTCCCTACCTCTACACTCCCTATTCCCTGGACGCAGAATGAAGACGGTACATTTATGACCGCCAAGTGCAAGGGCTTATCATTAGTGACATTACGTGTTTGAAAAGATTGGCAATATTCTGTCACATTGAACTGTGAGAATTTGTCCCCATCCTCTTCTGTTCTATTTATCGCTCATCCTCTATTCACTGCTCTAAGGCACGAAACACCCATCTCCAGGGGAAGCACCATATCATTTTCATAGATGAACGGGGCCTTGTGCCCCTATGTTCCAAGGAGTCTGGTTGAGAGAAGGGACGGACCAAGCTAAACCAGCCTTCAAAACTATTAATATAGGATAAAGCATGGGCAGCAGCTTTTCACTCTTGTGTGTAGCCGAAGGCAGCAACCCACACACCCAACAGTTTGTCGTATTATAAACAGCATGTGTGTGATGCTACGTCTGAGTAAAAACATTATCTTTATAAGTCTTACGGTGTTCTTCTTTGTGAGGGGCTAAAGTACCAATAATATGTTCAGGGGGTGTGGGGGTAGTACTTATCCAAGCGTGCACAGGATATTTTTCTTCCAGGAAAAACAGTATGCCAAATCCAAAGATCAGGGAAAGCAAAATTAGCACTACAAACACAATTTTAGTCTTAAGGGGCCAGGTGGACCAAACAGGACCATGGGAATAGGAGCGGGGAGCTGCAAATGGCCGCTCCTCATCAGGGATTGGGCGACCAAAGGGATGCATCGTTAAAAAGGTACTTGGGGAAATCGGAGACGCTATACAACCAGCCAGAGGGGTATTCTTCTTCCCTGTGTTCTTCAGAGCCTTACAGGCAGGCTCCTATCATTCATCAAATGTTCTCTCTCCCACGGTGGCACTGCACAATTGCAACCCAATAAAACGATTGCGGCCCTTGTAGAAAACAATCCTTCTTTCAGGATAGGGCAATCTCCCTCCTGGGCAAATACCCTCAACGGTACTGTCCAGTGTTCAGGGCAGTGCACCAAAGTTCTTCACTCTACTCTAAGACAGGCCCAGAGGCGCAACGCCTGTACCCTGAACTCAAGTCCTTCCCTAACTCTTGTGTTGCCCTGCTGGTGTACTGTCCTTTGGTCTTGGCCGCAGTTTGTACCTAGTGTGCCCAGGCACTTCCTCATCCACATACAAAGGCAAGGACTCAGAATCTGTTGGGGATCGGGACTCAGGACTTGGTGTTGCGGGGGCTGGAGTATCTGAGGCAGCCCTTATCTCAGGAGGAATCGCCTTGAACAAAATCTCATCACTCTCCTTGTCGGTCAGTGCCCCTCTCAGCCGGGCATCAGAAAAGGGAACAAAGCAGGGAGCCAGCTCCCCGTCCTAGTCGGCAATCCCGTCCTTCACCCAGGAATCATACGGGAGAGGGAGAGGCACCTTCTTGATATGGGAGGTGTGCACCCAGTGCTTCCGGCTATCCACTTCACAGCCGTCCGAGTGGCCAAGAGCACTTTGGTAGGGCCCCTCCACTGTGGCTCCAAACAGGACTTGCGTTGAAACTGGCATACGAGGACGAAATCCCCAGGCTGGATCCGATGTCCGGGGGCCTCTGGCAATGGTTGTAGGGTGGCAGATATCTGTTGGTGGACAGAACGCAGATCTTTAGACAAGGCATACAAATAATCAATCAAAAGAGGGTATTCTATTTCTGAAAAACGTTTAGGTCTCGGGATGCCCCAGACATTAGCAGGGCGCCCGAAAATCACCTCATAAGGTGATAATCCTGTCCTAGAATGTGCAATCACTCTTGCTGACATTAGTGCTAGGGGCAATGCGTCTGGCCATTTCAATCCTGTGCTTTCATGAATCTTGGCTAGTTTCAGTTTGAGAATGCCATTGTACTGCTCGACCAGGCCAGCCGATTGAGGATGGTTGGCCACATGGAATTTCTGTGTCTAGGCCCTTGCACACCAGCTCAATGACTTTAGCATTGAAGTGGCTCCCATTGTCACTCCAGATCACACGTGGCAATCCGTAGCGTGGCAAGTACTCCTTTAGAAGTACCTTTGCTGTTGCTATGGCTGTATTCTCTTTAGTCGGGTAGGCCTCTACCCACTTACTAAATGCACAAACTACCACTAGTAAGTACTTCAGATTGTTTAGTCACTCCATTTAAATTATATCCATTTGGATTACCTCGAAAGGGAAGGAAGGTGGTGCAAAGTTACCAGCAGGTGAAGGGGTGCCCTTTCCGGGATTGTGCTTCAAGCTAACTATACAGTGCCTCACCTATTGTGTTGCAACCTTAGGGATATTCTCATTCTGCCATACTGGATCTAACAACTTACAAATGCCTTTTGCACTAATGTGTGCTGGGCCATGGGCCATAGTGACTACAGGGAAAACATACACATTGGGCAGCAGCAACCTCCATTTATCTGACAAATCAGTCTAATACCCATCCTCACCTAAGCGTCCTGTTCTCTCCTCACACATTGCCAATTGGTCTGCTGTCGCTTCTCGTTGCATCTCCCTCATGCTTTAAACAGTGTCTTCAAGCATCGCATTGCCTGGAATCCATCTAGCAGGTCCTGCTACAAACCTCCTATTAATCTTTGTACTGGTTGTCTCTTTGGCTGTTTGGTCCGCAAGGGCATTACTCCTCCCCACATCATCTACCACTGATTTATGGGCGCTGCATTTGATGATGGCTAACTTGTCAGGAAGAGTCAGTGCTGATAATAATCTGAGTATCAATGGACCATGTTGTATCCTCTGACCATGAGATGTCAGGAACCCTCTCTCCGCCCAGAGGCACCCAAAATTATGCGCTACCCCGAAGGCGTACTGACTGTCGGTGTAGACATTAACAGTCAGGCCTTCACTCAGCTCACAAGCCCTCAGGAGGGCAACTGACTTGGCAGCTTGGGCTAACTGGTATGGGACACGGGATGTCTCAACTACAGTATGTAACGTTGTTATTGCATAAGCTGCAGTAGTAGTGCCGTCCGGCAGTTTGAAACAAGAGCCATCAACAAATAGTTCTCCTTGGGGGTCAGATAAGGGAACATCTGCCAGGTCTACCCGTCCCTTCATTTCTTCCTCCATTCGAAACAAGCAATCATGGACATCACTGTGCTTTTCGTCCGAAGGGAGGGGTAGTAACGTGGCTGCGTTGAGAGTAGTGCATCGTGTAATGGTAATGTGCGGAGCAAATAGGGTCAGGTCATATCCAGTAAGACGTGCACTGGTGAGGTGCTGTGTCTTTGTCTTGTTCAATAACGTGTCCATAGCATGAGGCACCATCACTGTGAGGTCAGTATCAAGGACGAGCCCTGCCGATTGTCTGATAGAAACTCCTACCGCCGCAGCAACTCTCAGACAGCTCGGGAGCACTCTGGCGACATTATCCAAAATGGTAGAAAAGTAGGCGCTATGAGAAGTTGGCCTGGTATATGCTGTCCACTAGTGATAGTAGGCACCTTTCACCAGTCCAAACAACCCCTTAGTGATGATAGGTTACAGACAACCTTATTTGAAAGCTATCTTAATGGTAGCTATGGAGAGCAGCCTTCAGGGTAAGTCTTGGAGGAATGTAAAGCAGCTTGTTTCACCAGTCTATAATCTCTTGAATGACCAAATGAAAGGAGAACCACACCAGGTATATATAAAATATATGTATTTATTACTAAACACACCCTGACAGTCTCTTTATGAGGCTAGAGGTCAAAGCACATAAGTGACAATTAAAATATCACAGTAAATTAGCACAATATACGATAGGCCCTACGGGCGAACCAAACCATATATTAAGAAAGTGGTATAATAACCACGACTTGACTAGACACATGGCCTAGAGCCTGTAGAATAGCTGGGACCCCAAGGAACCACCCCAGGTAGTGACAGAGGGGACCCACTGGGTACGTGTGCAGTGTGAGAACACAGCCGCGAGCTCCATTAGCTTCTATAGGGAAAGTCGTGGTTGGAATTTTAAAGGTTAAGGACACTTAGAAGTGGACTAGAAACAAACCCTTTTGGACTTAGATGGTTCTAGGGCCAACACCCACGGGAGCACCGGAGTACTCGTGTTACCTCACCCAGGGAAGCTGGGTGCATAGGTGTCAAATGGTGTCGGGCGTCTTCGTCGATTTCTATGGCAAGATGCTGAAAAGTGCTGCTGCCGGGAAGAGGAGAAGTGTCCGAAGAGATCCAAGCCTGGATCGAAGATGTGAAAACCTGAAAGCAGAGGGGACAGAGTCTGGGTCACTAGGCAGTGACCAGGGGCACGATAGACGAATGCCCATCGATGTCGGGTGCTTCAGGTGCAAAGAGGAGAAGCTTGACTCTTCAGCCATGAGGACCAGGAGGCGTTGACTACAACCACGAGTAGGATTTGAGCTGTCTCACAAAGGATGTCGAGTGCTGCAGTGCCAGTGCCCGGATTGGACACAACAAGCCTTGGCAACAGCAACCCACGCAGGAAGAGGAATGATTATTCGGTGTGGACCGGCAAGGCCCTGGGGACGCCCCAAGAGATGGAAAGTCAGGGCACGTCTGGAGCAACCAGGGAAGCCCAATTAAAGTTAGAGTTGCCTTCACAGGGACCCACCGGTCAACGGACCAGGGAGGGATCGCGAACGGACCTCGAGAGAAAACTCGTGGAGTGTAGGCGGGCAATCTTCGGTGCAAATGCTGCTTGGGGTCAGGGCTACAAGTAACCCAAAGCTCAGCTGCAGAAGTCGCCTCAAAGCTGATGCTTCTGTATATCGTTGCGGTGTCCAGAGGCTCGGGTTGCACGGTCTCCACGAGGGATACAGGCCTCAGAGTTGCTGAGCACACAGATCGGCCTCAGAGACCACGGGAACCCACCTCCTGTGTTGCAAAATTCTTTGGAGTCCTCAGGAGCTTCGGAGATGCAAACCGGACTGTTGCGTCTTTGGTGCCTGCCAAGCAGGGAAGTAACTCCTTTACTCCAAGGGAGATTCTTCAGTCATCTAGCGTCGTGTAGATCATCGAAGTTCCAGGATTCCGTTTCAGAGTATCGTCCAGGGATATCTAAAGTTCTGTAGTCAGGGGTTCCTTCTTTATACCCAAGGAAGGGGTTGGACTAACTCAGGGGACCCACCTATTGGAGGGTTTGGAAAGAGGGGTGGCTACACCCATTTCCTTTGTCTAGTTTCACACCAGAGCAGGGGCTGGTAGCCCCTGCAACCGGTTTGAACTGAACTATGCACAGGGACACCAAATGTGCTCCCAGTACAGACTTCAAAGCACCTTTGGAGTGCACCCACCCAGCCCCAATCCACTAAAGCCTGTCTGGGAGGTGATAACACCTCCCTGTGACAGGAAACCTATTGTCCAGGCCTCCCCTGCCAGAGTTTCGGTCAGCAGCAGGAGGTCAGACTTGTGTCTGTGGCTGGCAGCATCCATTTTGTGATGCCAGGGCTCTGTTAGCTGGTACCGGGTATACCGGTGCTGTCATGTCTCTCCCTCTAGAAGGGTGGGATGATACTCCCACACCAGTTACTGGTGTGGGGGTATGATTCCAAGGTGTTTGACACCAAACACAACATGTTTCCGTGCAGCCATCCCAAAGTTAGCATTTACCACGAGGTTATAATGCATTTAAGACTATATGGTCAGGCTGCATCACAGACAACCCCGGAGAATAGATTCTGCAGGCTGCAGAGGGGCTCTGCTCATGCATGGGCACCCTCTCCCATAAAACCAAGCACCCTGCCTTCAGGATTGAAAAGGCCTACCATAGGGGTGACTGATAGGTTTATAGGTGCAGTGATAGGGTGAGATATAGTGAACCTATATCTCAGTAAAGGGTGCATGCACCACCTCACTCAGGCTGCAGTAGCAGTCCTGTGGTGTAATTTTGGAAGGACTCCAAGGGGTGGCATAATACATGCTGCAGCCCCTGGTAGGCCTCTGGGGTACCTATGCCCTGGGTACATAGTATACCATATACTATGGACTTATAAGAGTACCCCATAATCCAATCTGGAGTGTACCTAAGGTACAGGGAATCAATTTAGAGAGGAAGCAGCTAGGCTGGGGTCCTGGATAGCAGGGCCCCAGCCAGACTAAGTCGAAATACAGTGAAACATCAGCAAAAAGTGGGGGTAACCATAAGAAGCAGATCCCACTCTCCTACACAACCCCCCCAAACGCAGGGACATTAAACTCACCTTGACCAGTTGAGTCTTCATGTTCTAAGTGGAAGTATCTGGAGAGTCCATCTGCATTGGCATGGTTACTCCCAGGTCTATGTTCCACGGTATAGTCCATCCCCTGTAGGGAAATGGACAACCTCAAAAGTTTGGGGTTTTCACCCTAGATCTGTTTTAGCCATAAGAGGGGCTTATGGTCTGTCTGAACAATGAAGTGAGTGCCAAACAAGTATGGCCTCAACTTCTTCAGAGCCCAAACCACAGCAAAAGCCTCCCTCTCAATGGCTGACCAACGTTTCTCTCTGGGGGTCAACCTTCTGCTAATAAATGCTACTGGCTGATCCTGACCTTCATCATTCAATTGTGACAGTACAGCCCCTACCCCCAACTCAGATGCATTTGTTTGCACAATGAACTTTTTGGAGTAATCAGGACTCTGCAGTATGGGAGCAGTGCACATGGCCTGCTTCAGGTCATCAAATGCCTTTTGACAGCTAACTGCCAACTGAACTTTCTTGGGCATTTTCTTAGATGTAAGGTCATTCAATAAAGTCACTATGGATCCATAACCTTTTACAAATCTTCTGTAGTACCCAGTCAGGCCCAAGAAAGCTCTGACTCGAGTCTGGGTGATGGGAGCAACCCAGCCCATTATGGTCTAGATTTTGCTCTGCAATGGTTGAACCTGGCCTCCACCTACAAGGTGGCCCAGGTACACAACCTGACTCTGCCCTATCTGGCACTTAGTGGCATTGATACTTAGGCCTGCTTTTTGCAGGGCCTCCAAAACATTCCTCAGGTAGACCAGGTGATCCTCCCAGGTGGAGCTAAAAACAGCAATATCATCTAGATATGCTGCACTATAGGCTTCCAGGCCTGTAATGACTTTTTTCACCAACATTTGGAAAGTGGCAGGTGCATTCTTCAAACCAAAGGGCATCACCACAAATTGGCAATGCCCACTAGGGGTAGAAAATGCTGTCTTTGGCTTTGAATCATCAGCTAGTCCGAACTGCCAGTAGCCAGCTGTCATGTCAAATGTGCTCAGAAACTTGGCTGAGGCCAAAGTATCTATAAGCTCATCTGCCCTTGGTATTGGATGGGCATCAGTCCTAGTGACTGCATTGAGACCCCTGTAGTCTACACAAAACCCCATCTCTCTCTTGCCATCTTTGGTGTGAGGTTTAGGCACAAGGACTACTGGACTAGCCCAAGGGCTATCTGAGGGTTCAATAACTCTCAAATCCAACATTTTCTGGACCTCTGTCCTGATACAGTCCCTGACATGATCAGGTTGCCTGTAAATCTTATTTTTAACAGGCAGACTGTCCACAGTGTCCACTTCATGCGTGCACCAGGTAGTCTGACTTGGAGTCAGTGACACCATATGTCTAAACTGGCTAAGAACTTTTCTGCAGTCAGTTTGTTGCTAGACAGTGAGGCTGCCTGCCAAGGCTACACCATCTACTGATCCATCATCAGGGTTCTGAGAGAGCAGGTCAAGGAGTGGGTCACTCTCTTCCTCCTGTCCCTCATCAGTAGCTATGAGCAAGCCCATGTCTGCCCTGTCAACAAATGGTTTCAGTCTGTTGACATGGAGTACCCTATGGGGACGCCTGGGAGTTCCAAGGTCTACCAAGTAGGTAACTTCTCCCTTCTGTTCAACAATTGTATGGGGGCCACTCCACTTATCTTGGAGGACTGCTGGGGCTACAGGCTCCAACACCCACACTTTCTGCCCTGGCTGGTAAACAGTCAGCACAGCCTTTTGGTCATGCCAGGCCTTTTGTAATTCCTGGCTAGCCTCAAGGTTTTTAGTTGCCGTTTTCATATACTCTGCCATCCTGGAGCGGAGACCAAGTACATAGTCCACTATTTCCTGTTTAGGGGGTTTGAGAGGTAACTCTCATCCCTCCTTCACCAGACACAATGGACCCCTAACGGGATGTCCAAACAAAAGTTCAAAAGGGCTATAACCAACCCCCTTTTGAGAAAGCTCCCTGTAGGCAAATAAAAGGCAGTGCAAAAGTATGTCCTGTCTGCGACTAAGCTTTTCTGGGAGACCTGTAATCAAGCCCTTCAAGGTTTTGTTGAATCTCTCAACTAAACCATTGCATTGTGGGTGATAGGTGTAGTAGAGTAGGAACTGCTTCACATGTATATCCCCACTTTTTGCTGGTGTTTCACTGTTTTTCGACTTTAGTCTGGCTGGGACGCTGCTATTCAGGGCCCCAGCCTAGCTGCTTCCTCTCTAAAATGATTCCATGTACTTTAGGTACAATACAGATTGGATCTGAGGTGCCCTTATAAGTCCATAGTATATGGTATACTATGTACCCAGGGCATAGGTACCCCAGAGGCCTACCAGGGGCTAAAGCATGTATTATACCACCCCTGGAAAGCCACCCAAGATGACACCACAGGTCTGCTACTGCAGCCTGGGTAAGATGGTGCATGCACCCCTTACTGGGATATATGTTACCTATATCACTACATATATATACACACATATAAACCTATAAGTCACTCCTATGGCAGGCCTTATCATCCTGAAGGCAGAGTGTTTGGTTCTTATGTGAGAGGGTGCCACTGCATGAGCAGAGCCCCTCTGCAGCATTCGGAGACCCATCTCTGATGCTATTTGTAGTGCAGCCTGACCATATACTCTTAAGTGCATTATAACCAAACGGTAAATGCTAGCTTTGGACTGGCTGCACGGAAACATGTTGTGTTTGGTGGCAAACACCTTGGAATCATACCCCCACACCAGTAACGGGTGTGGGAGTATGATCCCACACTTCTAGAGGAAGAGACATGGCAGTACTGGCTTATATGTATTGGGGCTGGGTGAGAGCACTCTCTGAGTGCTTTGAAGTCCTGCACTGGGGTCACATTTGGTGTCCCTGTGCATAGCCCAGCTCAAACCGGTCCAGGGGCTTCCAGCCCTAGCTCTGATGTGAAACTGGACAAAGGAAATGGGTGTAGCCACCCCTCTTTCCAAACCCTTCCATAGGTGGGTCCCCAGAGCTAGTCCAACCCCTTCCTTAGGTATAAATAAGGAACCTCTGTAACCAGAACTTTAGATATCCCTGGATGAAACTCTGAAGCTGAATCCTGGAACTTCGCCGCTCTACTAAAGACTAGAGGACTGAAGAAATCTCCCTTGGGGTCAAGGAGTGACTCCCCTGTTTGCCAGGCACCAACAAAGCAATTTGCTGGTCTGCATTTCCGAAGCTCCAGCCGGACTCTGAAGTATTTGCAGCCCAGGAAGAGGATTTCCAGACATCTCAGAGGCCAACCCGAGTCCCCAGCAAAGCTGAGACCCGCAGCCCTCTTGAGTAGTGTGGAACCAGAACTCCTGGTCACCATGCACTTTTGCAAGTGCATTGACTTCTCGACATCTCCTGAACTTGTGCTTGGGCTGACTTGTAGCCCCCACCACGAGCACTGAATCCACCAAAGATTATTGGCCTGGTCACTCCGAGTGACCCGTGGGCTGCCATTTTGTGTTTTGTCTTGAGGTCCCTTCGCGATCCCTGGTCCGTTGACTGTTGGGTCCCTGAGGGGGTAACTTTGAATTTCCTTGGGCTTCCCTGATTGCTCCAGACGTGCCCCGACTCCCTACCAAGTGATGAGTCCCACAGACCTTGCTGGTCTGCACCGAAGCATCTTTCTTGTTTCTGCATGGGTTGCTGTTGTCAAGGCTTGTTGTGTCCAATCCGGGCACCGATGCTGCAGCACTTGACATCCTTTGTGGGACAGCTCGAACCCAGCTTCTGGATGTCCTCGATGCCTCCTGGGCATCTGCCTATCGCCTTCCTAGTTACTGGCTAGTGACCCAGACTCTAGTTTTCTGAAGCTCTAGGGACTCCCTCTATAATGCTAACTGCTCTCTTCTGATTCTAAGCTTAGCTTCTTCATACTTGAGCAGTCTTTCTTTCCTCTCATGGGTTGGATTCTCTCCTATGAGAAGAAACAGAGGTCCCTACAGATGTACCAGAATGGTTAGACTCCAGAGAAGGAGATCTTGACCTTCTAGGCACACTGCCAACTCTCCCAGGTGGGGTTAAGAGAGGGCCATTGTGGCCTTCTTCCTCATCCTCAGGAGTAGTTGTATCTTCCAGGTTAAGATCATTTTCATCTTCCTGGCCATCCTCACTCCTTGGCCTTTCCTCATCTGCTGCCCCACCCACTCTGCCTACCCCTTCAGACCCTGAGGTCTTTCTGAGATCATCTAAGAGCAGTACCTCTATGAGGCGTTGGGTGTTTGCACTTTTCCCTGTCTTCAATTTCCTAGTACTACACAATGCTCTCAATTCCAAGAATGGGAGTTTGTCATACTTAGATGGCAGAAGCCCACTGGCTTCTGGCAGGGGCCCACTGGCTCCTGGTCTTGAAGACATCACTTGTGTGGTGTGGTGTATGCACCTACCTACTCTAGTGTGGCCTACTAAACTCTCTTGAGTTGTAGAAAGGGTGTGCTAAGCCCTTGACACACAACTCTAAGTTCAGTAGAACTTACTGTAATTTAAGCTTGAATTATATGTACCTCAAGTACCTTTAGTGGTTTTCAGTTAGTCACTCACTTGAGATTATCTGGTAAAACAATGGCAAGCTTGAATCTCAACCGCTGCACAACAATGCGAGAAGTTGGCCTGGTATATGCTGTCCACTAGTGATAGTGGTCACCTTGCACCAGTCCAAACAACCCCTTAGTGATGATAGGTTACAGACAACCTTATTTGAAAGCTATCCTAGTGGTAGCTATGGAGAGCAGCCTTCAGGGTAAGTCTTGGAGGAATGTAAAGCAGCTTGTTTCACCAGTCTATAATCTCTTGAATGACCAAATGAAAGGAGAATCACACCAGGTATATATAAAATATATGTATTTATTACTAAAGACACCCTGCCAGTCTCTTCATGAGGCTAGAGGGCAAAGCACATATGTTACAATTAAAATATCACATTAAATTAGTAACCCCGGGCGTAGCACTACGCTTCGCCCACGTAGTGTACGTAGCGCTGCCTGCTTCGCACTTTCCGAAGTAGGCGAAGCAGGGCAGCGCTACGCACACGCCGAGGGCGAAGCGTAGCTGCTTGCCACCCGCCACCCACCTCCCGCCTGCCCTCCTTTTAATAATATCAGCAATGAAAAATAAATTAAAGTAAAGCGACTTACCGTAAGCGCGGCGTCTCCGGGGCTCCCTCTTTCTGTTTCTAATTTCTTCTGGCAAATGCGCATGCGCGGACACCCGCGCATGCGCATTTCTTGCGAGAAATGCGCATGCGCAGGCGTCCGCGCATGCGCATTTGTCAGAAGAAATTAGAAACGAAGAAGAGGGAGCCCCGGAGACGCCGCGCTTACGGTAAGTCGCTTTAATTTAATTTATTTTACATTGCTGATATTATTTAAAAGGAGGGCGGGCGGGAGGTGGGTGGCACGTAGTGGGGCTACGCGAAGCGCGTAGTGTGCGTAGATTTGGGCACACTACGTGCTGCTTCACGTAGCCCCACTACGCCCACTACGCCCACCCTTATAAATTAGCACAATATACAATAGGCCCTAGGGGCGAACCAAACCATATATTAAGAAAGTGGTATAATAACCACGACTTGACTAGGCACAAGGCCTAGAGCCTGTAGAATCACTGGGACCCCAAGGAACCACCCAAGGTAGTGACACAGGGGACCCACGGGGGACGTGTGCAGTGTGAGAACACAGTAGCGAGCTCCGTTAGCTTCTATAGGGAAAGTCGTGGTTGGAATTTTAAAGGTTAAGGACACTTAGAGGTGGACTAGGAAAAACCCTTTTGGACTTAGATGGTTCTATGGCCAACACCCACGGGAGCACCAGAGTACTCGTGTTACCTTACCCAGGGAAGCCGGGTGCATAGGTGTCAAATAGTGTCAGGCGTCTTCGCCGATTTCAATGGCAAGATGCTGAAAAGTGCTGCTGCCGGGAAGAGGAGAAGTATCCGAAGAGATCCAAGCCTGAATCGAAGATGTAAAGAACCTGAAAGCACAGGGGACAGAGTCTGGGTCACTAGCCAGTGACCAGGGGCACGATAGTCGAATGCCCACAGAATGTCGGGTGCTTCAGGTGCGAAGAGGGGAAGCTTGAGTCTCCAGCCACGAGGACCAGGAGGCGTCAACGATGACCAGGAGTTGGATTCGAGCTGCCCCACAAAGGATGTTGAGTGCTGCAGTGTGGATGCCCGGGTTGGACACAACAAGCCTTGGCAACAGCAACCCATGCAGGAAGAAGAAAGATGCTTCGGTGCGGACCAGCAAGGTCCTGGGAACTCCCCAAGCAATGGAGAGTCAGGGCACGTCTGGAGCAACCAGGGAAGTCCAATTAAACTTAGAGTTGCCTTCACAGGGACCCACCAGTCAACGGACCAGGGATCGCGAAGGGACCTCAAGAGAAAACACAAAGGGCCAGCTCACGGAACACTCGTGGAGTATAGGCAGGCAATCTTCGGTGCAAATGCTGCTCGGAGTCAGGGCTACAAGTAACCCAAAGCTCAGCTGCAGAGGTCGCCTCCAAGCTGATGCTTCTGCAAATCGTTGCGGTGTCCAGGGGTTCGGGTTGCACGGTCTCCACGAGGGATACAGGCCTCAGTGATGCTGAGCACACAGATCAACCTCAGAGACTACGGGAACCCACCTCCTGTGTTGCAAAATTGTTCGGAGTCCTCAGGAGCTTCAGAGATGCAAACCGAACTGCCAAGCAGGGGAGTAACTCCTCTACTCCAAGGGATATTCTTCAGTCATCTAGCATGGTGTAGATCATTGAAGTTCCAGGATTCAGTTTCAGAGTTTCATCCAGGGATATCTAAAGTTCTGTAGTCAGGGGTTCCTTCTTTATACCCAAGGAAGGGGTTGGACTAACTCAGGGGACCCACCTATGGGAGAGTTTGGAAAGAGGGGTGGCTACACCCATTTCCTTTGTCCAGTTTCATGCCAGAGCAGGGGTTGGTAGCCCCTGCAACCGGTTTGAGCTGGACTATGCACAGGGACACCAAATGTGCCCCCACTGCAGACTTCAAAGCACTCTTGGAGTGCACCCACCCAGCCCCAATCCACTAAAGCCTGTCTGGGAGGTGATAATACCTCCCTGTGACAGGAAACCTATTGTCCAGGCCTCCCCTGCTGGAGTTTCGGTCAGCAGCAGGAGGCCAGGCTTGTGTCTGTGGCTGGCAGCATCCATTATGTGATGCCAGGGCTCGGTTAGCTGGTACCAGGTATACCAGTGCTGTCATGTCTCTCCCTCTAGAAGGGTGGGATCATACTCCCACACCAGTTACTGGTGTGGGGGTATGATTCCAAGGTGTTTGACACCAAACACGACATGTTTCCGTGCAGCTGTCCCAAAGTTAGCATTTACCGATAGGTTATAATGCACTTAAGAGTATATGGTCAGGCTGCATCACAGACAACCCCGGAGAATAGATTTTGCAGGCTGCAGAGGGATTCTGCTCATGCATGGGCACCCTCTCACATAAAACCAAGCACCCTGCCTTCAGGATTGAAAAGGAGTGCCATAGGGGTGACTGATAGGTTTATAGGTGCAGTGATAGGGTGAGATATAGTGAACCTATATCTCAGTACGGGGTGCATGCACCACCTCACTCAGGCTGCAGTAGCAGTCCTGTGGTGTCATTTTGGAAGGTCTCCAAGGGGTGGCATAATACATGCTGCAGCCCCTGGTAGACCTCTGGGGTACCTATGCCCTGGGTACATAGTATACCATATACTATGGACTTATAAGGGTACCCCAGAATCCAATCTGGAGTGTACCTAAGGTACAGGGAATCAATTTAGAGAGGAAGCAGCTAGGCTGGGGTCCTGGATAGCAGGGCCCCAGCCAGACTAAAGTCGAGAAACAGTGAAACATCAGCAAAAAGTGGAGGTAACCATAAGAAGCAAATCCTACTCTCCTACAGGTGCAGGGTCTCTGCTTACCACCAAAGCCCTGTGTTAGTAGAGAAAGCGCGCAACCGTCCGGCTTATGTACATAGAGCACAAAAGGCTTTTGGTAGTCAGGAGTACCAAGCACAGGAGCAGAGCAAAGGGCAGTGTTTAATTGTTCAAAAGCTTGCTGGCATGCAGGTGTCCAGGGCAAAGGCTCATGCACATCTTTGGTGGTAAGGTAAACAAGGGGGTTAGTTAGTAGGGAGAAGTTAGGGATCCATTGCCGACAATACAAAGCTATTCCCAGGAACGCGCGTACCTAGCGTTGGGTTTTAGGGACGGGCTTGTTAGTCATGGTAGCTATGCGTTCTGGTGTTTGTCTGCAACCCTCCTTCAACAGTAGGTGACCTAAATAGGTGACCTCCTGTCAACAATACTGAAATTTCGATAAGGACACTTTATGTCCATGGTGGGCCAAATGCAGCAGTAATTTAACTGTGGCCTCCTTACAGCCCTGTTTGTTGTATGAGGCCACTAGAAGATCATCAACATATTGCAGCAGCACATTACCAGTGGGTAGCTCCAATTAATCCAGCTGTGTTTTCAAAGCCTGATTGTAAATACTAGGACTCTCTGTATAGTGTTGTGGAGCCCGACAGAATCTGAAACTCCAGCCAGCGATTGTAAATTCAAAAATATGACGTCTGTCATGGTGTATTGGTCTACTAAAGAAAGCATTCTTTAAGTTGATCACTGTGAAGAACTTAGTTGTCGGGGGGATCATTGTCAAAATCGCTGTAATCTTGGGCACCACAGGGTACTGGGGAACTACTATTTTATTGACCTCTCTCAGGTCAATTACAAAATGATAAACATCAGGGTGGTGGTCAAGGTAGTCCGAAGGTGCTTTCTTAAGGATAGGAAGAATAGGGCTGTTACACACATTCACTGCTGTCTCTTCAACTACACCAGACTTAATTAAACTGTGAATTATTTGCAATAAGGCCTTTTCTCCTGCCTGGGATATCTTGTACTGTGGAACTCGGGGCAACCTGGCATTCTTCATTATCTGGATGGAGACAGGTGGGATCTGAAGCAGCCCTACATTCATGTCACCCGTCGCCTATAATGTATGCGGCACCTCATGGAGCTCTGGGAGGAGAGGGTCATCTTTAGCGAAGCATTGTTTGGCATGGACAACTCGTGGAACAACAGTCATATGAACACCGTCCGGGGAACAATATATTGTCGCATGCAATCTTTTCAGCAAATCCACTCCCAGCAAATTCTCCCCACAATTTGATGTCAGCAAAAATGGGGAGTCAACTGTAAAGGGAGCGATAGTCAAAGCCATGGGTTGGGAAATGGGGCTAACAACCAGCACACCTGAGAAACCCACTGAAATATTGTTTTGGCCAGACAGAGCTGCCCCCAGGACCAGTAAATGGGACACAGAGCTATTCATAGCCCCTGTATCAACTAGAAATTTCTCGGTCGAGCCTTGCAAATCCACAGTGACATAGGGTCCGCACTGATCTACAGGCACTGGAACTGGTCCCTCGCCCTGCCCTCGGCTGTCCTAGCTGTGAGACAACCTGTCACCTCATTCAAGTCATAGTCATCATGATAGTACTGTCATACCAGAGGGTCGTCAAAATAGTTCCCACTCTGTCTATTGTGTGTCATATTGTCTGACTGTGCCCCCCCTGCCTCCTGCTCCACGTCCTCTACCTCCAAAACCTCTGCCTCTCGGAGCCCCACCTCTCTGCAATAATTCTGGACAATCGTTCTGCCAATGACCCTCCTTTTTACAATACACACATTGGTTGGGGTCCCATGGGCGCACCCCTAGCTCCACCCCTATTGGACCTAGGGCCCCGCTGACCCGAACCACGTCCTCTAGCCCCTCCTCTTGCAATCTGCTGCATCAACACTCTTGTTTTCAAATCTTTTGTCTTCTTCTCCACCCTGTCCTTGTCTTCATTCTCTCTATGCTCATAATACTGAGCTATGCTCAATATAACTGAGGACGTCGTCCAAGTGCTCTCTGAGGCTTGCAATCGAGCAGCAATCTCAGGGAGCAAATTAGTAACAAACCTATTCACAAACAATTGAACACCACCTTACTGTGACAGATCCTGGCCACTGAAATCTAGGAACACCCTTTCGAATCTGGTAAAGAAGTCGGACACACTCTTGTCTTTCTTCTGACGACACGCAAGTCAACTTATCCTAGTCCACTCTCTTCGGTGAGATAAGGGAGTGCATGTAGGCGATGATGCGCCCTTGCAAGGCTAACAACTCTGCTTTGGTCTTCTCACTGGGCTTGCGCTCCTTATCCCATGCTCTAATTTCATCCCATGGGCCCCCCAATTCCGCTACATGGTCTTGTGTATGGACCTGCCCCCATACGTCTACCGGTACCAACTGACCAAAGAATAACTCTATGTCAGCCAGCGTCATGACTGTCGAGGAGGCCACTTCAGTCAATTCTTTATAATATGCAGTGGGATTTTTTCTCGGGCCAGGTAGCTGACCTTTTAGGGAAAGGACCTCACTACTTTTCCAAGGTGTATAGATCTATTGTTCTTGAAACCGAGCGGCGACTCGCTGTCTTATTACAGTATTGGTAGAGTTGCGCAATTCCGGTATTTCATGGTTGATGATAAATGGGATGGACCTCCCTAATGGGGTTCTGTGTCCCTAACAGTGTAACCTTCTGGAGTTCTCGGCCTCGGTAACCCACCAGTGTAGTCACATTACTAAAAACTTCATTTGGAGCCATGTCTGTAACATATACTCAGTCTCGTATGTCATAAATAATCTGCGGCACGGTGCACTGAAAGCATTGCTCCCACAACTATATCAGAGTAGCTGACATGTGCTTAAAGGCATGCTGTTGTATGAAGGCATGCTGTTGTATGAAGTCTTTCATCACACTCCAGATATCCTCCACGCTATAGATCGGGTGTCGAACCCACTGAGCTGCCTGATTCGCTACCACCTGTTTCTCCTCCAGTCCTACAGCTGAACGCACTAACACTTTCTTCACACGATCCTGCGCTGCTGCCCAATTGGCGTCAGGGAACCCATGTGTAGGGGTCTCGAGGGGTAACGATGTTTGAGGCATGGCGCTCACAGAGGAGAGAGCAGAGGCAGAGACAGGCACCATCATATAAGGGGTCAGTGTTGGGGGTGTAAGGGCAAGCGTTGCGGATGAGACGGAACCCAGAGATTGGTCAGGAGAAGGGAGGGATAGTGCAGGGGAAGGGGCGGTGTCTATACCCCTTGCTGTCTGGAGTACAGGAGAAGCAAGTGGGGCTGGGGCTGGGGCTGATGCAACTGTGCCGGGAGTACCGGAGTGAGATACCCCAGAAGTCAGGGCTGAGGAACTAGGGACCGTAGGGTTTATCCACTGCGGGTCATAGGGCGGCGGAGGATGAGAATCCAGAAGCTCCTCAACTAGTTTGTCTTCTTCCTCCCTCACCACATAACATTTATAAACTTGTAGCCGGAACCTCCTGTCTTTGTGCTCTATGCCTTTCTCTACTTTATCCCTATCATAGGCTACTGCCTTCAGTGTAATCGTTTGCGTCTCTTTCTTTCTAGCCACCTTCTCTTCCCTCATGCGCTGCTGCTTCGCTTCCTTCTGTCACCCCCTCAAGGAATCAAACATAGACTGTTTACTCCTTTTAGCAAACAATTTATCCTGTAGGAAATTAATTTTCTGTTCTTCGAAAGAACCAGTAAGTGGCCATTGCAGCTCAGTATTGTCCATTGTATATTTATTCCACAATGTGCTAAAGATAATAGGGCCAATACCGTGTTTGACATACATGTCAAAGTTCGGGGTACCCTCTGGAGGGGCGGGCTGGCGCTCTTCCAGCCGCGCACTCTTAGAACAGCATTGACATCCAAAACAACCAAACTTACTGAAACAAGGCATCTTAACATAAGACACACCCCCGTCCCTAAAGGACAGACAACACCCACAAATATAATACAAATAAAATAGAGGAATAAAAGCTGTTTACAAACCAGGACCACTGTCCGGAAAGCACAGTCACTACTCACTCAAGCAAACATTGCACAAACACCACCACCGACGTCGGTCCACAAGCCTCATAACACTCAAATGCAGCAATCAATCACAAGTCAGCCCGGAACAAAACAGTCAAAAGACCGCACCAAGACAGGTAGACAGCCCAGAGACTGTACCACATTCAATTGACCTGGCAGATTGTCTGCAAACAGCCTTAGTCCTTTTTCATGCGCGAGCCAAATTTCCAATTGGCCTGACAGATTGTTCACGAACACTCTATGTCTTTCCCAAGGATCCGAAAACTCATCAAGAACAAACCAAGATGGTATTAAACAGCACCAAGACACTGCCCGTTGACTCGTGCCGTTCAAGTAAGCCAGTTCGTAAACTGCACCCAAGACAGTCCGGAGACTGCACCGATACAAGAGGACAGGCTTTAGCCCCAGGCCTTTTCAAGAGCAAATCCAATTTCCAGTTGGCCTGGCAGGCTGCTCACAAGCGCTCTGTGTCCCTCAAGGGTCTGCAGACCCACCAAGTCCAAGACAAGACAGTCAGAGACTGTACCAGGACACGTGTCGACCAAGAATGGCGCCATTTACCAAGAACCAAATCACTCACCTGGTGTACACAGGTCCAGCAAGTTATTCTCCACTGCCGCCTCCTCGGACCAAATGGCCAGCTCCAAGGTTTCGCCTTTCCAGGACCCCAGCCAAGGGCCACTAGCCGAAGATCCGTCTGATTTGGAGGGTTGGGTAGCTGTGAGAACCAAGCTTGTTCTTGTACGTAAGGGTGCCCGATCTGCCCGACCGACCAGACATCACTCCGGCCCCTACAAACCCAGTTACGGGTGAGGGGGCCTTTTTGTGGGGTCCCTGTTCGGGCGCCAACTGAAGGACGTGGCCCTGTAGGACCACGCGGGTACTTACGACCACCTGCTATGCCTTCCCAAATGAAGAGTCGGTCAGACAGTAGAGAATACAAACAAGCATTTATTACCGTTACTCTGCAGAGGAGCCCGTCATAACCGGCACCCTGGAGAGGGACTGACTCCCCAACCTTCTCTAATACAAGATAAACCCTTTAGGAGACTTCGGCCACGCCCCTGGTGGAATAGTACCGGCCTGAGCCAGACACGAACAAAGAAGGCACAGAAAGATGAGCTAACACCTGCCAGATGGGCACACTATCAGCAGCCCAAGGTTACTGTGCCGAGTCTCATCGCCTCTTAACGTGGGAGCAGGACTACATGTATACAATGGAATGCAGAGCAAAATAATCATACTGTTAGCAAGTCGAGTTGCAGCCTTGAACATGAACGGAAAATATAACGAGATGCAATGTTCTGCTGAGGCAAGCGATTCTGAATTTGAAGGCCTAGCATGAGCACGACACTGGCAGTCTTATAGGAATTGCGAAATATAAAATGGAATCACACTGGGTAATGGGCCTGCATACTGCGAGGAATACTGGACGGGTTACTGAATGTGAGCATCAATACATGTAATTTAGCAACACACTGCTAATCTAAAACAGCACGGCAGAAGCATCATAGGAAAAGGAATTTTTAATCTAACAGAATGTGGAGGCTATTTTTTGCAAGGTCATTAAGATATACCTTTGGCAGAGATGCTAGCCTTTTATGGGTTTATCAAAAAAGAGACAAACTTAAATATATTGAAAATGGTTTCACGAGAAGGATGCTTGCAGTTCCAAAAAGTACTGTAAATTTTTTATGTCATGAGGAATTGGGCCTTTCCTATTTAGATGGCCAGATAAAAATTGCGCCACTCCTCTTGTGGATTAAGTTTTGGCAAAACTCAGAGGCAGATTTTGTTAGAGCATGTATGTTAGACTGTCTAGCCTTAGATAATGTGAACAAGATATATTGTTTGATGTATGTAAAATCAGGTCTTCATAAATTGGGCCTAATAGAAATGTTCAAGTCCTCTAATCATATTCCTCCGAATGCTAAGATGATTGTGAAATTCAAGTATGTCAACCATTGTTTGGAGGAAAGGTTACGAGGCACTTTGGATATGAAAATTGTTGAATATTGCTTGCAATTCTCTACAGTTTAATTAATTGAACCGTATCTGGCGTGGACTTAGAACAGAAATGATTGGCTCCTTTTACCATACTTTAGATTTAACTTAATTCACTTTAAAGTTGCTTTCCCGTTACAATATGCTTGGTAGCGAGAATTACCCCCATGTCATTGTGATAATGCCACCTAACAAAGCACATGTTGCTTTATCTTATTGTGTCCACGCTATTCAGGTCCAAGAAGTACCTTTCTGATTCCTTTGTTGCGCTAGGTAGAGATTATGCAATGCCGGTCAGCAATGGAATTTTTGCAAAAACAAATGTTATGTTATGTATTAACAATATGTACAGCACACAGCTACTCAAAAGAGTGTCCCAGCGCTAAAGACTTACGGCACCAAATTAAAAACCTAATCCGATTGTGTGAAAAGCCAGGTTTTCAGTTTATTTTTTAAAACAGAGAAATCACTGGTTAGGCATAGATCTCTCAGGAGTTTGTTCCAGTTGAGGGGCCACAGATAAGAAAAGGATCTGCCGCCCATTCTAAGTTGATGAATCCAAGAGACTCTTGCCAGATAAGCAGAGTGTGAACAGGAAGGTATTCATAAATCCTCTCTTTGAGGTATCCTGCTCCTGAATCATGCAAGGCCGTATGCACTAGGACCATGGACTTAAATTGCACCCTCTTTTGCACCACCTGAAGTCTGCTCAGAAGGTAACTGGGAGGCCAAGGTAAATGGCATTCCGATAATCCAGTCTCATGGTGATCAGGGCCTGGATGACCTTTTTCCTGGCTGACTCAGACAGGAGAGGTAGGAATCCTTTCAACATGCAAATCATGCCAAAACAGGATCAGCTCAGCGCTTGTGCCCGAGGTTGGAAGGAAAGGGTACTGTCAAATTTGATACCTAGATTTCTTACAGAACTCCGTAGAGGACCTGGCTGCAGTGCATCCGTAGGTCAGAAGTATCTCAAGAAGTTGGGGGGGCAGCCCCAAAAATCATGATCTCAGTCTTGTCCGGGTTGCATTTCAGTTGGTACTGGGCCAACCAGTGAAACACCTTAGAGAGGCATTGTGAGATGAGCTCCCCGCCTAGCTCCTCTCCCCTACAACAGGAGCAGAGAAGCTGAGTATTGTCAATGTATGAGATTACTTTTGTGCCCATCGACTCTGCCAATGTCGTCAAAGGCGTGAGGTAAACATTGAACAGTGTGGGGTGCAGTGCTGATCCCTGGGGTATGCCCACCATCAGAGTTCTGGCTTGAATTGAAAATGGGGGCAGCCTTACATCTTGGCTGCGGTTGCTCAGAAAAGAGGAAAGCCATTTCAGGGCAGTGCTCCTGATCCCTATAGCCTGAAGTCGTTCGAGTAGTTTTAGATGTGGAACAGTGTAAAAAGAAGCGGTTAGGTCCAACATGATCGGCATGGTCTTGCTTCTCTTATCAAGGGTGCGTCTGACATGCTCCACTACTTTCAGAAGTGCTATCTCTATGATAAAGTGTGGCTCAATGGTTAGAGCGGCAGACCCTGATGCAGAGGTCTGGCCAGGGACCAGGGTTCAATTCCCGCCTCGGCGGGTCTTGGGCTCAATTTCCTCGGACCTGTTAATTCTCGCCTCGGTGCCTATTCTAATCATGGGTCCCACTCTGCAACTCTGGGCAATAGCTTGCTTAATCTCCACAATGGCCCCAACAGCGCTGGGATGCCTGGCTTCACCTTGGGGGTGCCCAGGAGTGGACATTTCACAGGGAAAAGCCAGGAAGGGTTCCACAGCGGTATGAGTACAGCGCCAGGACACCCTAGGATAACAGTGCGCTATACAAGTACAACACATTTACATTTATAAAGTGTGGTCGGAAGCCTGATTGATTGAAATGTAATAGTTTGTTTTTCTCCAGAAATTGAGACAGTTGACGATTAACTGCTTTTTCCAAAATTTTGGAGAAGGCAGGGAGGAGGGAGATGGGTCTATAGCTTGCCAGCTGTTTTGGGTCAGCCGTAGGTTTCTTCAATAGAGGTAGCACTTTTGCCTTTTTCCAGTGTGCAGGGACTGTGCCAGTTACATCTAAAGAGATAGCTGGTCAAAACTGGCCAGGGCGCGATGGAGTTATCCGAGAGGTCAGAGAGAGTCTGGTCAGAATGTACATTGTTAAGACAATTGGCCTGAATGATAGCGATCTTTTCGTAAAAGAATGATTTTAACTCCTTTCACCACTCAGCTGTCGTTTTACAGTCTCTTGATATGACCTCAGGTCTCAGAAAAGATTTGACAATTTTAAAAATCTCATTAGGCTTATAACCTGCCTCCTCGATCCTTGTTTCGAAGAAGGCCTTTACAGCTAGAGACACCTTAGCGTGATTGTCTTTTAATGCTACCTTATAGGTGGCTTTATCTTCTAGCTTGAAATTACGTCTCCATACACTTTCAAGGTGTTTACACTGTTTTTTGCAAGATCTAAGGTCATTTTTTTTTTTAAATATGTTTATTGGCATTTTCTTAATTGCAATACAAAAACAATAGTTATCAGTACAACATAGAAACACGTTCAAGGGTACAGCAGCATCGTATCCAAACCACAGTAAAGGAAAGTCAGATAACGTTATCATGTACCAAAACATTATTGTGGGTCCCATACTTTCCTTCCAACCATGTACCCGACCATATGAAATCATTGTGAATCAGCGAGCGAGAGTCCATAGTGCGTGAGTCAAGGCTTCCATATTTTCCAAAACTTTTTAGGGCAGCCCCGTGCTTTATAAGTTGTCTTTTCCCCTAGCATATACATGTCCATGCTCTTTCTCCATTCAACAAGAGATGGACTCGCCACAGCCCCCCAAGCCCTAGCTAGTTCGCGTTTCACAACCATTAACTCTAGCTGCAGCAAGGTCAACTTAGGTTTGGGGAGGTCAATGTCCGTGGATATTCCCAATAAAACAAAAGAGGGGCTAAATGGAATCGTCCCCCCAGGACACTCCCCATCTCCTCCATCAGAGTTGTCCAGTACCTTTGGATCTTAGAACATTCCCACACCGTGTGATAAAATGTACCCTCTGACCCATGACAGTGCACACAGTTGGATGTTTCCACCCTTCCTTTGTGGTGTAGTCGCATTCTGTCATAATATGTCCTATGCAAATATTTATATTGAATCAGCTTGAGACGTGATCGGATGGCCACTTCTCGAGGGTGCATCAATGCCATTTCCCAATCTAAATCATCCAACACCCCCAGATCTGATCCCCATTTCATCCAAAGTTTCTGCACTGTATCTGGCTTATTGTTGATTATTGTTCTATACGTCCAAGAGACAGTTTTTTCTGCTATTTTCCCCATCAAGAGTCGTCCCTCTAAAGGAGCGTATTCGGGGATGTCATCAGTATCTAAGCCTTGCGCCCGCCAAGCGTGGGCCAACTGTAGTTACTTGTAGTGTTGGGTCGTGTTCATGACATATTCCGTCTGAAGATATGTAAAGGTGACTAACTCTTTGTGGTATAGTATGTCCTTAAGTTGTGAAATGCCCAACAGGTCCCACTTTCTAAAACCTCGTAACTTCGTAATTTCCTGTAGGCGGTTACCCACCCACAGCGGGGTTTCTCTAGTGATCCAGCTGCCCCATTTCATCTGTCTTTCTGCTTGTTTCCATGCTGCCAGAACAATCTGTGTCGCTGTAAGGAGTTGCATAACCCCTCTCCCCCCATATATGTAGTGTGTGTATGGGTGTTTAATGAACTGTGTGCGTTCTAGAGCGTACGTGGGGTGATCCCTCTCTATATGTTCCCATTCATTCACAACTATTAAATGGGCTGCCCAGTAATACGCCCGAAGATCCGGCAGGGAGATGCCGCCATTATATTGGTTGCGCTGGAACGTCGCCAGTGCTACTCTCGGTAGTCGTCCATCACAAAAGAATATCCGCAGTGCGTCGTCGATTCTATTGAACATCTCAACTAGTATTAACTGATAAGTGTTTTGTAGCACGTAAAAGAACTTAGGGAGCACTATCATTTTGTACAGGGCTTTCCTGCCCAGTAGGGTCAGTGGCAGGGTCTTCCATCTCTCCACGTCCGCGTGAAAGTCCCTGAGCACCCTGTAAAGATTGCGATCCAGCGCTAGTTTCGCATTGGTCGTGACGTAAATTCCTTGGTATTTTATGCCCTCTCGAGTCAACTGGAGCTGGCTTGGGCCTATGGTGTAGCCATCGTTCTCGTCCGCTAGATATAAATAGGATTTCCCCCAATTGATCTTATAATCCACATGCGCGCCATATGTTTCACAACTTTCCATAATACTAGGGAGTGTTCTGTCCGGGTTTGTTACATACATTAATATATCATACGCATATAAGGATATGCGCTCGTCGGACCCTGCCGTCCCTTCTCTCCGAAAACCTGTTATGTCTGGGTGTGCTTGGATCACACAAGCGAGTGGTTCCAATACCAGGGCAAAGAGCAGAGGGGATAAACGACAGCCCTGGCGCGTGCCCCTGCCTATGGAGAATTCCCGTGATAGCACCCCATTGACTCTGACCCTTGCCATGGGTCTGTCATAGAGTACGGCGATGATCTAAGGTCATTATTAAACAACGGGGCTGTCGGTTTCGTCCTTGCTAAAGCTTGCCTTGTAATAGGGGCTAACTCGCTGATGTTCCCTAAAATCCAACTATCCAGGCTTGTGGCATCCTCTTCAAGACAGCCAAACAGAGCCGGAGGTGTTTGTTACCAAGGCTTGCCTCAGGTCACTTTGCTGTATTTTGTCGTAAATTTTTAACACAAAGGAAGGTGCACTCAAATAATAAAGTCCAGATTGATATATATTCCAAAGAATTTTTCTTGATCTTCTTGTTTATTAAAGAGAATAGACAGCCAACGCGGTTCGTTCCTAAAACACAGGAACTTCTTCAGGGCTGTAATCAATACATAGAACAACATGTATAAACAAAAACATGTATATATACAATACATTTACATCACAACATATAAAAATGACTAAAATTACCACAATAACCACAAATCAAAGAGGAACACAAAAACAACCTAAAATACAACATGTATATATGTACATATCAATATGTTAAAATTCTGTAAATATAGGGTTATTCTAATCTGTATTCTTCTGTCTCAAAGATTGAAAAGCAAAAAATGTGTATGCCAACTCTATATATCAAGAAAAATAACAAACGGAGAAAGGGAAAGACAGAAAGAAAACAGGAAAAAACCAGAAAAAGGAAAAAGGCCTCAGAATAACAGAGGCAAGTCTTAATGAAATAGAATATGATAGAAAAAAAACCCAAAGTACTAAAGAAACAAAGAACAGATACATTTTATATATATCAAAAAATAACAATCTAATCCAAAAGCTATGACTGAATACAAGCAAGAGAGTCAAAGAAAGGAAGGGAGGAAGAAAGAGGGGTTGGGCTCACCAAGGAGTAGGTAACACGAGAGAAATCTTATTCCATATTCGTTGAGTCAGGGAATACCCAGATCATAATGACGTATCGCACATTTGGTGTATAATAGCACGTCTGAAACACAAATATAAAAAGCCCAATAGTATCATGGGCACACAAGACACCAATTGCATCATGGGTAAAAAATAACATACTTGACCAAAGTCTATGAGTAAAAGTCTGAGGTCACCAAAAGGTACACTCACCTACAACCTTAAAAGTGAAGGCAAAATCTCTTGTTAATATTAAGTTGCGTGTTGTACACAATATTCACTCAAAGTGATAAGGAATCCATTGTTGGACCAATTAATCTAAAAAATGACAAAGAAAAAATATTCTCACCACATATTATATATCAATGTAATACATATTAAAATTCATGAAGTAAAACACCATATTTATCGATTCAAAAGGTGAAAGTAAATGTGCATATTAACACATAAATACACCTAAGAGGCATTGTAGATAAGAAACTTTATCAATGTAATACATATTAAAATTCATGAAGTAAAACACCATATTTATCGATTCAAAAGGTGAAAATAATTGTGAATATTAACACATAAATACACCTAAGAGGCATTGTAGATAGAAAACTAGAGGCAGGAAGTACCCGTTAAACGTTTGAGCAGTGTATGAATATTGCATGCTAATTGGCCATGTCAAATTGTCAAAGTGAGACAGGTCCTCATAAGAGTAAGCCTTAACCATATCCCAAGTGGGAGCCACTACATGAGTTGGTGCCAAACGGGGGGTCCGTATGTAGCGAACACACCCGTGTATATATATTAACAACCTCCACAAAATAAGGAGGCCGTTACGTGAGGAGAATAAAAAGAGCAATCCCCATAGCCCTTGATTCAAAGGCAGTCACATTAGCATAGTATGACAGGCATG